>NC_072377.2:130097500-130722500 GCF_028885625.2 Pongo pygmaeus | reverse complement strand
TCTTTTTATCTGCCTGGGCTATTTCAAAAGACCTGTCTTGAAGTTCAGAAATTCTTTCTTCTGCTTGTTCTAGCCTAGTGTTTAAGCTCTTAATGGTGTTTTTTTTTTAATCCATTGAATTGTTTAGTTCTAGAATATTTCGTTCTTTTTTATGATATCTATCTTTTTGAATTTCTCATTCAGATCATGAATTGTTTTCCTGATTTCTTTGTATGGTTTATCTGTGTTCTTTCGTATCTCACTGAGTTTTAAAAATGTCTTTTTGAATTCTTTGTCAGGCATTTTATGGATTTCCTTTTTGTTGGAATCTGCTATTGGGGAATTATTGTGTTCCTTTGAAAGTGTCACATTTTCTTGACTTTTCATGTTTCTTGTGTTCTTATATTGATATCTGTGCATCTGATGTTACAATTGTTTCTTCCAATTTTATGGATTGGAATTTGTAGAGAAATACTTTTAAAAATAGATGTATCTGTACTTTTGGTTGGGCAGGGCAGTTTGGTTTTGATTCTGGGTGGGTAAAATATGTGGTCTCTGTTTATTTCTTTTGCTGTAATCAGTGTCTGTGGATTCCTCAGGGTCCATTTGTAGTGCAGGCTGTAGCATGGCTTTGCTGGAAATTGGGATGTCAAGCAGGATGGTCCTCAGGCCCCAGTGATGGCAGTGGTAGGCTGGGTATGGCAGTTATTGGGCCCCCAGGCAGCATATATGAGCATTGGTGGTAATGAGTTCAGGCAGGCCAATCCTTGGATTTTCATGTATCTTGCTTGTGTGCTGACAGTGGCAGTGGTGGGCTAAGTGGGTGGGCAGTGTGTGTGGCATTGGCAATGGCAATAGCAATGGTAGGTCAACCCTCAGGCCCCCAAACATCACATGCAGGTGCCAGTCGTGGTGCAGCAGGCTGGGCAGACCAGTGCTAGGTGGCACGTGCAGATGGTTGCTGCTGGTGGTGTCAGTGGCAGGCTGTGTAGGTCCATCCTCAGGCCCCTGGAAGGTGCCAATGGTGGTGGGTGGGATGGATTGATCCCCAGGTCTCTGAATATACATGTGCTACAGGTGAAGGCTGTGGGTAGGGAGGGCCTGTCCTTAGGTTCCCTGGTGGTGTGCATGGGCATGGACTACAGTGGGTAGGGTGGGTCAATCTCCAGGCCTCTGAATGGTGTGTGTGTGTGTGTGTGTGTGTGTGTGCGCCAGTAATGGTAGTGGTGGTGGTGGGTGATACAGGCCCATACTCAAGCCTCTGGATGGCACACATAGGCACTGATGGTAGTGGGCATCATGGGCCTGTTGTCAAGCCCCCTCACGTTGTGTGTGGGCTCCAGCAGCAGTAAGTAGGCAGATCCATTGCCAGGACCTCAGACAGCATGCTCAGGCACCAGTAGCAGTGGTTGGGCCAAACATTACATTTTATTGGCCTTGGATATTGACAATTTTGCATCTATTGGCAAACTCATTTCAGCATTGGCTGTATATGTGTCCTTTGAATATTCACTTAAGCTGTTTTTGACATCTTACTAATTCTCTCCATTAATAAGTTAAAATCTTGACATATGTTCATTTTACATTTGTATGAGAGTCATGATTTTACCTTTTAAAAAACTATCCTTTAACACATGTTTCCATAGAGCAAGTGTGATCATACTGATCTTTCAAATGATGAAATTCTTGATGCCTTTTCTGACTTGAGTGCCATAATCCTTTGCCTTATGGGAGACATTGAATAATTTGTACCTTTAACCCTCACTCATGAATTAGTGTTCAGTGACAATATTCACCACTCTCTCAGATCTCAGGCCAAAGGACCAGGGATTAGCCACTCAAAGCCCTACTCTGAGAGGTGCCATGCTCAGAAAAAGTAAAAAGATTAGTATAAACAAGTCTGGGGCTACACATAAAAATATGGTGTCTTTGATTCTCACCCCCGTACTCTATTTTAGGAAGTTATTGTATATATGCAATAGTGTAAACTGAATTATTAAAAATATAAATGAATTGTACTACATAATAACTACTATGATTATAACTGATGTGAATTCCAATCAATATAAAATTAAGCAGTTAAAAGAATAACATTTTCAGGAAGAAAGGATGAAACTGATGAGTTGTAGAACCATGGAGATTTATTGTTGGATTTACAGTTTCCTCTTAGAGCTGTTATTTTCTTACTTCCAACTGTTTGATTTAATCTTATGTTATTTAGGGGCAGAGGAATCTGGAGCATATAATTTGCTTCTGGCAGTGGGGTAAGAGGTTAGGTTCTATGATCATTCTTGCTCAGGAATATTACTATCCTGTTAAGATGAGTAAACTCTGGTCTTAGCATGGCTAGCATAATACTTTGTGTCTTTCATTTGTGAATTGTCAAGAAATTGATTCTTATTAAATGCATTTATAAAATGCTCCCCAGAAAATACTGGATTCTCCAATTAATATATGCTATGGTCTGAATGTTGTATCTCCCCAGAATTTACGTGTTGAAATCCTAAACCCCAAAGTGATGGTATTAGGAAGTAAGATCTTCTGGGGGATGATTAGGTCATGAGTGCAAAGCCCCCATGAATGGGATTAGTGCCCTTAGAAAAGAGGCCTTAGAGAGCTGCCTTGCCCCTTCCACTGTGCAAGAACTCAGTGAAAATGTATCATCTGCGGACTAATAATTGGCCTTCACCAGACACCAAGTCTGCTAGTGTCTTGATCTTGGACTTTCTAGCTTCCAGAGCTGTAAGAAATAAATTTCTGTTGTTTATAAGCCACCCAGTTTGTTTTTTATATAGCAGCCAGAATGGACTAAGACAATATGATTATCACTTCACATGTGACTATTGACGTCTGATGTAATACCTCAGTTCTTATGTTCTTGGTTTAAAAGAATTGAAACAAGAGACACACAGCAAAGGAGATGCAGCAGAGTAATTTATTACAAAATAAAAAGTATTTTGAAAGTTAAGTGCAGGATAGACAGTACACACACACACACACACACACACACACACACACACAGGGAGGGAGGATTCAGGGCGGGCTGTTCATAAGGTTGAGACAGCAAAGACTGGCACTAGGGAGACTCCCTTTATGGGAGTCTTACATGATTATTCATAAGGAAGTGGAAAGAGGTATTACTAGTAAGCATGTTCTGGGTGGTCCTCTGGGTGTGTACTGGGTACATGATTATTCATAAGGAGGTGGAAAGAGGTGTTACTAGTAAGCATGTTCTAGGTGGTCCTCTGGGTGTGTACTGGGTACATACGCAGTAGCTGTACATGCTTGTTCATACGTCGCATGTCTCGTTAGTATCTTAAATATTCAATTAGGGGTGTGTTTTGTACTATTATAATGAGCAAAGGCTCAGTTTGAGGACAGGTATAATCAAAATGTGTGTGCTCTCTAGAAGGGAATGTCTCCACTGAAGATAGCTTTGCTTGAATGAGCACAATTACAATGTGAATGCTAAGGCTTATTGTATTGACTCTATGGTCATAATGGTTGCTGCATCCTGAGAACATAGTCACTTCCTTGACTACCTATCCTGCCTCATAACTGCAAGACTTTTAGATAGTATAACCTTTGTTAATTCCCACTTATTTCTTGTCTTTAAAATTTTCAGCCAGGGTCGGTGGCTCACACCTATAATCCCAGCACTTTGGGAGGCTGAGGCAGGCATATCACTTGAGGTCAGGAGTTCAAGACCAGCCTGGCCAACATGATGAAACTCCGTCTCTACTAAAAATACAAACATTAGTCGGGTGTGGTGGCGGGCACCTGTAATCCCAGCCACTGGGGAGGCTGAGGCAGGAGAATCACTTGAACCTGGGAGTTGGAGGTTGCAATGAGCCGAGATTTTGCCACTATACCCAGCCTAGGCAACTGAGTGAGACTTCTCAAAAAAAAAAAAAAAATTTCATAAAGGTTTTCCATTTTTCTCTTAAATTCATTATTAAAATATATCTATTCTATTATTTCCACCTCTGATATAAACTTTGGTTTGTTATTTTTATTATCAAAATAACTTTTTTTATTAAAACAATATATCAAAAATAACATAAATCATTGCAGAAAAGGTAAAAATATTGATAAAGAATTCATTTTCACCCATACTCCATCCTTCAGAAATAAGCACCATTCCTCTGAGTACTTCATTTCAGATCTTTTTCTATGAATAAATATAGATGTGTTTTACACACATATTAAAAATTATCATCTTGCAATTTTTAAACTTATTTCGTCAAAAGTAATTTCATGAAATCCTTCTATATTCATAATACATATTTTAGAGCATATGTTCTTAACCCTGGCCTCTGGTGTCAGGGTAGATCAAACCCCAGTTCTGGTTGTGTGACCTTGGGAAGTTTCTTAACTTGACTAAGCCAAAGTTTGTTCATCTATAAAATAAATTTAATATTACGTACCTATTTTATAAATTTGTTGTGATGATTAAATGAAATGGTATATGTAATATATCCAACACATAACAGCATTAAGTAAGTGTTAACTATTATAATTTATCATTAAATATGACTGTCTAGTTTTTCAGGTTGAATTTCAAGTTGAATTGGGGTTGAGGAAAAGGGGATTGTGGAGAGTTGTTTTTCTTTCATTGCCTTTAGAGATAATCTTAAATGTGTTTGTTAATCTGATGACATAACAAAATTTATTAGTAATTTCCTTCATGCCGTTATTCTAGGTTAGTGGTTTCTGACCCACTTATCTGCAGGGTTAAGGGTTATACTCTTTGTGTGATTGTTTATAGCTGAGGGTGAGCTACAATGTTCATTATTAGATTAGACTGTAGTGCTAGCATTCAGGAGACAACTGAACTTTTGTGGTTGGCAGCTATGGAAATTAAATTTTGGCTGAATGTGGCCATTAATGATTAACAAAAGAACTCTATGCTTGAGTTCATCTTAATAGCTAAGCTCCAACTGGGTTTCTGGGGACACAAAAGTCATGACAAATTAAATCACATCTAATTTGAAGCAATATTTATTGGAAACTGGTCATACATACAATTGATGCTAAATCCCGTGCCATTTCTCTATTTCAGCAAGGAGATGTTTAAGCATGGCAGATAGTGCATTTATGGAATTTAATCAGTTTTTGTTAGAGAAACCAGTCTAGTTCGTTGATCATGATGTCAGAATGACTGACAAAACAGCCCTTTTAAAATTAAAATTATTTTGCGCTAATATTTTCTCTTTTTGCCTTCATTTATGATAAGCATGTAGTAATTTGAAAGTGAAATTTAAGACACTGGGAATTATATTTTCTGTCTTAATTGAATTGGCCAACTCACTGTGTTTTGATTAAAGACAGGTTTGGTTTTTAAAATATATAATTTTTGACCATGCCGTTTCTTACCCCATTTACTTTTTTAAAAGTAAAGACCTATCAATTTTTAAAAAGTTATTTTAAAATAGTAAAAATACTCTGAATAATATAAAGCACAAGAGTTTGAAGAAAAACACAAATTGAAAAGATAAAGTTCAGAGAACTAAATGACTGGTTAGGCTCACACATCCGTCAATGGCAGGCCTCACCTTGCATTCTAGGTCTGTTTATACCTGGGCTAATAATGCCCCTTCTATGGCATCACACAGTTTTTTCTATAAATGTCTTATGAAATGAATGTATAACCATAAAAACTGTATATGCACATTGCAGATAAAACACATTGTTCTTTTTGTACTATTTAAAACGAATAGGCTTGCTATCATCAACATTAATTAGAAATATTTTTCTTATTCTTCATACAAATTAGAAATAAGCTCGAGATCATTTGGGCAAGTTGGACCTCTTGAGTGGCCCAGTATACTTGAACTAACCGTATTTTTCCTTTGTGATGTACCCAGGGCAGATCTGCGTGTGTGGAGGTTCAGCCCTTTAGTTGTGAGGGAGTGGAGACCTGCAGTCTTCTGGGTTTCCCCTTTTCCCATCAACCTTTACTTCCTTGCTCATGCCCCACCTCCCACCTCTACTTCCTACTCCATGCAGATTGACACCCTTTCCACTGTTCCACATAGCTTCTTTTATGAATTGGGAAGGATGAGCCTAGGTAAATTTTGAAATGAGATAATATTATGCATAAACTGTAATAAAGTAAAATGATCTCTTATTAAAATCCTTCAATTTTAGCATTTTTATGGACCCCACTGATGATTTCAGTTTCACTGTCCTTGTGTACCTTGTGTAGAAAATGAGAAGCTCACGTCTTTGTGACTTCTAATGCGAGATGGTGTCTTTCAGAAAAAAATCAAATAGCTTTTTTCGAGAGTGGGTGTATAAGAATTTTGCAATGCTTTTGGAGGTTTGAAAAGCTTAGCTATGTAATATTTTATTTGTCATGTTATAAAAAAGTAAGGTTGACTGCATTTAACAGTCTTAAGTACTTTTCATTTTTATGTCTGGCCTATTTCATGATACATATGTTTGTATATATTTATATATTTTTTTAGGGGAAAAATCGTGGCATTGTGTCACCTTATATATTTCTTTAGAATCAAATTTTTTCATACAAAACATTGTAATCACCAAAAAGCAGAAGACATAACTTGAAAAAAATGCTATCTTATAGATTCTGAATAAAATATAAAGAAGTATACTAGTTGTAGGATCTTCCAATATTACTTTAAGTATCTTTTAAGGTCGAGTTTTAAGGTTAGCCTTTTAACTTCAGTGTTGCTCTGCTTGTGATTCTGTCTCATACAGATAATAAAGTGCTTAATTTGTTGATGTTTTACTTGCCTAGAGATCATATTTTCCCCTGAGGTTTGTCCTGGGATGTTGCATTAGTATTGTCAAAAACCACATGTGAATGTCACTGTGGTGTCACAGAAACTCATATTCAAACTTGGCATTTTATTAGTTCTCATCACCAAATAAGTTACCTGATTTGAGTCTCAATTTTCTTTGGTGACCATGGAGTTTGTGAGGATTAAAGCATCAGCACAGATGGAGGCATAGAGAAAATCTCAATATGTGCTGGTTGTCTGTTCCTTCTTTTTATGAGCAAAACAAATGGAAGAATAGAGCCTATTATGGGATGAATTGTGTCCCCGGCCACACCACAAAATGTGACCTAGCTCCCAGTAGCTCAGAATATGACTTTTTTGAAAGTAGGTTTGTTGCAGGTGCAATTAGTTAAGGTAAGGTTACATTGGAGTAGGGTGGGCCCTGTTAAAGAGTTAGGCACATTGAAATTTTAAAGAGTTTATTTGAGCAGACAGTGATTCATGAATTGTGCAGTGACAAACCACAGATTTTTTGGCTTACACCAAAGGGATGTGATGAGGAAACTTTTATAAGGTGCAGGTGAAAGAAAAATATTTGATTGGTTAAATTGGAACAGTAGCCTTAAAGACCCCAGTAGAGGTTAGCTGGCAGTTTCTGATTGGTTAAGGTAAGTTTCATTTTGCTGTTTACATTATGTTTCTATTTGCTTAGGTAGGAACCCAAGGTGCTGAGGCTGTCTCAGCCTAATGGCCTCCCAATTAATTTTAATAGCCAGTAATTCAATATGACTGTTATCCTTAGAAGAATAAAATTCAGACACAGAGACACAGGAAGGTGACCATGTGAAGACAGAAGCAGAGATTAGTTTTTCTTTCACAAAACGAAGGAATGCCTGAGGCTACCATAATCTGTAGGAGCCAAAAAGTATCCTTTCCAAGATGTCTCAGAGGAAGCATGACCCTGCTGACACCTTGATTTCAGACTTCTGGCCTCCATAACTCTGAGAACCAAATTTCTGGTTGGTTGGTTTGTTTGTTTATTTATTTTGAGACGGAGTGTCTCTCTGTCGCTCAGGCTGCAGTGCAGTGGTGCGTGGTCTCAGCTCACTGCAAGCTCCGCCTCCCAGGTTCACACCATTCTCCTGCCTCAGACTCCCGAGTAGCTGGGACTACAGGCGCCCGCCACCACGCCTGGCTAAATTTTTGTTCTTTTAGTAGAGACGGGGTTTCATCGTGTTAGCCAGGATGGTTTCCATCTCCTGACCTCGTGATCCACCCGCCTCGGCCTCCCAAAGTGCTGGGATTACAGGCGTGAGCCACTGCGTCCAGCCCAAATTTCCATTTTAAGCCACCCAGTTTGAGGTATTTTGTTACAGCAGCCCTGGGAAATTAATGCACAGACCAAGTAGACCTGGAGGTGTCAAGTTGTCTTGGGATCACCTCCTGGCTTGTCCATCATCATCAAGTACTTTGGGATTCTAGGACTTCGATGCTGCATTGTGTGTGCAGCTTGGGAAGAGTGTGAGCACACCCCGATACTCTGCATTTAGGATTTTAAATTTTCTGGGTTCTGACTCTATTTGAAAATATTGTAGATGCTTTTGATACCTTCCTAAAGGAAATACACACATAGGCGTACAACGTTTTGCACCAAATTTTGTGGCCTTCACCATCTCTCTAGGGGATTCATAATACAAGGTTAAGAATTCCTGCTCTAGTAGAATTTCACTCTTGGACTGCGGCTTGTGAAAACAAAGAATAAACATAGCTAAACAGACATTGAACAAGTGGTGTAATCAAATTCACATTTAACAAAATAATGGTTATTAGAAGTTCGTGGATAAAGAGTTCACCTTGGGAATTCTATGTATAAACACAGAAGTTTTGACTGTGTGCTTAATTTACATATTTGCCTCATAGCATTGTGGAAAATTACTAGAAACTAATAGTTAGAGCCAGCATTTCTTATGTTCTGGGTATGGTGGTAGGTGCTTTATGCTCATTATCTCCAAATGCTGGCCTGTGTTAGGGGTTGGGGTGGCAGGAGGGCCATTTAGCCTTATTCTTACTCTCATTCACAAAGGACCTCAGATTTAGACTTTTGATGTTATCTTCAAATTAGGTTATACTCACAAGCACAGGAGCACATCAAAAGAATCCAGGAACTTATTCATCATGTAATTTTAGATTTTTGGACCCTTAATAGACTATATAGCCTGTAGTGCATTTTGAATGAATATTTTAAAATTCTGAACTTTCCATAAGAGTAGCACAATCATATACATACATATTTTTTCAGATAATAGTTCATCAAATATACATTTTTAAAATAGCTCACCATTTTTGAAACTTGTTTTCACATTTTTCTCTTTCTAACATTCTTAGAATCTTAGAAACTAGCAGTGGCCTTGGGCCTTTCTTGACCTTTGCAAGGTTCTCCACACCACAGCCCTTCAAGATTTCCCATTACATAGACAAGGGAGAGGGATTTCTCCCCAGGTCACCCCAGCCTATCTGCTTCAGTAGACGATGTGGGGCCTGGGGAGATGGATTTTTAATAGCTTCTCAGTGCTTGTGATGTACATTAAAGTTTGAGAACCATCAGGCTAAGGAGAAGAAAGCCAGGACTTAAACACTCCATAGGGAAGGTTTTTGGATTTCCTAGGCTGTTAAACTTCTAGAGTTCACTGTGCCTCTTGAGAGAGGGTAATGTATACAAACATGAGTCCCTACAAAGATTTCACATTTAGAGAATGTCAGAGCAGTGAAAGACAGTTGACCTCAGTGAGCACCTACAATACTTGACTGAATTTGTGGAGCAGAGAAGTAATGAGTGACTCTACAATGGAAAACAAAACTCATGTCTTAATTCTGTATCACAGTGACTAACCCACTTACTACTTGGCTCATGGCCCATTTAACAGCTATGAAGAGGGGAGACCACTGCAACCATTCTTTCATTGCTCTGAGATTTAAAAAAAAAAATGTATACAAATGATTAAAAGAATAGACAATATTCTTTTAATAGACAAAATTCAGGCAGCAACAATGACTCACATAATGGGGAAATTGAAACTAGAAAGAGAACCAAAGGTCTGTATCAGGCAACCCAGGCCATCTTAGTAAGGCAGGTAACCTTATAGTGCTATGCTCCTGGCCGTTGCCATTATTCCAGTTTTTTCTTTTTTTAATTTATGTACTAGGGCACATGTGCACAATGTGCAGGTTTGATACGTAGGTATACATGTGCCATGTTGGTTTGCTGCACCCATCAACTCATCATTTACATTAGGTATTTCTCCTAATGTTATCCCTCCCCCAGCTCCCCCGCGCAACCAACAGGCCCCAGTGTGTGATGTTCCCCGGCCTTTGTCCAAGTGATCTCATTGTTCAGTTCCCACCTATGACTGAGAACATGCAGTGTTTGGGGTTGCAATCCTATTCTCTGATAAAACAGACTTTAAACCAACAAAGATCAAAAGAGACAAAGAAGGCCATTAAATAATGGTAAAGGGGTCAATTCAGCAACAAGAGCTAACTATCCTAAATATATATGCACCCAATACAGGAGCACCCAGATTCATAAAGCAAGTCCTTAGAGACCTACAAAGTGACTTAGACTCCCACACAATAATAATGGGATACTTTAACACCCCACTCTCAATATTAGACAGATCAACAAGACAGAAGGTTAACGAGGATATCCAGGACCTGAACTCAGCTCTGCACCAAGCAGACCCAATAGACATCTACAGAACTCTCCACTCCAAATCAACAAAAATATACATTCTTCTCAGCACGTCACACTTATTCTAAAATTGGCCACATAATTGGAAGTAAAGCACTCCTCAGCAAATGTAAAAGAATAGAAATTACAACAAACCATCTCTCAGACCACAGTGCAATCAAATTAGAACTCAAGATTAGGAAACTCACTCAAAACCGCACAACCACATGGAAACTAAACAACCTGCTCCTGAATGACTACTGGGTAAATAACGAAATGAAGGCAGAAATAAAGATGTTCTTTGAAATCAGTGAGAACAAAGACACAATGTACCAGAATCTGAGACACATTTAAAGCAGTGTCTAGGGAAATGTATAGCACTAAATGCCCACAAGAGAAAGCAGGAAAGATCTAAAATCAACACCCTAACATCACAATTGAAAGAACTAGAGAAGCAAGAGCAAATTCAAAAGCTAGCAGAAGACAAGACATAACTAAGATTCAGAGCAGAACTGAAAGAGATAGAGACACATAAAAAACTACAAAAAGTCAATGAATCCAGCAGCTGGTTTTTTGAAAAGATCAACAAAATTGATAGACCACTACTAGCAAGACTAATAAGGAAGAAAAGAGAGAAGAATCAAATAGACACGATAAAAAATGATAAAGGGGATATCACCACTGATCCCACAGAAATACAAACTACCATCAGAGAATATTATAAACACCTCTATGCAAATAAACTAGAAAATCTAGAAGAAATGGATAAATTCCTGGACACATACACCCTCCAAAGACTAAACCAGGAAGAAGTTGAATCTCTGAATAGACCAATAACAGGCTCTGAAATTGAGGCAATAATTAATAGCCTACCAATCAAAAAAGTCCAAAACCAGATGGATTCACAGCCAAATTCTACCAGAGGTACCAAGAGGAGTTGGTATCATTCCTTCTGAAACTATTCCAATCAATAGAAAAAGAGGGAATCCTCCCTAACTTATTTTATGAGGCCAGCATCATCCTGATACCAAAGCCTGGCAGAGACACAACAAAAAAGAGAATTTTAGGTCAATATCCCTGATGAATATCGATGCAAAAATCCTCAATAAAATACTGGCAAACCGAATCCAGCAGCACATCAAAAAGCTTATCCACCATGATCAAGTGGGCTTCATCCCTGGGATGCAAGGCTGTTTCAACATATGCAAATCAATAAACATAATCCATCACATAAATAGAACCAACAACAACAAAAACCACATGATTATCTCAATAGATGCAGAAAAGGCCTTCAACAAAATTCAACAACCCTTCATGCTAAAAACTCTCAATAAACTAGGTATTGATGGAATAATCAATACTAGGTATTGATGGAATAAAAACTAGATATTGATGGAATGTATCTCAAAATAATAAGAGCTATTTATGGCAAACCCACAGCCAATATCATACTGAATGGGCAAAAACTGGAAGCATTCCCTTTGAAAACCGGCACAAGGCAAGGATGCCCTCTCTCACCACTCCTATTCAACATGGCGTTGGAAATCCAGTATTTTATCCTTAAACAGCAGCTATGAAATCTTGACTATCCACCTAGAGAACATGCAGATTGAAGATTCTTAGGGCAATGTCCTTGTCCCTGCCTTAAAGACAATAATGTATTGCTGGGCACGGTGGCTCACGCCTGTAATCCCAGCACTTTGGGAGGCCAAGGTGGGCAGATCACTTGAGGTCAGGAGTTTAAGACCAGCCTGGCCAACATGGTGAAACCCCATCTCTACTAAAAATACAAAAATCAGCTGGGCGTGGTAGCAGGTGCCTGTAATCCCAGCTACTCGGGAGGGTGAGGCAGGAGAATTGCTTGAACCCGGGAGGCAGAGGTTGCAGTGAGTCCAGATCGTGCCATTGCACTCCAGCATGAGGGATGAGAGTGAGACTTCCTCTTATTAAAAAAAAAAAAAGACTATCATGTATTATAATTGATATGGTTTGGCCATGTCCCCACCCAAATCTCATCTTGAATTGTAGTCCCCATAATCCCCACATGTCGTGGAAGGGACCAGGTGGAGATAATTGGATCATGGGGGCAGTTTCCCCCATCCTGTTCTCCTGATATTGAGTTTTCACAAGATCTGATGGTTTTATAAGGGGCTTCCCCCTTTGCTAGGCACTCATTCTCTCTTCCTCTGCCCTGTGAAGAGGTTCCTTCTGCCATGATTGTAAGCTTCCTGAGGCCTCCCCAGCCATGCTAAACTGAGTCAATTAAACCTCTTTTCTTTATAAATTACTCAGTCTTGGGCAGTTCTTTATAGCAGGGTGAGAATGGACTAACACATTAATAATTTAAAGGCAACAGTCAGTACTATAAGAAACTAAGTCACAACAAAAGCTAATGTTTATTAAGTCTGACTACCTAAATTACATATGAAATAGTCTAATAATCAGCAATTAAAAACCTTAAATTTTCTTTAAGCAATTTTTTTTTCAGTTTTTAGGAATGTTCTAGTTGCATTAGGCGTCTTACATGTATGTACTACAGACTCTTCCTAGCTAGAGAAGACTTCACAAAGCAGTCATAATACAGAGCATGTTTTCTTTGAAAGTGTTTACTTGGGAACTGTACTAATCTATTAACTTGAACTGTTCTTTGTTCTTTCTAGAGGGAACACTTCTTATTTTTCTTTTTTACTCTTTCATCACTATTTGACTCTTTGTATTTTGATTTCCCATTTAAAATACCTTGCCGAAAATTCTGGTGTGTGGGAGTTAACAAAAAATTATTTACATAATAATAAGGCTAATATTTTTTTTGAAATAAGATTCCCTTTTCTACTCCGCAGAAAGTCTTGCAGCTGTGTTTTTAGTCTTTGTTTTACAAATGTCTATTTGTCTTTTTCTCATTTCTTATCTTCATTTAAAGAATACTGGTTCTATGTCCTTTTAATATAGACAACATTTAAAAAATACATGTTCGCTACAGAAAAATATATTGACAATTTATATAAGCCAAAAGGAAGATAAAATATAGTTTATGCCACTCAGTGACAATTGCTCTTACATTTTTAGCACATTCTTACAGAATATTAATATTATGTATATATACCTCATATAAAATACATGGTTGATTACACTATTTTACTTCCATTTTTATACAACTTTCTTGGTTAAGAAATATACCTCTAATATCAGTTCAAATGTCAGAAACACATTTCATTGTATGGATATGCTATAATTTACTCAGTCATTTCCTTACTGTTGGATATCTACTTTCTTTCCAGTCTTTATTTTAAACAATGTTAAAACATTCTATAGTTAAATCTTGCCATAATTCAATCTCATCTTTTGGATCCTCCATAAACTTTTGCAGCTTCTATAACATTAATTTTTTATTTGTTGATGTTTTAAAAGGTTTTTAAATTTTAAGATTCAACAAATATTTATTTACACTCTATGTAATTTTTTATTTGTTGATGGTTTAAAAAGGTTTTTAAATTTTAAGATTCAATAAATATTTATTTATACCATATGTAAGTGTTTTAGCTTTCCTTGTAAACAGGAGACTCAAGGCATAATTCTTTGTAATTAAACCCCATGATCTTGCTCCTGGGTATCATGTAACTGATCAGTAATAGTTTATATAACTTTAAAAAGACATTCAAACACATATACCCCTTATTTCTTGCAATCAACAGTTCTAAATAATGACCCTTGATGATGTGAAAGGTTTAGCCCAATGTGCCACACACTTTCACCTTTTTATCTGTTGAAAATGAGAAAAGATGGGCTTAGTGAGTTGTGGGCTCACCTGTTTTAGCTTGGGAGACCTTAGCTCACACTGGCAATCTTTCTTTCATGATAGACAGTCAAGGCTCAAGTGACTCTCAAGAGATAAAGTGACTCTGTTGTGATAAAGAAGCTTCTCCTATGGGAGCATTAGGCTTTGGTGAATCCTTTATTAATTAGAAAACATGTGCCTGATTTTTTAAAAGTGCATTTAACACTCAATCTATACAGTAACAAACTTTCAAGACTTTAAATCCTTCTAGCCTTTTTGCACTACTAATTATTACCGCACTTCAAAAACATCATACACTTTTAGAAGTCATTGAAATAAATACCCTTGAAAACTAATGCCAACTGACAATTTAAATCATTTCTCCAAAATAATTGATTTACAATTAAAAGCCCTAATAAAATTTCTTAGAGCCAATCACTTGGAGACTCATTTTGCTAAGAGCATAATGGTCTTTTAAGAGGGATTTCTAGTATAATTTGCGATTTCAAGACATTGTGCTTATGTTTTCCAAGCAGGTAAGACCTTGTGATTTACAGGAATATATCTTTGGATCACAAATAATTAGGATACCACCAAACACAAAAGCTTATGAGAGGTCAAAGTATGAGAGATCACATTCATTCAGGAAATCAGCAAAACTTTCAGAGGAGGAAGCATTTGCAATGTACTTGGAAACATAGATAAAACTTAAGTACTCCAGGGCAAAAGGGAGGAAGTAGGTATGGGTTTGTGTGTGAAATAGAGAACTGCCATCTTTGTTTATGAAACAATGAATCATTAAGTTTTCCCAGGGCCTGGTGTCATGTCCTTGAGAGTCCTGCACCTTTGTATTTGGTTTTTAGGGCAATGGGAAGGGAAGAAAAGTTGTATTAAAAAAAATTTTTTTTAAACATTGAAGTGATGTGATTGCTCTATATTTGAAAAAGGTAGTGTGTGTATAGAACAAACTAGTGAGAAGGCAAGGAGAAATGGTCCAGAGGTCTTAAGGAGAACTTGAAGTGAAATTTGGCTATTGGGATCTCCCCTGGAAGAATCTATGGCATTGATGAAATGAATATCTAGGAGTAATGTGTTTCAGACTTGGGGTCTGGGGGAATGAAAGTATCATGAACAGAGATAGTGGAGGCCAGAAGGAAGAGCTGGAGAGATGGAAGTTGAGCACCTTGAGGAAATGCGAAGAGAACAGGGGGAGGGAAAGGGAAAGAGTCAAAGTGATGAGTAGGAAGAAGACAAGGGACCATGAGCAGGCCATCAACCTTTATTGAAGGGGCTTTAAAGGGGATGAATATTGAGGCAGCCACTGAATTTGTCCCTTAGGAGATTATTAGGAAAACTAGAGAGATTGGTTTCAGTAGAATCTTAGGTGTGGAAGTTTGAAAAGAGTTCAGAAAGGAGAGGATGTAGATAGTAGGATATAGATCTTTGGAGAAGTGTCCTTGATGATGTGTAGGGTTTCTAAAATAGTTCTATTGATATGGTAGAGAATAACAATAGTGAAGAAAATTGAAGGGCAAGCAGGGCTCACTTGTCTATTCAGTAAATATTTTGTCAGCCCACTTTTGCTATGCATGGCACCAGGCGATGTCATAAAATAGCAAACACAGAAATAATGTCTCATGAAGTCTGGAATGGGGAAGACAGCTATTTATCAAATGATCCCAGTAGTTCAGATATAAACTCTGGACAAGTGCTGTGAAGGAAAAGTACAGGGGGCAGAGACAGAATGAGAGATAACTGATCTATTCTGAAAGGTGGTGTCAAGGATGCACTGGTGAGGAAGCCAGCAGAGAGCTGAAGTAGGCTACAAAGGAAAAGTGGTGGGGGCCACACAAAGAGGGTTGGAGGGAACTGCCTCACAATATGGAAGACCCCTCTGAATTAAGGGGTGGGCAGGAGGTGAGACTGGCTTAGAACATGGCCCATTGCAGGAGCCAGAATAAGCCTCAAGTTAGAGGGAAGTAGTCCTTTGTATTCTAGGGTAGATTAAAAAGGCAGGTTATGGGTGTTCATGGCAGGGAGGAGGCAGTGCACGGAGAAGAAAAATTAGGTTTTAGGAGCCATCTTGTTTTATGCCAGATTAATAAATACAAGCCACTGTTTATTAACTCCAAAGACTGTTTTATTTTATTGAAGAGCTTGAAATATGTTTCCTGCACACTAATTTTCAGACCTGCAGTTTTTAGTAGGTGTGACTTGCTTTAGGGAGCAGATGTATTTCTGGAGAATTGTAGCTAATTCACATTTTTGTAAATTGACTCATTTTAAGCACAGCAGGGAGTCTGCTTTTTAAAGGAAACCTATGGTGCATCCTTTTATAAAGTGTAGAATTCTTTGGAAAACAAATGTTTTGTAAATCTCTTTCAGCAGAAGGGAACGAGGGTGCAACAAGGCTGAGAAACATGTATATTCATATATACAGAACTTAGGATTCAATAACTGGCAAAAAAAGGTCTTTTGAAAACAAGAGCAGCTTCCCTTCAAATTCTTTGGTCTGTAAATATTGTAGTAGGGAAGCCTAATCTGGGCCTCATATTTATTTTTAGAAAGCTCTTAAATGTAAACAGTCTCTGGTTTCATTTTAATTGGACATCACAATTTTTTTAGAATTCTAAGGCAATAGTTTCAGAAGAATGGTGCAGGTGTCTGTAATCTTAAAGATAGGCACTTCTGTTTCTTCGTGTTCTTCTATGAGTAGTTGCTGAGAAAAAATGATGTATTTGTGGAAAGAGGTAGCATCCATCTCCTTGATTACTTATTCTCAGGAAGCTTATGTAATATTGCTACTGCAACGCAATTCAGATGTTGTGGAATTGTGTTGCTGGGGCTTCCAGGGTGACACTTTGCAGACATTATCCTGAAGAATGACTGTGATGTGTTTTTCTTCTTTAGTGTTGACTTCTAAGACTACTTGATGTGGAATTTATTTAGAGAAGAGGAACTTTTTCCAATTGCTCATCTTTTTCTGAGAATCAGAGATTTCTAAGAGTTCTTTGCCTAGTCTAGGATTTGGCATGACAGATATTTGTTTGATGCAGAATAAAACACAAAGTACATGCAACCTTTATTCAGCCACATTGTAAGTATATTCTATGTGCTTTCAGCTGCAGTGAATTATATTAATAACCTGTTATTGTAAAATTGTCAACAGTTTTTTCTGTCTCTTGGAATGATTATCTGTTAAAAGTATAGGGTTCATTTTAACACTTGACAACAAGAAGAAAATGTAGCTTTTAGTAAAATGTTTTCAGGCTTTTTTTTTGAGATTAGTCAAAAAATAGCTATAGAGATGACACAGAGAAAATGTCTAAATAGTACGTAGGATCAAAAATAGCCCCCTTTTCCATTTATACATAGGACATGTAGGACTTTATTATCTTTCTTTACTGTTGCACTCTCACATATATTTCATTTTCTGTAAGCAGGTTTGTCATTTATAAAGAACAAATCCACATGTGTGGAAGAAGAAAAAAACTCCTGAATTTTCCCTCTCCATGTCCATCTTAGCATATGTTCTTCTTGGGCACAACATAGTAACACACTGGATTAGAGACTCTGGGATATCTTAATTGATTATTGATCTAGGTATGAATGCTACAAAGAATTAATGTGAAAAATTGCATTTATTTCTCAGTTTAGCCGAGATAACTTTATGAGCCCGTACTTGATGATACCAGTGTTGTGGGCAAGATATGTAGTACTGGCCAGTCATTCAGGGTTCTAGGCTTAAGTCATCAGAACAATCTTGGATTGGTTTTTATGGATAATTGAACATTGTATAGTTATTTATAATATTTAAAAAATCACACCTGCCATCAAGGTGTCAGGATCTGGCTGATTGCAACAACTCTCTGAGTCTACTTTCTAGTTCAGGCCCTCCCCCTTTCAAACTTTCCTGTGTATTGGTGCCAGATTCCTGTTTCTAAATAGCATTTTGTTGGTTCTTAAGAACACACAATTGTTTTTCATTACCTGTGATGGTGAAGTATACCTTTCAGTCTAGCTTTCAGAGCTTCCGTGACCACATTTTGCCCTAATAATGCAACATGATCTCCATAAAAGAGTTCATTCAAAAATGAACTCTTTTAACCAGTTGGGAAGTCTCACTGGTCTTCCCTCTGCCCATATATCACACACACATTTTTAAGTTCCTGTCTTTGCTCATTCTGTCCTTGTACTTTTCCCCTAATACTGATGCCTCCTCTGTACATCCAACCTCTTCCTGGCACTGAAGACACACCTCTCACTGGGTGTGCGTGGAGGACTTTCCCAAGGATGAGGTTAAGGTTGTAGGCTTTGTATGATCTTATATTAAATAGCTATTGGATTATATCAGAGCTACATTTATGTTTAAAAACTAGGGCAATTATCATTAAACCCAAGTAGAAAAATGAATGAAAGAGAAATCAAGGATAAGAGCTTAAACAAGACTGGAGGAAGACAAATGGGAAATTTTTGGCATGGTTGCTCAGGAAAAATGGATCCACCTCTTCCTGAACATCTGGGCAGATCAAGGTCTATGGTTCCTTGTGACAAACCGTTGCTCACCTGAGGGTTGCAGCAGAGAGCTATAAGACATTCATGAGAATTTATATTGGCCTTTAGCCATTCGCCTTCCCATGATTCTTCCTTCCATCTTCCAACATCAGGGGCCCAGTGCTATCTGCTGCAATTAGAGACAACTGAGATGTAAAGATATATCTAGAGCTGCTGGCTCCATTATATAACAGAGGAAGTAGAGGGAAGTGGTATGTTGGTGTGTCATTAGCTTTAAGCTCTGATTCCAGCTTTGTTATCTAGAAACTTCATCCAACAAGGCATCCAGAAGCAGATAGTCTTCTAGATATTAACTTATAGTATCTAAGCTCTCAAGAGGCAGGAGTGTAAATCAGAATGTTAGCTTATTAGTTGACAGTAGTATTTCTATCCAGGGACCAGAATGTATCTATGGACCACTTGGGTACCCTAGAAACCAGGGAATCTGAAGGAAGGACCAGGAGGTGTCCTGGTGAGCATGTACTCAGGACAAAGGGCACAAGGCCATCTGGAGAAGTACTTCCCTCAGCCCAGGGAAAATTCTGGTGAGTTAGTCCTATTCTGCAGAAGAGAAATTAATAATGTTAATGTGAAGAGAGGAACTGAAACATGTTCCCTCCCAGACAAGAATTAGGGAGAAGCAATTTGGCCTATAGAATGTTTGATGACACTTAGGGAAGGGTTCAAGAGGGAAAACATAATAAGGCCATAAAGTATTACTTTTCAAAGAACTCAGTATAATTTATGTTAATGAGAATAACATAAATTTCCAATAGAAACAGGTGGGTTTATGTTTAACATTTTTTTTGTGTGTGTGGAATTGAAATATTTTTGATTTTAGAGCCTCTGGGAGAAGCAACTGCAGCTTCTCTCCTCAGTGGATACCGAGCTAGATATTCCTTTCTGCAGGGTTTCACTAACTCAACAAAGCAACAAAAGTCACTGACACTCAAAGCTTAAAGTAGTAAAATTGCAAGACCGAAGAAGGGAGAGAACACTTACCCAAAGAGGAGGAGCTGATCTTGAGAAAAAGGAGCGTGGGGTAGATTCTCTCAGTGATAGCATTGGAAGGTGGGAGTATGAAAGTTTGTGGCAAGTCAAGAAAGAGGACAGGTAGGGAACAAGCGGTGAAAGTGAGTGCCTTTGGAAGATTTGGAGAACATCCAAATGTTGGATGGATAACCCCAGCCCTGGACGCCTTGCCTTGGTTGGTACTGAGAAGAATAAAGTAGCTGACTAGAGGCAAACACTGAGTTTCCCCCTACCTTTACCTTAGCCATCCTGCCGCTGAACTCTCTATGACTTGGAATAGTCACTGAAAGGCTTTAAGAATCATTGAAGCTTTCATCTAAGTCCAGATTATGTTTGTTGTAGGGAAAATCTGATCAGATTGTAACTAAACAGATAGAAGAAATCTTTCAGCCTTAAATGCCTTAAAAGCTTCAATTCAAACTCACTTAAAAGGGGAATTTGTTGATTTATATAATAAACATATCCATTGTATTCAAGTGTGACTTTACAGGGTTCAAATCTCTTGCCAGGACCCAAATGTCTCCTGCCCTCCTTTGCCTGTCTGTGTTTTCTGAACAAGTCTGAACAAGTGGCCCCTCAGTTCCAGGTTCACATTTGCCCTATTTCAAGTCCAGTGGAAAAAACTTACCACTTCCTGATAGTTGCACTGCAGGTTCTGGGTTCCTGTTTTTGTGGCCATGCTTGGTCCATTCTTACTGGTCTACATGGGACGCAGGGAGCTTTGGCTCTGGGATCGGACTTGGCTTCATTGCTAAATAAATAGGCTGGACATGGAAAAGGGTGGTTTCCAGAAAGTCAGTTACTTGAAGAATGAGGAGTGGATGGCAGGGTAGGAGCAAACATCAATAGCCATTGCACTCCTCTCCAGAGACATGGATGGCTAGAAGCCTTACTACTATTGTGGATTACCTGGTGGAAGACTCGTCTAACTGCAGAATAGATGGTAAAGTGGAGAGTCAGTCAAGTCAGAGTTTGCTGGGAACAAACTCTGTGGGGCAGGAAAAAAAACCAACAGCAAAGTATACAATAATGATATATGTCTTCATAGAGCAACTAGTTTGTGTCAGGTACTCAGCTAGCATTTTATGTTATTATTCAAATAACATGTTTTAGAGACTGTTAAAATATTTCTAGAGATAAAAAAGGGATAAAAGAGGCTAAAAAGATCTAAGTTAATACTAATTGTATGATACATCTGGGAAATGACTTTTTCTACAGAACACCATCACTACCTCTAATACTTATTTGTCCAGTGTCTCTGTCCTTCACTAGAATGTAAGCTCCTTGACGGCTATTGGGAGGCAGACTTAAGTTCAATATAAAAATAACTTTCAAATAAAAACCTCATAAATGCAACAGGCTGCTTTTATCATCACTAGAGGCAGTTGAGCATGTTATGAAGGAGATTCAACATCTGGTGAGAGATTGAACTAAATGGTCACATATTCAAAATCTGTAGGTTTACAGCTCTTCACTGTGCCAGGCCATTCCTGGATTGTGGATTTTGGAAAGGACTGAAATGTGTTATATGATGCATAAATGCGACTTTAACTTTGATATTAAAATCGAGAAGCGACGGTTAAGTGTACATGAAAGAAAGCATAAAAAAGCAAGAATGAGAGGGGGGATAAAGGAAAGGTGAGATGGAGTGTGTTGAGAGAGGGAGGCAATCTGTATGCAAGAAGGATCAGCTCAATATCGAACTTTTGTTCTTCATAAAGGATGTACATTTTTTTTTTTTTGAGTTGGAATTTACCTCTTGTTGCCCAAGCTGGAGTGCAATGGCGCGATCTTGGCTCACTGCGACCTCTGCCTCCCGGGTTTAAGTGATTCTCCTGCCTCAGCCTCTTGAGTAGCTGGGCCACCACACTCAACTAATTTTTTGTATTTTTAGCAGAAACGGGGCTTCACCATGTTAGCCAGGCTGGTCTCGAACTCCTGACCTCAGGTGATCTGCCCACCTTGGCCTCCCAAAGTGCTGGGATTACAGGCATGAGCCACTGCTCCTGGCCAGGATATACATTCTTTACAGCCACTTTGGCACCATCATCACAGCTACTGTAGGAAGATACAATTCCTTCTAAAGATGGGAAACAGTCTGAATTCTATGCTTTGTCTCACACAGTCAATAACACCTGGAGAGTGACATGCATGGTATGAGTAGCATGGAGCCCGTATCTGCTGTGTAGGCCGATTCTTGCATGTATTGTATCTTACAATATTTAATAGTTAGTTTTGGAACACTCTATAATGATGACCTGATCTTCATGTGAGTGGTGCCATTCCCAATTTTAAGATGAAACAATGGAAGTGATTTAATACTCTGGGAGTAAGCTTCAGGGCTACAAACAGAAGCTTAACCACCTTGGCTATCAGTTTCATGCTTAAGTTCTTTGATGAGCACTTTTTTTTATTTTTTTAAGCAAAAAAGTGTCTGGGAAAATCTGCCACCCGGGCTGGAGTATGGTTGTCTGATCATAACTCACTGAATCCCAAACTTCTGGGCTCACCCAATCCTCCCGCCTTAACCGCCCTAGTAGCTAGTAGCATGTGCCACCACTCCCAGCTAATTTTTAAATTTTATTTTATTTTTTTTGGTAGAGACAGGTTCAAACTCCTGTTGCCAGGGCTGGTCTCAAACTCCTGGCCTCAGGTGATCCTCTCACATCGGCCTTCTAAAGTGTTGGGATTACAGGTGTGAGCCAATGCACTCAGCTGATGAGAACACCTTTTAACCAGAGATTGTTGAACTGGGGTTGGTCCACAGATGTGCTTTCTGCAGCCTGGGTCTTCCTGGCATTCTGTGGGAACTGCTGACATTGTCTTGGCAGCTGGAGTCCTCCCACGTATCTTTGAAGGTCATGAGGCTGCCATATCTCATTTGGTCCAAATGTTGATTGCTCATTCAGAATGTTAATCCTGTGGTCTCCAATTCATAATTCTTTTTCTTAGAATTCTAGTCTGTAAGCGTGAGTATGTTTGTGTCTGTATGTTGGTGTGGGTGTGTGCATTATCCTACTATCCTTGCTTGACCTCTACTTGTGCTTCCTTGCTTACTACTTTCAAAGACTTTCTTTGTATTTTTCTGCTAGCAACCTTCTGAATACCAATAAAGAAAATTATTTTTTTCTGGGAAAAATATTGCTGTGTATCCTGACATTTTTGGCAAGTCGTTTTCTACTCACAATGGGAAGTTGTGATAAAGTGAATTATCTTTTGTGCAGAGTTGTTTTCCTTTGTGTTTGTCTGTGCCTACCATTCTCTGTTTTCTATTAAATTATTATTTTCTCCATGTTACTTTACAAGTTGTAATTGCTTCGTTATCAGAAAGAGAAAGGTAGGTTCATTTTATCCTTTTATCACTGGGCATCTTGGTGAATGAATTGTAGCACTCCTCATTACCATAGCTTTGTTCTACTCAGTTTTTAATGATAATTGCCCTTGTCATTCCTTGTAATATAAGCTATAGAAATATTCTTTCAAAGAAGAGAGATATTAACAAGTCAGAATATATTTTCAAAATGAATTGATAAGGAAATTTCATGTTTCATCTCAAAGCATTAATTAAATGACAAGGAGCTCATGAAGTGAAATAAACAAAGGATGGACAAGTGATGTTGACATAGCAAGTCCAAGAAAGAAGCACATGACTTCGTGTTTAATTGAAACAGAACATTGTAGGGACTGGTCACTCATTCTACTGCACCCAAATTTATAATCCTCTCAAATATTTTAATTCTTTTACACATGGGTGCTGGTCTCCATCGTTCTTTTCTTTAAATGCCAACCTTCCTTCTGCTTTTGTTCCTCTTGTTGAGAGAACGCATATTTGTGTGTTTACATTCAGAATTGTTACACTGAAAGGGGCCCGAATGTGTGCAAACCGAAAGCTCCACGCTGTCCTCTTCTGCCAATTAGTGGTATTTCCTGTCAAACTGATCTCAAATGAGGTGAAAAGCTGTAGGAGTGAGTACTTAGTGAAGTAGAAAACAGTTACATTCCTGTGTGATGGAGTTACTCTGGGGAATGGACCAAGAGATAGAGGGACAGAGAGTGAATTTCTTGCCCAGGTTAACCATAGGGTGAGTTTCTTAAGGCAATTGTATTCTTTGGAAGCAGAGTCCCATTTTGTGCCTTTTTATTTTACATTTTCTGTCTACTTAAACTCTGCTACTGTTACAGATTCCGAACTAGTCCAGTTCCAGAGCTCTACTTTGGAGAAGAGGTAGGGAGCCTCATCATCTATTGCTTTTGCTATTTGAACAGAGAGAACAGTTTGTACTCCCAGTTCAGTAGTTTTCAAAAAACATATTTTCCCCCAAAGCCAGGAGAAGCGTCCTAAAATTTTCAAGAGCATAGCAACGAGCGCACTTGTATTTTTTGGATCCGTACTTCACTCTGTTTAGTTGCAGATGAGATCTGGCAATCCTGCTTCTGGCCTGAAGTAGATTTGTGTTTTAAATACATCTACAGTCTAAATCCTATCCAGGTTGGTTGGTTTGTTTTGCCAGAAGCAGTGGAAGTTGTTTTCTTCTCGTAATGGGATCTTTTTGTGCAGAGCAGTTTTCCTTTGTATTTGTCTATGACCATCATTTTCTGTTTTCTGTTAAATTATTTTCTCCATTATTACAAGTTGTGTTGTTTGTAATTGCTTTCTACTAGAAAACTGCTTCATGGTTTTCTCCCAATATGTGGGTAAATACATCATCTGCTTCTGAATTAGAAATATATTTTTATGTTGACTTCTAAAGATTCTTTTCCTGAACCCCATGTGGTCCTCTTCACCTGAAAAGCAAAGACCCCTTCCATTCAAAATTGTTATTTATGCTGCTTGGAGTATTAGTAAATAACATTTGCTCTTCCATTTCTAACACCCAGCATGGAGTCTAACACATCCTGGGGTCCCAATATTTGTTGAATAAATGCACGGAAGATATGCCTTCTGTTCTCCAGGTATTTGGAGTCAGATGAAAGAACTTACAGTTTAGAGTTGATGATCCCAGAAATTCCTGTCCTCACCTTGACCTTTTCCCTGAAACTTGCTGCAAGCTTATTCACTGGATGTTCAAGGATTATTTAACTGTTTGATGAATCTGAACAATTCTAGCTAACATCTGGAGACAGTTCACAGTAGGAGACATGCAGACCAAGCCAATGCCCATGTTTCTTGTAGCTCCACTATAATAAATTACTTCCTTGCAGTAACCAGAGGCAGACTCACACTCCAGTCTGTGATTGGCTACATGTTTCTGTTTCTGGTCTGAGAGATCCCTTCAGCCCTCTGCTCATGTACAAAGCAGATGCTCTGTACAAAGTGAAGATGATTGGCATGTCCAGAGTCCAGTAGTTGAACAAGGCTTCGCGTTGCATTCTCTCAGCTCTCCTTTCTCACACATCCTCTCCACTTTTTTAAAAAGTCAAAAATAACAGATGCTGGCAAGATTGCAGAGAAAAGGAAACCCTTATACACTGTGGGAGTGTAAAATACTACTGCTCCCTCCTCCTACCCTCCCCTCTTAAGTAGACCCCACTGTCTGTTGTTTTCTTCTTCGTGTTCATAAGTTCTTATCAGTTAGCTCCCACATATAAGTGAGAACATGCATATTTGGTTTTTTGTTCCTGCATTTGTTTGCTAAGGATAATAGCCTCCAGCTCCATCCATGTTCCCGCATAGACATGACTTGTTCTTTATGGCTACTTTCTCTCGCATCCACTCCTTAGGGGAAGGATGATCCAAAGTCATATTTACAGAGTTTTGCATCTCCAAAACCACCTCTTTTTTTCACCAAGGGTAGAAAATAGATATGTTCTAATTTCAAACACAGGTAATATTTGAAATTAGAATTCAGATGTTCAGATTACTATACTAGTGCTACTTCTATGATATTATAATACTTTTGAATATTTAGTGATTTTAAGAAATACTTGATTGACTTGGTGATACTGATTATGGTACTTAATTATGCCACTTGTGATCTAAATCAAGTTTCTCTCTTTTCCATGATGGCCAAAGCCTTCTAAGAATCTATCATTTTGACAATTCATCCTTGATCATTTCTTTCAGACTTTTACAGCCTGGCTTTTGTATCTATTGCTTTTACTCAAATTGTAATTATCATTTGAACTGATAAACCCAATGGTTTTACTCACTGGGCTTCCTGAATTTTTCTGCAGTATTGTCCCTTGGGTCTTTACATATTTCTTTTTTTTTAAACTTGTATTTTAGGCTCAAGGGTACATGTGCAGGTTTGTTATATAGGTAAATTTTATCTCATGGGGGTTTGATGTACAAATTATTTCACCACCCAAGTAATAAGCGTAGTAGCTGATAATAGTTTTCCGATCCTCTCCATCCTCCCATCTCTACCTCAAGTAGGCCCTGGTATCTGGTATCTGTTGTTCTTTTGTGTCCATGTGTACTCAGTGTTTAGCTCTCACTTATAAGCTAATGTGTGGTATTTGGTTTTCTGTTCCTGTGTTAGTTTGCTCAGGATAACGACTTCCAGCTCCAACCATGTTGCTGCAAAGGACATGATTTTGTTCCATTTTATGGCTGTGTAGTATTCCATGGTGTATATGTACCACATTTACTTTATCCGGTCTACCGTTGATGGGCATTTAGGTTGATTCCATGTCTTTGCTATGTGACCAGTACTGCAATAAACATATGCATATGTGTGTCTTTATGGTAGCACAACTTGGATTCCTTTGGGTGTAGACCCAATAATGGATTGCTGGGTTGAATGGTACCTCTGTTTTAAGTTCTTTGAGAAATCACCAAACTGCTTTCCCTAATGGCTAATTTACACTCCCACCAGCAGTGTATAAATGTTTTCTTTTCCCTGTAACCTTGCCAGCAACTGCTGTTTTTGACTTTTTAATAATAGTCCTTCTGACTGGTGTGATATGGTATCTCATTGTGGTTTTGGTTTACATTTCTCTAATCAGTGATGTTGAGTTTTTTTTCATATGCTTGTTGGTTGTATGTCTTCTTTTGAACAATGTCTGTTCATGTCCTTTGCCCAGTTTTTTTTTTTGTAAGTTTTTTTTTTTTTAACTTTTAGGTTTGGGGATACAGGTGAAGGTTTGTTACATAAGTAAACGTGTGTCATGGGGGTTTGTTGTACATATTATTTCATAACCCAAGTATTAAGCCAAATGCCCAATAGTTACCTTTTCTGTTCTTCTCCCTCATCCTACCCCCCCACCCCTCAAGTAGACCCCACTGTCTGTTGTTTTCTTCTTCATGTTCATAAGTTCTTATCATTTAGCTCCTACATATAAATGAGAACATATGTATTTGGTTTTCTGTTCCTGCATTAGTTTGCTAAGGATAATAGCCTCCAGCTCTATACATGTTCCTGCGAAAGACATGACTTGTTCTTTATGGCTGCATAGTATTCCATGGTGTATATGTACCACATTTTCTTTATCCAGTCTGTCACTGATGGGCATTTAGGTTGACTCTATGTCTTTGCTCTTGTGAATAGTGCTGCAAAGAACATTCACTAGCACGTGTCTTTATGGTAGAATGATTTATATTCATCTGGGTATATACCGAGTAATGGGATTACTGAGTCAAATGGTAGTTCTGATTTTAGCTCTTTGAGGAATTACCATATTGATTTCCCCAATGGTTGACGTAATTTACACTCCTACCAACAGTGTATAAGGGTTCCCTTTTCTCTGCAACCTTGCCAGCATCTGTTATTTTTTGACTTTTTAATAGTAGCCATTCTGACTGGTGTAAGATGGTATCTCATTGTGGTTTTGGATTGCATTTCTCTAATGATCAGTGATACTGAGCTTTTTTATATGCTTGTTGGCTGCAAGTATGTTGTCTTTTGAGCAGTGTGTATTCATGTCCTTTACCCACTTTTCAATGGGATTATTTTTCTCTTGTAAATTTAAATTCCTTATAGATGCTGAATATTAGATCTTTGTCAGATGCATAGTTTGCAAATATTTTCTCCCATTCTGTAGGTTGTCTGTTTACCATCTTGATAGTTTCTTTTCCTGTGCAGAAGCTCTTAAGTTTAATTAGATCCCACTTGTCAATTTTTGCTTTTGTTGCAATTGCTTTTAGTGTCTTTGTCATGAAATCTGCCTGTTCCTATGTCCAGGAGGGTATTCGCCTAGGTTGTCTTTCAGGGTTTTTATAGTTTTATGTTCTACATGTAAGTCTTTAATCCATCTTCAGTTGATTTTTTTAGAAGGTATAAGGCAGGGGTCCTGCATCAATCTTCTGCATATGGCTAGCCAGTTCTCCCAGCAATATTTATTGAATAGGGATTCTTTTCCCCACTGCTTGTTTATGTCAGCTTTGTCAAAGATCAGGTGGTTGTAGATGTGTGGTCTTTTTCCTGGGTTCTCTTTCTGTTCTATTGTTCTATGTGCCTTACCAGTACTATGCTGTTTTGGTTATTGTAGTCTTGTAGTATAATTTGAAGTCAGGTAATGTGATGCTGTCTCTGGAATTGGTGGGTTTTTGGTCTCGCTGCCTTTAAGAATGAAGCCGCGGACCCTCGTGATGAGTGTTTCAGTTCTTAAATGCAGCACATCTCGAGTTGTTCATTCTTCTGGTGGGTTTGTGGTCTTGCTGGCCTCAGGAGTGAAGCTGCAGACCTTCACGGTGACTGTTGCAGTTCATAAAGGTGGCGTGTCCAGAGTTGTTCATTCCTCCTGTCTGGAGTTGTTCATACCTCCCAGTGGGTTTGTAGTCTTGCTGGCTTCAGGAGTGAAGCTGCAGACCTTCACGGTGAGTAATACAGCTCAGAAAGGCGGCGTGGACCCAAACAGTGAGCAGCAGCAAGATTTATTTTGAAGAGTGAAAGAACAAAGTTTCCACAGCGTGGAAAGGAACCCAAGTGGGTTGCTGCTGCTGGCTCGAGTGGCCTGCTTTTATTCCCTTATCTGGCCCCACTCACATCCTGCTGATTGGTCCATTTTACAGAGAGCTGATTGGCCCATTTTACAGACAGCTGATTGGTCCATTTTACAGACAGCTGATTGGTCCATTTTGACACAGTGCTGATTGGTGCATTTACAATCCTTTAGCTAGATACAGAGTGCTGATTGGTATGTTTATAATCCTTTAGGTTGACACAAAAGTTCTCCAAGTCCCCACCAGATTAGCTAGACATAGAGCGCTGATTGGTGTGTTTACAAATCTTTAGCTAGACACAGAGTGCTGATTGGTGCATTTACAAACCTTTAGCTAGACACAGAGTGCTGACTGGTACATTTACAATCCTTTAGCTAGACAGAAAAGTTCTCCAAGTCCCCACCCATCCCAGAAGCCCAGCCAGCTTCACCTCTCACTGGCACTTGCCACTGGACTCTGCAGCTCCTAGCCTGGACACTCCAGCAGCCCAGAAGGAGCTCATCCCAGACAACCAAGAGGAAAAGAGGGGAAGTGAGAAAGAGACGGAGACCCTCAATCATGGCCAATGACCCTGTGAAGAGGGAACAGCGGTCCAGCCATGGGACCCAGACTCTGATCAAGCCCAGCAGGTGTCAGCCAGCTGCACTGAGTGTGGGACCTGCCGAGCCTGCATCCACCTGGAACCCATGCTGGCCTGCGGGCACAGCACGCAGCCCCGGTTCCTGCCTGGGCTTGTCCCTCCACACCTCCCCACAAGCAGAGGGAGCTGGCCAGCCCCAGAGAGGGGCCCTCATAGCACAGTGGCAGGCTGAAAGGCTCTTCAAGTGTGGTCAGAGTGGACACTGAGGCCCAGGAGGTGCTGAGAGCGAGTGAGGGCTGCTAGCACATTGTTACCTCTCAATCACCCCTCTAAACAGAACACCCCAACTGCTGTTGGGAATTTGGCTGATGACCACGCTAGCTACTTCCTGCTGGATAGGGGCGAAGAAGGGGCCCTGCAGTTGTGGTATACTCCAGAGGGGAACTCTCTAGGCCAGTGGAAGGGCCAGCGGGGTTGCTCCAGGGGTCCTTGGTAGAAGTTGTTAGTTGAGCTCATTTGGGGTTCCATTTGTAAGACCATTTGTAGCTTGATGGCCTAGATTCTAGAGGAAACAAGTTTGACAAGGTTAAAGATATAGGGCCCAAAGGCGAGTAACAGCAAGATGGCTGCCACGGGACCTAGAAAGGGGAAAAGCCATGTTGCCCAACTCCAGAGGTTGGTATAAGAGTTTGGAAGGCATTGTCTGATTTCAGAAGCCTTTTCCTGTAAATGCAGGGTGGCATCTCGTACTACCCTGACTGGTTAGTGTAAAAACAACACTCTTCCCCTAAGAAGGTGCAGAGTCTTCCTTTCTCAGCAGTGAGGAGGTCTAGGCCTCGGTGGTTTTGGAGAATCACTGCTGCCAGAGAGTCTATTTGGGATTGTAGAGTAAGGATAGATTTTGTTATTTCTTGCAAACTGTCTGAGAAATCCTTTGAGAGTGTGTGGTAGTAGGAGAATCAAGTAGATAAACTGGCTATTCTGGTTCCTGTAGCAGTAGCCATTCCTAACCCTATAAGTAGGGGTATTAGTTGTATGGCTCCATGCTGATGGACTTGAGCTTTGAGGGGTACTGATAAGGTCTGATTTCCTGGGGCAATGTTAATGTTGGGACTTAGAAAGACTAAGGTGCAGGTGCCTGTCCAGTTAGTGGGGAGGCAGATATAGGTCGATGTTCCACATAAGAAGAATATACCTTGGCTGGGTAGACAGAACTGGTTGTATATGTCAAAAAGGTGTGTGAATTTGTTGTTGTCATTTTCCCATACTCCTAGAGTACTTGCCAAGGTAGCTCCAGTGAGCGGCTGGAATGGGGTGTTGGGAACAAGATGAGTTGACTCCCTGTGTTCTATTTTCCCATTGGAGAAAAAGGTGTTTTGTATCCACTAGGAACCATTCGAGAGAGTGATTGAAAGAGGGGATGAGAAGGCATTCACTAGTGGTGGGGGCACTGCTGGAGGGAGTCCAGGGATGAATGGTCATGCAGGGAGTATGTTTGCCATTACAAAACCTGGACTGTTTGTTAAGCAGGGAGGAGGTGATGATTTTTAGGGACCTTGGGAAGCGAACAAGCCATCTGAATGGAGCTGGTTGGGTGACTCAGAAGTTTCTATGATCAGTTGGGGCTTGAAGTTGTAGGGTGTAATTACACTGATGGGGTAGTAGGTGCCCCAGGGGCAGGCCTGATAACAGGTTGTGTTGGATGCATAAATGGGCTTGAAAAGTTAAAGTGGTATTCATAGTTACAGGGCCAGGTATGGGCTTTTCATTGCTTGTGTAATAGGTGAGGTTGGAAATGTAAGAACGTAAAAGGTGGATTGCATGTCCTGTTAGGGCATTCTTGGTCCTATCAGAGATGGGGAAGTCGGTTAATGATTGCATATTTAGAAGTCAGAAAGGGTCTTTTCCTTCATAACGAGGGTGGAAGGTTAAATTAGTAAAGACCCAGTTTTTTGGGGGAATGGGATTGGCAACGTAAGCAGAGGTTGATAGAGAGATACAAAGCCAACAGTCATTTGCCAGGGAAGGATTGGACGGGTTTAACAGAGAGTGGGTTAAGTTGAGAGTCTTGTAGAGGTAATTAGGAGCTAGTGGAAGGGGAGGTTGTGATTGTATGAGGTATCCAAGGAAGCAGGAGGGATACATAGGCAAAGAGCAAATAGGAAGGTAAAGAGGGTGCTCTGGAAGACAAGATTATTTTATCTAGTTTGAGTTAAAGGCAGGAATAAATTGCTATCAGGAGGAAGGAGGATTGAAGAAAGAAGGTTGATGTGATTAGGATTTTCATCCTGGCAGGAGCTACAGTATATAGTCCTATCACAAAGAGTATGGTTAGTATGCTGTTTTCACTTATCTTTTTTAAGGAGGAAGGTGTTTTTCCTCAGGATCAGTGGTAGGAGCCCTTTTAGTCTGGGATGTTTCCTTCTGAAATAGGAGATGTAAGTCCTCCAATGGTTCACAGATGTATTGAGGGTGGTCTGGCTGATCTTGGGACTCCTGAGCTGATGGTCCCACAGGTTCCTCAGGGGATATCCAAAGTTTAACTCGGGTGTGGTGAATCCAAAATTCCACTCCTGCAACCTTAACTGCAGTGGGGGTAGAGAGGATTACCGAGTTTGGTCCTTCCCCCAAAGAGTCCATAGATGGTGAGGTAGAGGGGAGAGATTTGACCAACACTAGATTTCCTGGTTGAAGCAACTCTGTTCCCTTTTTTCTGTGACATCCTTCAGGTAGGTTTTTAAGGTTTTGTTGATATTTTGCCAAAGAAATTATATCTTTGACCAAGCTGGCAGTTTCCTGATCAAGTAGGAGGTCATTTGTGAGAAAAGGTCATCCCTACAGCATTTCATATGGACTGAGCCTCATTTTGTGAGGAGAATTTCAGATTCTCAACAAGGCTGTGGGCAAAAGAGTAGGCCATGGGAGATGAGTTTCTTGTGTTAGTTTCCTTAAGTGCCTCTTGAGTGTTTCATTTGCCTTCTCGCCATTCCCTGAGGATTGTGGCCTCTAGGTGCAGTGAACATGATACTGTATCCCTAGTGCCCTGGAAATTCCCTGAGTTATCGCGGCTTTAAAAGCCAGACCACTGTTGCTCTGTAAGCTTTGGGGAAGCCCAAATCTAGGAATTATTTCATGAATTAGGACTTTAATCACTTCCTGAGCCTTCTCTGTCTTGCAGGGGAAAGCTTCTATCCAATTTGTAAAGGTATCAACACAGACCAACAAGTATTGAAATCCCTTTGACTTAGGCATATGGGTTAAGTCTAACTGCCAGTCCTCTCCAGGATAGTGGCTTATTCTTTGTTCCCCTAAAGGGGCCTTATGATGGACTGAGGGATTATTCCATTGGCACACCTCATTGGCTTTGACTACCTGTCAGATGGTTCAGAGGAGATTTGGCCCTTTGAGTGTTTTCAATACCCATATGAAAAGTTTGGTGGAGGGTTTTAAGTATTTTCTACTGGCTGGCTTTGGGTATAAGTACGTTTCCTTCTTCTGTCATTAACTACCCTGAGGGGAGAAAACTATGCCCCTGTGAAAGTCCCCATTCTGTTTCAGTTGGGGAATACTGGGGCTTAATCTTTTGGAGGGGGTTGTTCCATACCAAGGGTACTTCCGTAGGTATTTCTAATGGTGGGTTCCACCAGGCAGCAATTTTGGCCTCAGCATCTGCCTGATGGTTTCATTCTGCCTTTTCTCCTTCACCTTTCTGATGACTTTGGCAGTGTAAGACTGCTACCTCCTTGGGTTTTTGCACTGTGTGCAATAACTCTATAATTTCCCTGTGGTATTTAATGGGGGTTCCCCCAGAGGTTAGGAACTCCCTTTCTTTCCATATTGCAGCATGGGCATGTAGGATTAGATAAACATACTTGCTATCTGTATACACATTTATTCCTTTTTCCTTTCCCAGTTCTAAGGCTCAGGTAAGTGCCACTAGTTCTGCTAACTGGGCACTGGTCCCTGGGGGAAGAGGCTTTCAAGTATGGTTACATCACTAACTATGGCATAACCTGCCCTTCGTATCCTATTATCCACAAATGAACTTCCATCGGTATATAGGTTAAGGTCAGGATTAGTTAAGGGGACTTCTAAGAGATCCTCTTGGGCGGCATAAGTCTGGACTATAATTTGTTGGCAGTCATGCTTGATTGGTTTCCCATCCTCTGGGAGAAAAGTGGCAGGGTTGAGGGCCATGCACGTATGTATTTGAAGCACTGGTCCCTCAAGGAGTAGCACCTGGTATCTAAGTAGTTGGCTGTCTGATAGCCATAAACTTCCTTTGGCACCTAATATGCCATTTACATCATGAGTAGTCCAGACAGTGAGATCCTTTCCTTGTATTATCTTGATAGCCTCTGACACTAAGACAGCTACTGCCACAACTACCCATAAACAGTGAAGCCAGCCTTTTGTTACTATAACAATTTCCTTACTTAGGTATGCCACTGGTTGTGGGGTTGTCCCAAAAGTCTGAATAAGGACTCCAAGAGCTATCCCTGCTTTCTCTGTGATGTATAAAGAGAAATTTTGTCCTGTGGGAAGGCTTAAAACTGGAGCTTGTACTAGGGCCTTCTTTAAGGTTTTGAAGGCTGTTTCTGCCTCTGGTTCCCATTCTACTAAATGAGTATTTGCCCTCTGGGTCTCCTTGATTAGAGTATAGAGGGGCCTGGCTATCTCGCTGTATCCAGGGACCCATAGTCAGCAAAAGCCAGTGATTCCAAGGAACCCCCCCACAACTGTTTTAATGTCTTAGGGTGAGGATAAGCCAGTATAGGCTGTATTCATTCCTTGCTGAGGGCCCTGGTCCCTCTGGCTAAGATTAGGCCTAGATATTTGACCTGCTGTAGGCAAAGCTGGGCCTTCAACCTAGACACATTGTACCCTTGATTAGCTAGAAAGTTGAAGAGATCTAGAGTAGCCTGCTGGCACGAGGCTTCCGAACTGGTAGCCAAAAGTAAATCATCCACATACTGAGGTAACAGAGGGCCTGGACTTGAGAAGTGGCCTAGATCTTGGGCCAGTGCCTGACCAAACAGGTGAGGGCTATCCTTAAACCCTTGGGGCAAGACAGTCCACACAATTTGGGATGTGTGGTATGTGGGATCCTCAAAGGCAAAGAGAAACTGGGAGTCAGAGTGCAGGGGAATACGGAAGAAGGCATCCTTGAGGTCCAGAACCATGAACCATTCTGCTTCATCTGGTATTTGAAAGAGCAGAGTATAGGGATTGAGTACAACTGGATATAGAGGAATTACTGCCTTACTGATGAGTCTAAGATCTTGCACTAGTCTCCACTGACCATTCGGTTTTTGTACTCCTATAATTGGGATGTTGCAGGGACTGCTGCATTTCCTTACTAAGCCTTGAGCTTCTAGGTGTTTAACAATATCCTGTAAACCTTTATAAGCTTCAGGCCTTAAGGGATATTGCCTTTAATAAGGAAAAGTGGTGGGGTCTTTTAGCCTGATTTGGACTGGGTGGGCATTTTTTGCCCTTCCAAATTTTCCTTGCAGTGCCCAGACTTCAGGGTTGATTCCCTCTTCAAGTAGGGGACAACAAATGGGTAACTTGTTCCCCATATTCATGTAGATAATAGCTCCAGCTTTGGCTAATATATCCTTCCCTTATAAGGGTGTGGGACTTTCAGGTATAACAAGAAAGGCATGTGAAAAGAGCAAAGTCTCCCAATTAAAACTGAGGAGGTGGGAGAAATACCTGGTTACAGGCTGTCCCAGTATTCCTCAGATGGTAATGGACCTTGAGGACAGTCGTCCAGGACAGGAGATTAACACTGAGAAGGCTGCACCAATGTCCAGGAAGAAGTCAATTTCCTGGCCCTTGATGGTTAAATGTACCTGGGGTTCAGTGAGGGTGATGACATGAGCTGGTGCTTGCCCAGGGCACCCTCAGTCCTGTTGTTGAATCATCTGGTTGGAGGCTTCTGACCCAAAGAACCTTTGTCCTCTGGGGCAGTGCACCTTCCAGTGATTGCCTCGGCATAGTGGACATGGACGAGGGGGTGGATTGTTTCTCATTGGACAATCTTTTTTAAAGTGTCCTTGTAAACCACACTGATAACAAGCCCTACTGGGTGATTGGCCTGCTCCATTTTCTGTTCTCTCTGAACCACCAAGGTTTGTCTATCTGAGGGCCATGACTAAGGCTGCGGTCTTTCTCTGATCTTGCTTTTCCTTTTGGGCCTGTTCCTCTTGGTCACTATTACAGAACACCGAGGTTGCTAGCTTTGATAATGCCTCCAAATTTTGTTGAGGGCCCAGGGCTTGCTTTTGGAGCTTTCTCCTGATATCTGCAGCTGATTGGGTAATAAGCTTATATTTTATAATAAATTGACCCTCAAGTGATTTGGGTACAGGGGAGTATATTTTCTTAAGCCCCCTTGTAGCCGCTCAAGGAAGGCAGTAGGATTTTCTTCCTTTCCCTGAGTTATGGTGGACATCATTGAATAATTCATGGGCTTTTTCCTAATTGTCCTTAGTCATTCTAGTACACAGGTCAACAGATGTTTACGACTCCAGTCCCCATGATCTGAGTCGAGGTCCCAGTGGGGATCCATAATGGGGATGGCTTGCTGACCAGTAGGGAATTTGTCCCTTTCTTCAGCTGTCATTCACTTGACTAAGACACCAAGTATCTCCAAACTTTCAGGCTGCAGCTAAAGCTGTATTCTTTTCATTGAAGACCAGGGTTTGATCTAACAGTAGCATGACATCTCTCCAAGCAAGGTCGAAGGTTTGCCCTAGACCCTGTAGGACATCAATGTACCTATCAGGATCATCTGAAAACTTCCCCAGATCTGCCTTGATCTGCTTTAAATCAGAGAGGGAGAAAGGGACATGTACCTGGGTTGGGCCAAATTCCCCTCCCCCTACAGCTTGAAGGAGACATAACCAATAGCCTGGGGTTTTTTGTGGTCCTTTGGAGATTTCTTGGCTTATTTCCTTCTGGGCAGGGGAGATTAGAGGAGGTTTATCATTAATAGGAAGGGGATCTATAGGGAGGCTAAGATATGGGTGTAAGCTGAGAGGTCCTCCTGTGGGATGTGAATTGCAAGCTTTGCATAGTTGTATATTCTCCTTCAATGAAAAGAACGCTTGGACATAAGGTATTTCACTCCATTTGCTTCCCTCTTACAGAAAAGGTCAAGCTGCAGGATAGCATTGTAATTTGTACTTCCCTCAGGTGGCCATTTTTCCCCTTCAAAGAGAGAATATTGGAGCCTGGCTGTAGTGCAGAAAAAAATGAGCCACCTCTTTTTCAGGGTTTGCGGGTCAAATTGGTCCCAAAGGCCTAGGATGCATTTCAAGGGTGAGCCTGTTGATGCCTGAGTGTTTCCCATCTGAAAGGCAAAACCGCCCATGGTTTTGGTTTGTTTTGTTTCTCCCCCTGCCCAAGAACCTGCAACAGTCCCTGGACCCTGCTGATCAGCATAGCACCGATACAGCAGCAGAAACACTAGTTTTCCTCCCAGACCACAAGGAGGATGGAGGAAGTTTGGGTTTAGTGGCCCTTACCAACACACTCTCGAAAACATGCACCCTTGCCTGTTCTCCTAGACCACAAAGAGGACCGAGAAAAATCGGATTTAGTGGCCTTTACCGACACATTCTCGAAAACCTGTTAGAGTCCTAAGCATTCTCCTGTTAGTATTGGGACCTTACCCATGTCCTATAAAGATGTTATACCCCAAAAATGAAGTGGAGGGCCATACCCTGAGGGAGGGGAGGGATCTCCAGAGTTGGAAGAGTGACACCTTTTGTCCTCATTTATATGAATAGGAAGGATACAATTTCTGAGGCTCCCCATATCCTAGTTTCAGGAATAGCTTTTGTTAGGCCTGCTAGTCTGAGGAGGGATCCAAAATTCCAGATAGTCCCCCCTGTGATGGGGCTTTGGGCAAAAATTATGTCTTTCTGATTGGTGAGCCCAGGTGCCTAAAGAAGGTAACAGAGTCCTGGAGTTTATATTAGAAATCATTCTCATAGGAGAAACTAGAAAAGCACCAAAGACAGGGAGTGATTTTTAGAAGTGGGACTGGCCTCGGAGAAGACAGATGAGAGGAAGTTTGTCTGGCAGGCATTAGGACCCAGGAAACAATGGTCAGGGTAGATAGAATAGATGGGCGAGTCTCCCTTGGGTGACATGACTTTGAGAGTTCTGCTCATGGCTGCAGGGTCAAGCAACTTGTTGTTGGGACCCTGGAGCTGAATGGCTTTCCTCTCTGTTGACCCTTGGCTCAGCCCAGAAGTACAGGAAAAGCAGAAGCTGGTTCCAGGCAAACAAATGCTCCCAACTCCGAAGAGTTGGGGATTGTTAGAGAGCCCTTTCCCAGAAAGCCTGACACCAGTGTGTTTAGTCTGGCAGCCGTGCTAGTCACTTTTAACTGGTGACAGGTGCCCGGTATTTAGCCCCTGAATTCTAAGGAAAAATAGGACAGAATAGCAAGCAAAAGGGGTCTGATGGTACTCACCCCTTGGCGATAAGTGATGGTCCCTTCGTGGTCACCAAAATGTGGGTGGAATTGGTGGGTTCTTGGTCTCGCTGACTTCAAGAATGAAGCCATGGACTGTTGCAGTGAGTATTACAGTTCTTAAAGGCGGCAAGTTTGGAGTTGTTCATTCCTTTGGGTGGGTTTGTGGTCTCACTGGCCTCAGGAGTGAAGCTGCAGGCCTTCACGGTGAGTGTTACAGCTCAGAAAGGCGGTGCAGACCCAAAGAGTGAGCAGCAGCAAGATTTATTGCGAAGAGCAAAAGAACAAAGCTTCCACAGTGTTGAAGGGGACCTGAGCGGGTTGCTGCTGCTGGCTCAGGTGGCCTGCTTTTATTCCCTTATCTGGCCCCACCCACATCCTACTGATTGGTTCATTTTACAGAGAGCTGATTGGTCCATTTTACAGAGAGCTGATGGGTCGGTTTTGACAGAGTGCTGATTGGTGCTTTTACAATCCTTTAGCTATACACAGAGTGCTGATTGGTGCATTTACAATCATTTAGCTAGACACAGAGTGCTGATTAGTGTGTTTACAATCCTTTAGCTAGACATAAAAGTTCTCCAAGTCCCCACACATCCCAGAAGCCCAGCTGGCTTCATCTCTCACTGGCACTTGCCACAGGACTTTGCGGCTCCTAGCCCAGGCACTCCGGCAGCCCAGAAGGAGCTCATCCCAAACAACCAAGAGGAAAAGAGGGGAAGTGAGACAGAGATGGAGACCCACCATCATGGCCAATGACCCCGTGAAGAGGGAATGGCGGTCCAGGCATGGGACCCAGCCACTGATCAAGCCCAGCAGGCATCAGCTGGCCATGTTGAGTGCGGGGCCTACTGAGCCCACGCCCACCCAGAACCCGTGCTGGCCCGCGAGTACTGTGCACAGCCCCGTCTCCCACCCGTGCCTGTCCCTCCGCACCTCCCTGTGAGCAGAGGGAGCTGGCTCTGGCCTCAGCCAGCCCCAGAGAGGGGCCCTCATAGCACAGCAGCGGGCTGAAGGGCTCCCCAAGTGTGGCCAGAGTGGACACCAAGGCTGAGGAGGCATCGAGAGTGAGTGAGGGCTGCTAGCACGTTGTCACCTCTCAATTCCTCCAGCTTTGTTCTTTTTGCTTAGGGTTGCTTTGGCTATTCGAGCTCTTTTGTGGTTTTACACTTTTTTTTTTTTTTTTGAGACAGAGCTTTGCTCTGTCATCCAGGCTGGAATACAGTGGCACAATCTTGGCTCACTGCAACCTTCACTGCCTTCTGGGTTGAAGCAATTCTCCTGCCTCCCAAGTATCTGGGATTACAGATGTGCACTACCATGCCCAGCTAAATTTTTCATTTTTAGTAGAGATATGGTTTCACCATGTTGGCCAGGCTGGTCTCAAACTCCTGACCTCAGGTGATCTGCCTGCCTCAGCCTCCGAAAGTGCTAGGATTACAGGTGTGAGCCACCATGCCTGGCCATACGAATTTTAAAGTAGTTTATTTTTTTAGTTCTGTGAAGAATGTTGTAGATAGTTTGATAGGAATAGCACTATATTTGTAAATTGCTTTGGGCAGTATAGCCATTTTAATGACATTGATTCTTCCTATCCATCAGCATGGGATGTTTTTCCTTTCATTAGTGTCTTCTCTGATTTTTTTGAGCAATGTTTTATAATTCTTATTGTAGAGATCTTTCCTTTCCCTGGTTAGCTGTGTTCCTAGGTACTTTATTTCCTTTGTGTGGCAACTGTGAATGGAGTTGCCTTTCTAATTTGGCTTTCGGTTTGGGTGTTGTTGGTATATAGGAATGCTAGTGATTTTTTACATTGATTTTGTGTCCTGAAACTTTGCTGAAGTTGTCTATCAGCTGGAGGAGCTTTTGGGTTGAGACAATGGGGTTTTCTAGATATTGAATCATGTTGTCTGCAAACAGTTTGGCTTCCTCTCTTCCTATTTGGATGCCCTTTTATTTATTTATGCTGCCTGATTGCTCTGGCTAGGACTTCCAATACTATGTTGAATAGAAGTGGTGAGAGAGGTGAGTGGTGATCCTCATCTTCTGCCAGTTTTCAAGCAGAATGCTTCCAGCTTTTGTCAATTCAGTATAATGTTGGCTGTGAGTTTGTCATAGATGGCTTACTATTTTGAAGTATGTTTGCTCAGTACCTAGTTTCTTGAGAGATTTTTAACATGAAGCGGTGTTGAATCTTAGTGAAAGCCTTTCCTGCATCTGTTGAGATAATCTGTGTTTTTTGACTTTAGTTCTATTTATGTGATGAATCAAATTTATTGATTTGCATATGTTGAACCAACCTTGCTTGCTGGGGATGAAGCCTAGTAGATCATAGTAGATTAGCTTTTCGATGTGCTGCTGGATTTGGTTTGCAAGTATTTTGTTGAGGATTTTTTCATTGATGTTCATCAAGGATATTGGTTTGAAGTTTTTTTTTTGTTGTTGCGTCTGCCAAGTTTTGGTATCAAGATGATGCTGGCCTCATAAATGAGGTAGGGAGGAGTCCCTCCTCAGTTTCTTGAAATAATTTCTGTAGGAATGGTACCAGCTCTTCTTTATACATCTGGTAGAATTTGGCTGTAAATCCATCAGATTCCAGGCTTTTCTTGGTTAGTAGCTTTGCCTACTTTTTAATGGGGTTGTTTTTTTTTTCTTGTTAATTTGTATAAGTTCCTTACAGATTCTGGATATTAGACCTTTATTGAATACATAGTTTACAATTTTTTTTTCCATTCTGTAGGTTGTATGTTTACCCTATTGATAGTTTCTTTTGCTGTGCAGAAGCTGTTTAGTTTAGTTAGGACTCATTTGTCAATCTTTATCAATTGCTTTTGGCATCTTTGTCATGAAAACTACCCTTTCTATGTCTAGAATGACATTGCCTAGGTTGTCTTCCATGATTTTTATAGTTTGGAGTCTTACATGTAAGTCTTTAACCCATCTTGAGTTGACTTTTGTATGTGGTGTAAGGAATGGGGCCAGTTTCAATCTTCTGCATATGGCTAGCCAGTTATCTTAGCATCATTTATGGAGTAGGGAGTCTTTTTCCCATTGCTTGTTTTTGTTGACTTTGTTGGATATAAGATGGTTGTAAGTGTGCAGCATTTATTTTTGGGCTCTCTGTTCTATTTCATTGGTCTGTGTGTCTGTTTTTGTGCTAGTACCATGCTGTTTTGGTTACTGTATCCTTGAAGTATAGTTTGAAGTCAGGTAACATGATCTCTTCCACTTTGTTCTTTTTGCTTAGGATTGCCTTGGCTATTTGGACTCCTTTTTGGTTCCCTATGAATTTTAAAGGAGTTTCTCTAATTCTGTGAAGAATGTCATTGGTAACTTGATAGGAATGCAGTGACTCTGTAAATAGCTTTGGGTATTATGGCCATTTTAACAATATTGATTCTTTCCATCCATGAGCACAAAATGTTTTCCATTTGTTTGTGTAATCTCTGATTCCTTTGAGCAGTATTTTGTAATTCTTATTGTAGAGCTCTTTTGCTCTCTGGTTAGCTGTATACCTGGGTATCTTATTCTTTTTCTGACTATTGTGAATGGGATTGTGTTCTTGATTTGGCTCTCAGCTTAGATGTTTTTGGTATATAAAAATGCTACTGACTTTTGTACACTGATTTTGTATCTTGAAACTTTCCTGATGTTATTTATCATGGATCTTTAATATTTCTATTTCTATAGTACTAGGAGATGATGCTTAATTTTCCTTTTTTAAAAAGATAACATCAGGGACATTGTACTCCTTAGATGACACTTTTATATCTCTGGTAATTAATTTTTAAAAAACGTTTTCAATTATTAAAAATTTTGAACCTAAATAGAAGTAGAAAAAAACAGTATAATGAAGCCCTGTTTCCATGACCCAGCTTCAATAATGGTCATTGCTTTGTTATTCTGATTTTATCTATCTCCTCATTCTTTATTTTTCAGGAGCTTAAAGCAAGTCTCAGACCGCATATCATTTGAACTACAAATAATTCCATATGTATCTCTAAAGCATAGAGACTTAAAAAACCCAGATGGCATTAGCACACCTAAGGATTAATGGTTATTCTTTGAATCATCCAGGAATTGGTCTGTGTTCAATTTCCCTGTTCTTGTCATCTATTTTGGAATATGAATCATTTTTGTATTAGAATTTTCCTCATACTGGGTATGGCTGTCTGAATTTGGTTGTCTTCAACATGTCGTTTGTCCCCTAAATTTTCTGTAAGCTGATAATTAGATCTAGAGCAGCACTGTCCAAAAGAGGTATGATGCAAGTCACATATGTAATTAAAGTTTTGCTAAATTCCCTTCCATAGGTGCTGTACTGTTGTGCATTTCCTCCATTAATATATGAAAGTGGACTTTCCTTCAAGCCTTGAAAGCAGTACACTGAATTGTCAAGCATAAGGACTTTTGTTAGTTTGATTTATGAGAAATAGTATCTCAGTGTAGTTTTAACTTACACTACTTACCAAGATCCAGGTTAAGCATCTTTTCATATTTAAGGGCTATTTTCATTTCTTCGGTGAACTCTCCATATCTTTTGCCCAATTTTATATTGAACTGTTGATTTTTTTATTCTCAGTTTTTTTCTTTTTCTGTGACAGGGTCTCACTTTGTCACCTAGGCTGGAGTGCAGTTGTGTGATCTTGCCTTATTGCAGCCTTGACCTGGGCTCAAGTGATCCTCCCACCTCAGCCCCTGCCAAATAGCTGGGATTACAGGCATATGCCACCATGCCTGGCTAATGATTTTGGTATAAATACAAATTGCAAACATTTTTTCACAGACCCTTTTTACCTTTTCTTCTGGCTTTTTCCTCTTCTCCATCTCACAAGTAGTAGTGCTCCATGTTTCTGCTGTTACACTTCTTATCATTGCTCTTTCCACCTGATTCCTCATGAGCTCATCCGTATCAGGAACTTAACACACTGATAGCCAAACTGTGGGCGCTTCAAGAATGGGACTCATGTTATATTAATTTTTGTATTTCTAGCACCTGATGCAGTGGCTGACTCACCTGAGCCATTCAATAGGTTGATTGTTTGCATTTCTATGCTGTGATACTCAAATATTACACCTTTAACCTCTACTTGTGTATCTTGTTGTTCTTGCCACCTAGAATTTCCTTCTACTTTTCTAGGTCTGAACCTACTGAAATCTGATGCATCTTTTAAGGCTCATCTCTTATGCCCCTTCCTCTGTGAAGGCTTTTCTGACTTCTCCAACTGCGTGTGATCCAGTCTTTGAAATGTCTTCCACATTGTATCCTCTTTTGATACTTACCATGGGACCTCTTCCTCAGAAGTACATCTTTTGCAGAGATTAGCACACAGGCTGCAATTAAGACATATTTGTTGAATTAAAACTAAATCTAAATGATGGTGTTCTTTATCCATTTTATGTATTTAAGTCTTATCTTTCCCATCTAAGTTCTCACAAGTTTCTTGAAAACACATCAAATTAGACTCAAAGACTGGAAATATTTAAAGCATTCAATTAACACCTTATTAAATCAAAATTAACTTGTTTTAAAAATAGACTGTAATAACTAGTATAAGTTGCAGGACTAATGGGTATTATTTTAGAGATGAGAATCTATATGATATAGCTGGAAAAGAAATGCTTTCTAGCCCAAGCTAAGCCATAATTAGCAGATAAGCACTTAACCTAAGAAGCTTATCCCTGGGTAAGTTACTTCAACAGTCTGAAGATATATATAAATATATAAAAACATATATATTTATATAAATATATTAAAACATATATATTTATATAAATATATTTAAAATTTTATTTATTTTTTAGTGATGGGGGTCTCACTATGTGCTCAGTCTGGTCTTGAACTCCTAGACTCAAGTGATCCATTTGCCTCAGCCTCCCAAAGTGCTGGGATTACAGGCATGAGCTACTGTGCCTGGCCTTTTTTTACTTTTTAGAGACTGGCTACAAAATTCTTTTCAAAATATTGAGTTACTCATACCACTCAGTTTAAAGAATATTATTTTCATTAGGCTGTGTAAGGCTCCTTATTTTAATTACTCATTTAATTATGCTTTATCTAGAACCCCACCTCCATTCCTGCCTATCCTGTAACATTTACTTGAATGTGTTTGGTATATGTCTTTAGGTATTCGTGTATCCTTATAAAATATAAAGTGTTTTGCATGACTTTGGGTTTGGTTGTATGACTGTTTTGACCAGCAGAATGAGGGAGAAGTGACAGTATACCAGATTTGAGTGTAGCTCTGAAAAGACCTTGTGTGTTTTTATTTACTATCTTGTGCTTTTGCTGTCACCAAGAGATGTATGTGCCAATGCTATCCTGCTGGTCCTAGGAGGACCATGACCACTGCTTGCAGACTGTTGATGAGAAAACTCTGATTTTATTTCTTTTTTAAAATATTATTATTATACTTTAAGTTTTAGGGTACATGTGCACAACGTGCAGGTTTGTTACATATGTACACATGTGCCATGTTGGTGTGCTGCACCCATTAACTCGTCATTCAGCATTAGGTATATCACCTAATGCTATCCATCCCCCATCCCCCTACCCCACAACAGTCCCCAGTGTGTGATGTTCCCCTTCCTGTGTCCAAGTGTTCTCATTGTTCAATTCCCACCTATGAGTGAGAACATGCAGTGTTTGTTTTTTTGTCCTTGTGATAGTTTGCTGAGAATGATGGTTTCCAGCTTCATCCATGTCCCTACAAAGGATGTGAACTCATCATTTTTTATGACTGCATAGTATTCCATGGTGTATATGTGCCACATTTTCTTAATCCAGTCTATCATTGTTGGACATTTGGGTTGGTTCAAGTCTTTGCTATTGTGAGCTGTGCCGCAATAAACATACGTGTGCATGTGTCTTTACAGCAGCATGATTTACAATCCTTTGGGTATATACCCAGTAATGGGATGGCTGGGTCAAATGGTATTTGTAATTCTATATCCCTGAGGAATCACCACACTGACTTCCACAATGGTTGAACTAGTTTATGGTCCCACCAACAGTGTAAAAGTGATCCTATTTCTCCATATCCTCTCCAGCACCTGTTGTTTCCTGACTTTTGAATGATCACCATTCTAACTGGTGTGAGATGGTAGCTCATTGTAGTTTTGATTTGCATTTCTCTGATGGCCAGTGATGATGAGCATTTTTTCATGTGTTTTTTGGCTGCATAAATGTCTTCTTTTGAGAAGTATCTGTTCATATCCTTCACCCACTTTTTGATGGGGTTGATTGTTTTTTTCTTGTAAATTTGTTTGTGTTCATTGTAGATTCTGGATATTAGCCCTTTGTCAGATGAGTAGATTGCAAAAATTTTCTCGCATTCTGTAGGTTGCCTGTTCACTCTGATGGTGGTCTGATTATATTTCTGAAGATGTTTGCTTGCTGCCATGATCTTGGATATCAATAAATATGACCTGTAAATAATATAACAGGATTCTGTGGAAATACCATCATTAAAACGGATTAGGGATCTATTAAAAGTGCAGATCCTTTGTCTCATTAGTGATTCTGAGTCAGAAATTCTATGGTGGGGCCCAGGAGTAAGCATTTTCAAAGGTATAGCCAGTGACTGAGATGAAGATGATTCTTGGACCACATTGACAAATACTGGTTCTGTTTTCTTCCCTATAATATAATGTAGTAAATATACAGGTATAGGAAACTTATCTTTCTCCTATTTATCACCAATCTATCTTGCTTATATTTCTCAAACATATTAGTTTTTAAACATACAATGAATATGTTTAAGAACGTATAAATGAATAAACTGTCACTTTATAAGGTATGGTTTGCGTCAAGATGGCAGTTCACCAATGATCTCAGCTACTATTTCTACAGATTGAGTTCATCTGTTTCAAATTCTTCCATAACAAAGAAATCTGTTCTTCTGACCTCTTAATTATCAACTTTTAAGTCACCAAACAAAGTCTACCTTGATTAGCCCATTGAAATTAACACTGCTAGTCTATGTGTAGATAAAAGAAAGCTGACTAGGTAATGTGACTCTACAGTTACTTAAAGCCTCTTTGCTCTGAATTACATACTTGTCTCATCTACTTGGTCATAGAACGCAAGAGTCCACAGCATTGGAGTTTCCTGATAAAATGCCTTTGTCATTTGGGAAGAGGTAACACATTTTCTTTTAATGGTCATTGATACCTTTGGTTGAAATGGGTTTTTTTTTGTTTTTTTTTTTTCAGATTTTTAGCCAGTTACCTAACAAGGACTTAGAGAATGAATAGTTTTGATCACCAGATAGGGGACAAGAAATATCAGGAGGATGTATCATTTTACAGGATGGGCCTAACATTATGTTTACCTGTACAAACTGGGCAAAGGCAGAGCTTATAGGAAAGGGGCCTGGATGGTCCTTTGGACATACTTTTACTTTGCATTATTTTCCTAGGAAAAGGAAAAGAAGGCTTCACTTATAATGGTGGCCCTTCCTATTTTTTTTCTTCATAATGAATGTTTATGTCCAGTTAAATAGTGCTACATACACTTTTTTAAAGTTGAAATCTTTAAGTCAAGAAATAGTCTTTAGGTGCTAATTGTTGGTTTAATGCTAAAATTAAATTAAGGACCCGATAATTTTGCAGGGAAGCATGCCTCATTTGCATATTGATTAAAAAGTATCTGAAGATTGGAGCTAGAATTTCTTGAACACATAAGCCTTGCATATAGATCATATTTTTTTTTCTGGTTAGAGTTGGGAAATATTCTTTGCCTGGGAAGGATTTAGAGTGGCTGGAGGGAGAATTGAAAATTTATAAAGATCTCCTTAGTGAATTTCAAATAGCCTCCTTAGCTGTGTTGTGTACACACTAGCGTGTACCCAGGTGTGTATATAGTGGATGGATGTTTACACTTATATTTTTCTGTAAAGCTAAAAGCAAAACAAAAGTTTTCCCCAAACCTGCTTTTAAATGTTGAGCAACATTGATTTTTTTTGTTAGAATTAAATTCTTTGTACATGTCCAGGTGTTGTTATTGTCACTGCCTTCAATCTTGAACATCTGTAAGGTTTGGTTATGTTTTGTTTTTGTTTTACCCTTTGCACCTGGGCTTTGGCATTATAACCATATGGTGTTTGATAAGACCTGCCCAGGACAATCTGAAGGATTTCTTTGTGATATTGGAGGATTTCCTTTGTTGTCATTCTTTTTTTTTTTTTGGTCACATATTAAATGTTTTCCCTTGTCACTTGTGATTTTTCATCTTTTTTGATCATATCATTAATGCTATCTAACATTTTACTTAGGACCATATTTTGCTCACAGCTGTCACAAATGTAATTAGGATTTTGAGGTGGAAGCTAATTTGATTTTTTAAATTTTGCTTTCTATCCACACTGCCAGTTGATAAAAAAAATAGTGGAGTGTTCAGCTGGGCCCCAAGAGCACAAAGTTGGTTAAATAATATGATTTGATAGTGATTAAGGTGAAATGTTTAGCAAGCAATCAATGTCATTGCCAACTGCTAATCTTTATACAATGTCACTTGTTTGAAGCACTAAACATCCTTTACGAGCCATCTCTTAAAGTTAGGTGTCAGTGTCAACTGCTTTTGAGAGATTGCTACAAGTTTGTCCCTTGACATTATTTTCAAAATGGTACAATAGAATATATAGTTGGAGCTACATGGGGATCTCATTTTGATGGAAAAATAGGGGATCAACTATATTAGCTACCTAAAAGGGTCCCTCCCCAGGGGTAGCTGGCTTTATATCACTGTTGTTATTTCATTGTTTGTGTGATGGGAGTGAAAGAATGAATGGGTATGTTTTAGCTCTTATTTGACCAGATCTTATTGAAAAGGCATTTGAACATCAAGAATTACATATAAAAATCATTGATAGTATATTATTTTATATTATTAGCACGGGGTTATAAAGTATGTGATATATTTAATAAAAATATACTGTAATATATTAAATATACGTATTATTTCATAAAAATATATCACATACTTTATAACTTAAATATCTTAATGTCCTTCATCCTCTGGTTCAGGAGTAGGCAAGCTATAGCCTATGGGCTAAATACTATTTATAGCCTGTTTTGTAAATGAGGTTTTTGTGGAGCACAACCATAGCCTGTATTTGTGTATTGTCTATCACAGCTTCATACCACAATAGCAGACTTAGTATGATGTGCAAAACCTAAAATATATACTATCTAGCCCTTTGCAGAAAATGTTGGCTAACCCTCACTTTGGTTGAATCCAGTATCCTAGTAGTGTAGCCTTGTTGGAGTATTTGCTCATTTTTGATAATTATATTTGGAAACATTGATTAAAAATATTTACCATTTATTCCACACTTTGTGTCCTTGAACACAGACTTTATTTCTAGAATGAATTAATTTTAGTCTTAGGATTTATTGAGTCTGTGAAGAGGTTGTCATTACTCTGTGTTGTATGTCAGTATCTGATGATCCTACACGGAGGGCAGGACAATCCTGTGTGAATTTTGTGGTGTATATGTATGTGAGAGAGAGGGAGAGGATAAACAAGTTTCTTTTGAGTTTCTGTAAATTGCCTTTTAGTTATTTATTTTGACTGTTTTACCCTTCAGTTTCTTGCTAGATTAAAATCTGCTTTCCATGCCTGGCTGTAATGTTGACTTCAGTCAACATTTAGAAAATGGAGACAGTTGCCATTTACTAAACACTAAAAGTTGTTTGTTTTTACCCATGTAATACATGTCCTGTCCAAGGTAACAGATCAGGACAGCAACAGAGCTTATGATGAAAAAGGGGAAGTCCCCTACTCTAGCCCCCCGACTCCCAGGCTCATTTCCACTAGCACCTCTTTTAACCATTAAAACATTTTTTTCTGAATAAAATTGAAGTTTGTAGCTATCCAAACAAAATTTGTCAACCACTGTTTTTTGATTTAATGACCTTGAACAATTTCTACTTACTTTCTATTATGGAAGATGAGAATTTGTTTCACTTACCCTCTATGTGCATCTCCTGCTCCTAAACTTGAATAGTTAATCATTATTTTCAGCTCTATTAGTGGTTCTCTTCATAACTTTAGAAAACATATGAATAATTCTATTTCTTTTATTATTGTTATTATTATTATTATTATTATTATTATACTTAGGTTTTAGGGTACATGTGCGTAATGTGCAGGTTAGTTACATATGTATATATGTGCCATGCTGGTGCGCCACAACCACTAGCTTGTCACCTAGCATTAGGTATATCTCCCAATGCTATCCCTCCCCTCTCCCCCTACCCCCCAACAGTCCCCAGAGTGTGATGTTCCCCTTCCTGTGTCCATGTGTTCTCATTGTTCAATTCCCACCTATGAGTGAGAATATGCGGTGTTTGGTTTTTTGTTCTTGCGATAGTTTACTGAGAATGATGATTTCCAATTTCATCCATGTCCCTACAAAGGACATGAACTCATCATTTTTTATGGCTGCATAGTATTCCATGGTGTATATGTGCCACATTTTCTTTTTTTTTTTTTTTATTTTTTTTTATTTTTTTTATTTTTTTTTTTTTCTTCTTTTATTGTAATTATTATTATTATTATTATTATTATACTTTAGGTTTTATGGTACATGTGCCCAATGTGCAGTAAGTTACATATGTATACATGTGCCATGCTGGTGCACTGCACCCACCAACTCGTCATCTAGCATTAGGTATATCTCCCAATGCTATCCCTCCCCCCTCCCCCCACCCCACAACAGTCCCTGAAGTGTGATGTTCCCCTTCCTGTGTCCATGTGTTCTCATTGTTCAATTCCCACCTATGAGTGAGAATATGCGGTGTTTGGTTTTTTGTTCTTGCGATAGTTTACTGAGAATGATGATTTCCAATTTCATCCATGTCCCTACAAAGGACATGAACTCATCATTTCTTATGGCTGCATAGTATTCCATGGTGTAGATGTGCCACATTTTCTTAATCCAGTCTATCATTGTTGGACATTTGGGTTGCTTCCAAGTCTTTGCTATTGTGAATAATGCTGCAATAAACATACGTGTGCATGTGTCTTTAAAGCAGCATGATTTATAGTCCTTTGGGTATATACCCAGTAATGGGATGGCTGGGTCAAATGGTATTTCTAGTTCTAGATCCCTGAGGAATCGCCACACTGACTTCCACAATGGTTGAACTAGTTTGCAGACCCAACAACAGTGTAAAAGTGTTCCTATTTCTCCACATCCTCTCCAGCACCTGTTGTTTCCTGACTTTTTAATGATTGCCATTCTAACTGGTGTGAGATGGTATCTCATTGTGGTTTTGATTTGCATTTCTCTGATGGCCAGTGATGATGAGCACTTTTTCATGTGTTTTTTGGCTGCATGAATGTCTTCTTTTGAGAAGTGTCTGTTCATGTCCTTTGCCCACTTTTTGATGGGGTTGTTTGTTTTTTTCTTGTAAATTTGTTTGAGTTCATTGTAGATTCTGGATATTAGCCCTTTGTCAGATGAGTAGGTTGTGAAAATTTTCTCCAATTTTGTAGGTTGCCTGTTCACTCTGATGGTAGTTTCTTTTGCTGTGCAGAAGCTCTTGAGTTTAATTAGATCCCATTTGTCAATTTTGGCTTTTGTTGCCATTGCTTTTGGTGTTTTAGACATGAAGTCCTTGCCCATGCCTATGTCCTGAATGGTAATGCCTAGGTTTTCTTCTAGGGTTTTTATGGTTTTAGGTCTAACGTTGAAGTCTTTAATCCATCTTGAATTAATTTTTGTATAAGGTGTAAGGAAGGGATCCACTTTCAGCTTTCTACATATGGCTAGCCAGTTTTCCCAGCACCATTTATTAAACAGGGAATCTTTCCCGATTGCTTGTTTTTCTCAGGTTTGTCAAAGATCAGATAATTGTAGATATGTGGTGTTATTTCTGAGGGCTCTGTTCTGTTCCATTGATCTATATCTCTGTTTTGGTACTAGTACCATGCTCTTTTTGTTACTGTAGCCTTGTAGTATAGTTTGAAGTCTGGTAGTGTGATGCCTCCAGCTTTGTTCTTTTGGCTTAGGGTTGACTTGGCAATGTGGGCTCTTTTTTGGTTCCATATGAACTTTAAAGCAGTTTTTTCCAATTCTGTGAAGAAAGTCATTGGTAGCTTGATGGGGATGGCATTGAATCTGTAAATTACCTTGGGCAGTAGGCCATTTTCACAATATTGATTCTTCCTACCCATGAGCATGGAATGTTCTTCCATTTGTTTCTATCCTCTTTTATTTCATTGAGCAGTGGTTTGTAGTTCTCCTTGAAGAGGTCCTTCACATCCCTTGTAAGTTGGATTCCTAGGTATTTTATTCTCTTTGAAGCAATTGTGAATGGGAGTTCACTCATGATTTGGCTCTCTGTTTGTCTGTTGTTGGTGTACAAGAATGCTTGTGATTTTTGCACCTTGATTTTGTATCCTGAGACTTTGCTGAAGTTGCCTATCAGCTTAAGCAGATTTTGGGCTGAGACAATAGGGTTTTCTAGATATACAATAATGTCATCTGCAAACAGGGACAATTTGACTTCCTCTTTTCCTAATTGAATACCCATTATTTCCTTCTCCTGCCTAATTGCCCTGGCCAGAACTTCCAACACTATGTTGAATAGGAGTGGTGAGAGAGGGCATCCCTGTCTTGTGCCAGTTTTCAAAGGGAATGTTTCCAGTTTTTGCCCATTCACTATGACGTTGGCTGTGGGTTTGTCATAGATAGCTCTTATTATTTTGAGATACATCCCATCAATACCTAATTTATTGAGAGTTTTTAGCATGAAGGGTTGTTGAATTTTGTCAAAGGCCTTTTCTGCATCTATTGAGACAATCATGTGGTTTTTGTCTTTGGTTCTGTTTATATGCTGGATTACATTTATTGATTTGTGTATATTGAACCAGCCTTGCATCCCAGGGATGAAGCCCACTTGATCATGGTGGATAAGCTTTTTGATGTGCTGCTGGATTCTGTTTGCCAGTATTATATTGAGGATTTTTGCATCAATGTTCATCAAGGATATTGGTCTAAAATTCTCTTTTTTGGTTGTGTCTCTGCCCAGCTTTGGTATCAGGATGATGCTGGCCTCATAAAATAAGTTAGGGAGGATTCCCTCTTTTTCTATTGATTGGAACAGTTTCAGAAGGAATGGTACCAGTTCCTCCTTGTACCTCTGGTAGAATTCGGCTGTGATTCCATCTGGTCCTGGACTCTTTTTGGTTGGTAAGCTATTGATTATTGCCACAATTTCAGCTCCTGTTATTGGTCTATTCAGAGATTCAACTTCTTCCTGGTTTAGTCTTGGGAGAGTGTATGTGTCCAGGAATTTATCCATTTCTTCTAGATTTTCTAGTTTATTTGCATAGAGGTGTTTGTAGTATTCTCTGATGGTAGTTTGTATTTCTGTGGGATCGGTGGTGATATCCCCTTTATCATTTTTTATTGCATCTGTTTGATTCTTCTCTCTTTTTTTCTTTATTTGTCTTGCTAGTGGTCTATCAATTTTGTTGATCCTTTCAAAAAACCAGCTCCTGGATTCATTAATTTTTTGAAGGGTTTTTTGTGTCTCTATTTCCTTCAGTTCTGCTCTGATTTTAGTTATTCCTTGCCTTCTGCTAGCTTTTGAATGCGTTTGCTCTTGCTTTTCTGGATCTTTTAATTGTGATGTTAGGGTGTCAATTTTGGATCTTTCTTGCTTTCTCTTGTGGGCATTTCATTTAGTGCTATAAATTTCCCTCTACACACTGCTTTGAATGCACCCCAGAGATTCTGGTATGTTGTGTCTTTGTACTCGTTGGTTTCAAAGAACATCTTTATTCCTGCCTTCATTTCGTTATGTACCCAGTAGTCATTCAGGAGCAGGTTGTTGAGTTTCCATGTATTTGAGCGGTTTTGAGTGAGATTCTTAATCCTGAGTTCTAGCTTGATTGCACTGTGATCTGAAAGATAGTTTGTTATAATTTCTGTTCTTTTACATTTACTGAGGAGAGCTTTACTTCCAAGTATGTGGTCAATTTTGGAATAGGTGTGGTGTGGTGCTGAAAGAAAATGTGTATTCTGTTGATTTGGGGTGGAGAGTTCTGTAGATGTCTATTAGGTCTGCTTGGTGCAGAGCTGAGTTCAATTCCTGGGTATCCTTGTTGACTTTCTGTCTCGTTGATCTGTCTAATGTTGACAGTGGCGTGTTAAAGTCTCCCATTATTAATATGTGGGAGTCTAAGTCTCTTTGTAGGTCACTTAGGACTTGCTTTATGAATCTGGGTGCTCCTGTATTGGGTGCATATATATTTAGGATAGTTACCTCTTCTTGTTGAATTGATCCCTTTACCATTATGAAATGGCCGTCTTTGTCTCTTTTGATCTTTTTTGGTTTAAAGTCTGTTTTATCAGAGACTAGGATTGCAACCCCTGACATTTTTTGCTTTCCATTTGCTTGGTAGATCTTCCTCCATCCTTTTATTTTGAGCCTATGTGTGTGTCTGCACATGAGATGGGTTTCCTTAATACAGCACACTGATGGGTCTTGAGTCTTTATCCAATTTGCCAGTCTGTGTCTTTTAATTGGAGCATTTATTCCATTTACATTTAAAGTTAATATTGTTATGTGTGAATTTGATCCCGTCATTATGATGTTAGCTGGCTATTTTGCTCGTTAGTTGATGCAGTGTCTTCCTAGTCTCGATGGTCTTTACATTTTGGCATGATTTTTCAGTGGCTGGTACCGGTTGTGCTTTTCCATGTTTAGCGCTTCCTTCAGGAGCTCTTTTAGGGCAGGCCTGGTGGTGAGAAAATCTCTCAGCATTTGCTTGTCTGTAAAGTATTTTATTTCTCCTTCACTTATGAAGCTTAGTTTGGCTGGATATGAAATTCTGGGTTGAAAATTCTTTTCTTTAAGAATGTTGAATATTGGCCCCCACTGTCTTCTGGCTTGTAGAGTTTCTGCCGAGAGATCCGCTGTAGTCTGATGGGCTTCCCTTTGAGGGTAACCCGACCTTTCTCTCTGGCTGACCTTAATATTTTTTCCTTCATTTCAACTTTGGTGAATCTGACAATTATGTGTCTTGGAGTTGCTCTTCTCGAGGAGTATCTTTGTGGCGTTCTCTGTATTTTCTGAATCTGAATGTTGGCCTGCCTTGCTAGATTGGGGAAGTTCTCCTGGATAATATCTTGCAGAGTGTTTTCCAACTTGTTTCCATTCTCCATCACTTTCAGGTACACCAATCAGATGTAGATTTGGTCTTTTCACATAGTCCCATATTTCTTGGAGGCTTTGCTCATTTCTTTTTATTCCTTTTTCTCTAAACTTCCCTTCTCGCTTCATTTCATTCATTTCATCTTCCATCGCTGATACCCTTTCTTCCAGTTGATCGCATCGGCTCCTGAGGGTTCTGCATTCTTCACGTAGTTCTGGAGCCTTGGTTTTCAGCTCCATCAGCTCCTTTAAGCACTTCTATGAATTGATTATTCTAGTTATACATTCTTCTAAATTTTTTTCAAAGTTCTCAACTTCTTTGCCTTTGGTTTGAATATCCTCCTGTAGATCAGAGTAATTTGATCATCTGAAGCCTTCTTCTCTCAGCTCATCAAAGTCATTCTCCATCCAGCTTTGTTCCGTTGCTGGTGAGGAGCTGCGTTCCTCTGGAGGAGGAGAGGCACTCTGCTTTTTAGAGTTTCCAGTTTTTCTGCTCTGTTTTTTCCCCATCTTTGTGGTTTTATCTACTTTTGGTCTTTGATGATGGTGATGTACAGATGGGTTTTTGGTGTGGATGTCCTTTCTGTTTGTTAGTTTTCCTTCTAACAGACAGGACCCTCAGCTGCAGGTCTGTTGGAGTACCCGGCCAGCCGTGTGAGGTGTCAGTCTGCCCCTGCTGCGGGGTGCCTGCCTCCCAGTTAGGCTGCTCGGGGGTAGGGGGTCAGGGACCCACTTGAGGAGGTAGTCTGCCCATTCTCAGATCTCCAGCTGCATGCTGGGAGAACCACTGCTCTCTTCAAAGCTTTCAGACAGGGACTTTTAAGTCTGCAGAGGTTACTGGTGTCTTTTTGTTTGTCTGTGCCCTGCCCCCAGAGGTGGAGCCTACAGAGGCAGGCAGGCCTCTTTGAGCTGTGGTGGGCTCCACCCAATTCGAGCTTCCAGGCTGCTTTGTTTACCTAAGCAAGCCTGGGCAATGGCGGGCGCCCCTCCCCCAGCCTCGCTGCCACCTTGCAGTTTGATCTCAGACTTCTGTGCTAGCAATCAGCGAGACTCCATGGGTGTAGGACCCTCTAAGCCACGTGCGGGATATAATCTCCTGGTGGGCCATTTTTTAAGCCCGTCAGAAAAGCGCAGTATTGGGGTGGGAGTGACCCGCTTTTCCAGATGCCATCTGTCACCCCTTTCTTTGACTAGGAAAGGGAACTCCCTGACCCCTTGTGCTTCCCGAGTGAGGCAATGCCTCGCCCTTCTTCAGCTCACGCACGGTGCGCGCACCCACTGACCCGCGCCCACTGTCTGGCACTCCCTAGTGAGATGAACCCAGTACCTCAGATGAAAATGCAGAAATCACCTGTCTTCTGCATCGCTCATGCTGGGAGCTGTAGACCAGAGCTGTTCCTGTTCAACCATCTTGGCTGAAATAATTCTATTTCTTTTTTCCCTTTAATTAACTCAGTTTTGCTCTAAGGTGGAAAATTAGTGTCTCTACCCTTTCCTCTGCTGCTTCTTTGTTTTTCTCCTCCTATTTTCCTTCAATTAATTTTTGCTTCTGTATTGTCAAGGTTGATAACATTTACATTCTGTTCTGCAATTACAACCATACTTTCTGTGCTGTCTGCCTATGTTTCTTGCTTTTGAGACAAATAAAAATCAATCTTTATATTACTATGGATATATAATTTTTTATTGCCAAGACATGTAGTGTGCTATGATTCTATTTCTTTTTCTTTTGAATTCCCTTACATCCCACCCACCCCCAGCCATTCATCAGAATAAAATGAAATCCTTTATTTTGTATCTATTTTTTTTATAGTAGTTCTCTTAATCAGATGCTGGCCAACCTGGTTTGATTTTATATGCCTCTTTTCTTTTTGCACATACTTTCAATTTCTTTGTTTTTTCTGTTCTATATTATAAAAGATTCTTCAGCTTTATTTTTGATCCAACTTATTGCATTTAAAAATTTTGGCAGTTGATTCTCCTGCCCATTTTACTTGCTCTTTTTGGAGAATTCCATGATTAACAGCAGTTTTCACTTCAGTCCTCTCTTTCGATGATGGCTTGAGTGACAGCTTCCTCTGCTTTCCTGTAGATTTTGTACTATCCTATTTTCTACTCAGCTATGCAGAAACCCGTATCTGGCCCATTGATGTTTCATACATTCTCAGTGCTTCTGTGAATTTACTTCCTTGTGTCCTTTTTAACTGCAATGTTTTACAGGAGAAGAGGCAAAGGCATATGCTAAACCTACCATCTTGAACTTCATTACTTTGACTTCATATTTCACTGTTTTTTTATTTGAGAAGCCCAGGCCACAGCACAATTTAAAATAAATACCAACATGTTTACCCCATACATTTAAATTAATTTTCCTTTATTCTTTCAAGAAAGCTAACCACTATTTCTGAAATATTTGGTCATAACTGAGGTTCCTATAAATGTAATAAACACACATTTTAATTTTACTTTGTATGATTTTTTTAAGCCAGTTTTATTTTCAACTTTTCTATGTGCTTATATATTATTTGAATTCAAAGTTTTAAAGTTTGAGATCCTACATTATTTTTAACATCTATACTTAAATTATAACGTAAGTCTATAGATTTCATATGCATTCAATTAATTACATAGTTTCTATAAAGACAGTTTAAGCTCAAGCCCACTTTTCTCCCCTCTTTTTCTCATTGTGATTTGCTTTTCTAATGAATTTCCCTTTTGACATGTTTTTGTATTTACATATAATTTAGCAGTTCTTTTTCTCAAGAAGCTTTAAGCACAAAATCATACACTTCCCCACACCCCCTTCTTATTTTTAGGTGAGAAGATATTTTGTGTGTGAGTAGAGATTGCCTACTATTTTTCTTATTAGATGTCTTCTCAAATTCTTTTTGAAATGATAGCCATGGACCTCTGTGTCCCCTGCCACCCTGTCTCCCTCATATATTGAAGCCCTAACCCCCAGTTGTTACTGTTTTGGAGACAGGACCTTTATGGAAGTAGTTAAGATTAAGTGAGGTCATAAGTGTCAGGCCGTGAGACGATAGAATTAGTGTCCTTATGGGAAGAGAAACTAGAGCGCACTTGTGCTTGCTCTTTCTTGCTCTCTCCTGCTCTTTCCCCGTCCCTCCCCTGCCTCCCGGCCTTGTGAGAACACAGAGAAAAAGCAGCCTTCTGGAAGTCTGGAAGAAAGCCCTCACCAAGAACTAAATTTGCCACTACCTTGATCTTGGACTTCCCAGTCTTGAGAACTATGAGGAAATAAATTTCTGTTGTTTAAGCCACTCAGGCTTTGGTATTTTGTTATGTTAGCCCAAGCTGGCTCAACAGGTATCTACGAAGTATTGAGTTGTTTTCCACTTCTCCATACCTTCCTATTGCATAGATTCTGATGTAACTAGTATAACAGGTTTATTGAATGGGCTGAACTGGCTCAGTCAGGAATGGCCTTTTGTCTCTTATCATACTGTCTTGGAGAAAGTTCTTTTGGATCTCTCTCACTCTTCACTATCTGGGAAGAATCTATAGATTTCTGGTCTATTTCAACTACAAAATAGTCTGGTTTTAAAGTGCCAGTCTAGTTCAATCTCAAACCTCAGTTTTCCAATCAGTTTGAAGAGTTTGACTGCCTCTCCTGCTACATAACTGACTGAGAGAATGGAGTATGGTCTGTTTCCTCACATTCTATGCTCTCCAATCCTTCCCTATATGCTCTGCCTATGGCTCCCACAGGGTCCGTGGTATGTGGAGGGTGGGTTTAGAGGAAAGTCAACAAAGATTCATATTACTGATGCTGCTATAATCTGGCCCATGATGCCTACTGTCATGACAAGTGTTCAAACAGTGGCCCCGTCTCCCCTCTTCCACCCTCTGCCTCTCCTCATATGAGTTAGTGCACATGCTCCAGCTAATCTCTAGTGACTTGTCCTCACATATCCCTGCCCCTACCAGTATACCTATAGGTTCTTCCTGCTGGGGAGCACTTTTCCAGCAGGCAGCTTTCTTAGATGGGGTCTTTTTATTTATTTACCTTTTTAGTTTTATATTCTATAGGTTTTTGGGGAACAAGTGATATTTGGTTACATGAGTAAGTTCTTTAGTGGTGATTTGTGAGATTTTTGGTGCACATCACCCAAGCAGTATACATAGAATGCAGTTTGTAGTCTTTTATCCTTCACCTGCCTCCTGCCCTTTCCCTTGAGTCCTCAAAGTCTGTTGTATCATTCTTATGCTTTTGCATCCTCATAGCTTAGCTCCCACTTATAAGTGAGAACATATGATGTTTGGTTTTCTATTCCTGAATAGAATAATAAGTCTCCAGTCTCATCCAGGTTGCTGTGACTGTCATTAATTCATTCCTTTTTGTGGCTGAGTAGTATTCCATTGTATATATATACACCACAATTTCTTTATCCACTTGTTCATTGATGGGCATTTCGGCTGGTTCCATGTTTTTGCAGTTGCGAATTGTGCTGCTATAAATGTGTGTGCAAGTATCTTTTTCATGTAATGACTTCTTTTCCTTTGGGTAGAAACCCATTAGTGGGATTTCTGGATCAAATGGTAGTTCTACTTTTAGTTCTTTAAGATCTCTCCATACTGTTTTCCATGGTGGTTGTACTAGTTTACATTCCCACTAGCAGTGTAGAAGTGTTCCCTTTTCACCACATCCACACGAACATCGATTGTTTTTAGATTTTTTGATTATGGCCATTCTTTCAGGAGTAAGGTGGTATTGCATTGTGGTTTTGATTTGCACTTCCCTGTTCATTAGTGATGTTGAGCATTTTTTCATAAGTTTGTTGGCCATTTGTATATCTTGTTTTGAGAATTGTCTATTCATGTCCTTAGCCCACTTTTTGATGAGATTGTTTGTTTTTTTCTTGCTGATTTGTTGGAGTTACTTGTAGATTCTGGATATCAGTCCTTTGTCAGATGTATAGATTGTGAAGATTTTCTCCCACACTGGGTTCTGTTTACTCTGCTGACTGTTCCTTTTGCTGTGCGGAAGCACTTTAGTTTAATTAAGTGCTACCTATTTCTTTGTTTCGGTTGCATTTGCTTTTGGGTTCTTGGTCTGAAGTTTTTGCTTAAGCCAATGTCTAGAAGGGTTTTTCCAATGTTCTAGAATTTATATAGTTTCAGGTCTTAGATTTAAGTCCTTGATCCATCTTGAGTTGATTTTGTATAAGGTGAGAGATGAGGATCCAGCTTCATTCTTCTACATGTGGCTTGCCAATTATCCCAGCACCATTTGTTGAATAGGGCATCCTTTCCCCACTTTATGTTTTTGTTTGCTTTGTTGAAGATCAGTTGACTGTAAGTATGTAGGTTTATTTCTGGGTTCTCTACTGTGTTCAATTGCTCTATGTGCCTATTTTTATACCAGTACCATGCTGTTTTGGTGACTATGGCCTTATAGTATAGTTTGAAGTCAGGTAATGTGATGCCTTCAAAATTGTTCTTTTTGCTTAGTCTTGCTTTGGTTGTGTGGGGTGGTTCCATGTGAATTTTAGATATTTTTTAAGTTCTGTGAAGAATGATAGTGGTATTTTGATGGGAATTGGATTGAATTTGTAGATTGCTTTTGGCAGTATGGTCATTTTCACAATATTGATTCTACCTATCCATGAGCATGGGATATATTTCCATTTGTCTGTTGTGTCTATGATTTCTTTTAGCAGTGTTTGTAATTTTCTTTGTAGAGGTCTTTCACCTCCTTGGTTAGTCATATTCCTAAATATTTTATTTTAATTTTTGGAGCTGTTGTAAAAGAGGTTGAGTTATTGATTTGATTCTCAGCTTGGTCACTGTTGGCATATAGCAGAGCTACTGATTTGTGTGCATTAATTTTGTACCTGAAACGTGGGTGAATTCATTTATTAGTTCTAGGAGCTTTATTGGAGGAGTCTTCAGGTTTTCTAGGTATACAATCATATCAGCAAACAGACAGTTTGACTTCCTCTTTACCAATTTGGATGCCTTTTATTTCTTTCTATTGTCTGATTGCTCTGGCTAGGACTTCCAGTACTATGTTGAATAGAAGTGGTGAGAGTGGGCATCCTTGTCTTGTTCCAGTTCTCAGAGGAAATATTTTGAACTTTTCCAAGTTCAGTATTATGTTGGCTGTGGGTTTGTCATAGATGGTTTTTATTACATTGAGGTATGTTCCTTGTATGCTGATTTTGCTGAGGGTTTTAAACATGAAAAGATGGTGGATTTTGTCAAATGCTTTTTCTGCATTTATTGAGATGATGTGATTTTTGCTTCTAATTCTGTTTAGGTGGTGTATCACATTTATTGACTTGCATATGTTAAACCATCCCTGCATCCCTGGTATGAAGCACACTTGATCATCTGGATGATCTTTTTGATATGTTGTTAAATTCTGTTAGCTAGTATTTTGTTAAGGATTTTTGCATCTATGTTCATCAGGGATATTGGTCTGTAGTTTTCTTTTTTCATGTCCTTTCCTGGTTTTGGGATTAGGGTGATACTGGCTTCACAGAGTGATTTAGGAAGGATTCCCTCTCTGTCTATCTTATGCAAAAGTGTCAATAGGATTGGTACCAATTCTTCTTTCAATGTCTGATAGAATTTAGCTGTGAATCCATCTGGTCCTGAACTTTTTTTGTTGGTATTTTTTTTTTTTTTTTTACCATTTCTATCTTGCTGCTTGTTATTGGTCTGTTCAGTGTTTCTAATTCTTCCTATTTTAAAACTAGGAGGGTTGTATATTTCTAGAAATTTATCTGTCTCCTGTAGTTTTTCTTGTTGATGCATGTAAATGTGTTCATAGTAGTCTTGAATAATCTTTTGTATTTCTGTGGTATAGACTGTAATATCCCCTATTTTGTTTCTAATTGAGCTTATTTGGATCTTTTCTTTTCTTTGCTAATCTTGCTGAGAGTCTATCAATTTTATTTATCTTTTCAAAGAACCAACTGTTTGTTTCATTTATGTTTTGTAGTTTTCTGTTTCAATTTTATTTAGTTCTGCTCTGATCTATTTCTTTTCTTCTGTTAGGTTTGGGTTTGGTTTATTCTTGTTTCTCTAGTTCCTTGAGTTGTGACCTTAGATTTTCTATTTCTGCTCTTTCAGACTTTTTGATGTAGGCATTTAAGGCTATGAACTTTCCTCTTGGTACCATCTTTGCTGTATCCCAGAGGTTTTGATAGGTTGTGCCACTATTATTGTTCAGTTCAAAGAAGTTTTAAATTTTCATCTTGATTTCATTGTTGACCCAATGATCATTCAGGAGCAGATTATTTCATTTCCATGGTTTTGAAGGTTCTTTTGGGGTTGATTTCCAATTTTATTCCACTGTGGCCTGAGACAGTACTTGATATAATTTCAATTTTTCTTTAATTTACTGAGACTTGTTTTGTGGTGTATCATATGGTCTATCTTGGAGAAAATTTCATGTGGTGATGAATAGAAAATATATTCTGCAGTTGTTGGGTAGAATGTTCTGTAAATATCTAAGTCCATTTTTTTCTGGGTTATAGTTTAAATCCATTGCTTCTTGGTTGACTTTCTGTCTTGATGACCTGTCCCACTATTATCATGTTGCTATCTATCTCATTTCTTTTTTTTAATATATATATTTTTATTATACTTTAAGTTCTAGGGTACATGTGCACAATGTGCAGATTTGTTACATATGTATATATGTGCCATGTTGGTGTGCTGCACCCATTAACTCTTCATTTACATTAGGTATATCTCCTAATGCTATCCCTCCTCCCTCCCCATCTCATTTCTTAGGTCTAGTAATAATTGTTTTATAAATTTGGGAGCTCCAGTGTTAGGTGCATATATATTTAGGACTGTGATATTTTCTTGTTGGACAAGGCCTTTTACCATCATATAGGATCCCTCTTTGTCTTTAACTGCTGTTGCTTTAAAGTTTATTTTGTCTGTTATAAGAATAGCTACCCCTGCTCACTTTTGGTGTCCATTTGCATGGAATGTCTTTTTCCACCTCTTTACCTTAAGTTTATATGAGTCCTTATGTGTTACATGAGTCTCTTGAAGGCAGCAGATAGCTGGTTGCTGAATTCTTATCCATGTTGCAATTCTGTATCTTCTAAGTGGAGCATTTAGGCCATTTACATTCAATGTTAGTATTGAGATATGAGGTACTATTCCATTCATTGTGCTATTTGTTTCCTAAATACCCTTTTTAAACTGTATTTTTGTTTTATAGATCCTGTAAGATTTATGCCTTGAGGAGGTTCCATTTTGATGTGTTTCCAGGACTTGTTTCAAGATTTAGAGCTCCTTTTAGCAGTTCTTATAGTGCTGGCTTGGTAGTGGCAATTTCTTTCAGCATTTTTTTGTCCAAAAAAGACTATCTTTGCTTCATTTATGAAGCTTAGTTTCACTGGATACAAAATTCTTGGCTGATAATTGTTTTGTTTAAGGAGACTGAAGTTAGGGCCCCACTCCCTTCTAGCTCTTATAGGGTTTCTGCTGAGAAATCTGAGGTTAATCTGATAGGTTTTCCTTTATATGTTACCTGATGCTTTTGCCTCACAGCTCTTAAGATTCTTTCCTTTGTCTTGGCTTTAGATAACATGATTATGTTCCTAGGCAATGATCTTTTTGCAATGAATTTCCCAGGTGTTCTTTGAGCATCTTGTATTTGGGTATCTAGATCATTAGCAAGGGTGAGGAAGTTTTTCTTGATTATTACCCCAAATATGTTTTCCAAACTTTTAGATTTCTCTTCTTCCTCAGGTATGCCAATTATTCTTAAGTTTGGTTGATTAACATAGTCTCAATCTTCTTGGAGGCTTTGTTCTTTTTAAAATTGTTTTTTCTTTGTCTTTGTTGGATTGGGTTGTTTGAAAAACCTTGTCTTCAAGCTCTGAAGTTCTTTCTTCTGCTTGTTTGATTATATTGCTGAGACTTTCCAGTACGTTTTGCATTTCTCTAAGTGTGTCCTTTATTTCCTGAAGTTGTTATTGTTTTTTATTTATGCTATCTATTTCATTGACGATTTCTCCCCTTATATCTTGTATCATTGGTTTGATTTCCTTAAGTTGGACTTCACCTTTCTCTGCCGTCTCCTTGATTAGCTTAATAATTGACCTTCTGAATTCTTTTTCTGGCAATTCAGCAATTTCTTCTTAGTTTATATCCATTGCTGGGAAGGGTTATGTGTGTCTGAGCTCAGACTCTTCTCTAGTTGGACTTGCTGTGGCTGCTGTGGGGGATGGGGGTGTGGTTCCCAGGTCAATGGAGTTATGCTCCTAGGAGGTTTATGGCTGCCTCTGCTGTATCATGCAGTTGTCATGGAAGTGGGAGAAAGCCAGCAGTTACAGGCCTCACCCAGCTCCCACAAAAAACCCAAAAGGCTGGTCTCACTCCCACTGTGCCCTCACCAACAGCACCGAGTTTATTTCTAGGCAGTAGGTGAGCAGGGCTGAGAACTTGCCCCAGGCTACCAGCTGGCTGAGAAAGCAAGCAGGGCTTTCACACCTCCCTACCTGTCAGAGTCTGCATACTAGATTCACACCCTCCCCTAAGTTCTGGCCAGGAAACTCTGTGGCCAGAACAAAGTTTCAGTTGGAATTGTTAAGAAGTTCAGCTGTGGTCTTTTCCCAGTTTCTCTGGCAGCCCTCCTCAAGGACCCCTGTGAAACAAGTCATAAATGCCTTCCCTAGGGACCCAGAGAGCCCACAGGGCTTTTCCTGCTTGCTTCTTCCACCCTTGTATTTTGCTTGGCTCTCTAAATTGTCTCAGCTCCAGGTCAGGTTAAATCCTTCTCCCATGATATGGACCTTCAGGTTCTCCAGTGAGGGTGTGTGTTCAGGAGCAGATGATCCCCCTTTCCCATGTTCACAGTTTGGGCACTCAATGTATTTGGGCTATCTTCTGGGTCCTGCAGGAGCAATCTGCTTCCTTCAAAGGCTCTGTGGATTTTCTTGGCTTTCCTTGTATATCCCTGTAGTAGTTCTTGGGGCAGAAATTCATGACACGAGTCTCCACATGCGGCTGTGTCCATCCAAGTGGGAGCTGCAATTTAGTCCTGCCTCCTATCTGCCATTTTGTTTCCAGATGCAGCCTTTAAAGTCATTTCATGCCTTGTTACCCTCCAAGGTGTCCCTTTGCCACAGGAAACGTCAAGTATGTGTTCACTGGGGTTTGAATAAATGCTGTCCTCCTTTTTTTTGCCTTGTAATTGTCATTCCTGTCACTGTCATTTGCTTAAACAACATCCTGTTTGATGCTTCTATAGGGCTGAGGCTAACACTAGTCTTTGCTTGCTGAATTTCTCCCAAATTAGGGATTTATTTTAATTTCTCCAAAGAGTTTTCTTGTACTCCACTGCAGTAGTGATGTAGGGTTGGCATCTGATATACTCAGCAAGGAACTGTCGGCTAGGGAGAAGCCATTTCCCTTCCCACAGAAACTCCCAGTATTTCTCTTCTCTTGGCTTGGAGGTGGAGCATGTATGGGAGGCATAAGGGGAGCACTATGCCTCACCATCTGCACTTCTATACACAAAGGGCACCTCCCTTCACATCAACTCCTTAACGAATCTCTAGCATTCTGTTACATGGCATGGAGGTGGGAAATGGACATTGATAGGCTAATTATGTAAGCTTTTGTTTTTGTTTTTGAGACAGAGTCTTGCTGTGTCATCCAGGCTGGAGTGCAGTGGCACAATCTTGTCACATTGTAACCTCTGCCTCCAGGGTTCAGGTGATTCTCCTGCCTCAGCCTCCTGAGTAGCTAGGATTACAGGTGCCTGCCATCTGTCCATCTAATTTTTGTATTTTTAGTAGAGGTGGGGTTTCACCATGTTGGCCAGGTTGGTCTCGAACTCCTGACCTCAGGTGATCCGCCCTACTCGGCCTCCCAAAGTGCTGGGATTACAGGCATGAGCCAACTTTTAATAAGTTATGAGAATAACATCCATCTTTAGAAAGTGAGTTTCTTATCACCTATCATCCTGAGTTTTGATACTTTAGCTGAAATTCCACAGTTGCAGGAAAAATTCCATTTAACACCATGTTATACCACTCTGGTGCTTAAAATTTGTTTTCACAAATGCTAGCCTTTCTCCCTAAATCAGACAGAGGAATACTGAAATGAATAGAAGGGGAAAGGAGACATTCCTTTCTACAAGAATTCAAGGTGACTTTATCCATTTGTCTCCAGAGAAAATGAATACCTTCCTAGCTTCCTTGGTGCACTCCTCTGACAAAGTCTCTTTAAGTTGAACAATCAGTTTGTATTTTCTTCCCTACCAAAATCTTTGTTCTACCCACGCCAATGCCCCTAGCATATAGCAGAGTACATAAATTATAACTGGTGCTCTATACATGTTGCTTTAATTATTGGCTATGAGCTTATTGTTCATTATAAAATGGAGATTAATATGACATGGCCATTTGAAAATTCCTAAAGATCTGAATTAATGATGAAGTTGTAGAAAGAACAAAGTTGTACTGAATGTGGTACATGAAGAGGAAGGTCACATTTATATGAGCAGAGAGGAATTGGAAAGGATAATCAGTCTCTTTCTACCTTCAGTTACTATCTCCAAATATTCTACATTTAGAATCATTCTAAAGTCATCTGTGCTAATCCTGACAGCAGTTTATAAACTGGCAGGGAGTAAGGGTCACAGAAATACATTTTACTTACTACTATACATTGGAGAATCTCTAACATTTCATTAAAGCACAAAACATGTCTATATTCCATGCTTGAAAGATCCAAAACTCATGTTCTTTAGGTAGAAAAACTTTTCAGTTCAGAGCTATCTGCATTCTGTTGATGCTAAATGATGAGATTGGCAGTCTCTTTTAATGAATGTGTGGCAGAATATTATTTTCCATGGTAACATACTTTTGTAGCACCAATAAGGAATTGTCTCTGCAGTGGCTTCAAGCAGAAATACATGTTGACTCTCAGGAAATAAGCTGTTACCTAAATTCAACTATTTGGAACAGGTACAAACCCAACAGAGAAAATTGCATTCTATGTAGAACACTGGTGTATTCAGTTTGCTCCAGCTTAAAAAGTCTTGGTGTGGAAGAGCCAAGTTCAAACAGTCTGATCACAGAAGGATCAGAGAAAGGAGGAGTGATGGAGGAAGACTGTGAGGGCCTTTGTGGTGGTGCTTGAGGGGAGGAGAATAGACAAAGCACCTTTGCTTAAGAATGTCCAGGAAAACTGACACTGGTGACTTTACCCACTAACTGCGCAGTATCAAAAGAACAGCAGAATAGCAATTTGTTGTTTATGTAAATAAAAAAGTGTCAGTCGAGGAAAGGCTATACTCAGCATGCTCTTAAAACATCTGCTCTCGTAAAACACTTGAAAATAATCACACACTAACAGGAGAAAAACAGCTGTGCGTGAATCAATAGACTCTACCATACATGTGCCTGGAATATATGTACAATAAAATCTTCAGAAATAGGCCCCTGGGTATTTGGATCAGTGGACAGACTATTGATTATGTGTAATTTTACTGTGAGCTGTTGTTATTTAGCTGTATGGAATACACTGTGCCTGGAGTCCAAGGGAGAGTATCTACTTATGGACGTGTTACTTAAAGCATTTTACACTAACTCTTTCAAGGCAATATATAAGCAAAAATTACCCTCAAGGGAAGTTTTTGAAGCATGAAGGGATGATGTGTCTGCAACTAAGTATAGTCATGGAGGCAAGGTTGCAACCACGTGCTTCCCTCCTCCCAACTTGCGCTAAGTTGTATCCCATGGTGAGATCCTGTTCTTTATCCGTTTTGTCAACTCTCTCCAATACAATTAGAGTTTTTTATTCATAGAGGCAGAGCAGTTCTGAAAGATCCAAAGGCATGACCTGTAAGGATCTTAATACTCCTTTTTTCATCCACCTATTTCTTTCTCTAGGCAGTAGAAAAATGTGATATAAGGAAAGATTGGAATTTTTCTTTCTTCATTGTACCTTTTAAAATTTTATTTCTGGAAATGTTCACTCTTAAAATTCATTTTTTTCTTAATAATCTGTTGCTTATATAATTATAGTTAACACTCCAAAAAATGTGAGTCAGCTCTCATCCTTCAGATATTGGTGATTACTGGGAAAGTATGGGAAATCCTGTTAGCTTTTGCTCTTCATGTCCAATGGTGAAATGTACTGATTTCTAGGGTTCTCTTGTAAGGTACTACAGTAGAGAATTCCATCTAGATGCTATTTTTCTTGTGTTAAAAGAGCATTCTAAAATTTATCAGCCTTTACCGGATTCAATCAGGTAACCACTCAGCGCTGCTCAAGGGAGAGTTGTGCTTTTCACCACTGACATGTGGAAAAGCAATCAGACACTGAATTATATGGCTGGCTTTCTTTGTCTTCATCTGTTTAAAGTACTCACCCAGCCCCAGTGAAATAACAGTGCCGTGTGTAAAAACCTCATTCATCATGAAGTTGGTAGGGAAACCTGAACAAATAGCTAAAGGGCTGCCTTCACAAAAGGCAAGAACAGACAATGTTTTGATGTTTGCAGGGATCATGCTGTGAACATGATTTTGCTTCCCCTTGCCCCCACTCCCACCTTCCAGGCTTTAAACATTTGGGCCCTAAGACTTTAGTCAAAAGCAGACAGAAAGTGAACTACTTGTGGAGGGTAAGTGTTGCAGCTGTTAAAATAATAGCATTTCCAGGTCTTAAATATATTGTTAGAAACAGAACCTTAAATATATTGTTACAAACAGCTTATGCACCTCTGTGTATTAAGGACTATGCCAACAGCAAGGCCAACTAAGATAATCTAAGTTGAGGTGTAAGGGACTAGACACACAGGGCTATCTATTTATCAGAATAAATGGCTTGAGCTGACCACCCCCATAGGGATTAGCTACTCGGTAGGTTATTTTAGTGGCTTAAAATTTAAAGTTGGCCTGCTTTTGGGGCTCAGTTTGATTCTGGTTTACATTCAAGTCTTTTGATTTTGTGTCTGGGCTTAGGGGATGTAAAGAAATGTTAATATTTGCTGAAGCCAAATATAATTAACACTGCAATTTGGTCTCAGAAAGGTAATACATTATAAAACCAAGGGTGCATCATTTTTAGATTATTTACAGTTTGGATCACCTATACAGTGGATCTTCTATAGTGTAGATAATTTGAAGAAATTTTAGAGGATGTTAGGAATGAATTGTCAGTCTGTTTCATTTTAAGAGAGAAGTCATTAAAATTGGATTTCTTAAGGAGATATGACTAAATCTCTTCTGACTAAGAAAAAGATAGAGTTTCAAGAGAACCTAGGGATAAGATTTGTGGTAACCCAGCAAGCTCCTTGTTTTGGCCTTGCAAGCCACTTGATATTGGATGTGGGCTGGGTTGTGCATGTGTGCACACCTTGGTGGGGCCGTTGGGGGAGCACTACATGGAGTCCACAGTGGTGAATTTAATTCATCTTGGAGGCTAACAAAAAAGGTACGCTTCTTGTCAAAAAATGATCACTATAATAGAATTTCCATTGCTGTACCATGTCACAAGATAAAGACTCAAAAATTTAAGATATGGATTAATTAGAGCACAAAGTGCTCAGGTTAGTGAAGTCATTCTAGAGAAGATAGGCGGTATATTAATGCCAAGCATTTTGCAGAGTGTATTGGAGAGAAACAAATCTCCTAAGGAATCTTGTTGGAACACCAGCATTTCACAAATAGTTTCAGCAATTGTTGGGTATAGAGAGGGGCAGTTTATTCTACAAAATAAAAAAAGCTATGGCTCTGATATTTTTGGTCCAAGGTATTTGGGCCTACATGAAGCCAAGGTAGGGACAAAAATGTATTCACATGTAGATAAGTGTCAGCAGCACTTGGATAATTCAAAATAAGAATTTCAAACTGATGCAAAATACAGCCTAAATGATACGCATGCAAAACCTGAAAGAATCAGCAGTGAAAACTTTGATGTTTGCTATGTATCATTCTGTTTAATTCTGAAACATGTGGATAGTTCTCATTCCGTACTGTGAGTTCCACTCTTTTCAGCAAATCCTTTTATTTTCTACATACAAATAAATCCAGGGTCACAGGGAGGGGAACATCACACACTGGGGCCTGTTGGTGGGTGGGGGGCTAGGGGAGGGAGAGCATTAGAGAGCATTAGAAGAAATACCTAATGTAGATGATGGGTTGATGGGTGCAGCGAACCACCATGGCACATGTATACCTATGTAACAAACCTGCACATTCTGCACATGTATCCCAGAACTTGTGTGTGTATGTATATGTGTATATATGTGTATATATCTGTGTGTGTGTGTATATATATATACACACACACTTACATATTATATATTATATGTAATACATATATTATATATAATATTATATAATATGTATTACATATAATATATTATATGTAATACATATATTATATATAATATTATATTATATAATATAATAATATTACATACAATATATTATATGTATTACATATGATATATGTATTACATATAATATATTATATGTAATACATATATATAATATATATAATATATAAAATATATATAAATATATAATATATAATATATAAAATATATATTATATATATATAAAATATATATATCCAGGGTTAAAAATTCTAACTATTCTAGATACACATCTGTGAACTGGGTTTTAATAGTTCTGGGCCCAAAGCAGCAAAAGCAGCTAAGCAGTACCACTCAAAAGTATGCTACTTTAATTAAGCATACTTTACTGAAGAGATTGGTATAGCAACAACCGGTCATATCCTCACTTGCTAGGCCTTTGAACTTTCTCTTTCTTAACTTCACCTTTTCCTGAATTCCTTATCATAGTTTGTCTATCTCAGTACTAATAAATTATTTGGGTTCCCAAATAATCAAATAAAATCCTAGAATAATCTTTCTTATAAAACAAAATACACTAATCTGTAACAAAAGCATCTCAAACAATCAGGGTACCATGAGCATGGTATGATAGGGTGTTGAACTGACAGTCATTTTAGTCCCTGCTCTGCTCTGTTAGACAGTTGAGCCTTGGTGAGCCTCTGAATCCTTCTGGGTATAGGTTTCCTTATCTACAAAAGAATGGGGTTGAATAAGATTACTGCTCCCTTGGCGCCTCTGCCTGGCCACCCCGTCTGGGAAGTGAGGAGCGCCTCTGCCCGGCCGTCCATCATCTGGGAGGTGAGGAGAGCCTCTGCCCGGCCACCCCATCTGGGAAGTGAGGAGGACGTCTGCCCGGCCGCCCCATCTGGGAGGTGAGGAGCACCTCTGCCTGGCTGCCACTCCGTCTGGGAGGAAGTGAGGAGCGCCTCTGCCCGGCCGCCCCGTGTGGGAGGTGAGGAGTGTCTCTGCCCGGCCGCCCCATCTGGGAAGTGAGGAGCTCCTCTGCCCAGCCGCCCCATCGGGGAGGTGAGGAGCGTCTCTGCCCAGCTGCCCCGTCTGGGAGGTGAGGAGCACCTCTCCCAGGCCACCCTGTCTGGGAGGTGGGGGGGGCGCCTCTGCCCAGCCGCCCTGTCTGGGGGGTGTGCCCAACAGCTCCAAAGAGACAGCGACCACGGGGAGTGGGCCATGAGGACGATGGAGGTTTTGTTGAAAAGAAGGGGGGGAAGTGTGGGGAAAGGAAGGAGAGGTCAGATTGTTGCTGTATCTGTGTAGAAAGAGGTGGGCATAGGAGACTCCATTTTGTTCTGACTAGGAGAAATTCTTCTGCCTTGGGATGCTGTTGATCTATGGCCTTTCTCCCAGCCCTGTGCTCTCTGAAACATGTGCTGTGTCAACTCAGGGTTAAATGGATTAAGGGCGGTGCAAGATGTGCTTTGTTAAACAGATGCTTGAAGGCAGCATGCTCTTTAAGAGTCATCACCACTCCCTAATCTCAAGTACCCAGGGGCACAAACACTGCAGAAGGCCGCAGGGTCCTCTGCCTAGGAAAACCAGAGACCTTTGTTCATGTGTTTATCTCCTGACCTTCTCTCCACTATTATCCTATGACCCTGCCACATCCCCCTCTCCGAGGAACACCCAAGAATGATCAATAAATACTTAAAAAAAAAAGATTACTGCTCCCTTCTATGTGGTTTGTAATATTATAGAAATTTGACAGAAGTTTGTTACATTAGAGTAGCAAATTTCATATACATGTATATAAGTCACTCCATCCATCTGGCCAATTCAGGAATAAAAGAAATTTAATAAAAGAATACTTGGTAGGCCACAGAATCAATAGGAGGAATTGAAAGCTTGAAAATCAGGTTGGGGCCATGCAGCCAGAAAAAAAATGCCCAAGCTGATGCTATAGAATGGGTCTGGTGAAGAAACTGCTGAAGAAAACTAAGGCTGCTACCTCTGATTGGAGTTCAGCCACTGCCACTTTGGCCCCAAAGTCTCTTTTCCTTCGCTCCGCCCCTCAACCCATGGGAATTATCCCAGTTCCTACATCTTAGCTCACTGCCTTCTAGTTTGAAGGCTGGGGCTGAAGCACCTGGACCTGGTAGCTGGGTCCCAGAGCATGAGCCTGCATGTTACCCTACTGGAGGAATCCCAGCAGTGAGTTTCTGGCATTTTCAGCACCTCTATGGAATTTGGTCCTGTCTCCCACCAGGACCATTAATGTGGGGAATTCCCCAAATGTAAACAAGTTTTCTGGAAATGACAAATGTTAGCTACATCATCTCTATCTAGTGTAGTAAATAAATAATTTATTCTGTGATGGAGAATTTCTCTATTGAAGTGCTTGAATTCAGCCTGTTTTGGGTTAAAGCTCTCAGAGATCTGTGTGTCTTCTCTTTAAGAATAGCCTTCCTGTTCCCAGGTGACTAAAGCTGTTTCTCATTGCTCACTTCCAGTTTCTACCAAAACAATCTTTCTTTTCCTTCCCTCTGTCTTTCCTTGCCTGCTTGCCTTCTTTCCTTCTCTCTTCCTCATTATTCTCTGGAATGAACAAGTCAGAAAGTTATTTCTCTTTTGCCAACTACCGATTGACTTGTAGCATTTAAACCAACATTTAAAAAATGTTATTTGTAAGTTGTTTGTATAAGAATGTACTCAGGCATCTGCCAGGATTTAGAAAAATTTTATTGCTTCTGTTATTACAAGGGCAAGTTAGAGAAGATTTGGAAGGGGAAATAGAGGTTGTTTTTGTTTTTGCTTTTTGTTTTTTTTTAGACAAGGTCTCACTCTGTCACCTTCAACTGGAGTACAGTGGCAGGATCTCCACTCACTGCAACCTCCACCTTCCAGGGTCAAGTGATTCTCCTGCCTCAGCCTCCTGAGTAGCTGGGATTACAGGTGCATGCCACTACTACCTGGCTATTTTTTGTATTTTTAGTAGAGACAGGGTTTCACTGTTGGCCAGGCTGGTCTCAAACTGCTGAGCTCAAATGATCTGCCTGCCTTGGCCTCCCAAAGTGCTGGGATTATAGGTGTAAGCCACCATGCCTGACCAGAAATAGAGTTCTTAAACAAGGGAATATTGACGTACACTGGGTGGGAACAACATGGGATCCAGAAAGTATGTTTGCGTAGCCCCTTGAGGGGAAGCTCTTCAAAAAAGAGGATGAAGAGTCACTCCTCTTCCATAATACTGAGGATAGTGCTATGTTGCCCAGTGACTGGTTGGGAAGATCACACTCTGGTATGATGTTGAGTCACTTAATGCACCTAATCCATGAGAAGCTAGACTTGTGTGTGAAAAATTACAGGGCTTATATGAAAAATGCAGCTCTCTAGTTCAAATTGGGAAATGCTACAAAGAGGCAATTAAACAAAACAGGACACCCCACTCTAAGCCTGGAGAACAGTAATAAGTGAAAATGACTGCTAATAGCATATTGTCAGTGATATAATATTGCTGCCCTTTGGATATCAGAACTGGACCTTTTCTGAATTTATTATAATATTCACAGGGGGAAAATGCATGTTCATTACTAGTGCTTAGAGCATCTGGTAAGGTAACCTCTAATTCTGCTTAAATGGAAGTCGACAAAGCAGGTACATGTTATCCTGGTTCTTGTGAATTAGTCCTTAGGGATGGCTCTTCTTATTCAGCATGCTTGAATTATGCGCCATTCTTAGAACAAGGCTTAAACATCCAATGACACTCAGTGGTTTAGTCTGTGTAAATAAATCTCAGCCATATGAATCTGACACAAATTACCTCATTCAATGAATTGAGCAATTGCAAGGACTACAATGGTCTGAATGCTGCTTTATATATTGACTTTGTAGATCTAAACCCCCGCTTCTCCACGGAAGTAGAAGTTAGTGGTCATTAGAGGTCCAGGTTACATTTGAATAGATAATACTATCTGGTTGGATACAGACCTTGGATAGAATGTGAAGGCCAAAGCAAGAAGGAATTTCCTTTAGGTCAATTATTATATAAGTATAAGGTCTTACATTTAGCATTCCAGGAAAGAGGGGTTATTTTTGTAGGGAATATTTCAGATGTATGAGAAATAGATTCTGTTATGAAAATTTTTTCTCCATCAGTCAAGATAGCAGGGAGACTTCATAAAAATAGACTAGATCATTCTATTACTTTGCTTCATATTTCCTTCATTTACAATATTTTCTGTATGATATTGAAGAAATAACCTTGAGGTGGATCCAGTGTTGTTAAAACTTATTCAAATTGCTGACAGCAATCCGGCTGTGTTCAGGAGCTGAATTTTAAAATCATTTAGTTGGAGGTGAGTCCCAGAACAGGCTTCCCAACCTCTGCTGGGCCCCAGGTGCTTGTGAAACTCTCAATTTGTCATTGTAGAAGCTCTGGAGAAATATCCCAGTTGCCACTGACAAAAGTTATCAGGTGAATTGGGAGGAGATGAAGTGAAGAGAAGGAAGAAATGACAATTGTTCATGCAAATGACATGCAAATGAACAAAGGGACAAATGAAGAAAAGGCACGTGGCTGTGGCTAAGTGGGGTTACTGAGGGCTCGGATGGAATGTCACCAGCAATCTCACATTTAAAAAGCGCAGGGAAATGCTGCCATTAGGATTTGTTTAGAAAAGGAAGTTGAGGTGGGGTTGGAGTGTTTGGTCAGAACATTTGTGATGGTGGCTTTTTGTGCAATTGAGAGCTCAGATGCTGGCTTAATCTACTTTTGCTGCATCTACTACCACTATTGACACTACCACTAACTCTTTGTGGAGCGTTGAGTCTTGGTAGGTATCATGCTAAGGCATTGGTGCATATTATCTCACTTAGGAATTCCAAAGAATCTTCAAAATGTGTGAAATGTTAAAAGTCCTATACCTCCTACCTTAGTGTTGCAATCTTCCAGCACCAAGGGTAACACACATAACTTTCCAACTGTAAAATGGCAATAACAAGAATTAGTTCACAGTGGTTGTTTAGGAATCAGTGAAATAACTCCAGTACAGTGACTAGCAACATGATAGGCATCTAGCACACTCTAATGTCAACTTTTTCTCCACCTTTCTAGATGATAAACTAGTTCCTTATCTATAAACATTAATAAGATGTTCGAACTAAAAGGAATTTTAGTATAATATTTAATGTAATCTTTGCCTTTATCCTGTATTATGTAAGTTTGGAATTCAACATACAAGTTGTGTTTGATTTATTGCTATATCCTTGTTACTTACGCTAGTGTCTAATGTAATACTTTGCATGTAGTGGGTACTCAAAATATTTATTGAATTATGGTGAGAATACCAAGACACAGTCTCATTGGAAATGAGTCTTTTCAGATTGGAAACTTTTTAATGAAGCAAATATCATAGGCAAGCGAAATATTACAAATGGGACATTTTGAAGCCGTAGTTTCCCAGGGCAAATCCTGAGTCAAGGAAATATAGCAGAAGACCACATTGCCTGGTATGTTCTCAAGTTTGATAAAAAGTTTCTTTTTTGGAGCACAAAGTTTCTGATTTTTGGTCAGAACATCAAGATGATCTCCACTGAGGGCCTGTGCACAATGCTTACTTGGAAAGAATTCAGCTTGTCTAGAGCAAGTAAGTGCTCAACTTATGTGTCATGTTTCTAAGGTGGACTGAAACACAGACGGACTGAAGTGTGCAAGCTCTTTTTTTAATCCCTAAAGTAATACTTTCTCAGAAATAATATTTTCCAATAATTCACAGCAGAAGTTTTTATCACCACCTTTTATGTCTGGGTTCAGTAGATGTGTAAGTTTTTAAAAGGCTAGGATCAAATCTGAGTGGACAAAGATGTAATGGAGACAGAGTTTTATATCTTTTTGCCTTTAACACCATTTACAGTTTGGGAAGGAAGCCTTAATTCTGTCAATATTCCATTCCAGTATGTAGTGCTATAATTGAAAGTTAAATTGGAGGTAGACAAAATTTAGGATATTGCAGGCCACTTCATTAAACTTGTTAATTATTGTAAAAATTGGCTGCAATCACTAAATCTAGAATATATTGGTTCTAACGAGTGAGAAAAGGAAGAAAATTATAGAAACAACAAAAAACATTGTACTCTGGAGCTAGACTCCTTAGGTTTGCATTTGGTTTCTATACTTACTACATACACAGTTTTGTGCAAGCTACTTCATCTCTCCATGTTTCTGTTTCCTAATCAATAAAATAGGAAAAGTAATAGGAACTATCTCATTGGATTTGGTGAGGATTAAATGAATTAATATATGTAAAGTATCTGGCAGAGTGTCAGGATGATGGTTACTATATATTAGTTGTATTATTATTATTATTATTATTTTTTTTGAGATGAAGTCTTGCTCTATCACCCAAGCCAGGGTGTAGTGGTACGTTCTCGACTCACCGCAAACCCTACCTTCTGGGTTCAAGTGATTCTCCTGCCTCAGCATCCCAAGTAGCTGGGATTACAGGTGTGCACCACCACACCCAGCTAATTTTTATATTTTTAGTAGAGATGGGGTTTCACCATGTTGGTCAGGCTGGTCTCGAACTCCTGACCTCAGGTGATCCGCCAACCTCGGCCTCCCAAAGTGCTGGGATTATAGGCATGAGCCACTGTGCCTGGGCTAGCTTTTAAATTTCTAATCTTTTTAGCTTTTTTTCTTCATCATAATATCAGGATATGTGACCCCAAATTTGGGGATTTGTTAGTGTATGTGCATGTGTATGCAGGTATGCTTTTTTTTTCTTTTAGATAAGTGGGTTTTACTTCAGAAAGTTAGTCATTACCTTTGAAACATCCTCCAACTAATCCTATTTGAAGAAGTGCCAAACCTTAGAATCCTATCTTCATCACACGGGACAATGCACAGTGGGCATGTGTAATAAATGAACATATTATGGAGTGAGGATATAAAATTCAATGTGTGTAGGTGGACAAGAAAGTTCACCCAAAAGGATGAGTTGGGAGTTCCAGAACTTTACAGAAGATGTTTTATGTATTAAGTGGAGTGTTGTAGCTTTTTTTTTTTTTCTCTCCTGCTGAGGTCTTCTCAGAGCTGCATATACTCTTGTTCAAAATCTCAATATTCCAAGTGTTGTTTTCACAGCCCCAAGGAAACACTGGACAGAAGGGTGAGGAAAGCAACAAGCAGGCTCCTCATCAGCAGTTTTGACAATCTGGGAAAGGAGAATCTAGCTGATTGTGTCAAAGCAAACTGAATATGGCCTGAGAAGGACTCTATACTTCTGTATTTGAGTCCTTGTGGATGAACGGTAACCTAGCTTAACTGGCAGACAAAATTGAAAACCTAACTCAGGAGTAATACATTGTAACAATGGCTGAGTCTTGGCCAATCCCAGCAGCTATACTTCAACCACTCATAGACTACTGAGTGTTCTAACTGTTCAAATAAGGCAAACACAAACCTGTAACCAATCCAGCTGTTTCTATACCTCACTTCTGATTTCTGCACATCATTTCCCTTTTTTCTTCTATAAATTGTCTTCCACCACGTGGCTGCTCTGGAGTCTCTCCGAATCTGCTGTGACTCTGGGGGCTGTCTGATTTGCAAATCATTCATTGCTCAATTAAACTCCTTTAAATTTAATTCAGCTGAAGTTTTTAACGATTGGTAGAACTTAGAGGCAATTGGAGGACAAAAATATTCCTCAAAGAGGTATGGTTTTTAAAAGTTGATCTCACAAAGATAAATCAAGTGTACTTCCTATATTACAAGTGAAAATGACAAGGAATGCTTCAATGTAATATTCTGTATTTTTTTCTCACTTATAAAAGAGCATGTACTTTTCTTGCAAAGACCCGGTTGTGGTTCATAATTCCGTCACTTATAAGTAGTAAGGCTGTGAGCAGGTAGTTTGACCTTGCTTAATCCCAGCTTTGGCATCTGTTTAATGGTGAGGACAAAAACACCAATTACCTCTGTTTGAGGAGGTGTATTCAATGGGATTACTGCCTGAGGAGTAGTAGGCATCTAACAAAGATTGGTCATTGTTATTGTGGCTCTGACCACGTCTCCCACACAGTCTTTCAGTCCTCCTGGTCCTGTCCTTTTTTTTTTTTTTGTCTCAAAGTCTATAAAAATAAAATCATCAAAAAATTAAAAGTTGAAGATTTCAGCAAATACAACTTAATTTCTGATTATCCATATCACTTTAAGGAAGTGTGAGAGTGTAAAAAAAGAGAAAGAATAAATTACCTTTTGAGATTTTCATAATCTCTATCCCTTATATATTTGTGAATTTTTCTGATAACAGTAATCACCCAAAAGGTCAAGAAATAGGAAGGTGAGGTGAGGGAAGCACTCCGTGGTACTTAGAAGATGAATGGTTAGCAATGGATGTTTATTTATCCTTATACATATTCATATTTTACATCAGTTTCTTGACCTCTATGAAATTTTAAAAAAGGAACATTTTAATTTGGTACAGCTGTTTCGTGAAAACCATTATTAGCATAAAGAGAAAGTGCTATTCGAAGCAATTGTACAAAGGCTTAATTTTTATTTCTAAGGGAAAACGTGCACGTGCAGTAAAAGTAATAAAGGAAAGCTGAGTTTCCCTTGAGGTATGTGAGGCTGAATGAAATCTGCTATATTATCCTTCGATCAGCCACTTAAAAATTTTAATTGTGAAGACTGTTAATCACAAGGAAAGTAACCTTTTCATGAGCTTTTCTTTGTTGAGGGGAGTGGAGGAGGGCTACATTCTTTTATCAGCTCCTTAGGAAGAATCTTTCCTTATTTCAGCATTTTTGGGCAGCTCTCATTCTCCTCCAGGCTTCAAGCATTGACTTTCAGGCTAGTTAAGCTGCATTGCTTAGGATAAAAAGCAGACCAGTAATGAACAGGCCTTAAACAAGCAATATTTTGTTACTGTAAAATGTCTCCAAACTAAGCATGCCCCTAATCCCTGTAGTGTGTACAGGCAGGGCCCTGAACACTTCAAAAGCCCCTGTTCAGAAGCCCCTGACTCAGCAGACTTACAGTTGTGCAAGCCCCTCTCTGTGGCTCATTCAGTGTCAGAGTGACACAGCATGTGTCATTTTGGAAATATACTACAAATTGGTATGCAATGTAGATTTCTTGATTTTTCTTTTTACAGATTCAGTGGCAATCAAGGGAGCTATATAGTGCAGTGACATTAGAAGATGATGATTTTATGAGTCTGAAATTTTAACTTTCCACATATCTTGTGAAGAAACTTACATGTCATTGAGGTTCATGACATTTTCTAGGTTTGGGATGAACTGGGAACCGAGAGGATGATGAGAATCAATGAAGCCACACCCCTACAGTCCAAAGGAAGCAGGGAACAAAGCAGATTAACCAGACAGTCCCAGCAAAGCATGTCTGGACAAATAAGGTTAGCATCAGTACTGTTGCTCGTGCCATCAGTCTCTTCTACACCTCTGCAGGGTGAAGTTTGGTATGGAGTGGCTGTGCCTTCAGTGTTTCTGCCAGTATCCCTTGGTGAGTCACTAGGTGCCAGCCACATTAGAACAGGAGCATGCCTTTCGAGTCCTCCAAAAACCAAAGGGAAGTGGAATAGCATAGCACAGAAAACATTTTGTGGCAGATTGCTTATGTTTTAAAAACAGCTTTATTGAAGTATAGTAGACAAACTGTACATTGCACATATTTTAAGTGCACAATTTGATGTTTCGATATATGATATGTTGTAGAAAAAAAACGAGTTCTTGTCACAGGACCAGGAAAGATTAGGCTCACAGACACTTTGAAGTGTGAGGGGGGACAGAATTTATTGGGCGAAAAGGAAAAAGGAGAAACAACTCAACAAAGTGAGATGGAGTCCTGCTAACAGGCTCTCCACCTCACAGACTGAATTCTAGGTCACCCCCCAGGAACTGGAGAGGCCAGGCTCCTCCCTGTTGCAAACGATGTGAACTTCCCAAGGCTACACCCCATCCTCCCAGAGTGCAGGCTGGTGGGAGATTCTCTAGGGACTACTTTTTACTTGGCTATATCAATTATACTTGTGAAAACACCACTGCAACCAAGATAATGAACAGATTCATCATTTTTGGAAATTTCATCATGCACTTTGCAACCCTTCTTATATTCACAGGCAACCGTGGTCTGCTTTCTGTCACTATACATTAGTTGGCATTTCCTAGAATTGTATATAAATGAAATTGTGCAGTATGCACTTTTTAAAAAATTTATTTATTTATTTTATTTATTTATTTATTATTATACTTTAGGTTTTAGGGTACATGTGTGCAATGTGCAGGTTAGTTACATATGTATACATGTGCCATGCTGGTGCGCCACACCCACTAACTCATCATCTACCATTAGGTATATCTCCCAGTGCTATTCCTCCCACCTCCCCCCACCCCACAACAGTCCCCGAAGTGTGATGTTCCCCTTCCTGTGTCCATGTGTTCTCATTGTTCAATTCCCACCTATGAGTGAGAATATGCGGTGTTTGGTTTTTTGTTCTTGCGATAGTTTACTGAGAATGATGATTTCCAATTTCATCCATGTCCCTACAAAGGACATGAACTCATCATTTTTTATGGCTGCATAGTATTCCATGGTGTATATGTGCCACATTTTCTTAATCCAGTCTATCATTGTTGGACATTTGGCTTGGTTCCAAGTCTTTGCTATTGTGAATAATGCCGCAATAAACATGTGTGTATGTGTCTTTATAGCAGCATGATTTATAGTCCTTTGGGTATATACCCAGTAATGGGATGGCTGGGTCAAATGGAATTTCTAGTTCTAGATCCCTGAGGAATCACCACACTGACTTCCACAAGGGTTGAACTAGTTTACAGACCCACCAACAGTGTAAAAGTGTTCCTATTTCTCCACATCCTCTCCAGCACCTGTTGTTTCCTGACTTTTTAATGATTGCCATTCTAACTGGTGTGAGATGGTATCTCATTGTGGTTTTGATTTGCATTTCTCTGATGGCCAGGGATGATGAGCATTTTTTCATGTGTTTTTTGGCTGCATAAATGTCTTCTTTTGAGAAGTGTCTGTTCATGTCCTTTGCCCACTTGTTGATGGGGTTGTTTGCTTTTTTCTTATAAATTTGTTTGAGTTCATTGTAGATTCTGGATATGAGCCCTTTGTCAGATGAGGAGGTTGCGAAAATTTTCTCCCATTTTGTAGGTTGCCTGTTCACTCTGATGGTAGTTTCTTTTGCTGTGCAGAAGCTCTTGAGTTGAATTAGATCCCATTTGTCAATTTTGGCTTTTGTTGCCATTGCTTTTGGTGTTTTAGACATGAAGTCCTTGCCCATGCCTATGTCCTGAATGGTAATGCCTAGGTTTTCTTCTAGGGTTTTTATGGTTTTAGGTCTAGCATTGAAGTCTTTAATCCATCTTGAATTGATTTTTGTATAAGGTGTAAGGAAGGGATCCATTTTCAGCTTTCTACATATGGCTAGCCAGTTTTCCCAGCACCATTTATTAAATAGGGAATCCTTTCCCCATTGCTTGTTTTTCTCAGGTTTGTCAAAGATCAGATAGTTGTAGATATGTGGCATTATTTCTGAGGGCTCTGTTCTGTTCCATTGATCTATATCTCTGTTTTGGTACCAGTACCATGCTGTTTTCTTTACTGTAGCCTTGTAGTGTAGTTTGAAGTCAGGTAGTGTGATGCCTCCAGCTTTGTTCTTTTGGCTTAGGATTGACTTGGTGATGCGGGCTCTTTTTTGGTTCCATATGAATTTTAAAGTAGTTTTTTCCAATTCTGTGAAGAAAGTCATTGATAGCTTGATGGGGATGGCATTGAATCTGTAAATTACCTTGGGCAGTATGGCCATTTTCATGATATTGATTCTTCCTACCCATGAACATGGAATGTTCTTCCATTTGTTTCTATTCTCTTTTATTTCCTTGAGCAGTGGTTTGTAGTTCTCCTTGAAGAGGTCCTTCATGTCCCTTGTAAGTTGGATTCCTAGGTATTTTACTCTTTTTGAAGTAATGGGAGTTCACTCATAATTTGGCTCTCTGTTTGTCTGTTGTTGGTGTATAAGAATGCTTGTGATTTTTGCACATTGATTTTGTATCCTGAGACTTTGCTGAAGTTGTTTATCAGCTTAAGAAGATTTTGGGCTGAGACAATGGGGTTTTCTAGATATACAATCATGTCGTCTGCAAACATGGACAATTTGACTTCCTCTTTTCCTAATTGAATACCCATTATTTCCTTCTCCTGCCTAATTGCCCTGGCCAGAACTTCCAACACTATGTTGAATAGGAGTGGTGAGAGAGGGCATCCCTGTCTTGTGCCAGTTTTCAAAGGGAATGTTTCCAGTTTTTGCCCATTCACTATGACATTGGCTGTGGGTTTGTCATAGATAGCTCTTATTATTTTGAGATACGTCCCATCAATACCTAATTTATTGAGAGTTTTTAGCATGAAAGGTTGTTGAATTTTGTCAAAGGCCTTTTCTGCATCTATTGAGACAATCATGTGGTTTTTGTCTTTGGTTGTGTTCATATGCTGGATTACATTTATTGATTTGTGAATGTTGAACCAGCCTTGCATCCCAGGGATGAAGCCCACTTGATCATGGTGGACAAGCTTTTTGATGTGCTGCTGGATTCGGTTTGCCAGTATTTTATTGAGGATTTTTGTATCAATGTTCATCAAGGATATTGGTCTAAAATTCTCTTTTTTGGTTGTGTCTTTGCCCAGCTTTGGTATCAGGATGATGCTGGCCTCATAAAATGAGTTAGGGAGGATTCCCTCTTTTTCTATTGATTGGAACAGTTTCAGAAGGAATGGTACCAGTTCCTCCTTGTACCTCTGGTAGAATTCGCCTGTGAATCCATCTGGTCCTGGACTCTTTTTGGTTGGTAAGCTATTGATTATTGCCACAATTTCAGCTCCTGTTATTGGTCTATTCAGAGATTCAACTTCTTCCTGGTTTAGTCTTGGGAGAGTGTATGTGTCCAGGAATTTATCCATTTCTTCTAGATTTTCTAGTTTATTTGTGTAGAGGTGTTTGTAGTATTCTCTGATGGTAGTTTGTATTTCTGTGGGATTGGTGGTGATATCCCGTTTGTCATTTTCTATTGCGTCTATTTGATTCTTCTCTCTTTTCTTCTTTATTAGTCTTGCTAGCGGTCTGTCAATTTTGTTGATCTTTTCAAAAAACCAGCTCCTGGATTCATTAATTTTTTGAAGGGTTTTTGTGTCTCTATTTCCTTCAGTTCTGCTCTGATTTTAGTTATTTCTTGCCTTCTGCTAGCTTTTGAATGTGTTTGCTCTTGCTTTTCTAGTTCTTTTAATTGTGATGTTAGGGTGTCAATTTTGGATCTTTCCTGCTTTCTCTTGTGGGCATTTCATTTGGTGCTATAAATTTCCCTCTACATACTGCTTTGAATGCATCACAGAGATTCTGGTATGTTGTGTCTTGGTTCTCGTTGGTTTCAAAGAACATCTTTATTTCTGCCTTCATTTCGTTATGTACCCAGTAGTCATTCAGGAGCAGGTTGTTGAGTTTTCATGTAGTTGAGTGGTTTTGAGTGAGACTCTTAATCCTGAGTTCTAGTTTCATTGCACTGTGATCTGAGAGATAGTTTGTTATAATTTCTGTTCTTTTACATTTACTGAGGAGAGCTTTACTTCCAAGTATGTGGTCAATTTTGGAATAGGTGTGGTGTGGTGCTGAAAAAAATGTATATTCTGTTGATTTGGGGTGGAGAGTTCTGTAGATGTCTATTAGGTCTGCTTGGTGCAGAGCTGAGTTCAATTCCTGGGTATCCTTGTTGACTTTCTGTCTCGTTGATCTGTCTAATGTTGACAGTGGGGTGTTAAAGTCTCCCATTATTAATGTGTGGGAGTCTAAGTCTCTTTGTAGGTCACTCAGGACTTGCTTTATGAATCTGGGTGCTCCTGTATTGGGTGTATATATATTAAGATAGTTAGCTCTTCTTGTTGAATTGATCCCTTTACCATTATGTAATGGCCTTCTTTGTCACTTTTGATCTTTGTTGGTTTAAAGTCTGTTTTATCAGAGACTAGGATTGCAACCCCTGCCTTTTTTTGCTTTCCATTTGCTTGGTAGACCTTCCTCCATCCTTTTATTTTGAGCCTATGTGTGTCTCTGCATGTGAGATGGGTTTCCTGAATACAGCACACTGATGGGTCTTGAGTCTTTATCCAATTTGCCAGTCTGTGTCTTTTAATTGGAGCATTTAGTCCATTTAGATTTAAAGTTAATATTGTTATGTGTGAATTTGATCCCGTCATTATGATGTTAGCTGGTTATTTTGCTCGTTAGTTGATGCAGTCTCTTCCTAATCTCAATGGTCTTTACATTTTGGGATGATTTTGAAGTGGCTGGTACTGGTTGTGCTTTTCCATGTTTAGTGCTTCCTTCAGGAGCTCTTTTAGGGCAGGCCTGGTGGCGACAAAATCTCTCAGCATTTGCTTGTCTGTAAAGTACTTTATTTCTCCTTCCCTTATGAAGCTTAGTTTGGCTGGATATGAAATTCTGGGTTGAAAATTCTTTTCTTTAAGAATGTTGAATATTGGCCTCCACTCTCTTCTGGCTTGTAGAGTTTCTGCCGAGAGATCCGCTGTTAGTCTGATGGGCTTCCCTTTGAGGGTAACCCGACCTTTCTCTCTGGCTGCCCTTAACATTTTTTCCTTCATTTCAACTTTGGTGAATCTGACAATTATGTGTCTTGGAGTTGCTCTTCTCGAGGAGTATCTTTGTGGCATTCTCTGTATTTCCTGAATCTGTATGTTGGCCTGCCTTGCTAGATTGGGGAAGTTCTCCTGGATAATATCTTGCGGAGTGTTTTCCAACTTGGTTCCATTCTCCCCATCACTTTCAGGTACACCAATCAGACGTAGATTTGGTCTTTTCACATAGTCCCATATTTCTTGGAGGCTTTGCTCATTTCTTTTTATTCCTTTTTCTCTAAACTTCCCTTCTCACTTCATTTCATTCATTTCATCTTCCATCGCTGATACCCTTTCTTCCAGTTGATTGCATCGGCTCCTGAGGCTTCTGCATTCTTCAGGTAGTTCTCGAGCCTTGGTTTTCAGCTCCATCAGCTCCTTTAAGCACTTCTCTGTATTGATTATTCTAGTTATACATTCTTCGAAATTTTTTTCAAAGTTCTCAACTTCTTTGCCTTTGGTTTGAATATCCTCCCATAGCTTGGAGTAATTTGATCGTCTGAAGCCTTCTTCTCTCAGCTCATGAAAGTCATTCTCCGTCCAGCTTTGTTCCATTGCTGGTGAGGAACTGCGTTCCTTTGGAGGAGGAGAGGTGCTCTGCTTTTTAGAGTTTCCAGTTTTTCTGCTCTGTTTTTTCCCCATCTTTGTGGTTTTATCTACTTTTGGTCTCTGATGATGGTGATGTACAGATGGGTTTTTGTTGTGGATGTCCTTTCTGTTTGTTAGTTTTCCTTCTAACAGACAGGACCCTCAGCTGCAGGTCTGTTGGAGTACCCGGCCAGCTGTGTGAGGTGTCAGTCTGCCCCTGCTGGGGGGTGCCTCCCAGTTAGGCTGCTCGGGGTTTGGGGGTCAGGGACCCACTTAGGGAGGCAGTCTGTCCGTTCTCAGATCTCCAGCTGCGTGCTGGGAGAACCACTGCTCTCTTCAAAGCTGTCAGACAGGGACATTTAAGTCTGCAGAGGTTACTGCTGTCTTTTTGTTTGTCTGTGCCCTGCCCCCAGAGTTGGAGCCTACAGAGAGGCAGGCAGGCCTCCTTGAGCTGTGGTGGGCTCCACCCAGTTCGAGCTTCCAGGCTGCTTTGTTTACCTAAGCAAGCCTGGGCAATGGTGGGCGCCCCTCCCCCAGCCTTGATGCCGCCTTGCAGTTTGATCTCAGACTGCTGTGCTAGCAATCAGTGAGACGCTGTGGGCGTAGGACCCTCTGAGCCAGGTGCGGGATATAATCTCCTGGTGGGCCATTTTTTAAGCCCATCGGAAAAGCGCAGTATTGGGGTGAGAGTGACCCAATTTTCCAGATGCCGTCTGTCACCCCTTTCTTTGACTAGGAAAGGGAACTCCCTGACCACTTGGGCTTCCCGAGTGAGGCAATGCCTCGCCCTTCTTCAGCTCGCACACGGTGCGCGCACCCACTGGCCCGCGCCCACTGTCTGGCACTCCCTAGTGAGATGAACCCAGTACCTCAGATGGAAATGCAGAAATCACCCGTCTTCTGCGTCGCTCACGCTGGGAGCTGTAGACCAGAGCTGTTCCTATTGGGCCATCTTGGCTCCTCCCCTAGTATGCACTTTTGTTGCTTTTTTTTTGGTTTGGCTTCTTTCATGCAGCATATTTATTTTGAGATTTATCCATGTGGTTCATAACATCAATTGTTTATAAAGTTTTATTACTGAATAGTATTCCATTGTATGTGTACACCACATATGTAATCTTTATCTGGTTGATGGACATTTGGATTATTTTTTCACAATTGCAGATATAGCTGCTATAAACATTGGTATACACGTTTTTGTATGGACATATGTTTTCGTCTGTGTGTAAATATCTGGTAGTGGAATGGTTGGCCAGTATAGGGTGTGGTTAATTTTTTTAAGTTGAGATAAATTCATATGCCATAAGATTCTTCCTTTTAAACTGTATAATTCAGTTTTTTTATATTCACAAGGTTTTACAACAATCATCACTAATTCCAGAATATTTTTATAACTCTCCTCCACAAAAAAACTTCTATACCCATTAGCAGTCACTTCCAAATTTCTCCCTCCCTCCAGCCTCTGGAACCACTAATCTACTTTGTGTCCCTACGGAGTTGCCTATTCGAGGCAGTTCAAATAAATGGAATCGTGTAATATGTAGTCTTTTGTGTCTGACTTTTTTCACTTAGCATAGTGTTTTCATGGTTTATTCATATTGCAGCATGTATCAGTATTTCATTCCTTTTAAGGCTGAATAATACTCCATTATAAGGATACACCATATTTTGTTTATTCATTCCTTAATTGATGGATATTTATGTTTCCACTTCTTAGTTATTATGAGTAATGCTGCTATGGAAACTCATGTAAAAGTTTTTGTGTGAATATGTTTTCAATTCTTAGGTGCGGATAGGAGTAGAATTGTGGGGTCACATGGTGCTGTGGTTTGGATTTGTTTGTGGTTTGGATTTGTTTGTGGTTTGTGATTTGTTTGTCCCCACCAGAACTCATGTTGAAATGTACTCCCTGCTGTGTGGTGTTGGGAGGTGAGGCCTAGTGGGAGGTGTTTGAGTTGTAGGGATGGGTCTCTTATGAATGGCTTGGCAGTGAGTGAATTCTCACTCTCATGGGAATGGATTAACAATCAGAGAGAGCAGACTGTTGGAAGAGCCTGTCTTCTTTGGTTTTATTCTCTTGCTTCCTCTGTAGCTATGTGAGCTCTTTGCACATGCAGCTCCCCTTCCACTTTCTGCTATGAGTTTAAGCAGCCTGAGGCCATCACCAGATGCAGCTGCCCAATCCTGGATTTTCCAGCCACCAGAATCATGAGGTAAATTAACCTTTTTTCTTTATAAATTACCCAATCTCAGGTATTCTGTTATAGCAATACAGAATGGACTAAGATATATGATAACTTTTTTGTTAATGTGTTTGACCTCTTGAGGAGCTGTCAGACTGTTTTACAAAGTAGCTGCACTGTTTTATATCATGACCAGTAGTGTGTGGGGGTTTCTGTTTCTCCACATTCTCCCCAGAACTTGTTATTATCTGTCTCTCTTTATTACAGCCATCCTTGTCAATGTGAAATAGCAACACTGCAGTTTTGATTTGCATTTCCCTAATGACTAATGATGTTGAATATCTTTTCATGTGCTTATTGGCCATTTGTATATCTCTTTGAAGAAATAGCTATTCAAATTATTTGCCCATTTTAAAATTGGGCTCTTTGTCTTTTTATTGTTGAATTGGAAGAATTCTTAATATATTCTGTACACTAGATCCTTATCAGATATGTGGTTTTCAAAAGTTTCCTCCCGGTCTATAGGTGGTCTTTTCACTGTCTTGATTATAGCCTTTGAAACACAAAGGTTTTTCATTTTGATGAGATCTAATTTATCTATTTTTTTCTTTGCTTGTACTTTAGGTGTTATATTTAATGTTTAACTTTTTAAGAAACTGCCAAATTATTTTCCAAAGTGTTTGTACCATTTTACTTTCCTATCAGTGTATGAGTGTTTCAGTTTCTCTACATACTCATCAACACTTGGCATGGTCCATCTTTAATCTTAGACATTCTAATAGATTTATAGCAGTATCTCATAGTGCTTTTATTTGGCTTTTTCTTAGTTATTGATAATGTTGAACATCTTCTCACATACTTTTTTTGCTATCCATTTGTTACCTTTACTAAAGTGTCTGTTCAAATATTTTGCCATTTAAAAAATGGACAGTTTGTTTACTTATTGAGTTTTGAGTATTGTTTATATATTCTAGAATCAAGTCCTTTTTCAGATACATGCTTTGCAATTTTTTTCTCAGTTTGTGGCTTATTTTTTGTTCTCTTAACAGTGTCTTTTGAAGAGCCAAAGTTTTTAATTTTGGTAAAGTCAATTCATTCTTTTATAGGTTTTGGTGTTATATCTAAGAATATGTGGGAAAAGAGGAAAAGAGGCTTTAAAAATGTGTGTGTATGTACTTTATATTTGATTAGTTTGTAGTAGACTAAGCTTAAGGATAAGGAACACGTTCTACTTGTATCCCCATCCTAGCACATTGTAGGTTATGTTATGAACAAACTTCTGCAGAAAATAGAATGAATCAAAATTAAGGAGTGATATTTGTGCAAAACTATCAAGATGAAATTATACTTTAAACTTTCTATAAAGAAAAATAAAGCCAAAATAAATTTTAGTGAATATATTTGCCCTCATTCCAGTATGACAAAAAGATCCAAGGCCATCTTTTTCCTGATTTCAGTAAAGACAATTGTGTAGCTACAATGAAGCTTTCTCTATCTCTTATTGGATGCAGAAGACAGGGACTTAAAGCAGGCTGCAAGACAACATTTGATGTGGACTTTGGACTTGTGAGATTAACTGAAATTACATATACCTAAGGATTTGCTAAGAAAATTTGAATATAAAAATAATGGTCCCAATTTCTGTGTGTTCTCATTAATCTAGGACTCTCTGATGCAGCTGAATTAGGTTGATTTTAATGAGAGAAGGCATTTAAGTGCATTCGTGTTTGTAATTTTTACAACATTGTTCCATGTTTCAATCCTTAGAGCAAATGTCAAAAAAGAATTATAATACTTGCATACCTGACAATTTCAATTGTTCATATTATGGAGAAATCACTGATTAAATCATATTTTCTGACTTCTTTTAGTTATCTGGAAAGATCTTAACAGCTTCAGTTACATGACATGTATATTTCCATGTCTTTGTTCTTAAACACTTGAAAGACATTAATCAAACATGTCGAAGGATCTTTTCTATACAAAGACCTGATGCAGTGTCAAAATCCTACTCAACCCATCAGTATAGGCAGCCACTACCTTTCTGTTGGTGTTGGCTGATGAGATGAAATCTATTTGCCATTCTGCCCCAATTGTAGGGTTTGTACTCTTAATAGGTGCACATCCTCTTTTATTTGTGGGAGCTAATAGAATTGTGGACTTGTTCACTCAAAAATCGTTTAGTAATTGCTTTTTATGTGTCAGGCCCATGTAAAGTATTGGGGATAGAAAAATGAGTAGAATACATTCCCAGCATCCCATAGTCTTATAGGTATGATGGGGCAATGCACAGTTTCTGTGTAGATTGGCTTGTCAATGTATTCCTGGCTAGCTTCTGATGAGTATTTCAGTGATGATGAAATAATCTACCCTTATAAATGTTTATATGGAGTAGCAAGAAGTGCTGGTTATGAGGCACAGCAAAAACATTTTCCATGATTTCTTAAAGAAAGGGACTATTCATTTATGGTCAATTTGAACCCCATACTGGTAAAATGTGTTGAATAAAACCTAAGTAATTAATTTGTTGTTTGCTATCCTGGTACTTTCCTCCCTACCACCACTATGCTTTTCTACCTCCTCCAAAACAATGGGTACACACTTCAGATATGTTTCCTCTTTGCCTATTTCCTGTTTTTGTAAAAGAGAGAAACTAATTTTACCTATTTAACAGTTCTGTTGGACTGAGGAAAATAATGCATAATAAAATGTTTAGAAAAGTACCTATTTCAGTAAATATTAGTTTTTAAAACATTGTTGTTATTGTTGTTGTTCAGTTGAAATATTTGCTTAGACTTCCCTCCATGTACATTTGGCTTCCGCTCATTGTGCCAAGTAGACTCTCAAAGCATGTAGCACTGAGGCTGAAATGCATGACTCAAAGACATCACCAGAGCTTGTGAACATACAGTCACATTGAAAATGAATATCATCTCAAATCTGGGCAAGAAATTATTGGCAAAATAACCCCCAGAGTCTGAATTTGGCAATTAATTTCATCAGCTATAAAAAATGTTAGAGTTATTCGGTACTTCGTATCAACAACAATGAAGCAATTGTTAATAAATGGAGGGAGAACATCAACCAGTTTGCCAAGGGAGGCCCAGCTGTGTATGCACAGGCAGCCTTGGCAAGAAGCTCGGGTGGCGGTTTGGGATGGCATGCCATTTGTCCTTCATGTTTCCACAACTGGCAGCCAGTCCTACATAAGCTTGGCTGACAGGCAGTAATCTAATCTGGTATCTCATTTATTCTATTTTTCTCTTCTCAATACAACTCCAGCTTCCTTTTGGTTCAGCATTTTGGCATTTGTGATCAGTACATCATATTCCATCTTGTTGACTTTTTTTGGCCTTGGCATAATCAAGATTGTGAATCTTCACAGTTTGACTGTTGTATGTTTGTCTATCTGATCATTATCTCAGTCAACAAGCATTTAGCCCCCAGTGGTCCATAGACAATATTAGCCTCTTGTATAGATGTCAGGATAACTGACACTTCACTCAGTTGCCCAGGATGCATGACGGCATTTGCAAGCTCCAAGGGCTCATTTGGTAGGGATGACATGTGCCAAACCCTCTAGTATTCTCTCAGCACCCAGACTTTGTCTAAGTCCAGAGAAAGAGAAAATAGTCTGAATAAATGTCCAGAGGGCTCTTTTCATTAAAAAAGCTTCTCCTTCTGACAGACCACTTACTTGTTTAATCTCTGTCTTCCTTCTTAAAGGGTAAACTCCATAAAAGCAGTACTCTGGCCCTTTAATTCACTGCTGCATCCCTAGTGCCTGGAACAGTTCCTTCTAAGACCTTAATAAATATTTGTTGAATGAATGAATAAATTCACTCAGTAAACTTTCTGGGCTTTGATTAAGTGCTAGCATTGTGCTAGGACTTAGCCATATCAACTAACTTCAAAGACTAGTTTCTTGTCCTGGTGGAGTGCATATTATAGTTGGGGAGTGAGACAATGTTAAATGAAAAATAACCACAAATTTGGATGATAGATTGTGAGTAACTGCTATGAAGGGCCATATAATTAAATAATGAATGATTGACTGGAGAAGATGGGCAAAGCCAGTCAGAGAAGATCTAAAAAGAATAATCCAGCCACATGGAAAAGCTAGAGGTAGATATTACAAAGGGCTTGGTATATTGGAAGAAAAGAAAAAAAACTGGTGTGGCTGAAACGCAGTAAGCAAGAAGAATAATGAAATAAGGTTGGAGAGAGACAGAGGAACCACTTTATGCAACCCTGTAGCTCATGGTAAAATAAAATGCAATGGTAAGCCATTGAAAAATGTTGATCAGGACAGTGTCATCTGATTAACAGATTTAAGAGATTACTCTAAAAGCTACCTGGAAATTTCACTGTAAGGGACTAAGAGAAGAAGCAGTGGAATCTGTTAGAAGACATTTCCGGAGTCTAAATGGAGAATGGTGACTTCACCAAGGTAATGGCATTGGAGTTGGAGAGAAATGAATTTAAAATACACTGGAAGGAAGCACTGACTCATTGTGGTGATAAATTCGATGCACAGAAAGGGGTGAATAACAGTTGAATGAATTATTACTAGGTTTCTATAGGTACACTTGGGTAAATGGTAGAGCCATGCAATGGCTAAGTGGTAGTAGTATTTACTGAGATAGGAATGACTTTAGGAAGGTATATTAGGGTTCTCTAGAAAAACAGGACAAATAGGTTCTCCAGAGAAATGGAAAATTATATATATATTTCATGCAACAGTTTAGATATATAAAATAAGGAATTGATTCACATGACTAGAGAGCTGAGAAGTTCAAAATATTCACTTATTAAGCTGGAGAGCTAGGAGAGCCAATGGTATATGTTCTAATCTGAGGGCAGGAGATGACTGATGTCCCAGTTCAGCAGTTAGGCAGGAGGAATTCCCTCTTAATAAGCCCTTTTATTCTTTTAAATCTTCAAGTGATTGGTGAACTCCACTCACATTATGGAGGGCAACTTGCTTCACTCAATCTACAGATTCAAAAGTTATTCTCATCCAAAACAACTCTCACCAGACACATCCAGAATAATGTTGGACCAAATATCTGGGTATACCATGGCCCAGTCAAGTTGGTACACAAAATTAACTATCACAGAGGGGCAGATTGCATGTGGAGATCAGTAGCTTTATTTTTTCATATTTAGTTTGAGGTGTTTATAATCCACAAGCATGGAGAGTGCTTGTTTGATATATAAGTTTGATATATAAGATAAGTTTGATATATAAGTCAAGAGATCAAAGAGGAGATCTGAGCTGGAAACATAAATTGGGGGATGTGGCAGAGATGGCTAGTTTGCCTACCTAATATCATTCTTCCCTTCTACCTTATGAATACAATTCTGATTGTTTCGGTAGTATAAATAGGTTCAGCTATAAAATCTGCATTTCCCTTGCACATTGGATGGTCACATGACACACTTCTGTCAAAATGTATATAGTAATTGTGAGGTAATTCTGAGAACTAAAACTAAAACAGGGGAGGAGACTCATTGATCTTTTGCTGTTTTCTTCTTGATTAAAATACTGATGTGTCTAACTTGTGATAATGTAAAAAACACATGCTAAAGAAGGATGAACAAAATGATAGAGGAAGCCTGGAATATAGTCAGTGTGTCAGCTCTGGACTATGTACCTCCAAATGTCATCTTTCTGGAGAAAAGCCAAACCCCTAATGTGTTTAAGCAGCCCTTATTCAGATTTCTGTTTCTTGCCACTGACTGCAATTTTCAACTGATACAGAGTGTCATTAGCATATAGATAGCCTATCAGTCAGAGTGGTTTTGGCTGCAAGTAAGAGAAAACCTGACTTAAAAAATAACATTTAAAAATGTGTGTTCAGCCTGAGCAACATAGCAAGATGCTGTCTCTTAAAAAAATAAATATAATAACATTTTAAATCTTACATGACTGGTACTCTAGAGGAAGCACGGACTTCCAAGATTAGTTGTTCCAGGTACTCCTCAAGGACATACTGGGACTGATGTACTTTGTTAATTTCTGCTCAGTCATCTTCTGCTCTGGCTTCATCCCATTGACTTCCTGTTCATGTCCAGTGATAGAGAAAGCACCTTTGCATCAAACATTAAATATAAGTACTTCATTGTAATACAGATAATTTAGGGTGCACCCTTATCCTTGAATGAATCATTGGCTTGATCCTCAGTTTTGAACTAATTACCAGCTGGAGAGAAGAGATTATCCTTATTGAGTAGGGCAATTCAGGAACTCTTCTTCAAATGGAAGTCAATATTCAAACTCTAGTGCTATTATATAACAGGGAAAGTTTGGGATAGGTGTTGAGGATTTAAGCAAATGTGAAATATATTTTACCCCTTTAACGACTTCACATCCAAACTTAGCTTCTTCCCAACTAAATGCACACCCTTACAATGCTCACACCAGCATGAAATACATTCAGTTTTCCCCAAATGAGATGGTTCAAAGTCTTTACTGCTATAATTCCAGATTTTTGGTTGAGTTGCTCTTCCTCTTATATAGTTGTAGCTTCTAATTGTATTAAGGCTAAGATACTGTTATCTTCCCTTAACGTATTTAATATAAAGTAGTGGAGAAATAACAAGCACAATGAAAATTGTGGAAAGGGCAGTAGCACACATGGTTCACTGGAACATGGCATAAACCATAGCCTGCTGGCTGGAAATAATGAGGACCTTCTGACCTGGCAGTGCAGTGACTACTTATGTTACATTATAGCAGCATCCAGTTCTGCTCTTTGGAATAAATTCCCTTGTCAATCTTCCTCTATTACCCCGTGTCCTGTCTCCAGGGGAGATTACTCATATCCATCAATTTTTATATGAGATGGACATGAGATAGGATGCACTTTCTGACACTACACAGATATAGTAGCTTACCCCCTGTAAAGTGTGTCCAAAGGATTTAAGATTTAAGTTACAGCTATTTATGATCAAGCTCGGAATTTCTTTAATTTATTATTTTCTTCAAGTTTTAGTAAGCTTTTGGTCCATAAGTATTTGTAGTTTTCAATGCATAATAACCACACCAGCGGATATTAGTGTGGTCATGGTCTTTGAGTTTGGAACTTTGGTCTCCTAAGCAACAAATCACTGTTTTCTAGAATTTCAGTTGAATGGCTTCTATCTACATTTGGTCTGCACCTGGAAGAGATCTGAAGCAATAACCTTGGGTTAGTGGACATCAATATGTTGTATCCTTTCTCAGGCAGAGAATCCTTAATTGGAACTAAGTCTCATGTCTTTCTTGTGGCTTAATCTTATATTGTTCCAAACTACCTACTTTCCAACCTGTACCAGCATTACTATTTATTAAAGTAGGTAATTCATTTCTGTAACCTAAAAAATTTCATAATGTTGGATTACAGAAAATAATCCTCTTAAGCTACTTTTTCTTCTTTAGGTGCTTACAGTGGGCCACATTCAACCTGTTTGTCTCTTATAAGATTTTGTTGATGGCCTTAAGAACTATTAAAAACACTCTAAACATGTTTCTTACCAAGTCTCTAATGCTATAGCCGTGGTAGGCACATTGACAGAGTTTCAACATAATGAAGGCCATAGTTTAATGGATATACTCAATATAGTATAAAAAGATTACCAGCTTACTAGAAAGAAATAATAGGGTCTTCTCTGTTCTGTATCCTTTATCTTTTAACTAAACCAGTCTGTTTTCTACACTGCTTTATTTCATTTCCTGGTATCAAAATCTGTATTAGTTGAAATGCACTCAGCTGAAAATAACAGAAATTTTACAGTGGGGGTGAAAGCCACAATTCAGTCAGGGCTAAGAATGGGCCTCAGGTCTGGCTAATCAGACTAGAGTCTATCTCCTTGGCCACAGTGATTCAGGGTTATATGTGGCAGCCAAGATAGTCCAGTTGGAGCTAATCATGAGAGATTATGATCCTGGCACTGTCAGGGGCCATGATGTGAAGCCAGAGAAAGAGGCCAACTCAGTGGAAAACAGAGCCAAGAGCTGGAGAGAAACCAATTTCTGATGACATCACTGGGCCTCTGAATCCAGTCCTGTATGGAGCTAGCATTCTTTCTGGCCTTCTCAATTAAGTTAATCAATATTTTTTTTTCTTAATCTTGTTTGAACCAACATTTCTCTCATATTCAACAGTTTAGATTTCTGGGTTGATTTGAGTAATTGGATTATAAAAAGTCACTCAAACTCATTGGAATAATTTGGGGGGATAAAAGGGACATTGAAATTTTCCTGTAATTCCTTCATTTCTATTATGTGAGCTCACATAGCTATTTAGCTATGTGATATTCTTTCCTACTGATTTCCAGTAGCTTGTACTATTTGATGCTGTTTAGAAATGTGTAAACACAATGCTGGCCACTAAATATTAACCTTGTTAGAAATTTTTAATCTCTTATAAGAATTAATGTCATATCAATAGTGATGTATTTTCTATAAGTTTTTGAGCTGGTAAGATTTACTTGTGTCCAACAATATACTTCACTTTGGCTACTTGCATTGGCCTCTTTTCACACCACACACAGAAGAGAAAAGTGTATGTGTGATAAGGGAGGGTTTTCTTTTCTGACTTTTTGTCTTGAAAGAATTTTAGACTTCTAGAAGAGTTGCTAAGATAGTACAGAGAGTTCTTATATACCCTTTGCCCAACTTGACTTAGTGTTTTATTTTTATTTTACTTTAAGCTCCAGGATACATGTGCAAAATGTGCAGGTTTGTTAGATATGTATACGTGTGCCATGGTAGTTTGCTGCACCTATCAACCCGTCATCTAGGTTTTAAGCCCCACATGCATTAGCTATTTGTCTCTCCCGCCCCTCATCCCCCAATCCCCCACAGGCCCCAGTGTGTGTTATTCCCCTCCCTGTGTCCATGTGTTTTCATTGTTCAACTCCCACTTATGAGTGAGAACATGTGGTGTCTGGTTTTCTGTTCCTGTGTTACTTTGCTGAGGATGATGGCTTCCAGCTTCATCCATGTCCTTGCAAAGGACATGATCTCATTCCTTTTTATGGCTGCACAGTATTCCATGATGTATATGTACCACATTTTCTCTATCCAGTCTATCATGGATGGGCATTTGAGTTGGTTCCAAGTCTTTGCTATTGTAAATAGTGCTGCAATAAACATGTGTGTTCATGTGTCTTTATAGAAGAATGATTTATATTCCTTAGGGTATATATGCAGTAACACGATTGCTGGGTCAAATGGTATTTCTGGTTCTAGATCCTTGAGGAATCGCCACACTGTCTTTCACAATGGTTGAACTAATTTACACTCCCACCAACAGTGTAAAAGTGTTCCTATTTCTTCACAGCCTCACCAGCATCTATTGTTTATTGACTTTTTAATCATCATCATTCTGGCTGGCATGAGATGGTATATCATTGTGGTTTTGACTTGCATTTCTCTAATAATCACTGATGTGCTTTTTTTCATATGCCACATAAATAAATGTCTTCTTTTGGAAAGTGTCTGTTTATATTTTTGCCCACTTTTTGATGGGGTTGTGTGTATTTTTTCTTGTAAATTTGTTTAAATTCCTTGTAGGTTCTGGATATTAGATCTTTGTCAGGTGGGTAGATTGTAAAATTGTCCTCCTATTCTGTAGGTTGCCTGTTCATTCTGATAGCTTCTTTTACTGTGCAGAAGCTCTTAATTAGATCTCATTTGTCAATTTTAGCTTTTGTTGCAATTGTTTTTGGTGTTTTCATCCTGAAGTCTTTGCCCATGCCTATGTCCTGAATGGTGTTGCCTAAGTTTTCTTCTAGGGTTTTTATGGTTTTGGGTTTTACATTTAAGTCTTTAAGCCATCTTGAGTTAATTTTTGCATAGGTGTAAGGGAGGAGTTCAATTTTAGTTTTCTGCATATGGCTAGCCAGTTTTCCCAGAACCATTTATTAAATAGGGTATCCTTTCCCCATTGCTTGTTTTTGTCAGGTTTTTTGAAGATCAGATGGTTGTAGATGTGTGTTGTAATTTCTGAGGTCTCTGTTCTATTCCATTGGTCTATATTTCTGTTTTGGTACCAGCACCATGCTGTTTTGGTTACTGTATCCTTGTAGTATAGTTTGAAGTCAGGTACATGATGCCTCCAGCTTTGTTCTTTTTGCTTAGGTTTATCTTGGCTATACAAGAAATTTTTTTTTGTTCCATATGAAGTTTAAAGATTTCTTCTAATTCTGTAAGGAATGTCAATGGTAGTTTGGGAATAGCATTGAATCTGTAAATTATTTTGGGCATTATGGCCATTTTCACGATATTGATTCTTCCTATGTGTGATGGAATGTTTTTTCATTTGTTTGTGTCCTCTTTTATTTCCTTGAGTAGTGGCTTGTATGTTTCCTTGAAGAGGTTATTCACATGTCTTGTTAGCTGTTTTCCTGGGTATTTTATTTTCTTGTAGCAATTGTGAATGGGAATTCACTTATAATTTGGCTCCTTGCTTGTCTGTTGTTGGTGTATTGGAATGCTTGTGATTTTTGCACATTGATTTTGTATCCTGAGACTTTGCTGAAGTTGCTTATCAGCTTAAGGAGATTTTGGGCTGAGATGATGGGGTTTTCTAAATGTAGAATCATGTCATCTGCAAACAGAGACAATTAGATGTCCTCTCTTCCTATTTGAATACCCTTTATTTGTTTCTCTTGCCTGTTTTTCCTGGCCAGAACTTCTAATACCATGTTGGATAGGAGTGGTGAGAGGGGGGAATCCTTGCCTTGTGCCTGTTTTCAAAGGGAATGCTTTCAGCTTTTGCCCATTCAGTATGATATTGGCTGTGGGTTTGTCATAAATAGCTCTTACTATTTTGAGATATGTTCCATCAATACCTAGTTTATTGAGAGTTTTTAACATGAAGCATGTTGAATTTTATTGAGGCCTTTTCTGCATCTATTGAGATGATCATGTGGTTTTTGTCATTGGTTCTGTTTATGTAATGGATTATGTTTATTGATTCGTATAGGTTGAACAAGCCTTGTATCCCAGGGATGAAGCTGACTTGATCTTGGTGGATAAGCTTTTTGATGTGCTGCTGTATTGGTTTGCCAGTATTTTATTGAGGATTTTCACATTGATGTTCATCAGGGATATTGGTCTAAAACTCTTTTTGTTGTGTCTCTGTCAGTCTTTCGTATCAGGATGATACTGGCCTCATAAAGTGAGTTAGGGAGGATTCCTTCTTTTTCTGTTGATTGGAATAGTTTCAAAAGGAATGGTACCAGCTCCTCTTTGTACCTCTGGTAGAATTCGGCTGTGAATCCATCTGGCCCTGGACTTTTTTTGGTTGGTAGGCTATTAATTATTGCCTCAATTCCAGAACCTGTTATTGGTCTAGTCCAAGATACAACTTCTTCCTGGTTTAATCTTGGGAGGGTGTACGTGTCCAGATAAAGAAATGGAATTTATCCATTTCTTCTAGATTTTCTAGTTTATTTGCATAGAGGTGTTTATAGTATCCTGTATCATTTTTTATTGTGTCTATTTGATTCTTCTCTTTTCTTATTAGTCTTGCTAGCAGTCTATCAGTTTTGTTAATCATTTCAAAAAATCAGCTCCTGGATTCATTGTTTTTTTGAAGGGTTTTTTGTGTGTCTATCTCTTTCAGTTTTGCTTTGATCTTAGTTATTTCTTGTCTTCTGCTAGCTTTTGGATTTGTTTGCTCTTGCTTCTCTAGTTCTTTTAAATGTGATGTTAGGGTGTTGATTTGAGTTCTTTCTAGCTTTCTAGTGCTATAAATTTCCCTCTTAACATTGCTTTAGATGTGTCTCAGAGATTCTGGTACACCATCTCTTTGTTCTCATTGGTTTCAAAGAACTTCTTGATTTCTGCCTTAATTTTGTTATCCAGGAGTCATTCAGGAACAGCTTGTTCAATTTCCATGTAGTTATGTGGTTTTGAGTGAGTTTTTAAATCCTGAGTTCTAATTTGATTGCACTCTGGTCTGAGATACTGTTTATGATTTCAGTTCTTTTGCATTTGCTGAGAAGTGTTTACTTCCAATTACGTGGTTGATTTTAGAATAAGTACGATGTGGCACTGAGAAGAATGTATATTCTGTTGATTTGGGGTGGAGAGTTGTGAGATGTCTATTAGGTCCACTTGATCCAGAGCTGAGTTTAAGTCCTGAATATCCTTGTTAATTTTCTGTCTCGTTGATCTAATATTGACAGTGGGGTGTTAAAGTCTTCTACTATTATTGTGTGGGAATCTAAGTCTCTTTGTAGGTCTCTAAGAACTTGTTTTATGAATCTGGGTGCTCCCGTATTGGGTGCATATATATTTAGAATAGTTAGCTCTTCTTGTTGAATTGATCCCTTTACCATTATGTCATGCCCTTTGTCTTTTTTGATCTTTGTTGGTTTAAAGTTTGTTTTGTCAGAAACTAGGATTGCAGCTACTGTTTTTTTTTCTTTCCATTTGAGGATAAACTTTTCTCCATACCTTTTTATTTTAAGCCTATGTGTGTCTTTGCATGTGAGGTGGGTCTTCTGAATACAGCCACCAATTTGTCTTGACTCTATCCAGTTTGCCAGTCTGTGTCTTTTAATTGGGGCATTTAGCCCATTTACATGTAGGGTTAACATTGTTATTGAATTCGATCCTGTCATCGTGGTGCTAGCTGGTTATTTTGCCCACTAGTTGATGCGGTTTCTTCATAGCGTCATTGGTCTTTATATTTTGGTGTGTTTTTGCAGGGGCTGGTACCGGTTTTTCCTTTTCATATTTAGTGTTTCCTTCAGGAGGTCTTGCAAAGCAGGCCTGGTGGTGACGAAGTCCCTCAGCATTTGCTTGTCTGGAAAGGATTTTATTTCTCTTTTGCTATGAAGCTTAGTTTGGCTGGATATGAAATTCTGGGCTGAAAATTCAAGAATGTTGGATATTGGCTCCCAGTCTTTTCTGGCTTGTAGGGTTTCTGTGGAGAGATCAGCTGTTAGTCTGATGGGCTTCCCTTTGTAGATGACCTGGACTTTCTGTTTCTCTGTGGCTGCCCTTAATATTTTTTCCTTCATTTTGACCTTGGAGAATCTGTTGATTGTGTGTCTTGGGGTTGATCTTCTCATGGAGTATCTTAGTGAAGTTCTTTGTATTTCTTGAATTTGAACGTTGGCCTGTCTTGCTAGGTTGAAGAATTTCTCCTGGAGTGAATAACCTGAAGTGCATTTTGCAACTTCGTTCCATTCTCTCCTTCTCTTTCAGGTACTCCAGTCAATACTAGGTTTGGTCTTTTTACATAGTCCTGTATTTGTCAGAGGTTTTATTTGTTCCTTTTCATTCTTTTTTTCTCTTATCTTGTCTTCCTGCCTTATATCAGCAAGATGGTATTCAAACTGATATTCTTTCTTCTGCTTGATCAATTCAGCTATTGATACTTGTGTATGCTTCACGAAGTTCTTGTGCTGTGTTTTTCAGCATTATCAGGTCATTTAGGTTCCTCTCTAAGCTGATTATTCTAATTAGCAGTTCCTGTAATCTTTTATCAAGGTTCATAGCTTCTTTGCATTGGGTTAGAACATGCGCTTTATCTCAGTGGAGTTTGTTATTACCTAACTTTTGAAACCTACTTCTGTCATTTCATCCATCCCATCCTCCGTCCAGTGTTCTGTGCCCTTGCTGGAGAGACATTGTGATCATTTGGAGGATAATGTGCACTCTGGCCTTTTGGGTTTTCAGAGTATTTTTCTTCATTCTTTCTCATCTTCATGAGTTTGTCTAGTTTCGACCGTTGAGGCTACTGCCCCTTGGATGAGGATTTTGTGGGGACTTTTTTTTTTTTTTTTTTTTGGTGATGCTGTTGTCATTGCTTTCTGTTTGTTTTTCTTTCAATAGTCAGGTCCCTCTTCTGCATGGCTGCTGTTTGCTGGGGTTTACTTCAGGCCCTATTCATCTGGTTCACTCACACACCTGGAAGTGTCACCTGAGGAGGCAGGAGAACAGCAAAGAGGGTGTCTGCTCCTTCCTCTAGGACCTCTGAATTCAAGGATCACCAATCTGTTACCAGTAGGGACACTCCTGTATAGGGTGTCTGACAATTCCTGTTGGAAGGTCTTACCCGGTTGGATGGCACAGGGAGCAGAACCAATTTAATAATGCACTTTGGCTGTCCCTTGGTGGAGGGGGTGCGCTGCAACTGGGGGAAACCCACTTGACTGGACTGCCCAGATTTCTCAGAATTAGCAGGAGGAAAGACTAAGTCTGTTAGTCCATGGAGACAACAACCAGCCCTCCCCTAGGGGCTTAGTCCCAGGGAGATCAAAGTTCTGCCCTTGAGCCCCTGGCTGGAGTTGTTGGAGTTCCTGCAGGGAGGCCCCACTCAATGAGGAGGGAAGGGTTATGGTCAGGCCTAAAGAGGCACTCTGGCCGCAATCTGCCAAAGCCGGTGTGTTGGGCTGTGAGGAATACCTCCAGGGACCCAGCTGTCTGCCTCCGTGGCTCTAGCAGGGAAAAAGCGTAGCCTGGAGCTATAGAGATAGCTGCTGCCCTTCTCTTGCCCTGGGAGCTTAGTGTTTTAGGCAGCTAGCTGTCCCAGTGTTGGTTGCCACCCTTCCCACAAAGAATTCAGATGGCTCAGCATGCAGCCACAGCTGTGATGATGGCCATCCCTCCCCCCAGGAACTGGGCAGGCTTAAGATGATTCCAGTTGAGTGGCTGTTGAGAATCTGCATGGCTCTGTGGTTGGGACCTTAGGCCCCGGTGACGTGGGTTCATGAGTGGGATCTTCCGATCTTTGGGTTGCATAGTTCCATGGAAAAAGCATGGTTTCCCTGGCTGGGTAGCACACTCACTCACCACCTCCTTTGGCTGGTGGGTGGGTGGGGGCTCCCCTGCCCTTGGTGGCTCCCAAGTGGGCCGCTGCACCACAGTGCTCTTCCTTCCTCTCTATGGGTCATGCCAACCACCTAGTCAGTCCTGATGACAGAACCTGGATACGTCAGCTGCTAGTGCAGGATTTGCCTGCTGTTTTGGCTCTTTTGGATGGGAGCCTCCGATCACCACTGCATCTAGTTGGCCATCTTGACACTGCCCTGCCTTAGTGTTAATATCTTTTGTAATCATAGTATAGTGATCAAAACTAAAAAATTAATATTAGTACAATATATTAAACTATAGAATTTATTCAGATTTTACCAGTTGTCTAATCTTTTTCTGAGCTATTAAAAATGAAAATTACCTTTTGTATATTTGGTTTTTTATCAAGAATTTCAAATAAATATAGCTGGTTGTACTTAATAGTTTAAAACTATGCATAAATGGTTGGGCCATTGTTTATAACTCACTATGCTACTTGGAGCGTGGCATCCAAACATTAGTACTGGGGGTACATCTTGTTTTGCTATATAATAGAGAAATTGCTGAAAATCTATAAATAAGCTTTGTATACATTACAAAGACATTTTACTTTTTATAGGTGCAAGATTTACTTATAACTTCTGGTTATAAGTTATAAGGTTTAATATACTATTATGCTATAATAAATAAGGAAGAAATCACTTATTTCCCAAAGTGACCCCAAATATGTTCCCTTGGCAATTTAGTGCTTCCCTTTCAAATCTGCTTAAATTAACATCACTTTATTTAAGAGTAATGGAAAGTAATTTTACACAGTTATGAGATTCAGGGGGTGTAACATCGCACTAGGAAAGGTGAATTGTGTGAGCATTCAAATACTAACGTTGGAAATTAAATTAAATCACACTACATTTTCTTAGAAAATCCACATATTAGGGGAGAAAACTGTTAACAAATACTATAAGCTACAGCATAATATTTTATAATAAGGAGAATCAACAGGGATATATTCCTTGGACTAAACTGAAGTTCATTAAAAGAAGTAGATTTATAGTGAAGATGCCATCTGGCTATTTATTTAGAGACAGGGTCTCACTCTGTCATCCAGGCTAGAGTGCAGTGGTGCAATCACGGCTCAGTGCAGCCCTGACTTCCCAGGGTCAACTGATACTCCTACCTCAGCCTCCCAAGTAGCTGGGACTACAGGTGCATGCCACCACACATGGCTAATTTTTTAAATTTTTTTGTAGAGACAGGATCTCTCTATGTTGCCTAGGCTGGTCTTGAACTCTTGAGCTCAAGTGTTTCTCCCTCCTTGGCCTCCCAAAGTTTTGGGATTATAGGCCTGAGCCAACACTTCTGGATTATTGTATGTTTATTTTAAAGGGGGCAGGAACCAAGGTATTTTGGTATATTTCATACATGTAGACACACTATACTTAATGAAAACTATCTTTGATATATTATCTAAATAGCTTGCCAGACATTTCACATCAACTTCACAGAGAGTAATAGAGAAACCTTAACTTCTGTGGAAAGTTCACTCTATCACCATAGCAAAACCATGTTTTCAGAGGCCTAAAACATTGCTAGTAGTTTGAGAGTTTTTTTCTGACTTTGTTCTTTTTATATAACTGACACATTTAACTTTTCACTGAAACTGTTGTTGATGCTAAGAACTAACTAGAGTTCAAGAAATTTGAGGTAAGTTTATGGTCGTGTTCCTTTTGTAGTTACATAGACTTTGCTCTGCAACTTGGTAGTTGTGTGATTACTCAAAAGTATCACACTAAGCCTCTTAAAAGCTCAGTTTTATTGTTTCTTAAGTGGCAATAAAACTACTTTGCAGTGTTGATGTGAATACTGCAAATTAATAATGTATGTAAACTGACTCTCTTGCATATGTTCTTCTTTATTTTTCTGTATTTAAAGTGAGATCTTATAGGCTATTTAGGAGTATTTTCTCAGATATATAAAATATGTTGAATCCTTACATTTAGTGAGTATGAGAGAAAAAAAGATGGATATTTTATGAAAGGACTTAAAAAGTTTATGGAGAAATGAAATTAAAAGATAAAAATAGAAAATTATACATATACCTAATGTTAAATGACGAGTTACGGGGTGCAGCACACCAACATGGCACATGTATATATATGTAACTAACCTGCACATTGTGCACATGTACCCTAAAACTTAAAGTATAATAAAAAAAAGAAAATTAAACTTTATTTCTCAACACAATCTCCATCAAGTTGAAGACAATTTGTAAGTGATGATACCAGCCATTTCATCCCTAAAGAACTGAGGATCCTGGAATTTAACCATGTCAATGCAGTATTTTAAAAATATTAACTGAAGAAACATGGATGCCCTTTAAATATTTTTTAAGATTAGAAAACAAAACGAAGTCAGGCTAAATCAGAACTGTAAGCTGAATGCCTAATGATTTTTCATTGAAATTGTTGCAAAATTGCCCTTGTTCAATGAGAGGAATGAACAGGAATGTTGTCATGATTGAGGACTGTCTGGTAAAGATTTTCTGAGTTCCTTTCTGCTAAAGCTTTAGCTAACTTTTCTAAAACATTTTAATAAAAAGAAGATGTTATTAGTCTTTGGCTCTCCACACAGTCAACAAGCAAAATACCTTGAGCATCCCCGAAATCTGTTGCCATGACCTTTGCTCTTGACTAATCTACTTTTGCTTTTAGTGGACCATTTCTACCTCTTGGTAGCCATTGCTTTGATTGTGCTTTGTCTTCAGGATAATACTGGAAAAGCCGTGCTTTATCTTCTGTTATGATTATTTGCAGAAACACTTTATTGATCCTCCTTGTTTAAAATTTCCACTGAAACCTCTGCTGTTGTTGGCAGCTGATCTGGGGTGTAAAGGTTTTCACACATATTGAGTGGAAAGTTTGCTTAATGTTAATGTTTTAGTCAGAATTGTGTAAGCTAAACAAATTGAGATATCTATGGTGTTGGCTATTGTTTTTGCTGTTAATCTTCAGTTATCTTCACATAGGGCGTGAGTAAGATTAATTTTTTCAGCAAAGAAGGCTCCAACATGGCTGAATAGTGTCATTTTGTACTCATCTACTCCACTAAGAAGAACCAAAAGAGCAGGTATTTAATCAACTTTGGATAGATTATCCAAGAGAGAACACTGGAATTCAACAGAAAAGTGACAGGAAATACCTTAAGCAAAGAAGAAGATGGAAGTGCGGCAGCCTGCTTGACTGGGATCAGCTGGGAGCTGAGAGGCTCCCCAATATGGGGAAAGGGCAAGTAAGAGACCCTCAGAAGTTCACATTCTCACTGTGGACCCCTGCAATACTAGCCATGGGAGAACCCCTTGACTCTTGTGGGCCCTGAAACTAACACAGGGAGCTGCGGGATGGATTGGATTGTGCAATGGCACTGATCCAAGGAGGGAGCTTATGCTGGGTCCTACAGCAAGGCAACATTTTAGAGCCACACCCCCAACAGACTATGCAGTGTCCTGCATCTGGGCAGTGTGGGGGCTGAGGTGCAAGAGTAGTGTAGCTGTGGTACAAGAGAAGCATGGTTGCTGCCCCCAGGTATTGTGAGTGAACGAGGGGATGAGGTGTGACTGAGGTTCTGGCTATCACTACAGAGACTGGGGTAAAACTGGCATGTTCCTCACCTGCCAGCCTAAGATGCCTGCAATTGAAGGCAGCACTACCTTTCCAAGTGGCAAGGAAGCAGCATGGCTGCTACCTCAACCTGAGCATTTCATTGGTGGCCTAGGGATTGCCTTACTCCTGCCTACCATGTCTGATGCCTGAAACTATTAACAGAGAGCCTGAGTACAGGCCTGGTTTCACCTCTAACACTTGCCACAGCACCCAGTCAGGGGCTAGGAGATCGCCCAACCCAGTCCAACACCACTGGCACATGAATACTTTTACCAGGTGCCTGAGGTTGGGCCTACCTAACCAGCCACTACCATAGCACATGCCACCTTGGGCCTGGAGACTGGTCTGCCTAGCCCATTGCAACCCACTGCCAATACCGAAAAAGACTGCTTGGGACCCAGAAGGTCATTCTACCACTGCCACTGTCATCACTCATGCCATGCTGCCTACCCAGGACCCTGAGAACCCATTCAGCCTTCTGCTGAAACTACCAGCATCTGAGTAAGCTACTTGGACACCCAAGAATTAACCACTGGTGCCAGCATATGCTGCCCTGGGGCCCGAGGGCAGACATTATCACCTCACTGCTGCCACCACTGGGGCCTAAAGACTGACCTGCCTGCTGTCCCAATCCCCAGCAAAACTTCACCATAGCCTCCACTAATAACTGCGTTGTAAGCCGCTGAGGAAATGACAGATACAACTGATGCTGTTTACAGCCGAAGAAGTCATACAAAGAATATATCACTGCATGTACTCAGAATCAAAGCCGAAGTGTGCTATACAACCAGCAACACAGATACACATTCAGGAAAAAAATCCTCTTCTATGAAAGTAAATTTAAAAAATTGGAAGAAGCACCTGTTACATCAGATACATAAAAATCAATGTAAGGACACAAGAAAACATGACACTTCCAAAGGAATGCAATAATTCTCCAGCAACAGATCCCAATCAAAAAGAAATTCACAAAATCTTAGAAAAGGAATTCAAATTATTCTAAAGAAGCTCAGTGAGAAAAAGAGATTTTTCAAAAATAATACACATTAGAAAAACAATTCGGGATATGAATGAGACATTTAACAGAAAGATAGATGTTAAAAAGAACCAAACTGAAATTCTGAACTGAAGAATCCATTGGATGAACTACGAAACACATATGAAACCTTACACAACAGGTTTCAAGGAGAAGAAAGAATCTCAGAACTTAAAGACAGGTCTTTTGAAGAAACCCATTCAGACAAAAATAAACAATGAGCAAAGACTTCATGACATATGGGACACCATAAAGCAACCAAATTTCAAATTATTGTGGGCTCAGAGGGAAGAAAGAATGAAACTGTTAGAAAACCTATCTAAGAAAATAATAGATGAAAACTTTCCAAGTCTAGGAAGAGATTTAGATATCCAGATACAGGAGGCTCTGAGATCCCCAAATGGATACAATGCAAAAAGGTCTTCTCCAGAGTACATTATAGTCAAACTGTCTAAAATCAAAGACAAAAAAGAATTTTAAAAACAGCAAGACAAAAGCATCTAGTTTACCTATAAAGAAACCCTCATTAGACTATAAGCTGATTTTTCAGCAGAAATCTTATAGGCCAGGAGAGAATGTGTTGATATAGTCAAAGTACTGAAATAAAATGCTTGCCAAGAATACTATAGCTAGAAAAATTATTATTCATAAATGAGGAAGTAGTCTTTCCAGAGAAGCAAAAGCTTGGGAGTTCATAATCACTAGACTGGTCCTACAATAAATGGTCAAGGCAGTCCTAAATCTGGCAGTGAAGGACAACATTTACAATAATGAAAACACATGAAAATGTAAAACTAACTGGTAAAACACACCAAGGAGGAGGAGAAGGAATTCAAAAGTATCGCTACAGATAATTGTCAATCCACAATGACAGAAAAAGGAAAGAATATATAAAATAATATGACAGAAACAAAACCTCATCTATCTATAATAACTTTGAATGTAAATGGATTAAATTCTCCACTTGAAAGATAAAGACTGGCTGGATTAAAAAAAGATTGTAAATCATTTTCTTCTGTAGAACAACATTTAACAAAATTTAAAATTTTGGTAAATTAAAAATTTTGTAAAAATCTCAGGTCAGAAAGGCCTAAGTAACTGAAGGGTTGTATATAATTTTCTTAATGTAAGGTTATCTTCAACATATTTTATAAAATAAAAAGTGCTCTAATAAAGATTCTGAATTAAAGCCTTTAGAGATTTAAAAGACAAATACCCTTTATGAGTGATAAAACCCTCACATATTGAAGAAAACAGTAAATTCATCAAGCAATCATGAAATTAGGAACATTCTTCTCATGTCATGTATTAATAGCAAACTTGAAAGGATCTTACTATTTTTTTCTAGCATTTATCTCTACCTATCCATCCATTTGTCTGTTTGTCTATCTATCCATGAATGACATCCATTTGTCTGTCTATCTATGAATGACAGGGTCTTGCTCTGTTGCCGAGGCTGGAGTGCAGTGATGTGATTATAGATCACTGTAGCCTTAAACTCCTGGGCCCAAGCAATCTCCCTGCCTCAGACTCCTAAGTTCTAACTTTTAATTAAATATAAGACGTACAGGACAAATATTATGAACAGGGTCCCTCTACAGTCTTCGTAGTGCCTGGCTGGGGAGAAAAGGGAATGCTACATCTGCTTATGTTAGTGCAGGGTACAGATGGTCTATTTGATGGGGAAGGTGGAGGAAGGAAGGGTTCAGCCTCTCCTGAAGTTATTATAGAGTGGGACTGGTTAACAGGGTTCTACCCATCGTATCCACAGTACCCAGAGGAGAGGGAGGATGAGGGATGTTGCAGCTTCTTTGTGATGAGTGCATGTTTACATGGAGCAGTTCCACAGTCTTTGCAATGCCTCATGAGAAAGGGGAGGGGCACAGTTTCTTTTGTGGTGTTTGCCTAGAGTAGGGAAGATATAGTTAAAATACCTGTTCTGTCCTGTCCTGTCCTGCAGTTTCTGTGCCATAGGACTGCCTTTTCCCTGTTCTGTGGCTATCAAGAACAATACTGGGAGTGAGGGGGGGTGCTTTTTTATTTTTTTGGTCTTCATCTCTTTGTTTCTGGGCTTCAGGCTGCTTTAGTGCCAAAGCCAAGAGACAAAACCAAACCAAGGAACTCACTACCACATTCTCCCTTTAGTCTACAGGTCCCTAGCCAGTCTGCCTTTTTTCTCTACCTTTCATAGTCCTGATATATATATATATATATATTTAGCTTTATATATTTTGTTCAGTGTATTTAATTGTAATTAGTGGGATGAGTAGGGTAGAATGGGCTACTTCATTATGTCTAGAAGCCTTAGCTACTTTCTAGTGGTAATGTTATATCAAACTTTTTAAGAGTAAGTGAGGATATGAGCTTCTAACTTAACCATCTTCATATTCATAATGGATTTTTAATTAATTGCCATAAATAGGAATGACCTGTAATGACAAACTCTTAGTAAAATAAGTAAAATGCAAATATGACATTAACAGTTTTGTTAATTTAGGGTTGTAATTTAAATATACCTTATTCTAAGTTATGCTCCTTAGGTTCTTAATGTAATTTGGAAACAGAAAGATATAGACAATAGCAATTTTTCTTCATTTGGAATTATAATTCCAGTTTTTTTTTTCGAGGAATTACCACTTTTCTCTTTGAGGCACTATCTTTCAAAGGACCTTAAGCGCACCCCTTGAATAGTGGAAGATAAGACCCAAGCTAGGCCAATTGTGTGTTCTCTCTCAGGATTTGAATTATGAGCAGAGTGACAAAAATGACTGAATAGGTTTGGATTTCATCCATCCTGGCAGCTACAGAGCCATGTAGATAGCTTTCGTTTCTTTCCCCAAAAGAGTAAAGTGTGGCACATGGGCTTGTGGGCAGAAAGTGTGTTTCAGAAAGTGGTTCCAACCAAGGAGAGTATAGGGCTAAGAAGAATAAACAGGAAAGGAAGGAAAGTCCATCCAGAGTTGCATTATCAAGGGGATCCCTGCTCTGAGCAATTGGGTTTAATCTTGCTGGGAGCCATATACGTAACCACATTGAAAGCCACAAAAGTATCCATCAAGGAAATATAAGAGGGTAATATTTTTCTAGCAGCCTACATCCCTTCAGTTGCCACGTGTATCATGACCCATTTCATATCTTCAGGTTTTTATGCATGTGCTAGAATGACCGAGTGGGTGCCCACAGATATCCTATTGGTAGGGAGTTGATCTGAGAAGATGTGAGGTGAGGTCAAGCAGTCCACTTCCATCACACTTCCATCAGTTTACCTTTTCAAAGACCCAAAGATGCCTTCGTGTCCTTCGTCACCTTAATCCAATGAGAAATCCCCAAATCAACTTATAATACGTTTTTTTTTTTTGCTTATGTTAGCTGAAGTGAGTTTCTATAGATTGTAACCAAAGAACCCTAACTGACACATCCATTAATGTTTTCTTTCACCAGGAAGATAGTTTCATCTCTAGTAAAGTCTATTTCCTTAGTTGCATCTTGGCATGTGTATCCAAATACTTATGTTATACTTCAAGGACCACATAGCTATTGTTAAAATATAATCTTCTGGCCCCAGATGCTGATGATCCCAGGTTAGCTTGTCATTCTTTACCGTTAGGCCTAACTTATTTACATGGTATTTAATGACACGTAATGCTTCAGGTTTGAATAGATATAAACAGGCAGCAAATTGAAAATACAGGTTAAAGAGACACAGGTGGATGCTATCACACAAATAGTATTTGGTTTTCTGAAATTACAATTATGACACTCCTGAATGATCTCTGATTCCACTGTATTACAATGTGACAGATGTATATTGCTGAGATTTCTCTAGTGATGTTCACTGTTGCTTCCTTTCATCTTTAATAATAAAGCAACTGGACAGATTAAATTGAAATGATTTATTCTCTGTGAATGCCGTAGTCAAAGCATACTGTCATAGTAACAGGTTAAACCTTTTCCACTAGGAGCTTATTATGCACAATAGGATGGTACAGCTAGAAACTCCGTTACATCCCATTGTGTCAATGATACAGTATGTATGTTTATATTTAGGAATTGATGGAACATGCTTTTGTGATTAGTTGCATCAAAATTTAAAAATACTAATTATACTGAAGTACAATATATTTAAAAAGTGCACACATCGTAAGTGTGATTGAAATTTAACAAAGTAAACATAAAGACACAGGACATTATCAGTACTGCAGAAGCTGCCTCATACCTCAGTCAAGTCATAATCTCATACCTTAGGTAATCACTATCCTGACTTTTACCACCACAGATTAGCTTTGCCTGACACATTTTTTTTGTGTGTGTCTTCCATTTATTTTTAGTGAGATGTAATTTTCATTTAGTGAAATAAATCTTAAATGGTGCAGTTTAATGAGTTTTGAGAAATGCACACACCCAAAAACATATGCCTACCTGTGGCCCCAAAATTTTTAAATTTTTAATTAATTTCCATAAATAGGAATGGCCTATAATCACAAACGCTTAGTAAAATAAGTAAAATGTAAATATGATGTTAAGTTTTGTTAATTTATGGCTGTAATTTAAATATACCGTATTCTTCTAAGTTATGCTCCTCAGGTTCTTAATATAATTTGGACACAAAGATATAGACAATAGAAATTTTTCATTTGGAATTAGAATTCCATTTTTTTTTTTTTGAGGAATTACCTCTTTTCTCTTTGAGGAACTATCTATCAAAGGACGTATGTCCACCCTTGTGTATTGGAGGATAGGACCCAAGCTAGGCCAATTGTGTGTTCTCTCCTAGGATTTGAATCATGAGCAGAGTGACAAAAATGACCAAATAGATTTGGATTTCATCCATCCTGACAGCTACAGAGCCCTCTAGATAACTTTTGTTTCTTTCCCCAACAGAGTAGAGCTTGGCACATGGGCTTGTGGGCAGAAAGTGTGTTTTAGAAAGTGGTTCCAACCAAGGAGAGTATAGGACTAGGAAGAATAAACAGGAAAGGAAGGAAAGTCCATCCAGAGTTGCATTATCAAGGGGATCCCTGCTCTGAGCAATTGGGTTTAATCTTGCTGGGAGCCATATATGTAACCATGTTGAAGGCCACTTAAAAGTATCCATGAAGGAAATGGAAGAGGGTAATATTTTTCTAGCAGCTTACATCCCTTCAGTTGCCACATGCAACATCACCCCAGATTTTTCTGTGCCCTTTTCCAGTCAACTCCCCTTTTCCTCAAAGCAACTATTTTGATATCTTGCACTATCAATTAGTTTTGCTTGTTCTTGAAATTCACTTAAATGAAATCAAAAGTATGTACTCTTGTATCTGGCTTCTCTGTTCAGCATGAAGTTTTTGGAATTTATCCATGCTGTTTTATGCATACTTAATTTGGCTTTTCTGTTGATGAATAGTATTTCATAATATACACCACAATTTATGTATCAAATCTCCTGTTGAATGACATTGGTATAGTTTTGTTTTGCCTATAAGTAAATATGTATCTATGAACATTCTTGAATATGGCTTTTTCTAGAAATGGCTTATTATTTATCTTAGGTGGAATTTTTGGGTCATAGGTAGGCATATGTTTAATTAAACATAAAATTCCCAAACCATTTTCCAATGTGGTTATAGCATTTTACACTCCCACCAGTATGCTGTCAGAGTTTCATTACTTTAAATCCTTGTCAATATTTGGTGTTGTTAAGTCTTTCGAATTTTTGCCATTTATGTTGGTGTGTCATTTTACCTCAGGGTTTTGATTTATAATTCTCTAATAATTTCTCATTGTTGATGAACTTCAATTTGTTAATATTTTCTTTAAGGTTTGTGATATCTATTTTCTAAGAAATCTCTGTCTATATATAGTAGGGTCACAAAGACATTTGCTCCTTTTTTTTAAATAAGATTTGTGTTTTGATTTTTATGGTTAGGTCTTTAATTCATGTTGAATTAATTTTTGTGTATGATTTAAAGAGGAGTATATTATAATCTCAAGTTGTTTGAACACTATTTTGAATAGACTCTCTCTCTCACCCACTGATCTATTTGTTCATTATTAAGCCAACAGTACTATTTCCTGATTACTTTACCTTCCAGGTCTTGATGTTTTATCCAAGTATTCAACACAATATCTTAGAATGATATAATTACAATTCTGTACAGACTCTTTCAGAAAATAGAAGCAAAGGGAAGGCTTTATAATTCTTTTCATTGTTTTGTTTTGTTGAGGCCAGCATAGCCATGATACTAAAATCTTTCAAAGATAAAGTAAGACAATAAAATATCTGAACAATACTTCTCATGAATACACAGACAAAATTCCCTAACAAAAATATTAGTGAATGATTGGTTTAGATTTGTGACCCCTACCCTGTCACCCACCCGACACAAATCTCATGTCGAATTGTACTCTTCAGTGTTGGAGGTGGAGCCTGGTGGGACGTGATTGGATCATGAGGGTGGATTTTCGTTGTGGTACCGTGTGACAATAGTGAGTGAGTTCTTGTGAGATCTGGTGGTTTAAGAGTGCATAGCACCACGTCCCCCTCTCTCTTCCTCCTGCTCCAGCCATGTAAGATGTGTCTGCTTCCCCTTCACCTTCCACCATGATTATAAGTTTCTGGAGGCCTCCCTGGAGGCAGAAGCTGCTATGCTTCCTGTACAGCCTGTGGAACTGTGAGCCAATTAAACCTCTTTTCTTTCTAAATTACCCAGTCTCTGGTATTTCTTTATAGCAATGAAAGAACAAACTAATACAGTGAATCAAGTCTAGTAACATGTGAAAAGGATAATACAACATGACCAAGGAGTTTATCCAGGAATGTGAGCTTAGTTTGCTATTTGAATATCAATCAATGTAATTCATTTTACTAACAGAATAAAATAGAAAATCATCCTAATCTCATTAGGTTTGAAAAAAGCCGTTGGCAAAGTTCAATACCCCTTCATGACAATACTGTGTTAGACCATTCTTGTGTTTCTATAGAGAAATATCTTAGTCTGGGTCGTTTATAATGAAAAGAGGTTTAATTGGCACATGGTTCTGCAGATGGTACAAGAAGCATGGAACCAGCATCTGTTTCTGGGGAGGGCCTCAGGAAGCTTACAGTCATGGCAGAAAACAAAGGAGGAGCAGGTGTTTCACATGGAAAGAGTTGGGAGCAAGAGAGAGTGAGGGGAGTTACCATGCACTTTTAAACAACCAGATCTCACAAGAACTCACTACTGTGAGAATAGCACCAAGGGATGGTGGATCTAGCATGCTGGAGTCTGTAGGATGGTGGCCTCCTTCCCACAGCTCCACTAGCCAGTGCCTCAGTGGGGACTCTGCATGGGGCCTTCAACACCACATTTTTGCTTCACACTGTCTTAGTATAGATTCTCTGTGAGGGTTTTGCCCCTGCAAGCAGGCTTCTGCTGGGATGCCCAGGCTTTCCAATACATTCTACAAAATCTAGGCAGAGGATGCCAAGCCTCCTTTACTCTTGCATCTTGTGCGCCTGCAGGCTTAATGACATCTGGAAACCACTAAGCCTTATGGCTTGTGCCCTCTGGAGCAGCAACCTGGGCTATAACTGGGACCCTGTGAGCTGAGGCTTCAGCCAATGTAGCCTGTATGGGGGAGCAGTGTTTTGAGGATGCACACAACAGTGGGGACTTGGGCCTGACTACAAAACCATTCTTTCCTCCTAGGCCTCTGGGCCTATGATGTGAGGGGCTGCCACAAAGAGCTCTGAAATGCCTTTGAGACCTTTTCCCCATTGTCTTGGATATTAGTACTTAGCTCCCTTTGAGTCATGCAAACCTGTCTATCAAGGGGTTGCTCCCTGGCTTGCTTGAATTTCTCTCCTGATAATATAATGCTTTTTCTTTGCCACATGGTCAGGCTGCAAATTTTCCAAATGTTTACATTCTGCTTCTCCTTTGAATATAACTTCCAATTCTAAGTCATTTCTTTGCTACTGTATCTGAACATAGGCTGTTAGAAGCAGTCAGGCCATATTTTGAACACTTTGGTGCTTGAAAATTTCTTCCACCAGATACCCTAAGTCATCACCTCTAAAGTTAAAACTTCTATAGATACCTAGGGCATGAACACAAGGTGGTTTTTTTTTTAAATTTTATTTATTTATTTATTTATTTATTTGCCAAGGCATAACAACAATGACCTTCACTCTAGTTCCCAATAAGTTCCTCATTTCCATCTGAGACCCTGTCAGCCTGAACTTCACTGTCCATGTCACTATAAGCATCTTGGTCACAACCATTTAAACAGTCTCTAAGAGGTTCCAAATTTTCCCTTATCTTCCTGTCTTCTTCTGAACCCTCCAAACTCTTCTAACCTCTGCCTGTTACCTATTTCCAATGATGCTTCCACATTTTCAGGCATCTTTATAGCAATGCCCCACTCCTTGGTACCAATTTTCTGTGCTAGACCATTCTTACATTGCTATAAAGAAATACTCGAGTTAGGTAATTTATAATGAAAATAATTTTAATTGGCTCATGGTTCTGCAGACAGCACAAGAAACATGGCATCAGCATCTACTTCTGATGAGGGTCTGAAGAAGCTTACAATTATGGCAGAAGGCAAAGGAGGAGCAGGCATTTCACATGGCAAGGGTGGGAGCAAGAGTGAGGAGAGGTGTCACCCCCACTTTTAAAAAACCAGATCTCACCAGAACTTGCTCACTTTTGTGAGGACAGCACCAAGGGGATGGTGCTAAGCCATTCATGAGAAATCTATCTCTGTGATCCAGTTACCACCCACCAGGCCTCACCTCCAACATTAAGGATTACATTTCAACATGAGACTTAGGGGGACAATTACCCAAATTCTGTCAAACACCTCTCAACAAATAAGAATAGAAGAGGATTACTTTAATCTGATAAAAGGCATCTATAAAAATCTAAGGCTGGCCTGGCACGGTGGCTCACACCTATAATCCCAGCACTTTGGGAGGCAGAGGTTGGGTGGATCACGAGGTCAGGAGTCCAAGACCAGCCTGGCCAAGATGGTGAAACCCTGTCTCTACTAAAAATACAAAAAATTAGCCAGGTGTGGTGGTGGGTACCTGTAATTCTCAGCTACTTGGGAGGCTGAGGCACAGAATTGTTTCAACCTAGGAGGTGGAGGTTGCAGTGAGCCGAGATTGTGCCACTGCACTCCAGCTTGAGTGACAAAGCAAGACTCTGTCTCAAAAAAAAAAAAAAAAAAAAGAATCTATGGCTAATATGTTTAATATTGAAACATTAACCGATTTTCTTTAAATTTTGGAAAAAATGTTCTCACTGTTTCTATTCAACTTTTATCAGAACTCCACACCAATGAGATAATAAAACATTAAAGGAATACAGATTGGAATAGAATAAGTAAAACTTCTTAAATTAAACTGCGTAATTTGCAGATGAAATGATTGTGGTTATATAAATATTCTATGATATTTACAAGAAAAATAAAACTAAAAGGGTGCATTTAATATGGTTGGGGATACAATATTAATATATAAATTGTATTTCTATATACTTTCAACAAGGAATTCGAAAATTAGGTTAAAAGTTAATATTATTTATAATAGTATTTAAAAACAAATACTAAGGAGTAGACAATGAAAAATATTTAGTAACTTTATATGGGAAACTATAAAACTCAGCTCAGTGAAGTTAAATAAACCCTAATAAGTATATATACCATGTTAGTGGATTGGATATTATATTAAGTTGTTCATTATACCCAAACTGATCTATAGATCAAATTAATTCCTATTACAATTCAAATGTATTTTGAAGAAACAAGATAATTCTAAAATATATATAAAATGCAAACCACCTAGAACAACCCAAACCAAATCAAACTGAAAGAAAAAAACAAAGTTGGAGGACTTACAGTACTTGGTTTCAAGACTTACTATACATCTATGAGATAACAGTGTGGCATCAATGTGTGTGAAGACTAATAGATTGATGGAAAATAATAGAGTTCAGAAAAATATATGTGTATACACATATTCCTATATATTTGTACACAAATATTCCTATATACATAAGGATAAATAGATCAATGAAACAGTAAAGGAAGTCCAGAAATAACTCTGTGTGTGTGTGTGTGTGTGTGTGTGTGTGTGTATCCAGTTGGTTTTTGATCCAGGTGCAAGTTAATTGAGAGTTCTTTCTTGGAAATATTACTGGAACATCTGGTTATCAATGGTGAAGAGACATTGACCCTATCTCAATCCTTACACAACAGTTCATTTAAGGTGGCTAATTTACTCAAAAGCAAAAACAACTATCAAGCTTGTCACAGATAACATCTTTGTGATTTTCGGGATGTCAAAGATTTCTTGAATGATGCAAAAATCCTTGTGGTACAGAGAAATAGCAATATGGTATAAAAGTAAATGAGTTTACAGTCCTATCCATCTTTGTATCTGAACTAAAACTTGAAACCACCAGTGCCAAAGTCAAAAGCAAAATGAAAAGCAAAAAATAACTGTGTAATTCTATAGGTGAGAAACAAATATTAATTTTTTGAAAAGATGCAACAATTACTATTCACGGATCCAAAATGTCATTTAAATCAATTCTCATTTTTTTACCCTATGATTTTAAATAAAAGGGATAAAATGATGTATGCCTTTAAAAACATAATTGGCAATTTCAGTTATCTTTATTCAGTTACACCGTGTTGTCACTGGGATTAGAACTGACATATGACCCAATGTATAGAGTAAAAGACATATGAGCTCAAGAAGCAACATCCTTGACTCTTGGTTCGGGGTAAACCTCACTTCAAAAAAATCACTGAGAAATAAACAACAAATAATCTTGTTTCTTATATGTAACTCAGAGATTTAATTATCGTAAACTATCTGAGTGCCTTGAAGATACACACCTTTTAAATGAAAACCACTATACTTAGATCTTTCTCCATTTTTTCCTTGAAGTTTTCTAAAATTGAAGCATTTCCAAACAATGACCAAGAAAATCAGTTTTACAATAATTTTAGTACCTTCCCTTGTGAAGTTTAGTTTATCTATAAAGATATCACAGGTTAAGGGAGAGGTTTATTTGGTTAAGTTACCATATGAATGTACAAGTATTTTCTACAATTTTAGTAAATTCTAGAATGGGTTAAATTTGAATGCTTGTCTCATGATTTCCCCTTCGTAGTGGAGGCAAATGGTAGAGAATAAAGAAGTTGGGCATAGAATTCTAGTGGTTTTCAATGAGGATGGAAATTAGGGGTGGAGGAATTGGTGTTTTGAGTTAGGTGAGAGACAGGAGGATGAGGAGGAGGGGGGTTGTGCCCCCATTGGGACATTTCACAATATCTGGAGTCATTTTTGTTTGTCACACTGAGAGTAGGGTGCTACTGATACTTAGTGGATAGAGGCACAGGACAGCTTTCCAAAACACATTTAGCCCCAAGTGTCATAGTGCTGAGGCTGAAAAATCTTGTTGTATTCTTATGAACTTGGGTTCAAATACTAGATGTGCTCCTTGATACTTACGTGACCCTGATAACATTATTCAAATGGGACTTACATGTATTTTCAGTGTTGTGAGGACAAGCTACAAGGAATAGGAAGTTATAACAATGCTAGGAACATAATAGACTTTTAATAATTGTTAGCTCTTATTACTGCTACTATTGCTTTGCATTGTATTAATTTTACATTTATATGAGACTCCTTAATGTTCAGTTTGTAATTGTCTCATCTTTGAGAGGGGAGAGAAAAATATATAAAAAAAGGTACTAGCTTCTGCTGAGGAGTTGTGGTGTTTTCCCTTGGGGCATAAAAAGAGGCCCAAAGGTTATACTGACAATGTGTAAGGTTATATATCAAATATTTTTGGCTTAATATGGACCACAAATCAAAGACAACTTTATGCTGAACAGTGAGATAGCTAACCAGATACTTGTTTTGATTTCTAATATTACTAGTTCTGTCTCCAAAAGTAAGAGAGAACAGTTGAACCAATAATTGGGGCCCATTTCTCTGGTGAGAAATAGGGCATTTAAAATTATGCAACTTGTAATGGTGTTTATTTTAGAATATATAAAATATTACATATTTTGAAGTGTCTTGTTGAGAGATACAAATGCGGCTCTGCATGTAGTGCTTATGCTGAGAAAGGGAGATTAAACTATTTCTAAAAACCTCCCTTGTATAAAGGACAACTGAAAATCTTGGGGATTATGCCATCAGTATAGCAGATAGTCAATAAATATTATCAAATAGATTTGCTTTCTTATTGCAGGGTTTTCTATTGTAGAAAATGGGGCATAGAGTCTGAAAGTAGAGCTTTGATGTCTACCAACTAATTGAGCTACCCCAACAGGAGGCATTCCTTCCTTCATCAGTATTTACTGAGTGCTTATGGGTGCCAGGTCTGTGTTAGGAACTGGGAGTATCATCGTAAGCAAGACAGGCTAGTGGGGGAGGCATGCCACAATCAGATAATCATATAAACCTGTCTCTTCAAACTGTAAGAAGTACTATGAAGAAAAATTAAAGGAACTCAGCAGAAGTAAAAAAAAAAAAAAAAAAAAAAAAAAAAAAAGCAGCTCTGAACAACTTTATTAATTCCTAAAGACAATTTTGCATTATTTACTTTATTTGTTCATTCATTCATTTATTCTCTTTCATTTGTTCAATTGAGAAACTATTAAACTACTATTAAGTTACTGTGCTAGCTGCTGGGGAAAAACACAAACAAGATACTCCTTTTGTCTTCATGGAATTTATGATTTAGCTCTTTGAGTAACCAAATATTTTAAAGAAAGAGGAAACACTGCCATTTCCCTTGTAAAATCACAAATAAGAGAAAAAAGAAAACCGGACGAGTTACCTGCAGATCAAATTAAATCACCCAGATATTATTAGTGCTGCCAATTACACACTGACCTTTGTGACAACACATGAATGTATCTGCCATTTACTGTCAGCATTTGCTAGAAGGGGGAGACTTCATTGACATCATTAAATAATGATTTTGCTTATTGAAAAAGAGGGATAAGATACAGAGAAGATTGTCAGCAGAATTTCCTGATTGCATTATAGTTTCCTAGCAGGCAGGAGACTGTTTCTGACTTTCAGAAGACTTATCTTTTGTCATCCATTTCTAAAATGAATTCTATTTGTTTTAACATTCACAAAACATGAACTTTCTTACTTTGTCTCCAGTAAATAGAAATTATAGATTAATTTTAAAATAGCATGACTCAAATTTAATAATATATTTTTATAAGTAATCATTTAAAATTTCAATTATTCAGGCTTAATTACTATCTTTTCTATATGAGTCCATTGCATACCTTGTAAACATTTCGAATAATCACATGAAATTTCAATGAATACACAATAATTGTCATTAATTTTAAATTAAGTGTATTTGTCCACTTTGAAAAATAAATTTTAAGTGCTGCTATAAATAACTCGGGAAGATGAATTCATTTTTATGAGAGAGAGTGTTACTTTGGATGTTTGTAACTATAAATACTCTTTTTCTTCTCAGAGAATAAAAACAGCTGATAGAATTTAAATGTTTCTTTTGTGCCATGCATACATAGTGACTATTAGATGCACTTTACATGGATTATTTAATTTAATCTTTATGCAATAGTAAGAAGCAGGCCTCATATTATGTTAAATTTTAAAATGTAGAAAAAAAAGGTACAGAGAGGTTAAGTGATGAGCGCAAAACTGTATGTCTTCTAAGAATTGATAACAAGATTTAAATCTGAATGTCTGAAATCCCAGAGTTTTAACCACTATTTTAGCTTCATTTACTTTCTGTATTCCTACTTCTGCCTTTTGTCTTTCCTCTACAACTTCTCTCACTTTTTTCTTCATAAAACAATCTAACACAGTGACCTCTTTAAAAGGGGCCAAAGCAAGACTCCTATTTTGTGTGGTCAACTGTCTTAAGTTACAGGCATACCTGACAGATATTGTGGATTTGGTTCCAGACAACCACAATAAAACTGATATCACAACAAAGTGAGTCACACAAATTTTTTGGTTTCCCAGTTCATATAAAAGTTATGTTTCCATGATACTATAGTCTATTAAGTGTGCAATGGCATGTCTGAAAAAACAATGTACATACCTTAATTAAAAAAGACTTTATTGCTAAAACATGCTAACAATCATTGGAACCTTCACCAAGTCATAATTTTCTTCCTGGTGGAGTGTCTTTGCCTTGATGTTGACTGCTGCTGACTGATTAGGGTAGTGGTTGCTGAAGGTTGGGGTGGCTGTGGCAATGTCTTAAAATAAGACAGCAATTAAATTTGCCACATAAATTGACTCTTTCACAAAAGATTTCTCTGTAGCACGCAATACTATTTGATAGTATTTTACTCACAGTAGTACTGCTTTCAAAATTGGGGTCAGTCCTCTCAAACCATGCTGCTGCTTTGTGAACTCAGTCTATGTAATATCCTAAATCTTTTGTTATTTCAACAATGTTATAGCATCTTCAACAGGAATAGTTTTTAATCTCAAAGCACTTTCTATGCTCACAAATAAGAGAAAACTTCTCATCCATTCAAGTTTTATCATGCGATTGCAACAATTCAGTCACATCTTCAGGCTTGCTTCTAATTCTAGTTCTCTTGTTACTTCTGTCACATCTGTAGTTACTTCCTCCACTGAATTCTTGAACCCCTCAAAGTCATCCATGAGGGTGGGAATCAACTTTTTATAAACTCCTATTAATGTTGATATTTTGAATGCTTTCCATGAATCATGAATATTCTTAATGGCATCTAGAATGGTTAATTCTTTCCAGAAGGTTTTCAATTTACTTTTTCCAGACCCATCAGAGGAATTACTATCTATGTCAGCTATAGCCTTACAAAATGTATTTCTTAAATAATAAGACTTGAAAGTCAAAATTACTCTTTGATGCATGGGCTGCAGAATGTTAGCAGAATGTTGTGGGAGCTAGCATGAAAACAACATTAATCTCCTTGTACATCTCCATCAAAGTTCTTGGGTAACCAAGTGCCTTGTCAATAAGCGGTAATGTTTTGAAAGGAATCTCTCTTTCTGAGCCATAGGTCTCAACAGTTGGCTAAAAATATTCAGGAAACCATGCTGTAAACAAATGTGCTGTCATCTAAGCTTTGTTGGTGAATTTATAGAGCACAGGCAAAATAGATTTAGTATAATTTTTAAGTGCCCTAGGATTTTCAGAATGGTAAATGAGCACTGGCTTCAACTTAAAGTCGGCAGCTGCATTAGCCCCTAACAAGAGAATCAGCCTGTCCTTTGAAGCGCTGAAGTCAGGCATTGAGTTATCTCTAGCTATGAGAGTCCTAGATGACATCTTCTTCCAATAGAAGGCTGTTTCATTTACATTGAAAACCTGCTGTTTGGTGTAGTCACTTTGATCAATTATCTTAGCTAGATCTTCTGGATAATTTGCTACAGCTTCTGTATCAGCATTTGTGGCCTCACCTTGCATTTTTATGTTCTGGAGATGGCTTCTTTCTTTAAACACCACAAACCAAGTTTGCCAGCTTCCAAATTTTGTTCTGCAGCTTACGCATCTCTTATCCTTCATAGAATGGAAGAGAGTTAGGGCCTTGCTCTGGATTAGTCTTTGGCTTAAGGAAATGTGGCTGGTTTGATGTATCCAAACCACTAAAACTTCTCATATCCAGCAGTAAGCCTGTTTCACTTTCTCATCGTGTGTTCACAGAAATAGCACTTTTAATTTGCCCCAAGAACTTTTCTTTTGCATTCATAGGTGGCTGTTTGGCCTAAGAGGCCTAGCTTTTTGCTTTTGACATGTCTTCCTCTCTAAGCTTAATCATTTCTAGCTTTTGATCTAAAGTGAGGTATGTGTGACTCTTTCACTTGAACAGTTGGAGGCCATTGTAGGGTTATTAATTGGCATAATTTTGGTAATGTTGTGTCTCAGGGAATAGAGAAGCCCTGAGAGGGGTGAGAGAAGGGGGAATGGCATGTCGATGGAATAGTCAGAATGCACACAGCATTTTTTGACTAAGTTTGTGGTCTGATATGGTTTGGCTCTGTGTCCCCACCCAAATCTCATCTCCAATTGTAATCCCCATAATCCCTACATATTGAGGGACTGACCTGGTGGGAGGTGATTGGATCATGGGGCCAGTTTCCCCATGCTGTTCTTGTGACAGTGAGTGAGTTCTCACAAGATCTGATGGTGCCATGATTGTAAGTTTCCTGAGACCTCCCCAGCCATGTGGAACTGTGAGTCAGTTAAACCTCTTTTCTTTATAAATTACTCAATCTCTGGCAGTTCTTTATAGCAGTGTGAGAGTGAACTAATAAGCTGTCTTATATGGGTATGGTTTGTGGCACCCCCAAATAATTATAATAGTAACATCAATTATTATAACAGACATAATAATAAAGTTTAAAATATTCCAAGAATAATCAAAATGTTACACAGAGACACAAAGTGCACAAGCTGTTGGAAAAATGGTGCATGTAGACTTGTTTGATGCACATAAAGCTTCAATTTATAAACGCAGTATCTGCAAAGTGCAGTAAGGTGAAGTGCAATAAGAGGTATACCTGTACTGACTCACAGTGCCTCTAAATGCAATAACTTGTTTTCAAATTAATGATTGGCACTATCTTGATAAATTTATTTAGAAAAAAGAACAGTCAATAGGAGAGTTATGGTACATAGTTTCTACGGAAAAATAACTTTTTTTTTTTTTTTTGAGATGGAGTCTCGCTCTGTCACCAGGCTGGAGTGCGGTGGTGAGATCTCGGCTCACTGCAATCTCCGCTTCCCAGATTCAAGCAATTCTGCCTCAGCCTCCTGAGTAGCTGGGATTACAGGTGCGTGCCACCACACCCAGCTAATTTTTCTATTTTTAGTAGAGACGGGGTTTCACCATGTTGGTCAGGCTGGTCTCGATCTCGTGACCTCGTGATCCACTCGCCTCAGCCTCCCAAAGTGCTGGGATTACAGACAGGAGCCATGCGCCTGCCCGGAAAAATAACTTTTGTTCACATGCTCAAGTTGCTTTGGTTAAAATGTGCAATGCTAAAGAGTAGGCTTTATTTTATAAAACTACATTTTCTTAGTGTTCTGTTTGCTTGATTAAAGTCATATCTAGGAGATATGATTTGGAAAGATTCTTTTCTTCAATCTGCCTGATGAAAAAATGCAGAGATATTGCAGATGTGTTAGTGTTGCTATCATGTGAAACATTAGCCAAAACTGACCAATCAAAACACATTGCTGGAATGACGACCATTTTATAAACAGACTGCTTTTCAATGGATAAATACAACTCTGAACTTCAACCTAGGAAAGTTGAGTGTCATGACAGCTTATCTCTTAATAAAATGTAATTTTGGGAGGCTAGAATCAGAGTCTGGGTCCTTGGTACTTAATTCTTAGAGCAAATTGCTTTTTCCTTTACAAACTATCATTTTGTCTCTACAGCATCTTCAAACTTCATTATTATTCTTTTATGGCTTTGGGAGCCAAAAGAGAATCATCCAGCATTAAGAGTTCCTTTAATGATGCCATTACATAAATTCTGTAATAGTGATTGATGGCCAGTTCTACTTAAAATAATTTCTATGGAGGAGATTTGTCTTCCCTCTTGAAAGCCTGCTTCACTGTTTTAAATCATTCTTGATTTCTTATGCCACCAAAAACTCCCTTCTCTTTTTAAATAATAACTTATTTCCTACCATCTTTTTTTCTATGAAGATATAAAACTGCTGGCTACTGGCTTGATTGTAATGGAATCTTCCATAGTTATAGATAGTTAAGTTGCATATTAGATACTCACTTCTAAGACTTACATAAACCTAACTTTAGAAGAATAATTGTCCTAACTGGTTTACAGAATGGCTGTTTTTCTTGTGTTGCTGATGCTACCTCACACTGAGAATTTTCAAAATGCTTTGATAAATCCTACTAAGTTTCATCTTACAGAAGAAGTCATTGGAGAAGCTCGTTATAGTTGTCTTTTTTATTTAGATGGAAATGAAATCCTTATCCCAAAACACAGGTGGTGGGACTCAAACTAGGCCTGAAGCCTAGTCTCCTCTACTTGTTATTTTAATTAATCTCTCAGATTTCCTTGTAGTGTATAAGTGTTGAGTCCCAAAGTGTTCTTTTACATACAATATGCAGAATTCATAAGTTGAGCCAATTTCAACATACATTTGCTAAGCACCGAGTGAGCAGTGAATATTGAACAGGTGTTCTGAGTTAAAAATATAAATAAAGCTTCAAAATGCTTATGGCAGTAAAAGGGCAGACCCAGAATGACAAAGAATAAAGAGCTGTCTTGGGAGAGGTGTTGATTGTGGGGTGTTTAGCAAGGTTGGTTTAGTTGACTTGGCTAGGTACGTAAGTATATCTTTTTTACTTTCTTTTTCTGTCCATGTGTCTTCAGAACTTATATAGGACAAACTTTCCAGGTGGGAAAGTGCTGTTTATTAACAAAAACTATGATGTAATTGTAAATAAACCATTATGGGGGAAGTTACAGGGAGAGGGTGTTACTTGAACACATCCTTGAAGGATAGTACTACTTTGGCAGCGAAGGATATAGGTAGGTGTAAGAAAGCCCTTTCATGCTCAAGGAACAGCCCAGGCTTGTAGAATACAAAGGATATTGTGAAGGTAAGCCCATTAAAGATGACAGGAGATAATTGTGGCAATGAGACTCAGAAGTGTAGGATCACCATTTTCTTAATAAGTGAACTCACAATGTGTCATTTTGAAAGAATTTCAGAATAATGCACAGTCAGGAATTCAACTTGAGAAATTATCAATCACAAAGAGCTTATGGGGTGCACAAAGAAGCATGGAAATTTTAAGAAAAACAAAAGAACTTGGAAGAAGAAGATGAGAAAGATGTTGAAGGAAAAAGGTGCTCAGAAAAATAAGTAGAGAACATCTAGATGAAATATGTAATTTAGACTTTCACAATTACCTGTGGGTAATCCTATGTCAAAGCATTACCTTATTCAATCCTTCAAGAACCTAGACTATAATACAAAACTTGTGTTCTCTAATATGCAGCGAATTTCAGAGTCTTCAACAGCACTTTTATTTTTCAGAGTGAAGAACATCAGTTCCAAGGTAGAACAAACTCATTCTGTCTGTTAGCACCTTCAACTGAGAATCCACAAAGAAAAATAGTTTGATTTTTTTATAGCAGTGTGTAACACAGGTTGAAAGTGATCAGAAGATGATGTATTAAAGTGGACTCAGAAAACAGTCCTCTTTTAGATAAATGCTTTTAAAAATGAGTGGGCATAAAGCTCTATTTGGTATCTGAACAGTACATGCACTTAAATCTGTGTTCCTCAAGAAATGATTTCAATTAGGAAAAAAAATCCATTTAAATCTGGATCTACTAATAACCACTGTATTAAAACATAGCTACACAATCTTGTCCTTTATTTCTCTTGGGCTTAAGCTTTACTTGTGGTTAGTCATGTGCAAAATAAAATGAGAACATCTACTGTCAATTTAAGTTGATTCCCATCTGCCATGAATGGTAACCCATGATCTCTTCTCCGTTGGGTATTTTCGTTGTGTTCTTGTTGCTATTTTAGAGAGAATCTGCAATCACTTATTCTGTAGGTCTCACCCAGTGCTTGAAGAGAGACAACACTTGAAAACATAATGGCCAGATGATCTCAGGATGCAAGAATCCTTCAGATGTTTGCCGAGAACTATTGAAAGATGCTTCAGTTTGACAAAAGCAGGAAATGTTAATTTCAGCTCTTTTATAAATAGAGGGATGATCCGTAAAGGGAAAATTGTTGTCACAGCAAATGTACACTTGAGTGATTCAAACCTAATTGGTGGTTATATGATTCATTTTGAATATATTTACTGTAACAACTCGTAAACCGCTTTCAAATTCAGCTGTTGAATAGACTATTTTTTAAAAAACTAAATAGCTCTGAAAATTTTTATTTTTTGTTTTGAAAACCAACCTTTTTTATACCTTTGTCCTTGATCATATGCGCTATATGTAACCAGCAACTTGTCTTTTCTATTTTTCTGTCCTCTGATACCCATGCAAAATTCCCAACATATTAACATAAAGGAAGCATATTAGCATTATGCAGTTGGTCTCAGTGGCAGAAAGATTTATGGTATAAGTATATATTAACTAGAGACTTACTTAATTATGAAAAATAAGGTCACATTCCTTTAAAAACTCTATTAAATCAAGATGCTCAAAGCAATTGGGGTATGGTTATTCTTTGCCATGCCTTCTTGCTTTGTTAACTACTTGTCCAGGTATGACCAAGAAAAGAGAAATTCGAGTAGAGTGATGATTTAGTGACTAGCTGCAAGTAATTTGCAACATGGTTAATTAAAACAAATCCTTATATGGAGCAGACAGAATTTGTCTCTTGGGTACACCACAGATTTATTTTGGATGAGTCATTCTGAAAATGAAGTATTCTAAAATTCAGATAATGCATACTTTAAATCAGCAGAAATGGGAGGAAATTTCTTTCCCTCTATTTTATATGCTTTCAAAAAATCTGATTATAAAAAAGCAAGTTTGTGGTGCTATTTTGGAAATACAAGGGAAAAAAATCCTGTGATTCTGTTACTCATAATGTTTAAAAGTATTTTGTTTCTGAAATGTCCAGTCTCTGCATATGAAATTTAAAAAAAATGGAGTCATATATACACAATTTTGTAGGCTGTTTTGGGAACGTTTCTTTTCCAAGTGCCTGCTTGGATTTCTACATGCCTTACTGGGCTCTTTGAAAATTGGATTCCTCATTCTAGAGACAGACACAGATCCACAAGGAATGCAGCTGTGTCATGGATATGCCAACATGCGTTTTCCTAGAAATGCGAGACACTTCTTCAAAATGTTAACTTTGCCTACTGATTTGTGAAGGTTTAGATATTAGTAATTAACAACTGTTAAAAATAAACTTTAATGCATATTTTAGGAGGGATAGTTGAAGAAGGAAAGCACCTAGAAGGCCCATTAAGTAGTTAAGGACAGAGTTGGCTCAAAGCCAGAATTATGAAGTTATGAGGAAGGCAGTTAGCTGGGTTGGAAAGATTTCATCTCTCCTTCTATGCAAAGAACAGAATTGTTACTTAGCTGAGTGATCGTATGTAGGAATCACCAGAGTTGGTTGGCTCTCTCAGTTGGGTTTAAAGTACAGTGTAAATAGGGTAAACTCTTGATTTTGGCATCTATAAAGCCATTTACATTCAGACAGCAAGTGAAGCAAAGCAAATAAACTGTACTCTGGCTGGGAATAATTCTGCCCTGCTGAGGTCAGTAATATCACTTTGTATTCTTCTTGAACTGTAGCTAAAGAAATAAAAAAAAATGATCACACTGACAGCAAAGAGAAAATTATTTGCATAGTGGGTGGATAATATGCTGTGAGGTCAGATTCTTAAATGCTGTGGTTGGAATATTTTTTTTAATTTTTATAAGGCTGAATGATTTTATTACCACTAATAACCCTTGTGGCTCTGGAAGCTTAAATAATCTGGGTAATCAAAATTTATGCTTTAGGATGGAAGATGATTATCTGCAGATGAGAGGAAGGAAATTCCTTTTTTCCCAATCCTCTGTGCTAACTACACTGTGGGTGAATAATCGCGTGGAGCATTTGGCTAAGGATTCTGTGTTGGAGGCAGGCAGTCCCTCCTTTGAAAGATCACATTTTGGTGGCTGTAGGCAATGAGCTGGGAAAGTGACTGAGTAATCTAAAACTCTACTCAGAGAAAAAGGACCGCATGGAGAATACTGCAAAGGAGAGGTAGAATAATGTGAGATGTTTGTCCTCCTCTTTGAGGGGTTCATTCCTCAGACTGTTGAGGTTTATTTTTTTCTTAAGATTATTTTAAACTAAAGCAGCTGTTTATAACGGTATTTGTATTTGCTCCACTGTATAAGGGTCCTACCATTTTAGAGAGTCTCCCTTCCCCAAATTCATGAGGATGGCTAGTTTGGGCATTTTAAATGAGTAGTTGGGAAGAATAGGATTACAGATTTGCCAGGCTTAATCTGGATTCATGGTACACGGGAATTTTTGTCATCATACAAATGCAAACAAATTCTATTTGTGGATTTCTGTCAAAATAGTTAAAGGAAAACTATACAGAGCACAGCTAACAAATTAAAGAATGTGAATTTCTTCTACAATGTTTGGCAAAAGAAACATATGACTTTAAGTTTTTCTAAATCTGATTAAATCTGACCAACAGCCCCTACCCAGGAAGGTGGCAAGAAATCTAAGCTCACATACTTACTACCCGTTCTTCCAAAAGTGAACTTGCGTCCCAGTTGTCTTAAACAGTTTAAAAATGTAATCTCTAAAAAATCTGAGCATATAGTGTTCTAATATATTTATTATAAAGCATACAAAGGAAGAATTACAAAGAAATATGTACAGTAATCTTTTTGATAAGTATTTTAACTTTAATATTAATGGAATAAACTTTGGCATTATTATTTATAAAGGTATTGGCAAAGCTTGATTGAGTATGCTTTATTAGGTTCAAAAATCTTGATTTTATCATATCAGTGACTTAAGCATTGAGTCCTAAGTCCAGTTTATTTGACATTTGGTTTTAATGGAATCAAAGCTGAGAAAAGATATCTAATAAAGATAAGTAGATTTAGATAGATGATGTGCACACTGGACTCCATTCATGAAATTATAAGATTTTTTTGGAACCAATAATAGAAAGGTTTTGTTAAAATTCATCTGTACATTTCCCTGTTTGATGATGTCAGTAAGTTAGTGGTTCTTAAACATTAACACTAAGGTGTTCCTTTGTTACATTTTCAACTAAAGGGTTCAAAACCCAGTGAAACTCTGCATAGATGATTTTACAAATGGCTAGAAAATTGTATTTTAAGTTTTTAAAATGCATGGATATAAGTTTTTAATAGATAATATGCTCACTTAGTTTTGGCAGCAAAGTCACATTTTCATCTCCAGACATCTGTTTTCAAAATGCTGTCTCCATAGCTCAAAATTCTTGCAGGACGTAGGTTTTTGAAAAAAAAGTTAAAAAAATGTCTTCACCTTTACCTTGGTGGAGAAAATTAAGGTGTTTATTATTTTTTATGGAAATAAAATATAATATTTTTTATTTATAAAAATTCAATAAAAATTTCAAATTGAAATTTGAAATTTGAAACATGTCTTTTTGTAAAAACATACATGTAACTTATTCCATCTGGTCTGCTTAAACAAAATGCTGTAGACTTGTTGGCTTATAAGCAATAGAAATTTTACTGCTCAGAGGTCCAGAGGCCGGAAAGTCCAAGATCAAGGAACCAGCAGATTAAGTGTCTAGTGAGGGCCCAGTTTCTTATAGACAGTCATCTTCTCACCCTGACGTCAAATGGCAGCAGACATCTTTTATAAGGGCAATAATCCCATCCCTATAACCTCATCACCTCCCAAAAGCCTCAGATCCAAATACTATCACCTTGGGCATGAAGATTTCAACATATGAATTTTTCCAAGGGACATATAAGACAATAGCATAACTTTAAATTTGATGGCTCTTTTAAGTACTTTGCCATTAGATAACATAGAATAAAACATGTCACACCCCATCTCATTCCACAGTACTGAAGGAGTCTCTGTTTGAGATTATATAAACCTACAAACAAATGCATGAAAGCTGAAATATATAGCAATAAGTGAAAAGTCAGTAAAAGCATAAGCAAACTTTGTTACCTGTCCTCATTATAGAGCTACCATTTTCCCCTGGTCAGCTGAATACTGTGGCCGGTGCAGGAAAGTCTGACAAATGAACTATAGTGTTAATAACTAAAGTATTATTTTTTTGGATAAAGTTATACCTAAACACATATCTAAACTTTAGAGATATTTAATAATTATAAGGCATATGTTTCTACCTGGCAAATGACTGCAGTACATCCTTTAGGGTGTGCCATCTGACCTTTGACCCACACTGATACCAAGGCACTGTGTCCAAGCCCTCATGGCTCCGTTGCTTCTGTGCCTGTCTTCAGCCTGGGAATGTTTGTTGAGCCTGGGGCTTGGTCACTCAGTGTCTAGCCTCCTTACAGAGAGCTACTCTGTTTGAGATCCAGCCACCTCTGTGTGGTCCTACCAGAAAATGGAGTAACCATTCTCTGGATCCATCAAATATTCTATTAGGGAATGGTCTGTGTCTGCCACTCAGATTGATATGAACAGGCGGCAGGGAAATACTGGGTAGAAGAGGGTGGTTCCCTGGCAAAGGCACCACTCTCAAGCCTGGAAACTCGCGGCTGTAAATGGGAACAGGCATTCCTATTTTTGCTCCCCAATGTTGCCTTTTACAAGACCAATCTGGCCCGTCATGCCCCTATCCCGCACCCATATAAACCCCAAACCACAGGCTCCATGAGTAGAAGAGTGGCAGAGTAGTAGGGCAGTGTGGCAGAGAATGAGAGAAGACAGGAGTTCAGCTTGGGATGGTTGGAGAGGAGATTGGCTGCAGGATGGCCGGACTCCAGGGAAAGATCATCTTCTCATTTGATCCCCTTTCTAGCTCTGCACCCATCCTGCTGAGAACCACCTCCATCACTCATTAAAATCCCCACATTTACCATCCTTCAAGTCCGTGTGACGCGATTCTTCCTGGATGCCGGATAAGGGCCCAGGTACCAAGAGGGCAGTGTAGAAAGACTGTCACCCTGACTCTCCACTGAGCTGGTTTAACACTTAGCTGTCTGTGGATGGCAGCTGCTAAAAGAGCATTAATCATAACATACTCCGAGATGCTACCATGGGGCTGGAGCCCAAAAGCACTTGCCTTGGCTCCTGCACCTGCCCATCTGTGTGTTCCCCATCCCATAAGGGATTTGAGCATGCAGCAAACGAGCCACACTCCTGTCGCAAGTCCTGAGAGGGGGTCAGGGAACTCTTCCATCTCAACATGAAGTTTCGTATGCAATTTTCGACAATTCATCACGAGGTTCTAGGCTCCTGACTTCCCACTGACTGTTACTTTTTAATATCTTGATGATGTTCAAGTCTGGATTCACTGGGTGAAGCTGGGGTGGCAGGAAGCGAGGGGAAGAAGCCCATGTGGTAGATTTGAAGAGTTCGAGGAAGGCTCACTTATCTTACACTCATCTCCAACAGAAAGCCCGGGATTTGTCAGTTGGAATACTAGCTCCAGTGCTTACTGGATGGGTGACCTTAACGAACTAAGTAACTTGCCTGAAACTCAGATTCCTCTTCCCCAAAATAGGCATAAAAGTCTTTCCTTTAGGAGCTGGCGTGAGGATCAAGGGTAATGTATTTAAAGTGCATAGCACACTAACCAAAGTATTCAATAAATAGTGGTTTTTAACTGATTTTCTCCTCCCCGCCTCTTTTTCTGGGTGGGCCTAACCCTTCTGGTTATTAGGAAGGGAGAGAAAGAGTCGATCAAGTGGCCCACTGTGTCACTAGCTCAGGCCCCAGGCCAACTCACACGAGCTACCAGAAGGAAGACATCTGCAATTTTAAGATGTTTCTTACAGGCAACTCTAACAGCAGGTAGAAGACATGACACAGCATGGATGAATTGTCTGCATTTGTATTGACCAAAGTCAGGGACACAAACAACAGGTGTGTACCATAACCAGAAGGTCTCAATGATACATGCTCAGATTAGTTCTTTTACACACATTCTAACTACTTTTTAGCAGAACATTATCCTTTGCTTATAAGAAAACCAGTTCTGATATCCTTCACAGAACTTGCAAGATATCTACCCCAAGGCCGTTCACTTCTGGCTTTGTCTCTAATTACTATGTGTTCAGTTTTATTTGTTGCACCTTGTTTTTCTCAGGATATACTAGCATTTGGTGATGATGCTATGACCTGGGCAATTGGAAATGCCATGTACACAACTGTTCTTGATTTACTCACTACATTCATGGCTTACCTCACTTTTGAAGTCAAAAGAGTGTTTAACATCTCCACAGTTCTAAGACCTTCCCCATGGTCCTAGTGCCTCATACATTTGTGCTTTAATTCATTGACTTCACACATCTCATCCTACTATCCAAGCCTGAAGCAAATTTCCTTCCTGTATCCAATTTGCATTGCAAATTCTTTTTGCAAAAATGTTGACTCAACTATCACTATTATTGTTGGTGTTATCTTGCCATTCTAATTTGCTTACTTTTGTTTAAAGCTCTAACTATGGATTAGCTTATCAGAGCAGTGGAGTTTACTTGGGGAGAAAGGAGGAGAAATAATTTGATAATTTGTGCCATTTCCTAGAGAAAACTTGCCTAAATGAGATGTGCATTAGTGGTGTAGGAGACGCGGGGGAGGTTGTGGGTAGCCACAGGGACTTGAAGTCACTTTATGCCAGTTGGGAGAACTTGAGAAGCAAGGGGGCACAGAAAGAGAATCTTAGAGGCAAAATCAGTCTCAATCTAGTTTAATTTTTTTTTGCTTTGGTCTCATCCTAGGTAAGGTTCTTCAACCCTGGGAATAATTTCATTTCTGATACTGTAACACCAAGGCTCACAGTCCTCTCCTTTCACTAGGGACAAAATGCACTTCTCCTCCACTTTTTTCTTAATAGGGGAGTCTGGTAGATGTTATCAAGACACTTTCTGCAGGGGTCTTTTGTAATTCTAGTTAGATTTTTGTTGGTTTTTATTTTTATCAACGTTATACACTTCTCAAGAGTCTCTCCTGCCATTTCCTGCCAGGCCATTTGCTCTCACACAGACAGAGGCAATCACTGCCAAACCATGAATATAGAGCTAAGTAACATGCATATACTTCAAAATTTAGATTGTCTATTAAATCCTTCATATGGAAGATGAGGATGTCACTTGCTTTCAGCCTACTTCTATGTACTAACCCATAATTCTGGCCCCTGAGTCTCTTCACTGTTTTTTATTATAATTTCATTTGAGCCAATATTAAGCTTGACATTATTACAATACTGTAAATGCTGTTTGTCACTGATTCATAGAGTACACTATGGTATAATGCTTTTTTTACACAAATTTTTCCCTAGAATTAATAATTGTCCTTTATGGATATTGTTTACCTGGATTTCTGAAAACATATCTATGAATAAACCTCAAATGATCCTTTTTGTGTGAGTTTCATTTTTATGTGTTCAAATATATTAGTGTTTTTTCAATTGATCGTCTTTGAAGAAACCTCTCCCAGAGGTCTCCGGCTTGTTTTAATCTGACCTGGTTGCTCTCTAGGTTTTGTGTGTGTTGGTCTTGGACTGGTATCATGGCATATTGGGAGTTCCTTTTACACCTCTCTTGTTTGAAGCTCCTGGGTCCTTGATCCATGCCCTCCTCTTTCTTGGTTTACTCCCTCACTTTGATGCTTCCCATATTCCTGTGGGTTCAGTAAGAGGCGAGTGCAGAAAATAAACTTTTGAGAACTCGGAAGTCTGAATATTGTTTTATTCATTCTATCTGCCTACCATAACTTTGGTAGGATATGAGATTTTATGTTGAAGATAATTTTCCCTTAGAATGTTAAAGGCTTTGCTCTATTTTAGGTATTAATAAATTATTTCTGTAAGAAGTGGAATGGTAACTAGTTAAGTCTTTGTGCACTGTGCAGCTCTGCTGAACTACTGAACTGAGCTTTGTAGCATCAAAGCAGCTATATAAATATTTAAACAAATTAGCGTGGCTCTGTTCTAATAACACTTTTTTTCTTTTTAAATAAAAGGTAGTCGTGTACTTTCTCAACCCTGTCCTATTCTAGCTTCCACTGTGGCTATGAGATAACCAGTTATTATTCTTTTATTTGGATGAAATTCTTTCAGGAAGCCGATAGGATCTTCTATTTTAGGTAGTGCTCTGAAATTTCACAATGAAATGCCCTGGTGCACATCTATTTTAAATAATTTATTTGAACAAATAATGGACCATTTCAATCTGGAAATTTATGCTCTTTAACTTCAGAACTTTTAAAAAAATTGTTTCTTTGATTTCTTGCCTGTTTTCTCTTTCTTGAATTTTTATTTGGGTGTTGGGCTTCTTAGACTGATCCTGTAATATTACCTTTTCTCACTCTCTCTATATTTTTTCCCTACTGTCTGGGAGACTTCTTTAAACTTTATCTTCCATCTTGCTGATTAATTTTTATAATTCTGTGTTTCTATATTTTTAATATCTAAAATGCTTGATCTCTGAAAGATCTTTTAGAATAACATCCTGTTGTTTCATAGATACAAAATGTTTTTATATTGAATATATTAATAATTTTAAAAATCAGTGTTCTTTGTATTGTACAGTCTCTATTTCCTTAAAGTTGTCATTGTTTTTGGTTATTCATTTTGACCTCTGCCTTTCCTAATATATGCTTTCATCAAATGTTTGGTGTTCTGTGGCTATTACCCTATATTTAAGAGAAAGGCATCATAAAATGTTCTTGGTAGAACTCGTTGACTGTGGTGCATTTCTTTAGGAAATTCTCAATGTAAGTATATTTGGGTCTTTGGTAAGTTTCCCCAGAGGAAAACTTTTCATTTCTCTGCGGAAGTGTATTCTGGGAGCCAAATGGGGAATAAATCGTATAGTATTTTGTGACCTGAGTGAAGGATTCAAACTAAGGTCCTCAACATTTAAAATATTTCCCTTTTTTCACTCCGAAAGCCACTAGTTCTCTACCCTTATAGTGTTTCACCAAATGTTTAGTTATAGCATGTGAGTTTGTGAGGACATATGCCTTCTACTTTACTATTGTTTAAAACCTGGCACATAGTGGATACTCAATAAGTATTTGTCAAAAATGAGTTTTATATCTTGTATATAAAATATATTGAAGATATGACTGACCTTTAAGATCTTATACTATTATTAGCAAACAGAATTTTCTCAGAGCTAAATGCACTGTTTAAAGTAATAGTTTATTCCTATATTTATTTGCATATAGTGTTGAGGACCATCCATTGAATTTGCTCTGTGTAAAGGGTGATTTAAGCTACATGCTTTCTCTTAGAAAAATCTAGACCATCATGGACTTTGGAGCCAACAGAATAAATTCCAGTCTCCAATTTTGTGAAATGCGTGCATTAGCAATTCAGACATGTGGTACTTTTGATTGCGTAGGTCTTTTCAATGCATTCATACCTGCCTGCATGTCACACCCGTGATCCATGAGCTTAGCTAGTGAATGAAGAAAGCTATCTTGAATGTTAGGATAAAAGCACTCAGGATATTTCCTAGAATTTTCTTCTTAAAATCAAGTAGCAGGATTAAGACAATGTACCAAGAAATTTGAATTGAGCAGATGTTTCCATCCAAACAAGGAATCTGATAATGCGCTATACAATTGATGCAATATCTATTATACATTGATTGTTAAAATGACAGTAGTGGTATGAACTCTCATCATCATGGAGTGATGTAAACTCCTACAACTTATTACCAAAATGTTTGAAAAATGTCAGAAACCAATAATCCAGGAGGCATTATGTAGTATGGGTGAGTGCCTAATTTTTTTTTTTAGATTTTTGTAAATATGTATCTTGAATGATTTATGTTAAAAGATAAGAGACAGTATTTTGGTCAGTAGTCTGTTTATTGAGGGAGGAAAAGATAGAGAGGGTGAAGATAAAAGAAAAATGCCAAAATTTTACTGAGAGGACAGAGTTACCCGTAGGGTACAGTTATGGGTGTAAAAATTCATCTGTTTTACTTTTTAGAGCTACCATTTTTATTGACTTTTGGGCAGAATTATTTACAGAAAAGAAAATGTAACTTCTTCCAACAAACTTGACTTCTTAGGAATCTACAAACAATTCATTAGACTTGAGTTCATCATAGTTGAACTTAAAATGTGTGGCAGCTGTGAAGGTACTTTTCTGTTCAGAATGAAAGAAATTGAAGAGGTCAAACAACTTGTCTCAGAAAACAATGATATGGGTTCTCCAGTGGATTTGTTTCCACCTTTATCTGCTGGCAAAGAGCTTGGTGAATAGTAATACAGGCCTTGGTGAAGAGCCATGCAGGTGATGATTGACATCTTTTTGTCAGCAGTCGGTGCTGTTCTTCACACTGTTCCTGACCCAGCACTGTCAGTTTTCAGGTTGTGCTTCCTTTGTATTTTCACTTTACATTGCTGGTTGTTTTTATAGGAAGTGTGTGTGTACACTGGATTTAGGGAAGATTCAGTTAGGGCTATCCTGGGTCAGAATAGATTCCAGCCAGTTTTCTAAAGCATAGTGAGCAAATTTTTTTTTTTTTTTTTTTTTGAGACAGTTTCACTCTTGTTGCCCAGGCTGGAGTGCAATGACACAATCTCAGCTCATTGCAACCTCCGCCTCCCAGGTTCAAGCTATTTCCTGCCTCAGCCTCCTGAGTACGGGCGTGTGCCACCACTCCTGGCTAATTTTTTTTTTTTTCCTAAGTAGAGACAGGGTTTCTCCATGTTGGTCAGGCTGGTCTTGAACTCCCGACCTCAGGTGATCTGCCCACCCTGCCCTCCCAAAGCCCTGGGATTACAGGCATGAGCCACTGCACCGGGCCACAAATTCTTAAGTAACTTCCCTTATTCATGTAACAGAAACTTAGTGAAGGTCAGATGTATGCCAAGGAGACCAATTTTAGCACTCGTAGGGCCTGAATTCTCTGATCCTTCTCATGTCTTGCCAACCATACAAACACATACCTTTCATACCCTGAAAGAAGGTCCGAGGATGTGGCTTTCGGCTCCTCTAGGTGACAGCCCTGAGCTCTCTGAACAGGCAAGCTATAATTCTCACAGCAGCCCTTCATTTCTTGACTCTCCTTTAGCCCTCTGCACTTAGAATTCTTGCTTTACTATAGCTCATTCTCCATTTTGTGAGGAAAGAAAAGCTTTATGAACAGGTTATCCACGTGGTGCTTCAGAGAAAAACCAGGCAAGACATCCTTAAGATACTCTTCTATTCCTTTTTTCATCCCAATTGTTACAATTTAATCTTGAATCTATGATGTAATCTTTTCAGTTTCTGTGGCAGAGATCACTTATTGTCCCCTAAGTTCCATTCTTCCCTCTTTCTTTAGAAATACAACCCATATTTTTAGTTATGCACATGCCTGCCCAGGGAAAGATGACATTTATGAGCCTCACTTATACCTAGATATGGTGACATAACTAAGTTTGGGCTAAAAATTGCCAATAGAAAAAGTGTAACTTTGGGGTGACAGCCTGAAAGATGAAGTGACTTACTCTTGGTTTCTTTCCTCCTTTCAACTAACTGGGGAATGGCAAGTGGAGCAACCGTGGAAGCCACTTGTGGAGATGGCAAAGCCCCACTCTCACCAAGGACTGCTCACATGTAGACTGTTACATGAAAGGAGACAGCATTCATCTTATTTCAATCAGTGTATTTCAGGGGTCCTTTATTCAGCAGCTTAGGGTGTACCTTAAATAATAAAGGCTTTATCTTTATTAGTCTTTCAGTTTTCAGAAGCACTCTATTGAAACACACATGCTGTTGGGCAAACATGAAAAAAATGCTCAACGTCACTAATGATCGGGGAAATGCAAATTAAAACTACAATGCAATACTACCTTACTCCTGCAAGAATGGCTGTAATCAAAAAATTAAAAAAAATAGATGTTGATGTGGATGTGGTGAAAACAGAATGCTTTTACACTGTTGGTGGGAATGTAAACTAGTATGACCACTATGGAAAACAGTGTGGAGATTCCTTAAAGAACTAAAAGTAGATCTACCATTTGATCCAGCAATCCCACTACTGGGTATCTACCCAGAGGAAAATAAGTCATTATATGAAAAAGACACTTGGATACGCATGTTTATAGCAGCACAATTTGCAATTGGAAAAATATGAAACCAGTCCAAATGCCCATCAATCAACAAGTGGATGAAGAAAATGTGAGAGAGATATATATATATACACACACACATACCATGCAGTACTATTCAGCCACAAAAAGGAACAAAATAATGGCATTCACAGCAACCTGGATGAAATTGGAGACCATTATTCTAAGTGAAGTAACTCAGGAATGGAAAAACAAACATTCTGGGTTCTCATTCACAAGTGGGAGCTAAGCTATGAGAATGCAAATGCGTAAGAATGATACAACGAACACTGGGGACTCGTGGGGAAAGAGTGGGGAGGGGGTGGTGAGGGATAAAAGACTACACATTGGGTACAGTGCACACTGCTTGTGTGATGGGTGCAACAAACTCTCAGAAATCACCACTAAAGAACTTACTCATGTAACCAAACACCACCTTGTTTCCCCAAAACTTATCAAAATAATAAATAAACAATACTTATGCCATTGGGAAGGGATACTACAAACTTTGTCAATAACATTTGTGTTGGTGGGGAGTTGAGAGTCTCTGAAATGGGACACGGGCTTGACCCTGGAATTGCGGTAGTAGATATCAGAAATTAAACACTAAAGAAGAGAAGTAGCGAAAGGCCACTGGTTAAGATATTTGCTAGCAGGATTTTTTTTTTCTTGAATTAATTTAGGAATGGCAAATAAAAATATTCCTAGAGGAACTCCCATATAGACCCATAGGCCTAATTCAAACTTTATAATTTCAAATGGAGAATTACTATAGAAAAGTACTTTTCTTGTCATAATTCAAGTAAACCTCTTCCTAATTGAATAAATCAATTTTGTTTTATTATAATTACCATTATGAGATACAATATAGTGACCATAGAAACATTTTTTTTAAAGTGACCAAGAAATCAACAATTTCTTGAACACCCATATTGGAGTCAGCTAATGTATTAATATCAAGCCCTTTGCCAACTACTGTGAAGAATCGGGAACATAAATGAGGGATTCTGCTTTTAAGGCACTCACACAGGCTAGAGAGAAACCACATCGTGTCATATGATAAAGTAACTGAGGGGGTCAAGGCAGGGTTTATTAGATGCCAAGTGATATGAGCTGTGGGAATTCAGAGGATTGAGGCTCATGAGGACAAAAATAGTTAAGCCTTCCTGGGAAATGCAGGTCCTTTCTGTGACTTGCGAAGATAAAGTTTCCAAACAATAAAAAAATTGCATATTTTTTTCTACAGTGTAACAATAATGAACAAAATATAATCATTTCAAACAAGTGGGGCTTGGGACTCAGAATATCTTGGTTTCAATTCCCACCCTGATACTTACTGGACATGTATCATCTTGGACAAATTATTTAACCTCTTGGAGTATTTCCTCCTGTGTAAAGTACATTTAAGTAATACTTTATAGAATTTTTGTGAAAGTTTAATGAGATAATTTACCTAAAGTAAGTTATTAACAAAAACAGTAATAATTTCGGAGGCTGATGTTATCACCCAAGTGATTTTGCATGACATGGAAAAGACATTGTTCTTGCTCTCAAGGATTTTATGACCTGAAAGAACTACTTGCTAGCTTGAGGAGTGATGCTAAAAGAATGAGTGCCATGTTGGGGGCTGTGTTGTCTGTACTTACTGGCAAAGGTCTTGTGTGTTTCTAAGTTCTTTATCACTATCTCCTGTGACAGATGTCCTTCAATACCTTATTTGCATTCAGCATATTTTTTCTCATATAAAATCTTTGTGGATTGCTTTCTTTTTCATTTGAAAATCTTAAGTTTGCTATAAAGTAATAGATAATTTAGAACTAAAATTTTTTTGGGATTATATACCCTGCTCATTTCATTAAATAAAAATGAGAAACTCAAATGAGATGAAAATTATTTTAGAGTTTGCATGAATAAAGTTATTTTCAATCCTTATTTGCAAAGGTTTCAAGTAAAAAATGAGCAGAAGGAAAAAAATACACTGGCTTTTTTCTTACTGAAAATTCTAGATCTTGGTTACCAAATATATTAGCTGTATTATGGACTAGATGTTGTAATGGTTTCTGCTAATGATGTCAACATAATGCACAGTGTTGAATTTACAATTCAAGTATTTTAATATATTCTTCATACATACATTTTTTAAAATGTGAGTGTTTATTCAGCTTGTTCTATTTGAGAATATTTTAATCCTTTATGAATATATACAGACCTCCCAGGAGCAGACTCTGAATCCAGCAGCATCAACTCAAATTTCAGATCCGTGAAAGAATTATGCTAGCAATTATGAGGCATGCCCTTTTTGAGTTCATAGATCTTTATTACACACATACAAGATGCATAATTTGAAATGATATTTTTTTCTTTTTAGAAAGAATAAAAAGTCTAAAATTCTACTGAGAATGACAAAAGAGACTGAATTATTCTACATAGTATTTTACCTATTGTTTTTGCTTTGCTTAACCTATATATTCTCCTAAAAATCCACATAAAAGAAGCTTTAAAATTATATTTTTCTCTCAGTGTTAAGGAGAATGAATGATTGTAGTCATAGCGAAAGAAAGTGTTTTTTAAGATTCTGAGAAAATTCCTAAACCGTAGGAATGCATTCATTGAAAGGAAGACATTGTGCTATTACCCAAGGGATTTTACATGAATGGAAAATACATTGTTCCTGTTCTCAAGGCTTTTGTGACCTAAAGGTAAATTAAGAAAAGATGTGACTATCACTGAAACTCTGAGCTACATTTTCCTGCAGCCTTTCCCCTTTGCACTTTGCTGGACTGAGAAGTATTAAATGTGAGTAATAATTATTTTTAAAAGCTCACCTTTAAGGGAGCATCAGCATTTAAAAAATATCAAAATATTTCAGTTAAGAAGGGGAGAATGAAGAGTTTTGACTATGCCTATTTTTTTGGCAGCGGGGAAAGAACTGGTTGCTTAAAACATGTGGGAGGGTAAGTTCACTCTGAGTCATGGAGAGTTAATGTTTGTTTTGATGTTAAGTTCCTGTGCCCACATCCTCTGAGTTGGAAACATTATCCTCACCCCAGGATTGAGTCTTGATTACCCATTGTCAATATTCCTCCCAAAGGGATTATTTCCTCCATCTACATAGATATTATTTAATTGCTTATTAGCTCCTTTCAGGGAGAGCAAACTAAATATTTAAGTGCTAATAAATTTTATGTGTGTTTATTAGTAAGGTATTTAAGTATTGCCTCTTTCATAGAAAAACTAAAATTGCAACCACTGCTAAGGAGTAAAATTGTATCTGTCATACTAATCTTTTCTTTATCGTATTTTGATAGGATACGTGCAGTAATTTAAAAAATTGAATTAAATGGATGAAAATAGAAATTTTGAAAGCATGTTCAAAAGAGTTTAAAAGTTGAATGACAGAGAAAAAGAGTAGAAAATGAAAAATAAACTTCGCTCTCTTTTGCAATAATGATTCTCTAACACTTCACCTTTATATAAAGCTCTCCAGCAAGTATTTTAGAATTCCCCTTTTCCTATGCGACTACATTTTATTATCAGTGTAAATGCATTTGCACAAATACATCAGGGTAAATACATTTATCCTTTAAATGCTTTCTTTTCCAAGGTATATAATTTCATGTTTCAGCTAAGATCTCTGATCTTATGATGTGAAAATGAATTTAAATAAGCTGGTTTGTTATGAAGAGGGAGTGTTTTGAAAATCCTAAAATCACTGAATGCTAGGATTTATTGTTCTTCTGCCTTCTATTTAACATTGATTTCCAGAATAAATGGCACAGGGCTTTTTCATCAGATGGATTCTTCCCAGTCTTGGATAGATTGTCTGCCAGGAATTCATCTCATTTTCTGCCCTTTGCAGGACAATTGAATGAAAATGTTAGGTTTCCTTGGCTTCTGCTTATGGGAGTCTCAAACCTAGAACATCTTTTATGCAGCCAGTTTTCTTCTTTTACTCCTTTTGGACTATTCACTTTTAGTCTTCCACTGTCAAAGGTACCAACATTCGGGGTGTGTGAGTGTGTGTGTGTGTGTGTGTCTGTGAAGTAGTGCTATTGATATGGATTCGAGGAGGGGAAATACTGGGTAGAAGAACGCGGTTCCCTGGCAAAGGCCCCACCCTCAAGCCTGGAAACCCGTGGCCCTAAATGGGAACAGGCATTCCTCTTTTCAGGCCCAAATGTTGCCTTTTGGCCTGCCACACCCCCTATCCTGTACCCATAAAAACCCCAAACCCAATGTTCCATAAGCAGATGAGCAGAAGAGCTTCAGAGCCACATGGCAGAGAAGGAGAGAAGAGAAGGAGCATCCAAACATGGAGAGGAGATTGGCTGTGGGATGGCCAAACTCCAGAGGAAGATCATCTTCCCACTCCATATTCTTTCCAATTTCTCATCCATCCCTCTGAGAGCCACTCTCTACCACTCAATAAAATCCCCACATTCACCATTCATGAAGTCTGTTTGACCTGATTCTTCCTGGACGGTGGGCAAGGACCCAGGTACCAAGAGGGCAGGGTGTAAAAGGCTGTCACTGTGACTCTCCACTGAGCTGGTTTAACACTTAGTTGCCTGTGGATGGCAACTGCTAAAAGAGTGTTAATTGTAACACATTCCCTAGATGCCACTGTGAGTTCAGAACCCAAAAGCACTCGTCCTGGTTCCTGCAGCTGCCTGTCTCCATGTTCCCACTCCTGTAAGGGGTTTGAGTGCACTAAGCTCAAACTGAGCAAGTGAGCCACATCCTGTTACAAGTCTCTCCAGTAGGTCAGGGAACTCTCCCGTTTCAGTACTGCGGAGAGAGCAGATGACATGCCAGTGAAGAGACAGAGTGTCAATAAGAGAAATGCAGGAAAATACATGTAAAGTTTTAGAGTCCGAAGGCCAGCTGAACTGTGTCCCTGCCATCACTATGCTTTACCATGTGGTTTTCCATGGTCTGAAAAACTGTCCAGGTTTATAGTGGAATGTCCCAACACAAGGTGAAAATGATGCCTGGATTGAGACTATTTCTTGGCTGGTTACTGTTACTAGGCTTTTGTAGTTTTAATGTTACAATGTGCAGTATTATCTTCTATTTATCTGTCTTTTTATTTGCGTTCTATATAATGATGCCAGGATAGTAATAATTACTATGAACCTCACAGGGGATATTTTAATAATTAAAGTAATAACATCCTAAGAAGCAATATAGAAATAAAGCAAAGCGAGTAAAGTAAGATGTATTTAATGAATAATTTAATGCAGCAGTTTCCATTGTCCTTGCAAAACAAATTAATAGGATGCAGTCAACTTCAATTTATTCTTTTTAAGTGCTTTCTCTTGAAAGTCACTAGAGCATTATCATCAAGAAAACATAAAAATTACGTAGCATTCTCTGTCCTCAGAGCTACAATGTTCCCTTTTGCTTTGAAGTCAGTCACAAATATTATATTTTTTATGTAGAATTCAAAAGATACCTTAAATTTTTTAAAAAATTTGACTAATGGGAAATTTGCAATGTAATTTTGTGGGTAGAATTTCTTTCTGAGACCATTCTCCCACTGAAAAAAGATTCAAGGCCTGTGGAATAAATGGGGCTTCTGACCATGTTTTAAGAACCCCTAATATTCCCCTTCTCCTCTCCTCCTTAGCTCTACATCCTCCTCTTCCAATCTGCACAGTTTCCTTTTTCATATACTAGGGAGGGCATTTACCCATGCTAGAAAAGCAGCTTCAAACCCAAATGTTACAGGGGTCAAACTGATAATCTAAATAAGTAAAGTGGGCCAGGTGCAAGGTAAAGGGTTTATGGGGGCTGTGGCAGATTACAGGTGCCTGCTTCCTCTATGGGAAACAGCCCATTCAACACTAGGAATAGTGACCATTCCAGTACACAGGTCAGGTGGTCACATCCCTAACTTTTACAGGGGAGCCAAAAGTTTTGTTTCTTAGGTCAACTTTCTTGACGTTTGCGTGTTAGTAAGTGATTCATATTTTTTCAGAAGAATATGACAGCAAGCAATGTATTCTTGCTGGCTGCCCTTGAGCAATTATTTCACAAAGTTGGCCCTAGAATGGCCAGGCATTATTCTTGGGCACTCAGCTTAAAAACTGTCCAATTTGGACATTCTCCTAATATAAGCTTTTCTGTCTCTCAGTGACTATAACCATACACTTCCATGGATATAATAATGCCCTGGTTTTACAGTATATTTGGTAGTTTCCTAAAAGCTTTTACACATATTGGCTTATAAAGCTTTAAGGATAACAAGTGAGATTTGGCAGTGCTAACGTTATCATTACAGATGAGGAAACTGAGGCTTGGAAGGTTTGCATTCCTTGCCTTAATGTTATAACAAAACTAAGAGGCACAGGTGGATCAAGGAATTATATCTTCTGACTCCTTGCCCAGGGCATTTCCTATTCACTTCAGTCTTTCGAGATCTGTAAATAGTTTAAATGTATAATACATTGTAAAATCTCAGCACTCAAGCCCTTAAGAAATACTTGAAAATCATTCAAAACTCATTTCAGTTCCTTGAGAGGTAAACATTATTGTGCTGTTTTATAAAAAGAAGAAAAGGGATTCAGGCTCAATCATTGTGAGAATGTTGTCAGTTTCAAATTGTATTTCTTGTCTTTGTATTTCTCAGTTTGATACTCCATTGACTAGAATTTTATATGTTCATCATTATTCCCTGCTGTGATTCTAGACCTAGCATCTCCTTGACATGAGAAATCATTTTAAGTATACCGCGAGTGCCTAGTGCATAGTAACAATTGTCAATGAACCACAGAAGAGAAATTAAGACTTGTCTTTGCACATATAATTGTGAGAGGAATACATATCTATAATAATGCAAATATTTGTAAGATTTTTAAAATAAATGTAATACAGGCACATGGAAAAAACAAAAATTCAAGGATGCGGAAGAGATGTCCTAGTTTAGGTTTCTCTTGTGAGGAGATTTTGAGATAAGAGCCTGTGGACAGGTAGTTTATTTGTGAAGTGTTCAAACAGAGAAGGGAAGGACTAAGAAGAATTTAAAAATAAAGAAGGAAGTTATTGGCCAGGCGCGGTGGCTCATGCCTGTAAATTCCAGCACTTTGGGAGGCCAAGGCGGGTGGACCACCTGAGGTGGGGAGTTCCAGACCAGCCTGACCAACATGTAAGAAACTCTACCTCTACTAAAAATACAAAAACATTAGCTGAGTGTGGTGGCACATGCCTGTAATTCCAGCTACTTGGGAGGCTGAGGCAGGAGAATCTCTTGAATCCGGGAGGGAGAGGTTGCAGTGAGCCGATATTACACCATTGCACTCCAGCCTGGGCAACAGGAGAGAAACTCCATTTCAAAAAACAAAAAACAAAAACAATAACAAAAACAGAAAGTTATGATAAAGGGGCATTATTGAGTTCATCCCACTGTGGACAGCTGCAGCTCATCATGCAATATCATATGAGGACTATGTACAATACCTCAGAATGACCTGTCCAAAGATAACGTGGAGAAGCATTTGATCATTGATTTCCATACACCCAGAGTTGCCCATAGACACACAGGGGCATATCTGACTTGTTTTGAGCACTACAGTAGCATCAGAGAAGCCTTGGGGTATAGCAGGAAGGCATTGAAGGTGGTGTGCACTTGAGATAAGGAGCCATTCGTGTGAAATAAGTTGAAGCCTGACCCAAAAGGTCACAGTTAGCGTGGCTGGAAACACAGATGAGGCCAAGGAGCTGTTAGACTGTGCACAAGAGTTGGATGATGCAACAGCTTGTCAATAAGAACAGATTTCCAGTTGGGTATTTTTGTCTTTATAGTGGTACATCATAAAAATAAATAGTATTTAGTAGTCTAAACAGTATTTATTTCTTTATAAACTTTATACACTCCTTTCACTCCTCCCCCTAACTTGTTATAATTTTCAGTTATTTTATTGGTAATAGTGTAGTTTTAAATAATATACTCAAAAGCACTATTTCTTATTTTAATAAATTTTAGTAGTTTCTTTTGATTTTTTAGTGAGTTGAGATTTTTGCCCCACCTTTGCCTTCATTTATCTGCTTCCACATCTGCCTCCAGCAGTTGACAGCTATCCCTTAATTTTTATTTTTTTACCATCAAGGTTGATAGCTATATGTTCTCTTTTGTATCCTTAATTATCTGTGCTTTCTCTGTAGTTTGATCTACAAGTTAACAACAAACAGCATTTAGCTACTTATCTTACATATAAGAATGATATACTAGAATTATGTATTTTCCAATGGATTTCAAATCATGACTCTTGTACAACTTGAATAAAAAATTTCTATGATTAAGGTCCAAATGAGTTATCTTTCATGCCATCCGAATCTGAAAATTGTCATATAGACTTTACCCTGTATGTATATGCATGTATATATTTCCCTGGAGTTTGTAATTGCCTTTCATTTCTTCTTGTTGAAAGAAAATGAATGTCTTATTTACCATATCACTTTAAAAGTTCTACCCTTTAATCATTATATCTCCGGAATGTCATTTATTCTATACATTTCTTTTTGAAGACCATTTTGGTGCTAACTGCTTTCTTGATATAATTTTGACCAATGGCTTTTTGTACTTATTTCACTTTGATTATACTGTGATACTGTTCATTTCACTTCTCTGTTCATTCTAGCATTTCTTGGATTTCACATTTTTCCCTTCCTTGATTTGGACTGGTTTTGCTTATTTCAATATGTTCTCAAGTAATTAAACTGTCTTGGTAAGAAGTCATGAGTCTTTACATGCCTAAAATGCCTTTATTTGCACTTATATTTGATTGATAGTATAGCTTGTCTAGAAATCTAGTTCAAAATAGTTTTCCTCTGTTCTTTAAAAGTACCACACATTGTTTTTTTGGATAAATGAGAAGTCTGATGCCATTCCAAATTCTTACTTTTTTTATATGCAACCTATTTCCCCAAACCTTACCCTGGAAACTTTTAGGATATTTTATTTCTTTACCTTAGAATTGCTGACATTTAAAACAATACATCTTCTAATTCATTGTCTAAGAGCTCCTTTTTATAATAGGTTACTTATTCATGAAACTCATTTTGGATTATTGCTTGAAAACTTCTTTTTATACCATACGGAATCCACCACAGCCTGGATCTTATGTACTCTTAATTTAAACACCATCCTAAAACTGAGAATTTTGGACTTGGCACTGTGAACTCATCACAGTTCCTCTGTCAGAATATTTGATACTTACTGTTGTAATGGCTTTGTTAATTGAAGACTGGATAAATTTTACCCTTGGGTTAGTTCCTTTTTTGGGTACATGTGAATGTTACAGGGTGAACATGTGAATATTACTGGTGAAGACCAGTCAGTGGTAAAGTACAGCACTATGGTATCAACCTACAAAATGATCTGCAAGTTAACCTCAGCTTCAAGAGCCCAAACCAGCCTGTTATCTATTTTCATGTGTATAGCCAGACCTCCAATGTATCTTGATTTCATTTATTCTTCTCAAACCTGAAGTAAATTTTAGTTTTAAGCTAAAAACATAAGGTTTAAGTCTGTCTTCAATGAATCTACTTGGCACTGAGTAGGGTCCTTTAGTCTAAAGATTTATGACTTTTTATGGTTCTGGACGTTGTCGTTGTCTTCTTTTTTTTCCCCCCATAAAAATGTGGTGCAGAATCAATACACCAATAGCCTCAACTTTTTCCCCAGGAGGTTTACTAAACCTGTTTAGAAAAGATTTCTCTGATATATTTGCTTGAATTGCAAATTACCACCATGAGTTGCTGTTTGCTCTGTATATGTTAGGGGGAAGGAAAATGGTCCAGGTTTTATTCCATTAGCCTCCCTGTTTTAATCCCACCTTCTCACTCCTGCTTCGGAGCCTGGAGTCCCTAGAGATAAGCCAAGAAGACCGCATCCTACTTTATTGCAGCTCACACCTGAGCATATTTTTAACTTTCTTTGCTCTCTTTTCAACAGTCAACATTCTTTTCCCAAATTTCTATCTTTCCAAAATTTGTTGAACTCTCTAGCATGCTTATGGTCTCTCGCCAAACTAATTCTCTCCACTTGCTTGGTTTAATTCCCTTTTCCATTTCTTCAAGATTATTTTTATGGTACCTCTTGAGGAAGCTTAAGTAGCATCCAATTATATTTTTGTTTAAATTTCTTAATATAAGCCTAAACCCTTTCTTCCCCTGTACTTAATTTTATCTTGAGAAGCTCTGATTTCATGTGAGTTTTCACTATAGGCTTGATAACAGAGATACTGGTATTTACTGCTAAGAGAGAAATAGATGTGATACTTGTAAAAATAACTAGTACCTCTTCTAATAGTTTCCTTTTTCATGCAAATAGTCATAAAATACTTCTTCTACCTCATTCACAAGGTTTGATATCCCTTTAGTAGATGGGAAAAGTTTTGATTTATGAGCTCACTGTAAAAAGAGAGAAAAATATAAAATTGTAATGTTTAACAAAAGTTATTGTTATGTGGTGAGCCTGCTTTTCTGTCAGCTGGGAGTCTTGTGTAGATAATAAATCCCCACCAGTGATTTAGCATGTATAAAACACATCAATCCTTTTTATTGTATTTTGTGAGCCTTGACATTTATGATAATTTCCTCATATCTACTTAAAACTCTTTCTCTTATGATTGCATTATTAAAGTGGATTTTTTGCCCTTGTTGGCTTATCTCATTAGCATGTGTTTATCATATATTTTCAGGGTAATTACCATTTTGGAATAATGCACACAACATTAAATGGATTCCCTAGTTTTAAAAGGTGTCAAGAAAAAGGCGGCAGCTTTCACCCCTCCCATCTCTAATGTAGTCGAAAGACTACAAAAGACATTTTGATTTCTTGTCACTTGGGTCAATTGGATAATGGCAAGGATAATATGAACCCCTACTGTGTGTCCACAGTTGGTCTTGGATTGGGAAAAAAATGATGAGAACACATTTCTATGGTATCCTCATTTTCAACGTCTCTGTTTGTTGTCCACCAATCTGTTTTCTAAATTTGGAACTTAAGAAAGGGACAGTATCTTAGATGATATTTGTATGAAAGGAGGAAAAATCTCATGTTTCCTTATCTCTTAGAGTAAGAGTTTGATATGAAAGTACAATTCAGGGAAGTGGTCACTTTTTATTTTCTAATTATTAAGTAAAATAAGATCTACTCCTATCTGGTCAGTCTTCAAACAATTAAAATGGCTTTCCTTTCTCCATTCATATATATGTATGCATATAAAGCAGTAGCTAATGCTTTCTGTAGTATTAAAGGTGAATGTGAGACATGAGGATGTGGATATATATTCTAACTTGTCAAAAAACCACTAAATAACACTCTACGTAATTTCGCCATTGTATGTGTACTGCATAGCACTAAATTACTTGAAGTTGGTTATCAATTTTTAGTGTTCTGGGCATTTGTTAGTTTGCCAGAATGTAATGAAACAAAATTAAGTTTTTAAAGCATTTTCTTTGCAGTGCTTTTTGCTGTTGTTGTTTTTGCTGTTGTTTCATTAGAAATCTTGTATTAATTTATTGAATAAAACAAATTATAGAGAATAAAGTCAGTATGCATCATAGGTTTGAGTTACAATTCTGTTAGAGGCACAGTATTTTAAGGGAGGAATTAGAAAATATTGCTGTATCCATTACATAAGGATGGAAATGCTTCTGATTTAAAATCTAATACTTAATAATTCATCGTATTTCTCATTCCTGTGAAACTTCAAGCATATATAAAACTTTCTAATTCAGTGGTCTCAAGAGCAAAATAAAAAAGTGAAAGTGACAAAGTATTCATTCAACAAATTTGTTGAAAGCCTACTGTATGCTAGCCACTCCTTTAGGTGCTGGAGATATAATAGCAAATATCCTGTCTCCAAAAATCTGCAGTCCAGTAGAGCAGACAGATGAAATAGAGTGGAAACATAAATACAAATAATCACAAAATTGTGAACAAGATGAAGAAAACAAACAAGGGTTAATATTTACTAAAGTAGCAGTGGTGCAAACTGACTTTAAGTATGGTGATCTGGGAAACGAAAATGTCATAAAGAAATGACATTTAAGCTGAGGCATAAAGACTGAAAAGGGGGTTAGCGATGCCAGAAGCATATGCAAATGCTGAGAGGCAGGACTTAGTAGCATCTATGATTACAGAGGTGAGTCCTTAGCAGAGGGCAGGAAGTTCATGACACAGGCTGTTGAGAGACTGAATATACAAATGGACAGTGGCTGGCCATATATGAGAACAAAACTTTGGTCCACAACCTGCAGCAACCAGCCCAGAAAACCAACCCCTTATCTATAATAAACAACCCAGGAAGCCAGCCTGCTATATGTCAGACTTGCAGGAAGCCAGATTGCTATCTCTAATGACAATCCAGGAGGCTAAACAATAACTTCCATAACAATTGGCTCAAAATGGCCAGGGCTTGATTAATAAACTGACAGCTTCACTGTCAGCTTTGTGTGTGTGTGTGTCCCTACTTCTAACTTAGGACCAAGCAGAGAAAGCCAAATATGCATCCCTAACCAATCACATAGAATGCCTACTTCTATTTAGCTGCCTGCCACTTCCCCATGCCAACAGCCAATCAGGGCACATCTGAAGCCTTCCCTTTTTCCTACTGTGAAGTTATCTTGCGTTGGCTTCCTTTGAGGCTCTGCCAAAATGCAAATAATAGAGTTGACTTTCTTGCTATAGCAAACTCTATATAGACTTCGCTTTTCTCATTTCGTTGGTCTTTATTTCCACACTTTAGAGGTGACAATAGGAACTTGAAGTTTATTCTAAGTACAATGGGAAGTCTTGGAAGGACTTCAAGTAGGGGCGTGACATGATCTGAATAATATCTTTAGACCACTTGTGCAAATATGTACGGAATTAATTGGATTGGGGCAATAGAAGAAATAGACCAGCTGGGAGGTTATTGTAGTATTTTGGGTGAGAGAGGATGTGCTGAAGACTGATGGCAGCAGTAGAAATGGAGAAAATTGGATAGATTTAAAATATATACATTTAAGAAAAGAATTATTTGTTTATAGGAATAGAAAGTAAATAATGTGATGAGTCACCTCTCTTGAGGTTTTATTATGTCCAAGAGTGTCTGTTTAAGCTAGTTACAATTAGAAGGTAGAGGACAGCTGGCATCTGAAATAGTCTTTCATCAACACACACGTGGAATATTCGAAACTTCAGACTTCTGGGTCTTATCAGGTATTTACTTATTGTTTTTGCTCATTGTTCTAGTTCTATACCTGACATGACCACTATTTCGGACACTTTCTTTTGTCTTTTTTTCTCCTGTGCCCCTGTAAGATGTGCCTTTTGCCTCCTGCCATGATTCTGAGGCCTCCCCTGCCATGTGGAACTGTAAGTCCAATTAAACCTCTTTTTCTTCCCAGTCTTGGGTATGTCTTTATCAGCAGTGTGAAAACGGACTAATGCAATAAATTGGTACCAGGGGAGTGGGGTGTTGCTGAAAAGATACCTGAAAATATGGAAGCAACTTTGGAACTGGGTAACAGGCAAAGGTTGCAACAGTCTGGAGGGCTCACAAAAAAGACAGGAAAATGTGGGAAAGTTTGGAACTTCCTAGAGACTGATTGAATGGCTTTGCCCAAAAAATGCTGATAGTGATATGGACAATAAGGTCCAGGCAAAAGCGGAAACCCCTGATAAACCTATCAGATCTTGTGAGACTTATTCACTATCATGAGAATAGCACGGGAAATACCAGCACCCATGATTCAATTACCACCCCCCCCAACCCCAGGTCCCTCCCACAACACGTGAGAATTCTGGGAGATACAACCCAAGTTGGAGATTTGGGTGGGGACTCAGCCAAACCATATAATTCCACCCCTGGCCCCTCCAAATCTCATGTCCTCACATTTCAAAAACCAATCATGTCTTCTCAACAGTTCCCCAAAGTCTTGACTCATTTCAGCATTAACCCAAAATTCTGCAGTCCAAAGTCTCATCTGAGACAAGGCAAGACCCTTCCACCTATAAGCTTGTAAAATCAAAAGCAAGCTAGTTATTCCCTATCTACAATGGGCATACAGATATTGGATAAATACAGCCATTCCAAATGGGAGAAATTGGCCAAAACAAAGAGGATACAGGGCCCATGCAAATCTGAAATCCAGCAGGGCAGTCAAATCTTAAAGTTCCAAAATGATCTCCTTTGACTCCAGGTCTCACATCCAGGTCATGCTGATGCAAGAGATGCGTTCCCATGGTCTCAGGCAGCTCCACCCCTGTGGCTTTGCAGGGTACAGCCTCCTTCCTGGCTGCTTTCATGGGCTGGCATTGAGTGTCTGCAGTGTTTCCAGGTGCACTGTCTGGCGGTAGATCTACCATTCTGGGATCTGGAGGATGGTGGCCCTCTTCTCACAGCACCATTAGGCAGTGTCCTGTAGGGACTCTGTGTTAGGGCTCTGACCCCACATTTCCCTTCTGCACTGCTCTAGCAGAGGTTCTCCATGAGGGTCCCATCCCTGCAGCAAACTTTTGCCTGAGCATCCAGGAGTTTCCATACATCTTCTGAAGTCTAGGCAGAGGTTCCCAAACCTCAATTCTTGACTTCTCTGCATCCGTAGGCTCAGCACTACATGGAAGCTGCCAAGGCTTGGGGTTTCCATCCTCTGAAGCCATAGCCCAAGTTGTACATTGGCCCCTTTCAGCCACACCCTTCGTGTGGCTGTTACACAGGGCACCAAGTCCCTAGGCTGCACACAGCATGAGGACCCTGGGCCCAGCGAATGAAACCACTTTTTCCTCATAGGCCTCCAGGCCTGTGATGGGAGGGGCTGCCGTGAAGGTCTCTGACTTGGCCTGGAGATGCTTTCCCTGTGGTCTTGGGGATTCACATTAGGCTCCTTGCTGCTTATACAAATTTCTATAGCTGTCTTGAATTTCTCCCCAGAAAATGGGTTTTTCTTTTCTATCACATAATCGTGCTACACATTTTCCAAACTTGTATGCTCTGCTTCCCTTATACAACTGAATGCCTTCAACAGCACCCAAGTAACCTCTTGAATGCTTTTCTGCTTAGAAATTTCTTCCTTTAGATACCCTAAATCATGTCTCTCAAGTTCAAAGTTCCACAAATCTCTAGGGAGGGGGGCCAAATGCCTCCAGTTTCTTTGCTAAAACACAACAAGAGTCACCTTTACTCTAGTTCCCAACAAGTTTCTCATCTTCATCTGAGATTACCTCAGCATGGACCTTATTGTCCATATTGCTATCAGCATTTTAGGCAAAGCCATTCAACAAGTCTCTAGGAAGTTCCAAACTTTCCCACATTTTCCTGTCTTATTCTGAGCCCTCCAAACTGTTTCAACCTCTGCCTGTTACCCAGTTCCAAAGTTGTTTCCACATTTTCAGTTGTCTTTTTAGCAGCACCCCCCTCTCCTGGTACCAATTTACTGTATTAGTCTGTTTTCATGCTACTGATAATGACATACCCGAGATGGAAGAAAGAGAGGTTTAATTGGACTTACAATTACACATAACTGGGAAGTCCTTAGAATCATGGCAGGAGGTGAAAGGCACTTCATACATAGTGGTGGCAAGAGAAAAATGAGTAAGAAGCAAAAGTGGAAATCCCTGATAAACCCATCGATGTCATGAGACTTAATTCACCAGCACAAGAATAGCATGGGAAAGACCAGCCCCCATGATTCAGCTACCACCCCCTGGGTCCCTCCCACAACACATGGGAGTTCTAGGAGATACAATTCAACACATAGGAATTCTGGGAGATAGAAAGTTGAGATTTGGGTGGGGACACAGGAAAACCATATCGAGTATACTACGGTAAGAAAAATCAGAAAGTTGATGCCTGTGAAGTAGTAGTGGTGGTGATTAACTGGAAAGGGGCATGAGGGAAATTTCTGTGGATGATAGTTATGTTTTATATTTTGATTTAACTTTTTGGTATATAGATACATGAAATAGCAAAAGCCATTGAGCTGTGCATTTTTGCTATATATGTAATATTCTATTATAAAAATAGGACACTATAAAACTAAAAGTCAATTGGAAAAGAAAATGTGATTATATATGGGGAAATACTAATATACTGTCAACAAAAAAGGGAGTTACAAATTTGTGTGTATATTATGCTCTAATCCTAAACCATGTAAAATGGATGTAAGGAAAAGACCTAGAGTAGATATGGTGCAATGTAGCAATCAGGATTAACATTGATGCTGGTAGGATTATGCATATTATTAAGCAATTGAGATAGGCAGTTGATCAGTTAATTTAAACTCTGTCAAAGCAGAGAATCAAAAGTAAAGTGCATATATATCCTAAATATTTTAAAATTTTGCACTTAATGTTCATTTGTTTTCTTTGAGAACACAGGACTTTTCTTTTTTTTGAGTACTATCCTGCTAATTGGAGTTCATATTTTTTTTTCTTTTATAAACTACCCCTTTTTGGCTTCTTTAGCAAGGATTTAAAGAGGTTTAGGAATGATCTGAGTATAGATTATTATAATTTTTTAAAAATTTATTATGTCCACACCTAAACAGCAAATTTTAATTACTTTTTATCAAGTCTTTCCAAAGAACTCAAATTATTTTTATAGACTCAGTAGCTTTCTTTTCATATGCATATTTTCTTGGTTTATATGACATTTAATTACACTTCATAAACACATTAATAGGTACAACTGGCATAAATGAGTTTGTGAATAAATAACCTTATTCTGGTAACCATTCTGGCATACAAATCAACCTATGGGAGGAGATATTGCAAATATGCCAGAGATAGGCTTGCCAGCCCTAAGCAAATTCAGTATCCCCTGGGCATTTATTTCTGTATGTTTTACAGAAAAAAATAGAGTGTTGATCTAGCCAGTCTGTTAAATGGATACCAGTTAAGAGAACTTTTACAAATTTCCCAAATTGATCATTTATTTTTCTAGTAAAAAAAAAAACACAAGTGTTTATATTAAAGTTAATGTTATGAGCAACAAGAAAGTTAATACAAGCAAAACCATATTAAAAATGATTAAAGGAGCTCTAAATTTTGAAACTGTGAGATTACCTCATGTGAGATTACCTCATGAGATTACCTAGCACTCCTTTGAAAAATTTTCACTTCTTAGTTTTGAGAAGGGGAGACATATGAAGAATAATATTTCCAAATTCTCTAGAACCTGAGTTCAGACTCCTCAAGGAGTGGATGTTGCATTCTGCCCACAAGACAGCTTGGAATAACCTTTGGAAATATGAAAACATATTCTTAGGCCAGAGGCAATTTATGAACTTTTCCCTGCCTCAAGCCGTAGCATAAGGACACACAAGGAAATTAGAAACAATGCACAGTAGAAAGTAGATGGGCTTTGGGATCCACCACTTGATCAAGGGGCCAAATTGATTTAGTTTTTGTATACTTCTAATACTACCTACCTTAGTTCACTATTTCCAGTGTTAACTTCATCCCAGTGTGACTCAGGAATATATTCTGATTAGCCTAAACCAATCATGTTCTTCATTTCAAACCCCATATCTTTTCATTCTAACCTCTTGTTTGAGTAAAAATGTCCAAGGAGCTTCCCATTGATTATGTTTCCCAGGTTAAACAGATTGACTTACCACCCCCACCCCACTCCACCCCCAGCCCCCTGCAATTGAATTAACAGGATTCAAATTTTTAGGAACTTAGTGTTGCTATTTGTGCTGTTTACATTGTGAATCTCTTTACATAGTTTACTGGGATTTGTAACACAAACTAGGTCTCTAAATCTGTCCTGTCTACATTTCAAATTAATGGTTGTTATGTAGTTAAATTTCATAATTATTTGAATAGCTAAACTCAGCAATGCTCTTATTGATCTGCTCTCAATAAAAAGTTTCTAACTGGGAATGTTTGTGAATCTTTGTAGAATTACAGTATGGTTAGTATAAATTCGTTTACATGCTACTTTGGTAGTTTGGAGCCTACGTGTCCCAAATCATACCTTATTTGATTAAAACAAAAACTGGTTTGAAAATAAACACAGGTATGTAAAAAACTATGAATATATGTGAGGGTTTCTACCCTAGAGTGAAGAGCTTAGCAACCAGCTTTGTGATATTTAAATGCAATTCAAGCTAACCAAAGGTTTTCTAGACTTGAATTATGTGACCAAAGACTGAACCAATGTCAGGAAAATACCTAAATGATTAAAATGACCACTGATATTATGAAAAAAATGGAAAGATTTGTTTTCTATTTTAATTGTTTTTGATATGGGAAACAAATTCTGTCTGCATCTCAGATTAGCTACTGAAAATTTAAAGTCTTAGAAAAAAGAATTTTTTAAAACTTTTTTTCTGAGAAATTAAAATGGAACTTTCTTTTTAAGTTGTGCATTTGCTTTTCATATACAAAATTGATATTGATTTGAATATTATGGTTAACTAACATTAACAAAGAAAAATATCCCAATTAAGAATGGCACATTTGATTTTCCATTTTAAAGAGGTCAGGCTTGGCAGTTAAAAAAAAACAACAAGAAAGCTCAGTTATCTTTAAGCATCAGACTAACACTTCAGTATATTTTTGTTGTTGTCATGTAGATAACCTGTTCTTAGCCCACACATGTTAGTACACTAATTATATGGCAAATCTCACATTACATGGGCAATTATTTGAAAGGGATGATATTTGTCATTATTATGCATTCTCTGGTGACTTTGTCATTGTAACTAGACCTAGGCCAGTTCAATTAAAGTCTAGTGTTTCAAACTGCTAAAGAGATAACAATGGTCAACTTACACATGTGAAAATGTAATGTATGTAATAACAAAGGAAATACAAAGTGAAATAACAATGTAGCTTTTCTTCCACCAAATTATAAAACTGAAAAATAAAATATAATATTCATGAGGGAGTGAATAAATGACCACTGTTATATATGCCAGGTGGAATTTTTGCAGAATTTTGCTCCTTAGTTCAGCTAAAACTGGGTTCCTGTCACAAGACCAGGAAAATGTAGGCACGTGGACACATTGAAGGTGAGTAGAGCAGGATTTTACTTGGAGAAAAGGGAAAAAAAGAAAAAAACGTAGCAAAGTGAGATGGAGTCCTGCTAGCAGGCCTCCCACCTCACAGATTGAATCCTGTGCTACCACACAGGAATTGAAGGGGGCAGGCTTCTCCCTTCCCTGCCCGTGGTTCCACCCCATTCTTTCAGTGTGTATGTGGGCATGCTCAGATAAGGCCCTGGGCAGGGAGGGGAGCATGTACAAAAGCATCCGATGTAAACACTGGTGGGTGGGTTGGAGATTCTCTATGGACCCCTTTTTAACTGCCTAGGCATTTGGCTGTCTCAGAATTATACAGTATTATAATATTTTTGAAGACAGGCCAAAAGTCTTAAGAATATTCAAATTCTTTAAGAAACCTAACTTATATTCTAGAATTTTGCCTAAGGAAAAAATCAGATATATACAAAATAATCATGCACTAGAACATAAGGTAACATTGTTTATAACTTTGAAAACTGGAAATAAGTTAACATTTGAATAGTAGAGAATTGATCAAATTAGTTATGAAACACCCAGAAAATAAAATTATTTTATATATGGTATAATATGATGTGATAGAAAAAACATGAGTATTTTTGTTTAGTTTATAATTTTTCCTAGTGGTATGATTGGTTTTTAAGTTTAGGTAAATGGTCATTGAACATATGTTTTATTGTATTTGATAATTGATTACTTTGGGTTAAGAATTGATGTATCTTTGCAGGGGTTCCTCTCCTTGCTTTGTTAACAGTGGTCTCAATTGAACAGAAGTCAGCATTTCCTAAATGTACTCCTATGAATACTACCGTAATAAGGGATGCAAAACATGATTTAGATTACAAGTTATGTGTGCAGAGAAAATATAAATTTCTATTTTCTGTATTGATGGTTGATCTTCCTCATTAGCTTCCACCTGCTGAGCAGGAAAATAAATGTAACTTAATGTTGAATCTGTTAAAACCTTAGATCTAACAATTTAATACCTTTGGTAATTCCATTCTCTTAAAAAATGCCCATTTTCTTAGATTTCTCAGTCTTTTGTCCTCCTCCAAACTCTTCTGAGAGATGATCCTTAAGGAAGGGAGAATTTATGCCATATTGTAGAAGAACAAGAGCCTGAGATGGTTCCATCCTGGTTTCCTTAGTAACCCTTGGGTAGCAAAGCTTATAAACCAGCAGAGCCAAGAGTCACGGAGACAGAAAGAAAAAATCTGTTAGTCATTAAATGAAATTGTGAGATGTGTGACTTTTACTACTTGAGTCATTGTGTTAGTTTGTTAGAGCTGACATAACAAAGTGCCACACATTAGGTGGTTCAAACAACAGAAACTTATTTTCTCACAATTCTCAAGAATGATCTCAGGTGAGATCAGGTATCAGCAGAGTTGGTTTCTTCTGAGGCCTGACTCCTTGGCTTGCAGATGCCTCCTTCTAGTGATGCACATGGTCTTCCTTCTGTGTGCATCTGTGTCCTAATCTCTTCTAAGGACACCAGTCATATTGAATTAGGGCCTTAGTCCCTTCAGGCTGCTACAATAAAATACCATAGACTAGGTAGCTTTTATAAAACAGAAATTTATTTTTCACAGTTGTAGAGGCTGGGATGCCTAAGACCAAGGCACCAGCAAGCTTGATGTCTGGTGAGGACCTGCTTTCTGGTTCACAGATGGCACCTTCTAGTTGTGTTCTTACATGGTGGAAAGGGCAAGACAGCTTTTTGGGATCTCTTTTTAGAAGGGCACTTGTGTGGGTTTCAGTCTCATGGCCTAATCATCTCCTCAAAGCACTACTTCCTAATACCATCACTTTGGAGTTTAGGATTTCAGAATATAAATTTTGGAGGACAAAAACATTCAAATCATAGCAGGGCCCATTCTTAATGATTTCATTTTAATTTACTGATTTAAAGGCCCTGTCTCCAAATACAGTCAGATTCCAAGGCATTGAGTGTTAGGACATCAACATATAAATTTTATGGGGATGGGGAGAAAAAAATTCAGCCTGTAAAAATCAGCGTTCTTTGAATTCTGGATGTGGGATAAGAGGCATACATTGGTCATTGGTTCAGAGCATATTTAGCGCTGTGTAGGACCATACCCCAAATCTGTGAGATATTTCCTTCCAGCTTCTGAATGATGTTCTGCATGCAAGGATCATTAAATATCATAAGTTCCACTTGATTGCCTTATTTCTTCCAGAATACAACGGCTGAGATTTTTGTTAAAATCATAATATTTTAAAAATACCACCTAATCAAGTCATGATTGCTAATAACAATAAGAAGAGTCTCCAATGGGAAAAAACTGCTACTCCTTTATAATGGAAAGGGTCCATTAGATGACTGGTTACCTGAAACACTGGACAGTATCCCAAGGCTCAGCATTGTTCTCTGTTCCTGGCATATGAGACACACCTTAGCCAGATGAAGTTTATTGAAGGAAGGCTTGAGGGCTCAATTTCTGCATAACCTCTGACTTGCCAACATGGCTACTTTGTTTTGAATATATTTACCTAGCTCTGGTATAGCTGTATGAAGAGCCAGCCTTATAGCTGCCTGTTCACTGGGAGTGTCCTCTTTAGTGAGAGCCTTGTGGTGAGTCATCAACCAGTGAGAACAATATTCTTACACCTTAGGCTATTTCACATACTTCTCCAACTCTCCTTGAATCAATTTCTTTTCTGTTTTTCACAAATGCTTGGCTATTTGTTGGCAAAGTATTAGCCACATCCATGCATTGTTATAGATCTCTGCCTCAGGTCACATCTCTTTTCAGGCAAAGTCGGCCAAAAATTCTATACTCAAGATCAGCCTGCTCATTTCTCACTACATTAAACATATGCTTAAAGTATGGCCTGACAATTCACTTCTAAGTATGTACTGAAGGCATATAAAAGCACATATTGATAAAGGATTTGTACATGTGCATTCTGGGTGGTTTTATTCTTAATAACCCCAAAGTGGAAACAATTAATATGTGAATAGATAAGTTATGATGTAAATAAGCCATCACATGCTACCAAGCATCACAAATAAACTGCTGATTTATGTGTCAACATGAACAAACTACACAGTTTTTGTGTTGAACAGAGTAAACCAGACAAAAAATATATACTGTATGATTTCATTTATTTAAACTACTAGAACAGGCAAAACTAAAGTGCTAAAAATCACATCAGTGGTTCTCTATGGTGGGAGTGGGTGTGGGGACAGGGACTGCAAAGAAGTACTGGTCTACACAGCCATGCAGTAACCAGAACTCATCAAACTGTACACTTAATATTGTGGAATTTATTGTATGTGAATTATACTTAATAAAGTTGATTTAAAAATAAGTTCTGTTCAATGGAATTTCTCCCTTTTTCAATATCATCCAAGGCTACTCACAAGTGGGGCTATAATGACTACAGCAATACACTTGCCACTCATACCAACATTTAATAAAGTGCCATCTGCAAACAAGGCTTGAATGATTTTCTCCCCAGCCATAGAGAATTTTCTCTAAGGCCCTATGTGTGGATTTAGGAAATATGGCTTATGTGGCAGGCACATTGGGAAATGGATCCATCTGCTCATGTAAAATCCTTGTGTTTTTATGACCTTCTCAAGCCCAATCTTGCATATATTACTTCTACTTGGTAATGAGAAACTGTTGGGCATTCCAAGTTTTATGAGTTGATGCATCAGATAACACCAAGGTCATGGTGAGCAGTACAGATCAGAGGCTACTGCTTACTCATGTCCTGTGCTCATATTTCTGATCTCTAGAGGACTATCAGCAGCAAGCAGTTATTTTTTATTATAAAAGGCTCACTGAAAAGAGCATAGCTTTGTTTCAGAGACCCAGGTGTCACTGTTGTGATTCCCTATCCAGTTTTGCAGTATGCTCCCTAGTATTCCAATCTGCCTCAGAGACTAAGTGCAATTGAACCTTCATGGTCATAAAGAGCAACTAGCAAAGCTATTTATGCCAGACAGCTTTCTCTTGCTCTAGGGTATTCTCCATGTTAACAGCCTTTCGGGCTATTCAGAAAAATAGTTTTGAACAGCATATTTGAATATGGCATATGTTGTTTCTAAAACCCAGGGTCCCACATACTTCTGTACCATGTAGAAGTAGAAAATGTACAGTAAAATACGTCACTTCTGGACACATAGGAACAGCAATAGGATTGCAGGCCTTGACTTTTCCTTGAATTTACTCTGAATTCTGGCACATAAATGTCAGTCTGAGATATCTAGAGTACCCTGCTATCACTCTCTCTCTAAGTCCTAGTAATGTGATGACATCAACATACTAGAGGAACATAATCCATGAGACAGTTAGATGATTGAAGATTTTGCAAACTGAATTGTGACATAAAGACAAAATTGATAAGTCTTTTGTGTGTGTTTGTCCTTTCAAAAATTTTCCCTTTCTTGATTAATAGCTGCATACCATGTTCCAGTTTATGTGCTAATTTGTTCCAATAAAGAGTTCTCATCTTTATTTTCAGCAAATTAAGTTTAAACAATAATCCGTTGTAATTTTTCAAGCTTTCTTTTTTCATAGTGCGCCTGCATGGGTTTAACACTTGGGCTTTCCAGCTTGACCTGGCTAATATATATCCCAATGTCAGTGGAAAGTCTAACCTGGAGTATCGGGAGGCGGGCAGGTGACCGGGGTAGTCAATTCATTACATTGCACCATTGACCAATGTATGTTTTGTTTCTCCATATCTAGAATACACAGAAACATGACCCAAGTGATAGACGTATATAAGTGGCAGTTCTCACTATCACATCAGATGACTCACAAAATTTTTGTTTCTGTCTTTATAACACTTTGCTTTACTGGTTTAGAAGCCTTAGTACTTAAAGGGTGTGAAGGAACCCAGAATTCAGCAGTCTCAAGATCCCCAACTCTTGTATTTTGCAGCCTTCTCTTCAGGAAGTATTCTAAGACTGGCTTAGTATCTCCCAACCCAAAGTCAGAGGAGGAGAAATGAGTTCAAACCTTAAAATTTAAACTTGGTCTTTTTGTTTATAGCAGAGAAGTTTAATTTTTCCTCACACCTACTTGCTTTAAAATCTTTACATAATTCTAGAAATCTTGACTATCTGATATTCCTGTTCAAAGAAGGATATTAAAAATGGAAAATCAGAAGAAGTGAAGGCCTGCTGGAAGCAACACACTGTTGGCATGAAGAAAACAGAAAAAACTGATATGTAGTAGCAAAAGGCAAGAAAAATATTGCTAATATAAGAATTCAGAATGTTATCTATAGACTTTCTATGTATTCTAAATGCTCTGACATGAATAGGTATTACCTTTACATTCATAAAAAAGTGTTATGGGATATCCTGAAATCATTATACTACCTGGAATCAGGTAGTATTATGCCTTTAGTTTTGTTCTTTTTGTGCAAGTTTGCTTTGGCTATTAGGAGATTTTTTGTGGTTTCACTTGATTTTAGGATTGCTTTTTCTATTTCTGTGAAAAATGCCATTGGAATTTTGATAAGATTGCATTAAATATGCAGATCACTTTGGATAGTATGGAAATTTTAACAATATTTAATCCATGAACATGGAATATTTTTCCATTTATTTGTGTATTCTTCAATTTCTTTCATTAATGCTTTATAGTTTTCAGTGTTCAGATCTTTCATCTCCTTGGCTAAATTTATTCCTAAGTAGTTTATTTTTTTTCATGTTATTGTAAATGGAAGTGTTTTCTCAATTTCTTTTTCAGCTAGTTGGTTGTTAATATAAAGAAACACTACTGATTTTTGTACATTGATTTTGAACTTATGCTTTACTAAATTAATCTATTAGTTCTAACAGCTTTTTTTTAAAGTAGAGTCTTTAGGATTTTCTATATATAACATCATACCATCTTCAAATGCAGTCTATTTTACTTTCTCCTTCCTGATTTGGATGCCTTTTATTTCTTCTTGCCTAATTGCTCTGACTAGGGCTTCCAGTACTATATTGAATACAAGTGGTGAGAGTAGGCTCACTGTTTTGTTCCTGATCTTACAGGAAAAGCTTTCAGCTTTTTACCATCAAGTATAATATTAACTGTGGGCTTGTCATCTATGGGCAAGCCCACAGTTAATATTATATTTAGTATGTTGAAGTACATTCCTTCTATACATAATTTGTTGAGATTTTTAATCATGAAAGGATGTTGACTTTTGTCAAATAATTTTCTGTATATATTGAGATAATTACATGATTTTATGTTTTATTTTGTTAATGTGGTGTATCACATTTATTGACTTGTGTATGTTGAACCATACTTGTGGACCAAGAATAAATCTTACTTCATCATGGTGTATAATCCTTTTAATGTGTAGTTGCATTTAATTTGCCAGTATTTTGTTGAAGGTTTTTGCATCTATGTTTATCAGGAATATTGGCCAGTAATTGTCTTTTTTTGTAGAGTTTTAAACTATGCTAATTCAAACAGCATGGTACTGGCATAAAAAATGGACAGATAGACCAATGGAAGAGAAGAGATTGCACTGACATAAATCCATGCACTTAACAGCTAACTGATCTTCAACAAAGGTGCTAAGAAAACACATTGGAGACAGTGGTCTCTTTAATAAAGGGTGCTGGGAAAACTGGAACTTTATCCCATACCATTTACAAAAATCACTCCATCACTCAGTAAAACCCCCAAATTCATCATTTTGAGTCCGAGTGTGACCTGATTTTTCCTGGATGCTGGGCAAGAGCTCGGGATGCAGAAAGCTGTCACACTGGCCCTCTGCCTTTGCGAAAAGGCAGAGGGTCCACTGAGCTGTTTAACACTTAAGCCATCTGTGGACAGCAAGGCTAAAAGAGTGCACTGTAATACAAGCCCACTTGGGCTTCGGAAGTCACAGGCTCCCACCCCTGGACACTGCCATGGGCCCGGAGCCCAGGGCACTCATTCTGGCTCCTGCACCTGTAAATCTTTCATCCACATGGTCCAAAGTGGTAGTGGTATGCCCCTTCACCAAAGCATGTGGCTCAGAAGGTAAACACATAATTTTTATTCATATCTTGCTGGTCAGACCCACCTGCAAGAGAGGTTGGAAAATTCAGTCTTTCACCCAAGTGTTTATGTGCAATCTACAAGCTGAAATTATGTTAAAAGAAAAACTTTAGACAAATTTAACATAGCTTATTTGAACAGAGAATAATTCTTAAATTGGGAAGCATTCAAAACCAGAAGAGGTTCAGAGAGCTCCATTCAAAGGCATGGGCAGTGAGTTTTTTAGACTCAACACTGAAACAAAGTATATAAATCACCTGATTGGCTACTTATCTTATTTAGGCATGGCGTGATGAGACATTTACTTTATTTGGGCATGATCTGATCAGTTATCTACCTGTGATTGGCTGAAGCTTGGCTACTTGTGTTTGACTGAAACTTGGCTGTTTATCAGAAAGTATACTCCTAAAGTTTGTTTGTATATTAAGTTAGGTTGTGGTAGAAACTCGAATTATGGAGAAATTGATATGGATAGGAGACAAGAAAATGCTGGGTAGAAGAGAGTGGTACCCCTGCAAAGGCTCCATCTTCAAGTCTGGAAACCTGTGGCCCTAAATGAGAAGAGGCATTCCTGTTTCCCTGCCCCAAAGTTGCATTTTGGTCCACCACACCCTCCTGTCCTGTATCCTTATAAACCCCAAACCCCAGCTCCACAAGGAGGTGAACAGAAGAGCAGAAGAATGTCAGAATGGCATGGCAGAGAGAAGAGAAACAGCGTCTGAATGGCAAGGGGAGTTTGGCTGCAGATGGTTGGAGAGATTGGCCACTAGGTGGCCAAACTCCAAGGGAAGATCATCTTCCCACTCCTTCCCACTGAGAGCCACCTCCACCACTCAATAAAATCCCTGCATTAATTCTTCAAGTCCGTGTGTGACCTGATTTTTCCTGGATGCCAGACAAGAACTTGGGATGCAGAAAGCTATCACACTGGCCATCTGCCCGTGCAAAAAGGCAGAGGGCCCACTGAGCTATTTAACACTTAAACTGTCTGTGGATGGCAGGGCTAAAAGAGTGTGGTGTAACACACACCCACTTGGGCTTTGGGAGTCACAGTCTCCCACCTCTGGACACTGCCATGGGGCCAGAGTCCAGGGGCACTTGCCCTGGCTGCTGCACTTGTCCATCTGCATGCTCCCCCTCCCGTAAGGGGTTTGAGTGCAGAGTGGCCGAACAGACAAGCCATACCCCTGTTGCATATCCTGGGAGGAGGTCAGGGAACTCTCCCATTTCAAACTCATCAAGCCAATGGCTTCCTGGCTATTTAATTTAACAGACTCTTTGGGTGCTTCCCAAATTAAGAATTGTTCTCTGTCCAAATAAGCTATGTTTAATTTGTCTAAAGTTTTTCTTTTAACACAATATAATTTCAGTTTTTAGATGGCACATAAACACTCAGGGGAAAGACTGAATTTTCCAACCCCCCTTGCAGGTGGGTGTGACCAGCAAGATATGAATAAAAATGATGTGTTTACCTTCTGAGTCACATACTTTAGTGAAGGGGCATACCATTTTGGACCATGTGGATGAAAGAAAAACAATTAGAGCATCATTCTAATGCTCTACCATGAGAATGCCAGAGCAAGAATAAGAGATGTCTAGACATCTGATTACTTTGCAGAATGGGATTGCCATAGGAACTTACATAAGAGAAATAAATTCTTTCTTTTTTAAACTATTGTTGTTTTAGACTTCATTAAAGCATCCACCTCTATATTATAAGCAACCTTATATCATTTATTTTCTGTATCACTCAGTTGTTTGTTCCTATAGATACTTTAGAATTTTAGTTACTTTCTCACTTACATATATCTTCTTCACCCAATGTGAGAGGGATCACAACTTTTGTATACAGCTATGTCCAATGAAGTCCCTCCCATACACATCCAGGTCTATCACAGTTCATTATTTAATAAGACAGTCATACTCGATTTCTTTATATTGGAGAAGAAACTGTTACAAGTAAGTGTATTTACAAATAATATCCCAGCCTCAAACATATTTCAAAGACCTTTTTAAATTTATTTTTTACATTTTCCATAAGTTATTGGCTGTGGGAAGGAGATGACTGGAGGGCAGCCAGTTTTAAGAAGAATATCATGAGCTCAGCATCAGTGTGAAGTGAGGGTGCATTACCCAAGAAAAAACATCAAGAAGGAAGTTAAGAAGATGGGTAGAATGCTTAAAAACAGTAACTCCGTCATTAGATAAAATGCAAATAGTTTTTCTGAATGGAAGCCTCGACTAGCAGGAGTGTGGAAAACTCTCTTAATTCTCTTCATAAGTTCCTGTGCCCAGGGACAGGAACTTAAAAGATGACAATGCCTGTGCACAGTCCAGGAGAAGAAAATTACATCGAGGAGTAAAAGCAGCAGGATCCTGAGGCAATTAGTGTGGAAGCAGAAGGCAGCAAGCTGCTGCCATCCCTCATTTCTTTTCAATGAGCTTCACTCAAACACACTTGAGTGATGACGGCATCTTAACTTAGGGGCAGTGCTGCTCTCTGCCTGAGATATTGATCATAGATCAGGAGAAAAGCTGTCTTTCCAGCCTCAGTCTCTCTGGCTTTGGGAGTGCTTGGCTAGGAGACTCTGAATGAGGCGTTACAGTACTTACTTGCACATCAACCGTTCACATCACTTCCTCTGATAGATACTTTTGACATAGGATGTTCTTGTGCTAGAGAAATGCTACAAAAGCAATTATTGATCATTCTGTTCCAAAAGTGATGAGCAAACATTTATGGTACAAATGACAGTCCCTTATTCTTGATTCTTAAACCAAAAAGGGCCTGAAAAGCATTTTTTTTCCTGTACAATTATGGCAAATTTACTTGGGGGAAAAATCTGATCTGAACCCTTATAAGGCTATTTACCATATTTTTTGCATTTTTAAAGTATTTTTTGATGAAATCCATATATTTCACTGTAAAAATTATTCTGTTTGATAATAAACAGCCAGCCCAGAACCCACTGGTGGTGGTATCTATATCTGAAATCTGTAGTATATTATATTTGGAGAATCCCCAAACAATTCTGAATGCTGAAATACTTCTGTCTTTAAGGATTTTGAATGAGGGATTGTAGACATGTATTTTGTAGGTTTCTCCTGTATCACCCACAATTCATGTGTGTTATTGGGTAGAAATAGACATTTTCTCCCGTTGAGCTTTAGCTTTCGGTTCAATCTTGTTGAAAGAGAAAACAATCCAGCAAACCTATTCCTGAAGTCAGTTCTTTTAGTCTCACGTAAAACCTGCCAGGATCTCCAGGGATGCTGTGACACACAGCATTCCAAACAGAGAACTAAGATACTGAGTCTGCAAAAGGGAATTTGGGGTCATAGAGGAAACTGCATTCAGAATCCATGAGATACACAATCCTTTACATTTACTTCTACCAATATGATATAAGTACTCCCTACTTAAACTTTTCCTCTCCTCCCCAAGTTAGTGTACCCTACATAGTGTGTATATATATAGTCTTTCTGTGCTCTACTTTTTCATCTGTGCTTAAGGATAGATTTTTTATTAACTTGTTTATCTTAAGCTGACAATGTTTAATTGTTACTTGTTTTGAAATTTACATATTAGTAGAGAATAAACATTAAAGAAAGCCATTAACTATTAATTGTACATTTCAGGAATCAGCTGGCTGGAGGAATTTTGGAAGGGGTGAGGCATACACTTTCTCCTATGTTCCTGAAACCACAACATTGTTAGGACTCATCTGTTCATGAGACCAGACGAATAAAAAATGAGCACTTCGTGGATAAAAAACACAGATGGAAACTTAGTGGTGAGTTAGACATAGTTTAGAATTCTGATTATAAAACAATTTTCTTCATGAAATGGTTGTTACAAATATTCTGTAAGAGTATAGTGTTTTTATAGCTGTGTGCAAGCACACACATGTCTTTGTCTTGTTTTTATTTTTATTTTTTCTGAAAAGCATCTCTACAAAGAAGTCTGATGTCTGGTACTTGCCAATGTCATATGCAGCCAGGGTGTATAAAGGAGAAGGTATATCTTGTGAATTCCCATAATCTACGACACTCATGAGCCTGAATCTGCACAAATAATAGTTTGCCAGAGATGAGGCAATCCATGCATCTCTCCTTCTGGCAGTTTATTAGTCTATTCTTGTGTTGCTATAAAGAAATACTTAAGGCTGGGTAATTTATAAAGAAAATAGGTTTAATTGGCTCACAGGTCTGCAGTCTGTACAGTAAGCATGGCATCAGCATCTGCTAGGCTTCTGGTGAGGCTTCAGGGAGCTTTCAGTCAATCACAGTGGAAGGCGAGAGGGGATCCCAGCATATGAGCCCAGCCCAGAGTCTAGGACCTCCTTCTTTTCTCTCTTGCTCCTTCTCTGGCCATGTGACATGAGAGAGAAGAGGGAGGTCCTAGGCTCTTTTAAAGAACCTGATCTTGCATCAACTGAGTGAGAACTCACTTATAACCAAGGGGATGGTGCTAAACTGTTCATAAGGGATCTGGCCCTGTGACCAAATCACCTCCCACTATGCCCCACCTCAAACATTGGGAATCACATTTCAACGTGAGATTTGGAGGGACAAACATCAAAACCATGGCAGGTAACATGGGAAGAGAACCTTGAAAACCTTGGCATTGCATTGGAGTAGCCAACATGCAGGCTCTCCTTCCTTCTGCAGCAGAAGTTTAGAGTAATGAGTTAAAATGTTTGAGAAAATAATGCCCAGAATTGAACAAAAGGTTTTAACTTTACTACAAACACAGGTACACAGCAATGAGAAAACCTGTATCCTAGATCAATAACAGTTCAGTCACCCCATGAACAGTGTCACCCCATGCTTCCTAGACCACCCTAGCAGGTACAGTGTCGTAGACCATACTTTATCAAACTAATTTAATGAATGTATTAGGAACATGCCTTTACGTCACTGTAGTAAGGAGTAGTGTATGCTGTCTAGCATAGGGTTGTGCATTGCATCATCTGTCACTATTCTGCTGGATATTACAGTGCATTTCATAAGCACCATAGCATTTACATTGCAGACCTGCATGATTACTTTTTATAGTCCCTGTTATGTAAAGTCTAACTTCACGTCTCTGTAGCTGTATGAAATACACTGTTTGCTTCGTCTCCGTCACCTGCCACCTTTAACATTCAAGGCAATATATTATCACCAATCACTGCGAGTCCTAAATTATGACATCTTGACAGAAAAGGCTTTTTTTTATCCACTTGTCTTGTTGAGCTAGCAGAGTCTGCAGAAAGGTTGGGGGAGGGAAGAAGAGAAAAATTCTGATTAAACAATATCATAATACAGTGGTGTCTGTGGGTCAAAAACATTTTTGTTTTTATTTTCTAGTTTCTTTTTATTATTTGATTACACAAGTAATCATTGTGTAATAATGAGTAAATAAAACTCTTAAGGTTTTAAAAATTTGACCATGATATGAAAAAAGCGGAAAGAAAATGTCAGACTTAAAGTGATACAGTATTTGAAATATTAATATGGATCTCATTCAGAGAAACTTTTTATTGCTTTCTACCTTCTATTTTTGCTGTACAAATGGACTAATTATATGGGACAGAAACACATTTCAAATGAAAGTTAATGTTTAGTTTCAGGTACTTCAACTAGCCTCTGCATATCATTAAAAGTTATTGCAAAGAGCATCCTAAAATGTTTTTCATAACAAATGTTAGTGCCTTTTGGGTGTGAGAACTACATGCTGCTATAATCCTTTAAAAATATTGGTGAATGACTACAGTTTTATGATTGACATGTTTCTCAGTTCACTTTAGAGGCAGTTTAATATTTTTATGTGGAAAAACTATAGAAAAGATCATATCACTTTGATTTAATCATTTCTTGAGGACTTATTATTATCATTTTTGAGATGCAGTCTCACTCTGTAGCCCAGGCTGAAGTGCCATGGCAAGGTCTTGGCTCACTGAAACCTCTGCCTTCCGCCTCCTGAGTTCAAGTGATTCTCCTGCCTTAGCCTCCTGAGTGGCTGGGATTACAGGTGTCTGCCACTATGCCTGGCTAATTTTTGTATTTTTAGTAGAGATGGGGTTTCATCATGTCAGCCACGCTGGTTTCAAACTCCTGACCTCAAGGGATCTGCCCACCTTGGTCTCCCAAAATGCTGAGATTACAGGCAAGAGCCACCAAGCCCAGTCTTGAGGAATTATTTATACCAAATATTATCCCTTTATAGAGTGGTCAGAAGCACCAGAAATTGAGGAAAAAGGATCAGGTACCTATGATTTGTTCCTTTTTTTACAGCATTTCACTGTTTTGTAAGAAGATGTATTTTAATGATTCATTTCTTCAGCTACTTCCTAGCAATGGGTGTAAGATTTTGCATTTACCCTATTCTATGTTGGTCCTACAAGATACCAAACAACCAATTTAATTAAGAAAACTGACAGATATAATTTAATTGGCTTACAAGTTAACTGATTTAATTGGCAAAGCAGGAATCTTTTAGAGGTGAAGGGTAACTGGACACTGGAGCTAGGGTTGGGCATTATTCCAGGACTTGAGGAACTGTAAACTTTATAAGGTATTCAACAGAAGATATGCATCAAAACATGAGATTACCCACTAGAGACTGTTCTTCTTTGGCAAGCAGCATGACTGAATTGAATTTGAGCCAACTAACTACCTGTCCCTTAAAGATTCCTAAGAAAAACAAACATGCCCGTAAGTCAAAGTGAAGAAGTCAGAGTTTATTGCAATGGTGGACATTAGATGGAAGTTGGTGTATAATTTATTCATTCTTAAATTTATGTTGAGTATTGGGCCTCTCTTCCAGTAGAAGAGAAGATATGATTTTTTTGAGTTTGTGTGGTTTTGATAGGGAAATTTGAACAGCAATTTAATGGCTTTAATCCAGAAAAATGGAGTAGTGGAGCCATATCTTTGGAGGAAGCTTTGAATTCTCAGACCAATAGAAAGACATTTAGTTTACTAAGAGATACTCCTTTTTACTCTCTCTCTCTCTGTGGTGGGACAATATCTTGTAATTAAAATGATTTGAAAGAGGCTAGACCACTGAATCATAAAATTCCTATCGTAGATACTATAGGTCCCATGACTAGTGTAGGCATTTTGGCTGTTTTTCTCTTAACTATTGGCTTTTGTTTTATTCCACTGGGCTGTTTACATTGGGTGATTTTAGTTTTGCTTTTGTACTATGCGGTCTGAATTATCTCTTAACTATTATTTAGAATCAGTCTCTTTCCTAACTTCTAAACATCTTTCTCTGTGCTACATCTTCTTAGATGGTATTGTCATTAGCATATTATCTGCATGTTTCTCTTGAACACATTGACTTGCTTTGATGTTGAAGACACCAACTCCAGAAAACTTGCATTCTAGACCTGACTCTGCAGCTCACTGACTCTGTGACTTTCAGCAAATTGCCTAACCTTTACAGACGTTGCTCCACCACTGAAAAAATGAGGATACCAAAACTCAATTACCCATACTCATAGCAGTTGTGAGACTGGAAAATGAACAAATGGATGTAAAAATGATGTTTAGGCAAAGATAAGTTTGCTGTGTTTTCAGCCTCATAGTTGAGGAGTTGTGGGCTCAGACAGTTTAAAAGATTTGCACTAGTCACATAGTGAGTTGGTGAATGAGTGAATGATTAACTTTTCTATCTCTAATTCAGTATTTTTTATTTAAAATTTTAATTAATTCGTTTATTTTGGAGTTATAAACATTTGTTGGTGAACATTTTGTTAAAGTATAATATACATAGAAAAATGCATATACCATAATTATACAACTGGATGGAATTTCACAAAGTGAAACAGATCTCAGAAATAGAATATCACCAGCACTGCAGAAGCCCTGCTCCCCGCCGCACCCCCGCCGCCACAGACTACCCTGCCTCTTTCTAGGTGTAATCCTCTCTACCCTCAATCCAAGGATAACTATCCTTGACTACTCATGCCATAGACTAGCTTTGACATTTTATGCGATAGAAGGGGAAGAGGAGCTGTGATGCAGACTTTTCAGCCTCAGCTCATCAAATGACGAGCTCTGAAATTAACGTGTGGTCAGAGTTATCCCATGTTGAGCCCAAATGGCCAGGTATATTCCCTTTTCTCCATCAATCATTGGCCATGAGTGAGGCAGCTCTCCGCCACTGAAGTGCTTTCTGAAGAATTTGACAGCCGAAAGTAGCCTGCTCACAGCTTTCTCAGCAGTGAAGACAGCATAGCCTTCCTTAAGAGTATCTGAGTGGTGTATCTCTGTGTCTATCCTATTACAAAAATAGAAACACACAGTATTTACTCTTTTGTTTGATGTTTTTGCTAACATCATGCTTATGAGATTTATCCATGTTGCTGTGTGTAGCTGTAGTTTATTCTTTTTGTTACATAGTATTCTGTTTGAATATACTACCAATTATGTATCCATTATAATATTGATGAATAATGGAGTATTTTCTGGTTTGTGGCTATTACAAATGGTGCTTCTATGACAGTTATACAGTACGTATTTTTGGTTGTGAACATTTGCATGTGTTTCTTTTGGTGACTGAATGTTGGTGTTTGGTAGTTAGGCATGTATACACAGGAATAGAATTAATGACTAATATGTATACATACATTCAATTTCAGAGGATAATGCCAAGCCATTTTTCAAAGTACATGGGAGTTGTTCCACATTCTTCCTTGCCAGCAATTGGCATTGTCTCATCTTTTCCATTTCTAACTTTCTGGTATATATATATAGAGATACTGCATTAAGGTTTTGGTTTGTATTTCCTAAATGGTTAATAAAGCTGAATCTTTTTAAAGAAAAATTTTTATTAAGCATTTAGATATTTTCTTTTGTATAACGTATTTTCAAGTTGGCTCAAACAATGGAAGGAAAATTCACTTGAAAGTAATTTATCAGGTAGTATTTCCATGAAAAGTGTTACTATCCTATGACTCTAGTAGGATAATAAAGGAAGTGGAAAGGAAAAGAAGCTAAATAGTAATGGCGTATCAAGGAATTTCCACAGAGGATGACTTTTGTTCAGAGCTCCCATAGAGAGTGTACTTTCACAAACCTAGATGGTATAGCCTACTACACACCTAGGCTATAAGTTATCATCTCATTTCCTCCTTGCCTCCCTGTAACCACTATTGTTCTCCATCTCTGTATGTTTAACTTTTTTGTAAGATTCTACATATAAGTGAGATCGTATAATATTTTTTCTTTCTGTGTCAGATTTATTTCTCTTAGTATAATGCCTTCCGGTCTTATCCACATTGTGGTAAATGGCAAGATCTGATTGTTTTTTAGGACTGAATAATATTCCATTACACACACACACACACAAAAAAAAACACACACATATCACACCACACACACACACAAACACACACCCCACAGTCTCTTTATCCATTTGTCCACAACCACTAAGGTCTTCTTGGCTATTGTGAATAATGCCACAATGAACATGAGAGTGCAGATACATTTACAAGATGACAAGGTGATGATTTTATTTCCGTTGGGTATATGACCAAATGAAGGAATGCTTAGTCATGTGGTAGTTCTATTTTTAGTTTTTTTAAAAAAATTTTCCATACTGTTTTCCATAATGGCTGTAACAATCTACATTTCTACCAATGCAGTATGAGAGTTCTCTTTTCTCTGCACTTTAACCATTTGTTATCTTTTGACTTTTTAAAAAAATTTTTTTTAATTTTTTTATTATTATACTTTAAGTTCTAGGGTACATGTGCACAACGTGCAGGTTTGATACATAAGTGTACATGTGCCATGTTGGTTAGCTGTACCCATCAACTCATCATTTACTTTAGGTATTTCTCTAATGCTATCTTTCCCCCAGGTGCCCACCCCCTGACAGGTCCCCATGTGTGATGTTCCCCACTCTGTGTCCACGTGATCTCATTGTTCAATTCCCACCTGTGAGTGAGAACATGTGGTGTTTGGTTTTCTGTCCTTGTGATAGTTTGCTCAGAATGATGGTTTCCAGCTTCATTAGTCTCCCTGCAAAGGACATGAACTCATTCTTTTTTATGGCCGCATAGTATTCCATGGTGTACATGTGCCACATTTTCTCAATCCAGTCTGTCATTGATGGACATTTAGGTTGGTTCCAAGTCTTTGCTATTGTGAATAGTGCCGCAGTAAACATACATGTGCGTGTGTCTTTATAGTAGCGTGATTTATAATCCTTTGGGTATATACCCAGTAATGGGATTGCTGGGTAAAATGGTGTTCCTAGTTCTAGATCCTTGAGGAATCGCCACACTGTCTTCCACAATTGTTGAACTAATTTACATTCCCACTAACAGTGTAAAAGTGTTCCTATTTCTCCACATCCTCTCCAGCACCTGTTGTTTCCTGACTTTTTAATGATTGCCATTCTAACTGGTGTGAGATGGTATCTCATTGTGGTTTTGATTTGCATTTCTCTGATGACCGGTGATGATGAGCATTTTTTCATATGTCTGTTGGCTGAATAGATGTCTTCTTTTGAGAAGTGTCTGTTCATATCCTTTGCTCAATTTTTGATGGGGTTGTTTTTTCATGTAAATTTGTTTGAGTTCTTTGTAGATTCTGGATATTAGCCCTTTGTCAGATGGGTAGATTGCAAAAAATTGCTCCCATTCTGTAAGTTGCCTGTTCACTCCAATGGTACTTTCTTTTGCTGTGCAGAAGCTCTTTAGTTTAATTAAATCCCATTTGTCTATTTTGGCTTTTGTTGCCATTCTTTAGGTGTTTTAGTCATGAAGTCCTTGCCCATGCCTAGGTCCTGAATGGTATTGCCTAGGTTTTCTTCTAGGGTTTTTATGGTTTTAGGTCTAACGTTTAAGTCTTTAATCCATCTTGAATTAATTTTTGTATAAGGTGTAAGGAAGGGATCCAGTTTCAGCTTTCTACATATGGCTAGCCAGATTTCCCAGCACCACTTATTAAATAGGGAATCCTTTCCCCATTTCTTCTTTTTGTCAGGTTTGTCAAAGATCAGATGGTTCTAGATGTGTGGCGTTATTTCTGAGGGCTCTGTTCTGTTCTATTGGTCTATATCTCTGTTTTGGTACCAGTACCATGCTGTTTTGGTTATTGTAGACTTGTAGTATAGTTTGAAGTCAGATAGCATGATGCCTCCAGCTTTGTTCTTTTGGCTTAGGATTGTCTTGGCAGTGCGGGTTCTTTTTTTGTTCCAGATGAACTTCAAAGTAGTTTTTTCCAATTCTGTGAAGAAAGTCATTGGTAGCTTGATGGGAATGGCATTGAATCTACAAATTACCTTTGGCAGTATGGCCATTTCCATGATATTGATTCTTCCTATCCATGAGAATGGAATGTTCTTCCATTTGTTTGTGACCTCTTTTATTTCACTGAGCAGTGGTTTGTAGTTCTCCTTCAAGAGGTCTTTCACATCCCTTGTAAGTTGGATTCCTAGGTATCTTACTCTCTGTAGCAATTATGAATGGGAGTTCACTCATGATTTGGCTGTTTGTCTATTATTGGTGTATAGGAATGCTTGTCACTTTTGCACATTGATTTTGTATCCTGAGACTTTTCTGAAGTTGCTTATCAGCTTAAGGAGATTTTGGGCTGAGACAATGGCGTTTTCTAAATATACAATCATGTTATCTGCAAACAGGGAAAATTTGACTTCCACTTTTCCTAATTGAATACCTTTTGTTTCTTTCTCTTGCCTGATTGCCCTGGCCAGAACTTCCAACACTTTGTTGAATAGGAGTGGTGAGAGACAGCATCCTTATCTTCTGCCAGTTTTCAAAGGGAATGCTTCCAGTTTTTGCCCATTCAGTATGATATTGGCTGTGGGTTTTTTCATAAATAGCTCTTATTATTTTGAGATGCGTTTCATCAATACCTAGGTTATTGAGAGTTCTTAGCATGAAGGACTGTTGAATTGTTTCGAAGGCCTTTTCTGCATCTATTGAGATAATCATGTGGTTTTTGTCATTGGTTCTGTTTATGTAATGGATTACGTTTATTGATTTGTGTATGTTGAATGAGCCTTGCATCCCAGGGATGAAGCTGACTTGATTGTGGTGGATAAGCTTTTTGATGTGCTGCTGGATTCGGTTTGCCAGTATTTCATTGAAGATTTTCGCGTCGATGTTCTTCAGGTCTGAAATTCTTTTTTTTTTTTTTTTTTTGTTTCTCTGCCAGCCTTTGGTATCAGGATGATGCTGGCCTCATAAAATGAGTTAGGGAGGATTCCCTCTTTTTCTATTGATTGGAAGAGTTTCAGAAGGAATGGTATGTGTTCCTCTTTGTACTTCTGGTAGAATTCGGCTGTGAATCCCTCTGGTTCTGGACCTTTTTTCATTGGTAGGCTATTAATTATTGCTTCAATTTCAGAGCCTGTTATTGGTCTATTCAGAGATCCAAGTTTTTCCTGGTTTAGTCTTGGGAGGGTGTATGTGTCCAGGAATTTATCCATTTCTACTAGATTTTCTAGTTTATTTACATAGAGGTGTTTATAATATTCTCTGATGGTAGTTTGTATTTCTGTGGGATTGGTGGTGATATCCCCTTTATCATTTTTTATTGCATCTATTTGATTCTTCTCTCTTTTCTTCTTTATTAGTCTTGCTAGCGGTCTATTAATTTTGTTGATCTTTTCAAAAAACCAGCTCCTGGATTCATTAATTTTTTGAAGGGTTTTTTGTGTCTCTATCTCTTTCAGTTCTGCTCTGATCTTAGTTATTTCTTGCCTTCTGCTAGCTTTTGAATGTGTTTGCTCTTGCTTCTGTAGTTCTTTTCATTGTGATGATAGGGTGTCAATTTTAGATCTTTCCTCCTTTCTCTTGTGGGCATTCAGTGCTATGAATTTCCCTCTACACACTGCTTTAAATGTGTCTCAGAGATTCCGGTACATTATGTCTTTGTTCTCATTGGTTTCAAAGAACGTCTTTATTTCTGCCTTCATTTCGTTATGTACCCAGTAGTCATTCAGGAGCAGGTTGCTCAGTTTCCAGGTAGTTGTGTGGTTTTGAGTGAGTTTCTTAATTCTGAGTTCTAATTTGATGCACTGTGGTCTGAGTGACAGTTTGTTGTGTTTTCTGCTCTTTTATATTTGCTAAGAAGTGCTTTACTTCCAATTTTGTGGTCAATTTTAGAATAAGTGTGATGTGGTGTTGAAAAGAATGTATATTCTGTTGATTTGGGGTGGAGAGTTCTGTAGATGTCTATTAGGTCTGGTTCAGAGCTGAGTTCAAGTCCTGGATATCCTAGTTAACATGCTGTCTTGTTGATCTGTTTAATATTGACAGTAGGGTGTTAAAGTCTCCCATTATTATTATGTGGGAGTCTAAGGCTCTTTGTAGGTCTCTAAGGACTTGCTTTATGAATCTAGGTACTCCTGTATTGGGTGCATATATATTTAGGATAGTTAGCTCTTCTTGTTGAATTGATCATTTTACCATTATGTAATGGCCTTCTTTGTCTTTTTTGATCTTTGTTGGTTTAAAGTCTGTTTTATCAGAGACTAGGATTGCAACCCCTGCTTTTTTTTGCTTTCCATTTGCTTGGTAGATCTTCCTCCATCCCTTTATTTTGAGCCTATGTGTCTCTTCGCATGTGAGATGAGTCTCCTGAATACAGCACACTGATGGGACTTGACTCTTTATCCAATTTGCCAGTCTGTGTCTTTTAATTGGGGCATTTAGCCCATTTACATTTAAGGTTAATATTGTTATGTGTGAATTTTATCTTGTCATTATGATGTTAGCTGGTTATTTTGCCCGTTAATTGATGCAGTTTCTTCATAGCATTGATGGCCTCTACAATTTGACATGTTCTTGCAGTGGCTAATAGTGGTGGTTTCATTCCATGTTTCGTGCTTCCTTCAGGAGCTCTTGTAAAGCAGGCCTGGTGGTGACAAAATCTCTCAGCATTTGCTTGCTTATGAAGGATTTTATTTCTCCTTCACTTATGAAGTTTAGTTTGGCTGGATATGAAATTCTGGTTTGAAAATTCTTTTCTTTAAGAATGTTGAATATTGGCCCCTGCTCTCTTCTGGCTTGTAGGGTTTCTACCGAGAGATCCACTGTTAGTCTGATGGGCTTCCCTTTGTGGGTAACCCGACTTTTTCTCTCTGGCTGCCCTTAACATTTTTTCCTTCATTTCAACCCTGGTTATTCTGACAATTATGTGTCTTGGGGTTGCTTTTCTAGAGGAATATCTTTGTGGTGTTCTCTGTATTTCCTGAATTTGAATGTTGGCCTGCCTTGCTAGGTCAGGGAAGTTCTCCCGGATAATATACTGAAGAGTGTTTTCCAACTTGGTTCCATTCTCCCCATCACTTTACGGTATGCCAATCAGATGTGGATTTGGTCTTTTCACATAGTCCCATATTTCTTGGAGGCTTTGTTTGTTTCTTTTTACTCTTTTTTCTCTAACCTTGTTTTCTTGTTTTATTTCATTAATTTGATCTTCAGTCACTGATACCCTTTCTTCCACTTGATTGAGTCAGCTATTGAAGCTTGTGCATGCATCACAAAGTTCTCCTGCCATAGTTTTCAGCTCCATAAGGTCATTTAAGGTCTTGTCTACACTGTTTGTTCCAGTTGGCCATTTGTGTAACCTTTTTTTCAAGGTTTTTAGCTTCCTTGTGATGGGTTTGAATATGCTCCTTTAGCTTGGAGAAGTTTGTTATTACCTACCTTCTGAAGCCTACTTCTGTTAACTCCAAAGTCATTCTTCATCCAGCTTTGTTCCATTGCTGGCGAGGAGCTGCAATCCTTTGGAGGAGAAGAGGCACTCTGATTTTTAGAATTTTCAGCTTTTCTGCTCTGGTTTCTCCCAATCTTTGTGGTTTTATCTACCTTTGGTCTTTGATGTTGGTGACCTACAGATGGGGTTTCGGTGTAGATGTCCTTTTTGTTGATGTTGATGCTATTCCTTTCTGTTTGTTAGTTTTCCTTCTAACAGTCAGGACCCTCAGCTGCAGATCTGTTGGAGTTTGCTGGAGTTCCACTACAGACCCTTTTTGCCTGGGTATTACCAGCAGAGGCTGCAGAACAGCAAATATTGCTGCCTGATCCTTCCTCTGGAAGCTTCGTCCCAGAGGGGCACCCACCTATGTGAGGTGTCTGTTGGCCCCTACTGGGAAGTGTCTCACAGTTAGGCTACATGGGGGTCAGGGACCCACTTGAGGAAGCAGTCTGTTCGTTCTCAGAGCTCAAACACCATGTTGGGAGAACCACCGCTCTCTTCAGAGCTCAGATGGAAATTCAGAAATCACCCGTCTTCTGCATCAATCATGCTGGGAGCTGCAGACCAGAGCGGCTCCTATTCAGCCATCTTGGAACGAATCTCTTGACTTTTTGATAGTAGTCCCCCTAACAAGTGTGAGGTGATAGCTCACAGTGGTTTGGTTTACATTTCTTTGATTAAGGATATTGAACACCTTTTATATAACTGTTGGCCATTTTTTTTTTTGTCTTCTTTGGAGAAATGTCTATTCAGGTCTTTTGCCCATTAAAATTTTTTTATTATTATTGAATTGTATGTGTTATTTATGAGTTGTGGCTATTAACCTTTCATCAGATACAGAATTTGCAAATATTTTTTCCTAACCTGTAGACTGTTTCATTTTGTTGTTTCCTTTTTTTTTTTCTTCTAGAAGCCTTATTTATTTATGTTTTACATTTAAATCTATGGCCCATTTCAAATTAATTCTTACATATTATGTGAGGAGGGGTCAATTTTTTAAAAGTATATTTATCTAAACTTCATCTTTATAGGGTTTCTTTTCTTCTTTTTAATTTTATTATTATTACACTTTAAGTTTTAGGATACATGTGCACAATATGCAGGTTTGTTACATATGTATACATGTGCCATGTTGGTGTGCTGCACCCATTAACTCGTCATTTAACATTAGGTATATCTCCTAATGCTATCCCTCCCCACTCCCCCCACCCCACAACAGTCACTGGAGTGTGATGTTCCCCTTCCTGTGTCCATGTGTTCTCATTGTTCAATTCCCACCTATGAGTGAGAACATGTGGTGTCTGGTTTTTTGTCCTTGTGATAGTTTGCTGAGAATGATGGTTTCCAGCTTCATCCATGTCCCTACAAAGGACATGAACTCATCCTTTTTTATGGCTGCATAGTATTCCATGGTGTATATGTGCCATATTTTCTTAATCCAGTCTATCATTGTTGGACATTTGGGTTGGTTCCAAGTCTTTGATATTGTGAATAATGCTGCAATAAACATACGTGTGCATGTGCCTTTATAGCAGCATGATTTATAATCCTTTGGGTGTATACCCAGTAAAGGGATGGCTGGGTCAAATGGTATTTCTAGTTCTAGATCCCTGAGGAATCCCCACACTGACTTCCACAAGGGTTGAACTAGTTTACAGTCCCACCAACAGTGTAAAAGTGTTCCTATTTCTCCACATCCTCTCCAGCACCTGTTGTTTCCTGACTTTTTGATGATCGCCGTTCTAACTGGTGTGAGATGGTAGCTCATTGTGGTTTTGATTTGCATTTTTCTGATGGCCAGGGATGATGAGCATTTTTTCATGTGTGTTTTGGCTGCATAAATGTCTTCTTTTGAGAAGTGTCTGTTCATATCCTTCATCCACTTTTTCATGGGGTTGTTTGTTTTTTTCTTGTAAATTTGTTTGAGTTCATTTTAGATTCTGGATATTAGCCCTTTGTCAGATGAGTAGGTTGCGAAAATTTTCTCCCATTTTGTAGGTTGCCTGTTCACTCTGATGGTAGTTTCTTTTGCTGTGCAGAAGCTCTTTAGTTTAATTAGATCCCATTTGTCTATTTTGGCTTTTGTTGCCATTGTTTTTGGTGTTTTAGACATGAAGTCCTTGCCCATGCCTATGTCCTGAATGGTATTGCCTAGGTTTTCTTCTAGGGTTTTTATGGTTTTAGGTCTAACATGTAAGTCTTTAATACATCTTGAATTAATTTTTGTATAAGGTGTAAGGAAGGGATCCAGTTTCAGCTTTCTACATATGGCTAGCCAGATTTCCCAGCACCACTTATTAAATAGGGAATCCTTTCCCCATTTCTTGTTTTTCTCAGGTTTGTCAAAGATCAGATAGTTGTAGATATGTGGCGTTATTTCTGAGGGCTCTGTTCTGTTCCATTGATCTATATCTCTGTTTTGGTACCAGTACCATGCTGTTTTCATTACTGTAGCCTTGTAGTATAGTTTAAAGTCAGGTAGCGTGATACCTCTTTTGGCTTAGGATTGACTTGGCGATGCGGGCTCTTTTTTTGTTCCATATGAACTTTAAAGTAGTTTTTTCCAATTCTGTGAAGAAAGACATTGGTAGCTTGATGGGGATGGCATTGAATCTGAAAATTACCTTTGGCAGTATGGCCATTTCCACGATATTGATTCTTCCTACCCATGAGCATGGAATGTTCTTCCATTTGTTTGTATCCTCTTTTATTTCATTGAGCAGTGGTTTGTAGTTCTCCTTGAAAAGGTCCTTCACATCCCTTGTAAGTTGGATTCCTAGGTATTTTATTCTCTTTGAAGCAATTGTGAATGGGAGTTCACTCACGATTTGGCTCTCTGTTTGTCTGTTATTGGTGTATAAGAATGCTTGTGATTTTTGTACATTGATTTTGTATCCTGAGACTTTGCTGAAGTTGCTTATCAGCTTAAGGAGATTTTGGGCTGAGACAATGGGGTTTTCTAGATATACAATCATGTCATCTGCAAACAGGGACAATTTGACTTCCTCTTTTCCTAATTGAATACCCTTTATTTCCTTCTCCTGCCTAATTGCCCTGGCCAGAACCTCCAACACTATGTTGACTAGGAGTGTTGAGAGAGGGCATCCCTGTCTTGTGCCAGTTTTCAAAGGGAATGCTTCCAGTTTTTGTCCATTCAGTATGATATTGGCTGTGGGTTTGTCATAGATAGCTCTTATTGTTTTGAGATATGTCCCATCAACACCTAATTTATTGAGAGTTTTTAGTATGAAGTGTTGTTGAATTTTGTCAAAGGTCTTTTCTGCATCTATTGAGAGAATCATGTGGTTTTTGTCTTTGGTTCTGTTTATATGCTGGATTACATTTATTGATTTGCGAATGTTGAACCAGCCTTGCATCCCAGGGATGAAGCCCACTTGATCATGGTGGATAAGCTTTTTGATGTGCTGCTGGATTCAGTTTGCCAGTATTTTATTGAGGATTTTTGCATCAATATTCATCAAGGATATTGGTCTAAAATTCTCTTTTTTGGTTGTGTCTCTGCCCAGCTTTGGTATCAGGATGATGCTGGCCTCATAAAATGAGTTAGGGAGGATTCCCTCTTTTTCTATTGATTGGAATAGTTTCAGAAGGAATGGTACCAGCTCCTCCTTGTACCTCTGGTAGAATTTGGCTGTGAATCCATCTGGTCCTGGACTCTTTTTGGTTGGTAAGCTATTGATTATTGCCGCAATTTCAGAGCCTGTTATTAGTCTATTCAGAGATTCAACTTCTTCCTGGTTTAGTCTTGGGAGAATGTATGTGTTGAGGAATTTATCCATTTCTTCTAGATTTTCTAGTTTATTTGCATAGAGGTGTTTGTAGTATTCTCTGATGGTAGTTTGTATTTCTGTGGGATCGGTGGTGATATCCCCTTTATCATTTTCTATTGCGTCTATTTGATTCTTCTCTCTTTTCTTCTTTATTAATCTTGTTAGCGGTCTGTCAATTTTGTTGATCTTTTCAAAAAACCAGCTCCTGGATTCATTAATTTTTTGAAGGGTTTTTTGTGTCTCTATTTCCTTCAGTTCTGCTCTGATTTTAGTTATTTCTTGCCTTCTGCTAGCTTTTGAATGTGTTTGCTCTTGCTTTTCTAGTTCTTTTAATTGTGTTGGTAGGGTGTCAATTTTGGATCTTTCCTGCTTTCTCTTGTGGGCATTTAGTGCTATAAATTTCCCTCTACACACTGCTTTGAATGTGTCCCAGAGATTCTGGTATGTTGTGTCTTTGTTCTCATTGGTTTCAAAGAACATTTTTATTTCTGCCTTCATTTCGTTATGTACCCAGTAGTCATTCAGGAGCAGGTTGTTCAGTTTCCATGTAGTTGAGTGGTTTTGAGTGAGTTTCTTAATCCTGATTTCTAGCTTGATTGCACTGTGGTCTGAGAGACAGTTTGTTATAATTTCTGTTATTTTACATTTGCTGAGGAGTGCTTTACTTCCAACTATGTGGTCAATTTTGGAATAGGTATGGTGTGGTGCTGAAAAGAATGTATATTCTGTTGATTTGGGGTGGAGAGTTCTGTAGATGTCTATTAGGTCCACTTGGTGCAGAGCTGAGTTCAATTCCTGGGTATCCTTGTTAACTTTCTGTCTCATTCATCTGTCTAATGTTGACAGTGGGATGTTAAAGTCTCCCATTATTATTGTGTGGGAGTCTAAGTCTCTTTGTAGGTCACTCAGGACTTGCTTTATGAATCTGGGTGCTCCTGTATTGGGTGCATATATATTTAGGATAGTTAGCTCTTCTTGTTGAATTGATCCCTTTACCGTTATTTAATGGCCTTCTTTGTCTCTTTTGATCTTTGTTGGTTTAAAGTCTGTTTTATCAGAGACTAGGATTGCAACCCCTGCCTTTTTTTGTTTTCCATTTGCTTGGTAGATCTTCCTCCGTCCCTTTATTTTGAGCCTATGTGTGTCTCTGCACGTGAGATGGGTTTCCTGAATACAGCACACCGATGGGTCTTGACTCTTTATCTAATTTGCCAGTCTGTGTCTTTTAATTGGAGCATTTAGCCCATTTAGATTTAAAGTTAATATTGTTATGTGTGAATTTGGTCCTGTCATTATGATGTTAGCTGGTTATTTTGCTCGTTAGTTGATGCAGTTTCTTCCTAGCCTTGATGGTCTTTACATTTTGGCATGTTTTTGCAGTGGCTGGTACCGGTTGTTCCTTTCCATGTTTAGTGCTTCCTTCAGGAGCTCTTTTAGGGCAGGCCTGGTGGTGAGAAAATCTCTCAGCATTTGCTTGTCTGTAAAGTGTCTTATTTCTCCTTCACTTATGAAGCTTTGTTTGGCTGGATATGAAATTCTGGGTTGAAAATTCTTTTCTTTAAGTATGTTGAATGTTGGCCCCCACTCTCTTCTGGCTTGTAGAGTTTCTGCCGAGAGATCTGCTGTTAGTCTAATGGGCTTCCCTTTGTGGGTAACCCAACCTTTCTCTCTGGCTGCCCTTAACATTTTTTCCTTCATTTCAACTTTGGTGAATGTGACAATTATGTGTCTTGGAGTTGCTCTTCTCGAGGAGTATCTTTGTGGCATTCTCTGTATTTCCTGAATCTGAATGTTGGCCTGCCTTGCTAGATTGGGGAAGTTCTCCTGGATAATATCCTGCAGAGTATTTTCCAACTTAGTTCCATTCTCTCCGTCACTTTCAGGTACACCAATCAGAGGTAGATTTGGTCTTTTCACATACTCCCATATTTCTTGGAGTCTTTGTTCGTTTCTTTTTATTCTTTTTTCTCTAAACTTCCCTTCTCGCTTCATTTCATTCATTTTGTCTTCCATCACTTATACCCTTTCTTCCAGTTGATTGCATCAGCTCCTGAGGCTTCTGCATTCTTCACATAGTTCTTGAGCCTTGGTTTTCAGCTCCATCAGCTCCTTTAAGGAATTCTCTGCATTGGCTATTCTAGTGATCCATTCATCTAATTTTTTTTCAATGTTTCTAACTTCTTTGCCATTGGTTTGAATTTCCTCCTGTAGCTCGGAATAGTTTCATCTTCTCTCAACACATCAAAGTCATTCTCCGTCCAGCTTTGTTCCGTTGCTGGTGAGGAGCTGCGTTCCTTTGGAGGAGGACAGGTGGTCTGCTTTTTATAGTTTCCAGTTTTTCTGCTGTGTTTTTTCCCCATCTTTGTGGTTTTATCTACTTTTGGTCTTTGATGATGGTGACGTACAGATGGGTTTTTGGTGCGGATGTCCTTTCTGTTTGTTAGTTTTCCTTCTAGCAGACAGGATCCTCAGCTGCAAGTCTGTTGGAGTTTGATAGAAGTCCACTCCAGACCCTGTTTGCCTGGGTGTCAGCAGCAGTGGCTGCAGAACAGCGGTGGCGGTAGAACAGCGGGTTTTGGTGACCCACAAATGCTGCTGCCTGATCATTCCTCTGGAAGTTTTGTCTCAGAGGAGTACCCGGCCATATGAGGTGTCAGTCTGCGCCTACTGGGGGGTGCCTCCCAGTTAGGCTGCTCAGGGGTCAGGGACCCACTTGAGGAGGCAGTCTGCCTGTTCTCAGATCTCCAGCTGTGTGCTGGGAGAACCACTACTCTCTTTAAAGCTGTCAGACAGGGACATTTAAGTCTGCAGAGGTTACTGCTGTCTTTTTGTTTGTCTGTGCCCTGCCCCCAGAGGTGGAGCCTACAGAGGCAGGCAGGCCTCCTTGAGCTGTGGTGGGCTCCACCCAGTTTGAGCTTCCCGGCTGCTTTGTTTACCTAATCAAGCCTTGGCAATGGCAGGCGTCCCTCCCCCAGCTGTGCTGCCACCTTGCAGGTTGATCTCAGACTGCTGTGCTAGCAATCAGTGAGACTCTGTGGGTGTAGGACCCTCTGAGCCAGGTGCGGGATATAATCTCCTGGTGTGCCATTTTTTAAGCCAGTTGGAAAAGCGCGGTATTTGGGTGGGAGTGACCCGATTTTCCAGATGCCATCTCTTACCCCTTTGACTAGGAAAGGGAACTCCCTGATCCCTTGCACTTCCCAAGTGAGGCAGTGCCTCGCCCTGCCTCTGCTCGTGCATGGTGCGCTGCACCCACTGTCTGGCACTCCCTAGTGAGATGAACCCGGTACCTCAGATGGAAATGCAGAAATCACCCGTCTTCTGCATCACTCTCGCTGGGAGCTGTAGACCAGAGCTGTTCTTATTCGGCCATCTTGGCTCCACCCCTTGTTTCCTTTCTTGTACAGATGCTTTTTAATTTGTTGTAGTTCCATATTTTTATTTTTGTTTTTGTTGCCTGAGTTTTTAGTATGGTATAAAAAAAATCATTGCTGAGGCCAGTGTTCAGATGATTTTCCCCTGTGTTCTCTTGTAGGAGTTTCATAGTTTCTGATCTTATATTTAAATCTGCATTCCATTTTGAGTTGATTTTTGTGTATGATATAAGGTGAGGGTCCAATTTCATTCTTTTGCATTTGGAAATCCAGTTTTCCCAGCACTATTTGTTGAAAAGACAATCCTCCATGTATCCTCTTGGTGTTCTGGTAAAAAAAAAAAAAAAAAAAAAAAAAAAGTTGACCATATATGTTTGGTTTTATTTCTGGGTCTCTGTCCTATTCTACTCATCTTTGTGTCTGTTTTTATGCCAGTATGATACTGTTTTGATTACTGTAGCTTTGTAATATAGTTTTAAATCAGTGCTATGCCTATAACTTTGTTTTTCTTTCTCAGAATTGTTTTGGCCATTTGGGGACTTTTATGCTTCCATGTAAACTTTAGGATTCTTTTTCTATTTCTGTGGAGAATGTCATTGAGATTTTGATAGGAATTGCTTTGAATCTGTTTATTGCTTTGGGTAGTATGAATATTTTAACAATATTCTTCTAATCCATGAGAACAAGATACCTTTCCTGTACATTTATTCATGTCATCTTTAATTTCTTTTAACAGTGCTTTACAGTTTTCAATATACAGGTCTTTCTCCTCCTTGGTTAAATGTATTTCTAAAAAAAATTTTGGTTGCTATTGTAAGTGGAATTGTTTCATTGATTTCTTTTCCAGCTAGGTCATTATTTGTGTATTAAAATGCTGCTGATTTTTTTGTGTGTGTTATTTTTGTATTCTGCAACTTTACTTAATTTGCTTATTAGTTCTAGCAGTTTTTTTGTGTGAAATCCTTGCAGTTTTATACATATAGAATCATGTCATCTACAAATAGAGATAATTTTAATTCCTTCTTTTTGATTTGAATGCCCTTTTACATATTTTTTTCTAATGTGATTGCTCTTTCTGGGACTTCCAGTAGTACGTTGAATAGAAGCGACAAGAGTAGACATCCTTGCTGTGTACCAGGTCTTGGTGGAAAAGCTTTTAGTTTTTCCCCATTGATTATAATGTTAGTTGTAGAGTTTTCATAAATGGCCTTTATTATGTTGAAGACATTTCTTTGCTTACCTAAACTGTTAACAATTTTTATTGGCTGGGTGCGGTGGCTCACGCCTGTAATCCCAGCACTTTGGGAGGCCAAGGTGGGCAGATCACGAGGTCAGGATATTGAGACCATCCTGGCTAACATGGTCAAACCCCATCTCTACTAAAAATACAAAAAATTGGCCAGGCGTGGCAGCGTGTCCCTGTAGTCCCAGCTACTCGGGAGGCTGAGGCAGGAGAATGTCATGGACCTGGGAGGTGGAGCTTGTAGTGAGCCAAGATTGCGCCGCTGCACTCAGCCTTGGCTACAGAGTGAGACTCCGTCTGAAAAAACAAGAAAAAAAAAAAGAATTTGTATCAAGAAAGGATTTTGGACTTGGCCAAATGCTTTTTCTGTATCAATTGAGAAAGTTATGTGTTTTTTTTTGTATCTTTTGTTCTGTAAATGTGATGTATCACATTGATTTCCATATGTTAAACCAGCCTCACATGTCAGAGATAAATCCCACTTTGTCATGATATGTATTCTTTTTTAATTTTTATTTTTTTAAATAGTTTTGGGGGAAAAGGTGGTGTTTAGTTGCTTGGAAAATTTCTTCAGTGGGTAATTTCTGAGATTTTGGTGCGCCCATCACTCAAGCAACATACTCTGTATCTAGTGTATAGTCTTTTATCCCTCATCCCCTTCCCATCTTTCTCCCACCCCGAGTTCCCAAAGTTTGTTTATCATTCTTCTGCCTTTGTGTCTTCATAGCTTAGCTCTCACTTATAAGTGAGAACATACAACATTTGATTTCCCATTGCTCAGATACTTCACTTAGAATAATGGTCTCCAACCACATCTAGATTGCCGCAAATGCCATTATTTCATTCCTTTGTATGGGTGAGTAGTGTTCCATGGTGTGTGTGTGTGTGTGTGTGTGTGTGTGTGTATAAAATTAGGACTAATTTCCTTCCATTGGCATGAGATATATATATTCAGTTGAACTTACTACAAAGTTCAGCTAGGAGCTTCCTTCACTCTGTGGACCCTCCCCAATTCTGCTGGTTGCCTTCCTTTCCCCCAAGGACCTCTATGAGATAAGGCCAGGCATGGCCTCCCTATGCTTGAGCTGAGGACCAGGAGTGCCTAGAGGGCTCTTCCTGCTGCTGCTTCTACTTTTATATTTAGCTTGGCTCTGTAAATCCATTTTAGCTTTAGGTAAGGTTAAATCCCTCCATGATCTGGATTTGCAGGTTTCCCAGTTGGGATTTGTGTTCAGAGGACTACTTTTCCCCCTCACACTTTGGGAGCTCACAGTTTTTTGGCTGTCTTGGAGTGTTTGCAGTGGCAAGCCACTGCTTTCAAAGGATCTGTGAATTCTTTTGGTTTTTCTGGTATGTTCCTGTGGTGGGTCATAGAGCAAAAGTTCACAATGTGAGTCTCCAGATGCTGTTCTGTCTATCTTAGTAGGAGGTGCACCTTATTCCTGTTACGTATCTGCCATTTTTCCTTCTCTTTTTCTTAGACTAATTGAAGATTTGCCCATTTAATTTTTCAGAAAACTAACTCAGTTTTATTGTTTCTGTGTTTTTTCTGTTCTCTATTTGACTTATTTTTGTTCTCATTTTTATTATTTCCTTCCTTCTGCTAATTTTAGGTTTAGTTTGTTGTTTTTTCTATTTCTTTGAGACATAATGTTATACTGTTCATTTGATATCTTTCTTTTTTAATGTAAGCACTTATTGCTATAAACTTCCTTCTTAGAAATTATTTTGCTGCATTCCATAAGTTTTGTTATGTTGTGTTTCCATTGCTGTTTGTCTCAAGATATGTTAAAATTTCCCTTTTAATTTCTTATTTGATCCATTGGTTGTTCAGATGCATACTGTTCAATTTCCACATATTTATGAATTTTCCAAAATTCCTTCTGTTGATTTCTAGTTTTCTACCAAAGTGGCCTGAAATAATGATATATGTAATTTCAATCTTCTTAAATGTGTTAAGACTTGGTTTAACAAATTTAACATACGATCTAGCCTAAAAAATATTCTACGTGTGCTGGAAAAAAATATGTATTCTACTCTTGTTAAATGGGAAGTCTTGTATTTGTGTTAGGTCCATTTGTTCAAAAGTACAATTAAAGTTCAGTATTTACTTGGCTGGGAGCGGTGGCTCATGCCTGTAATGCCAGCACTTTGGGAGGCTGAGGCAGGCGGACCACGAGGCCAGGAGATCAAGACCATCCTGGCTAACACGGTGAAACCCGTCTCTACTAAAAATACAAAAAAATAGCCAGGTGTGGTGGCAGGCACCTGTAGTCCCAGCTACTTGGGAGGCTGAGGCAGGAGAATGGCATGAACCCAGGAGGCTGAGCTTGCAGTGAGCTGAGATCGCGCCACTGCACTCCAGCCTGGGTAACAGACTGAGACTCCTTCTCAAAAAGAAAAAAAAAATTTCAGTATTTACTTATGGACCTTCTCTCTAGTTGATCTGTCCATTGTTGAATGGAATATTGAAGTTCCCTACTGTTGCATTGCAGTTTATTTCTCCCTTCATATCCATTAATATTTGCTTTGTGTATTTAGATGCTCTGATGTTGTGCCATAGATGTTTATGATGGTTATGTTCTCTTGGATTAATTCATTGAAATAATGACCTTCTTTGTCTCTTTTAACACTTTGTGACTTGAAGTCTGTTTTCTCATTTATAAGCATAGCTACCCTGCTCTCTTTTGGTTACCAATTGCACTGAATATCTTCTTTCATCCCTTCACTTTCAGCCTATGTGTGTTCTTAGAGCTTAAGTGGGTCTCTTTTAGTCAACATGTAGTTGGCTCTTATTTTTAAAAAACATTAATTCAGCCACTCTGTTTTTTGATTGGAGAATTTGATCCATTTACATTCAAGGTCATTAGTGATAGATAAGGACTCCCTATTGCCATTTGGTTATTTGTTTTTGGTTGTTTTGTATCTCTTCTGCTCTTTTCTTTCTCTCTTGTTGTCTGCGTTTGTGATTTGATAATATTCTGAATTGTTAAGATTTGATTACTTTCTCATTATTATTTGTATATCTTCTATAGTTTTTTTTGTGATTACCATGAGGCTTACATAAAATATTTTATTATCAACTATCTAAAGCTGATAACAACTTGACTTCTTCACGTACAAAAACTCTAGACTTCCACTCCCTCACACACAACTTATGTTTTTGATGTTACAATTTGCTTATTTTTATATGTTTAATCCTTAACAACTTGTTAAAACTTTTGTTATTTTTAACTGTTTTGACTTTTAGCTGTCATACTGGAGATTTGTATAATTTATATACCATCATTTCAGTACTGAATATTCTGGATTTGACTATTTATTTCTGAGTTAAATATAAACTCTCTGTATGTACCAGTGACTTTTTTACTTTCATATGTATTCATAATAGTAACTATCATCCTTTAGTTTCCTTTGAAGAGCTCCTTGAAGCATTTCTTGTAAGACCAGTCTAATAGTAACAAATTTCTTTAGCTTTTGCTTATTTGGGAAAGACTTTATTCTCCTCCATTTCTGAAGGCCAGTCCTTCATACTGCTGGATATAGTATTCTTGGCTGCCAATTATTTTCTTTCATAACTTTGAATATATCATCCCATTTTTTCTGGCCTATAAGATTTCCACTGAGAAATTCAATGATAATATTACTGTGATTCTGTTACATGTGACTTGATGCTTTTCTTTTTCCTTTTAAATTATCTCTTTGTCTTTTGATTTTGACAGTTTTATTATAATATGCCTCAGAGAGAAACTCTTTAGTTGTATCTGTTTTTGGACTTTTGATCCTCATGGATCTGGTTGCCCATATTTCTTTCAAGACTTGAGAAGTTTTCAGCAATTATTTTGTTAAAGAAACTTTCTGCCTCTTTCTCTGTCTTTTCCTCTTTTAAAACTGCCGTAATATGAAAATTTGTTAATGGTTCCCCATAAATCCCATAGGCTCTCTTCATTCTTTTTATTCTTTTACCCTCTGATTGAGGGTAAAAGAATAAAAAGGATAATTTAAAAGATAATTTAAAAGAGTTATCTTCTAGTTCACAGATTCTTTCTTTTGTTTAATCTAGATGCAATTTGTAAATTTGTAAATTTTCATTTTTTGGGCATCATTTACTGGAGAATTATTGTGTTTAGCAGAGGGAATCTCTCTATTGTGTTTAGCTGAAGGAATCATGTTTGACACAATCCACAGGCAGCCATAGCAGCATGAAAAGCCAAGACATAGGTGCCTAGAGAGGCTGTGGAGCTAGATTCCTGGGCTCAGGATCTTGCAAAACTACTGTAGTACCTGGGAATTGAGAAGCAGGTTCATTTTCCAAAACACAGGATGCAGTCCTTTCACTAATCCGGTATTTGTTGCTCTGAGACATACCCTAGAATATTTTGCCTTGGAGCAGGAATGTTGCTATGGTTCTGACCCTGGAGGGCAAGGTGCAGCACTGGCAAGGCTCTAGGGAAGAAGAGGTGCTCTGGAGGCTTGGCTCCTGAGGAGCAGGGCACAGATGCAATTGTGGCCCAAAACTAATGGAGCAAGCAGCAACTTGGGATCTGGCTGATGAGTTAGCACACAATGGTGACTCCAGATCTTGAGATAGTGGGGCATGGCACTAGACTAGGCTTTGTGAGGCCAGGTAAAACAGCAACAAGGACTCAGAAATGGCAAGATGCTGCTGGGGCTTGGGCCATGGGGAGTGAAGAGTAGCATAGCAGTGCCTCCACTTTCTGGTGATGCAAGTTGCCACAGCAGCTTACACTGCAGGGAGCTTGTTCAGTTCCAGGTATGTGGGGCATTGTGGCAGTTCAGTGTGGAAAGTGAGGTGGCACGGTTCAGCCAAGGCTCTAATTCCTGGGATATAATGTGCTATGTCTGCTTAACTCCAGAAAGCATGGCTACATGGGTCAGTGAAACCTCCACATCCTTAGGGGAGAAGGCTATGGTGGTGGGAAATGCAGCTGCTGTGGTGTGGCAGAGGCTTAGGGTCCCTGGCTATTAGATGCTTCCTCACCTGTGACACTGAGTATGGGGATCAACCGCTCCATTCTGCTGGAGGCCTGAAGTCTCTTGTGGGTGAGCTACCACTTCAGTTTGGTCCTACGGGGAAATTGTACCAGCAACTAGATGAGGAGGATAAAATCACTCTGTAGTAGCTTATTCTGAGCTGATAAGTCATAGCAGCAGCTTGGCTCAGGGCTGCACACTATTGGGTGGGCATGTCGCAGTGGCAGTAAAGCCTCAGAGATGGAGGGATGCAATGGCTATTGCCCTGGGAGCAGGATGCCCACGTACAGTGACTCTGGTTCCAAGATGGTGCAGTGCAGCAGCAGCATGGGGCATGGAAGAGGGCACAATATAGGCTCTTTCTCTGGAGGTAGCTCAGGGTATGGACTCTGGGAAGCTCTATCAGCTGGACTCAAAGCCTGTGTGAGACTGCAGGAGTCTCCAGTAGTAAAGACTAGGGTGGCTGCAGTGGTGATGGGAGCTGCTCATGTCCTCTTGCTTACCATTTCCCTGCATGAAAGAGTCTCCCCTGGTTCTGAGTTGATTCTCACTGCTGTTGGGGTGGCTGAGGCAAGGTGTTTCTTTCACTTTCCTTTGAGGCCATCCTGAATTTCTTTGCTTGACAATATTTCCACTGCTTGTTTGCTATTTTCTGGAACTGTCTTTTAGTTATTTTGGTTGAACTATAGTTGTTAGTCAGTTAATGAATTCATTTATTTATTTATTGTGGGAGAAAGAATGCTAGGAGCTTCTATCTGCCATCTTGTTGATGTCACTACTCGTTTTATTTTTTCTTATATGATTTATGAGCAGTGTTTTTAAACATTATTTGTCCATTTAATCTAAACAGTCAAATTTATTAGTGTAAAGATTTTCAATGTCTTCATCATATTATTAATGTCTTTGTTTATGTTCATATTTTTTAGTGTTCTCCTTTTTAATTTTTCTTTTTTTTTCAATTTTCTTGTTCTGCTTTGCCAGGGGTTTCCCAATGTTACTGATCTTTTCAAACAATCGACCTTTGGCTTTGTATTTTTTTAATTGAATATTTGTTTTTAATTTCACTGATTTGTTTTTGTCTTTATTATTTCCTTCTTTATACATTTTCTGGTTTGATTTATTGTTTATTTCTAGCTTCTTGAGACAAAAGCTGAATTAATTTATTTTTAGGCTTGTTTCTCTTCTAGTATATGCACTAAGGCTACAAACTTCCTTTTAAGCACTAATTTTGCTGCATCTCACCAGTTTCGTACTGCTACATCTCACTAGTTGATTATCATTTTGTTCACATTATTTTTATATTTCTGTTGTGGTTTGTTCTTTGACCCATGGGTGAGTTAGAAGTTTACTATTTCACTTATAAGAGGCTTATTATTTCTAATTTATCTATGTTTATACTTTTATTTCAGTAGATATTTTCTAGTTTTTTAAAGGTTGTATTGAGTTATTACTGAAGTCTAAAATAATTTTACTGTGTTCACAAAACAAAATAAGAAAAATTTTAATTTTAAAAAAATTTGGTAAAACTTGTTTTATTACCCAGAGTGTGGTATCAGATTTGGCTAAAGTTTCATCATGATATAATTCTGAAAATAATATAAATTCTGTTACTGTTGAGGGCTGTTCTACATATATGTCAAATAGATCAGTTTTGTTAATTGTAGTTAATGCTAATTCACATGTCCTTATGAAATGTTTTGTGTTTGTCTATTCTATCAAGTACTACAGAAACTGTTAATGGCTTCATTCTGTGAATGTGTCTATTTCTCTTTCTAATGTTCCATCAGTTTTTACTTTGAATATTTTTGAAGATATTTTATTACAAATGTCTAGATTTAGAATTGTTATAGCTTCTTGTTGTGTTTACCACTTTATCATGATGAGATGTTCTGTTTCCCTAGTTATTCAAGTCTGCCTTGTGTGATATTAGCATAGCTAATCCACCTTTCCTTGGTTAGTGTATGCATGGTATGTTTTTCAATTTTAGGTTAACTATTTAATTGTTCTCATACTGAAGGCATGTCTCTTATAGGCAACATATTGTTTGTTTTTTGATTTTTATCCACTCTGATAAAGTTAGCTTTCTACTTGGAATATCTATTCTAATTTTTTTTGCTTTAGCTCTCTTGAGAATGCCCTTTCTGCTGGCTTTTTGTTTTTGCTGACTAGAATTCTGTTCTGTGTTCAGAAATGGAGAAATCCCCCAGGGAAAATACAGCTGCAGGTAATCTGTTCACTAGTCTCACCAGTGTTTTCAATGGTGTGTCCCTGAGCTTTGTCACCTCACTATACTTCAACATTTGGCAAATAGCTTGAAGAAAAAACCAATTGTGTGTTGAGGTCCTTCAAAGTTTCCAGATGTATCACTTCATTCCCATAGTAATGCCAAAAGCACTCCTGGTTTTGCCCTCCCCAAGCAGAAACCTTGTCCCTGGGCCAATCCCAGATTTTCAGCCTCTAGCATAAGTCAGATGTCAACAAATGTCCCCAAAGAACAGATAGTTGCAGTCCATTAACTCAATACCTATAATTTCCCACTTGTAAAAATTTAGTCCTTAAATTCTCATTGCTTCTGCAGCCATCAATGGGTCATTTAATAGATATGCACATATAGATATGCAGACATATCCAACTTTATTGATTGTTTTTGGAGAGTGCTTTTCTCCTGGAAATTAATCCATCATTTCTCAAGTTTTTCACTTAGACCAAAATAGTTTCTTTAGTTTATAATTTATTTGTATATTAAAGATTTACATTATTATTACAGAAAAATTAGAAAATGATGATATGAAAAGAAGAAAGGTAAATTCCTCTTTAAATACACTGTTTTGGTAATCTATAACTAATATAGTTTGGATGTTTTGTTCCCTACAAATCTCATGTAGAAATGCGGCCTCCAGTGCTGGAGATGGACCTAATGGGGAGTGTTTGAGTCATGAGAGAATATCCTTTATGAATGGCTTGGTGCATTCCCTGTGGCCATGAGTTACTATAAGATCTGATTGTTAAAAAAAGATTCTAGGACTTCCTGTCCCTCTGTCTTGCTCCCTCTTTTACCACGTGACATGCCTGCTTCCCCTTCACCTTCTGTCATGATTATAAGCTTCCTGAGGTTCCCATCAGAAGCAGAGTAGATGCTGGTGTCATGCTTGTACAGCCCATGGAGCTGTGAACCAAATAAACTTCTTTTCTTTATAAATTACCTAGCCTCAGGTATTCCTTTATAGGATGTAAGACAGAATGTTTGTGTGTTGTTTGATACTAAAAAACTGTATATCAAACTACCTTATATCTCAGAGGCTTAAAAATCATTTTACTGTTACCCACTTTGTGGGTCTGGTAATGTTTGGTTGGATAATTCGTATGATTTACCTGTGTCGTTCCCAAAAGAATTCATTTTCAAGATGTCATTCTCATTCACATATTTGTCACTTTGGTTAGACCTCTTCACGTGGCCTCAACTTCTCACAGCATGGCAGCCTAAGGGTAGCTAACCTTCTTATATAGTGACTCAGAGCTCCATGCAACTGAGAAAAACGCTGCAGTTGTTTTAAAGCCTGGCCTCAGAACCAGAATGGCATGACTTCCACCATACTTTATTGGTCAAACCAGTCATAGGCCAGCCTAGATTCAACAAGAAGGAAGTAGAGTCCATCTCTCAATAGGAAGAGTATCAATTTGCATCCATCTTTAGTCTGTCTTGTTCCATTCACAGAATTAGTCCCAGTATCTTGGCAAAATCATAGAATAATAACAACAGCTAACTTTCATTAAGTACTCCCACATTGTATATTATTTCATTTAATCATTATAACACTGTGAGGGAGTACCTATGAATATATCAAATATTTTATTTAATATCTTATTTACTTTTATGTAGCAATTTATTTAATTACACATGTAAAACATGAACATGTACTTGTTAGAGAAAAAAGCTGAAATGATACAGAAGTATACACAGTAAAAACAAACTTTCCTCTAAAATCCCTGCCTCAATTTATCTTTTCTGAGATAACTCCGGTTAACAATCTAATGTGTATCTTTCCAGAACTTTCATTTGAATTTTCATACTTGTATATTTCATACTTGTATATTTGTTACCAATCACACTTGGCCCTGACATTTTTGGTGACATGAACATGATGCATTCATGCAGAAAGTATGGCTCAAAGCTATGGTCCCACACAAATGAAAATAAGAAAGCCTAACCTGCTCCCAATTATTCAAGGTTCTTGTCTTTCCTCTTGTCAGTAAAATATTGTTAGCCATTTCCCAGTACTTTGATGACTTTTCAATACTTCAAGCAAAGTCATAGTTTTCATTTCCTGGAGATTGTTTTCTTTTATTACCAATCATAGGTCTATAATCCATTTCAAAAATGTAGGTGACCAATGCATTCCAAACAAGGTTAATGTCAACTAGCTTGGCTTCACACATAAGTGCGATTTATTATCACTTAATTATTATACAAGTCTGATCATTAAATATCTCCCTTAGGAAAAAACAGATTCCTAGCTTTACAAGACTTAAATAAATAATCTATTTATTTTTTAATGTGACTTCCATATAATATGAGTTTTACTTTAAAATTCTTATGTATATTAATATTTAAACATTTCAAACTAATAAAAATGCAGAAGAAAGCAAAGTTATTCATAGCATCATTTAGTTTTAGGGTCATAAGTCAGCACAAGTTCAACAATCTTATCATCATGCCCAGCAGAGAATTACCTTCACCAGGCTCCTGAATAAGAATTATATGTCTTTAGGTGAAGCATAATTGTGATGGCCAGTTTTAGTTTTGATTCCTTAAAATAACATATTTTTAAAAAACTATACAAGCCTAAATTTAAGGAATCAATTATTATCAATGGCAGTTGTTTATACTATAATGCTTTCAAAAGTCAAATATTTGTATCTCTGATTTGGTCACATTTAGTTCTATGTTCATGTGAACTAGAAATGTACTTTGTGTCTCTAATGCAAAACTTTCTGTCTGAATACATGATCCCACCTCCTTTGCTCTTTTTGGGAGTATCTTCTCTGTCATTTATAATCTCCTGTTTTCAATATGCAAGCTTTCTCTCTTCCTACAGGACTCCTCATCTTTAAGTGTTCAGGATTTCTCCATCCTAAGACAAGTTTCATCTTATTCCTTCACCTCTGCTTAATCTATTGATGTGGCCTTTTCTTTCTGTTAAATGTATTGAAAGAGTTCACTGGATGTTTCTATTTTCTTTTGTCCCTCTACTCCTAGATCAGTGTTCATTTTCAGCACCAGGCTGCTGGACCACCACCCCTTTTCACAGTTGATGCTGTTTGTCACCACTGTTTTTTTTTTTTTTTTTTTTTTTTAGAATGAAAATAGATTCTTTATTGTAGATGCCCCCCCTGAGGCAAGAGATTAAGCAGGATCGGTAAAAACCAGGGCAACAGGCCACAATTTTCACTAAACCAGAATATATTTGGGTGTTTCTTACAAAATTTGTCCCAATCACACAAATTTCAAAGATTGGGGGCTCTGGAGCAGAGAAGTTTCCATAGAGTACTATTTGCCCCAGATGCCTCCCTTAGCCCCCAAATACCTGAGAGTTCACCCTTAGGGTTCATCCTTTTGGAGTAAACATTCCCTCTTTCTCTGATTTTCTTATTTTATTTTTTATGTTTTATTATACTTTAAGTTCTGGAATACATGTGCAGAACGTGCAGATTTGTTGCATACGTATACAAGTGCCATGGTGGTTTGCTGCACCCATCAAACCATCATCTACCTTAGGTATTTCTCCTAATGCTATCCCTCCCATAGCCCCCCTAGCCCCTAACAGGCCCCAGTGTGTGATGTTCCCCTCCCTGTGTCTATGTGTTCTCATTGTTCAACTCTCACTTACAAGTGAGAACATGCTGTGTTTGATTTTCTGTTCTTGTGTTAGTTTGCTGAGAATGATGGTTTCCAGCTTCATCCATGTCCCTGCAAAGGACATGAACTTATCATCTTTCATGGCTGCATAGTATTCCATGGTGTATATGTGCCACATTTTCTTTATCCAGTCTATCATTGATGGGCATTTGGATTGGTTCCAAGTATTTGCTATTGTTAACAGTGCTGCAATAAACATATGTGTATCGGGGGAACCCACCTCCAATATTTCAACATAGGTTCTTTCTATTTTCCATAAGTGTCAGCTGGCTGAGAAATAAAGAGATAGAGTACAACGAGAGGAATTTTACAGCTGGGCCACCGGGGGTGACATCACATATCGGTAGGACTGTGATGCCCACCTAAGCCGCAAAACCAACACGTTTTTATTAAGGATTTCGAAAAGGGAGGGGGTATATGAACAGGGAGTAAGTCACAAAGATCACATGCTTCAAAGGGCAAAAGACAGAACAAAGATCACATACTTTTGAGGAAACAGGACAAGGGCAAAATCAGAACTACTGATAGGGGTCTATGTTCAGCTGTGCACGTATTGTCTTGGTAAACATCTTAAACAAAAGAAGACAGGGTTTGAGAGCAGAGAACCGGTCTGACCACAAATTTACCAGGGTGGAGTTTCCCAATCCTAGTAAGCCTGAGGGTACTGCAGGAGATCAGGGTGTATTTCAGTTCTTATCTCAACTACATAAGACAGACATTCCCAGAGCAGCCATTTATAGACCTCTCACCAGAAATACATTCCTTCCCCAGGGTATTAATTATTAATATTCCTTGCTAGGAAAAGAATTTAGTGATATCTTCCTTACTTGCACATCCATTTATAGGCGCTCTGCAAGAAGAAAAATATGGCTCTATTTTGCCAAACCCCGCAGGCAGTCAGACCTTATGGTTGTCTTCCCTTGTTCCCTGAAAATCGCTGTTATTCTGTTCTTTTTCAAGGTGCACTGATTTCATATTGTTCAAACACACATGTTTTACGATCAATTTGTACAGTTAACACAAATATAGTGGTTCTGAGGTGACGTACATCTTCAGCTTATGAAGATAACAGGATTAAGAGATTAAAGTAAAGACAGGCATAAGAAATTATAAAAGTATTAATTTTGGGAACTGATAAATGTCCACATTAAAGTGAAATCTTCACAATTTACGTTCAGAGATTGAAGTAAAGACAGGCATAAGAAATTATAAAAGTATTATTTGGGAACTGATATATGTCCATATTAAAATGAAATCTTCACAATTTATGTTCCTCTGCCATGGCTCCAGCTGGTCCCTCCGTTCGGGGTCCCTGACTTCCTGCAACATATGTGTGTGTGTGTATTTATAGTACATTGATTTATAATCCTTTGGGTAGATACCCAGTAATGGAATTGCTGGGTCAAATGGTATTTCTGGTTCTAGATCTTGAGGAATCACCACACTGTCTTCCACAATGGTTGAACTAATTTACACTCCCACCAACAGTGTAAAAGTGTTTTTATTTCTCCACATCCTCTCCAGCACCTGTTGTTTCCTGACTTTTTAATGATCACCATTCTAACTGGCATGAGATGGTATCTCATTGTGGTTTCTGTTTCCATTTCTCTAATGATCAGTGATGATGAGCTTTCCTTCATATGTTTTTTGGCCACATAAATGTCTTTTTTGAGAAGTGTCCCATCACTATGCAAAAATCACAAGCATTCCTATACACCAATAATAGACAGAGAGCCAAATCATGAGTGAACTACCATTCACAAGTGCTACAAAGAGAATAAAATAACTAGGAATACAACTTACAAGGGAGGTGAAGGACCTCTTAAAGGAGAGCTACAAACCACTGCTCAAGGAAATAAGAGAGGAGACAAACAAATGGAAAAACACTCCATGCTCATGGATAGGAAGAATTAATATCACAAAAATGGCCATACTCTCCAAAGTAATTTATAGATTCAATGCTATCCCCATCAAGCTACTATTCACTTTCTTCACAGAATTGGAAAAAACTCCAATTCCAAAACAAATTGGAAAAATTCTAAAATTTCATATGGAACCAAAAAGCCCATATAGCCAAGACAGTCCTAAGCAAAAAGAATAATGCTGGAGACATCATATTACCTGACTTCAAACCATGCTACAAGGCTACAGTAACCAAAACAGCATGGTACTGGTACCAAAACAGAGGTATAGACCAATGGAACAGAACAGAAGCCTCAGAAATAATCCCACACATCTACAACCATCTGATATTTGACAAACCTGACAAAAGCAATGGGGAAAGGATCCCCTATTTAATAGATGGTGTTGGGAAAACTGGCTAGCCATATGTAGAAAACTGAAACTGGACCCCTTCCTCACACCTTATACAAAAATTAACTCAAGATAGATTAAACACTTAAACATAAGATCTAAAACCATAAAAACCTTAGGAAAAAAAAAAAAAAACCTAGGCAATACCATTCAGGACATAGGCATGGGCAAAGATTTCATGACAAAACCACTAAAAGCAATGGCAACAAAAACCAAAATTGACAAATGGGATTTAATTAAACTAAAGAGCTTCTGCACAGCAAAAGAAACTATCAACAGAATGAGCAGGCAACCTACAGAATGGGACAAAGTCTTTGCAATCTTCCATCTGAGAAAGGGCTAATACCCAGAACCTACAAAGAACTTAAACAAATTTACAAGAAAAAAAAAAAAGCCCCACCACTGCTTTTTTTTTTTTTTTTGAGACAGAGTTTCACCCTGTTGCCCAGGCTGGAGTGCAGTGGCATGATCTGGGCTCACCACAAGCTCTGCATCTCAGGTTCTAGAGATTCTCCAGCCTCAGCCTCCCAAGTAACTGTGACTGCGCCACTGCATCTGGCTAATTTTTTTTTTTGGTATTTTTAGTAGAGAGGGGATTTCACCATGTTGGCCAGGCTGGTCTCAAACTCCTGACCTCAGGTGATCTGCCTGCCTTGGCCTCCCAAAGTGCTGTGATTATAGGCTTGAGCCACCGTGCCCAGCCTACCACTGCTTTTTAAATGAAAATCTATTTTCCTTTTACTTTCAGGCCATGTGTCACACTTGCCTGGCTCTCTGATGTGATTTCTTCTTCTGTGACATTTTTTGCTGGCTTTGTGCGTTGGCTATCTTATGTTCTGTGGCCAGATCTCTTCAGTAAATGCCATTCCCTTGGACTAGGCTCATCCACTTTTAGGACTAGCACTGCTATCCAAATGAGACATTAAGAAAACCTTTTATATTGAAGTAATTGTAGACACTCAGAGTGTTGCAAAAATAGAGTCCCCATGCACCCATCAGGCAACTTCCACAATGGTAACATCTCATGTAATTACAGTGAATTATCAGAAACAGAAAATTGATTGACACAATACAATTAAATAAACTACAGACCTAATTAGACTACAGACCTTTCACTACTTTTTGCATCACTTTTTTTGCACACATTTATGTGTAATTCTACGATATTTTATTGTACATGTGGATTTGTAAAACCACCATTAAATCCATGATACAGAACTATTCCTTCACCACAATGGAACATCATAGTGCTAACTCCTTATAGTTATACCCTCCATCCTCTTCCATAACTTCCAAAAGTTATGGACGGTGTAACCATAAGGAGGGTATAACTATAACAAATGGAGGGTATAACTATAAGATGTATCTACTCTACATTGCTATAATTTTTTCATTTTATAATTCTATCTAAATGAATCCTAAAATATGCAACTATTTTAGATTGGCTTTTCTTCAATCCTTAAGATTCATCCAAGTTGCTGCATGTATTAATAGTATTTTATACTGTTACATTGCTGAGTAATATTCCATTTTATGGGTATGTCACAGACAGTTTAATCATGAACCTATTGAAAGATATACATATTGTTTCTAGTTTTTAGCTGTTACAAATAAAGCTGCTATGAACACTCATGTACAGGTTTTTATGTATACTTATGTTTTCTCTCCTCTAGGATAAATACCCACTGGTAAGTCCTACCAGCAATGTGTGAGTTACTCACTTTCCACCTATCTTCACTAGCACTTATTAGCATTTTAGTATTATCAGCTTTATCAGTGTTTTTATTACAATTTTAACAGGTGTGCAGTGGTATCTTGAGTTTTTAACTTGTGTTTTCCTAATGGCTAGCAAAATTTAACATCGTTTGGTGTATTTATTTGCCATCCATGTATCTTCTTTAAAGAAATGTCAGTTCAAGTCATTTACGTATTTTCTACTTGAATTGCTTGTTTTACTACTGTCATTGTTAGACAGTTTTTTAAATAAATTCTGGACATGAACCCTTTGTCAGACATATTTTTCAGATAATATTTGTGGTTTTAAAGTATTTTCCCTAGTTAATGGCTTATTTTTTTGAGCCTCTTTACATGGTCTTACTCTTGCCATTTTAGTATTTTTTACTGGTTGTTTTGTAGCCCTCTCTTCCTTCTTTCCTTCTTTCCTGTCTGCCTTTTAGTGAATGCAGTTTTCTCTGGTAGTATAATTTAATTTCTTACTTTTTATTCTTGGGCTATATGTTATATGGTTTTTGATTTGTGGTTACCATGAAGCTTTCCAATACTATTTTATAACCCATTATTTTAAACTGATAACAACTTAACACTAATTTCACAAACATACAAAAAGAAAATTAATAAAAACTCTAAATTTTAACTTTGTACCCCCTGCTTTTTAATTTTTTGTTGTTTCTCTTTATGTTTTATTGTACTATGTCTTGAAAAGTTGTTGTAGTTATTATTTTTGATTTTGATTTTAGTCTTTCCGCTTAAGAGTAGTTTATACATCACAATTATAGTGTTATAATATTCTGTGTTTTACTACTACCAGTAAGTTTGTACCTTTTGATGATTTCTTTTTGCTCATTTATATCCTTTTCTTAAAGGTTGAAGAACTCCGTTTAGCATTTCTTGTAAGACACATTTGGTATTGATAAAATCCTTAGCTTTTGTTTGTCTGAGAAGGTCTTTATTTCTTCTTCATGCCTGAAGAATATTTTTGCCTGATATGGTATTCTAAGGTAAAGGTTTTTGTTTTGTTTTGTTTTGTTTTTCAGTACTTTCAATATGTCATACCACTCTCTCTTGGCTTGTAAAGTCTGCTGCCAGATGTATTTAAGCTCTGTTATATATCGTTTGTTTTTTTCTCTTGCTACTTTTAGGATTCTTTCTTTATCCTTAATCTTTGAGAATTTGATTATTAAATACCTTGAGGTAGTCTTCTTTAGATTAAATCTGCTTGGTGTTCTGTAATCTTCTTGTACTTGGATAGTGATTTTTTCTCTAGGTTTGGAAAGTTCTCTGATATTATCCCTTTGCATAAATTTTCTACCCCTATCTCTTTCTCTACCTCCTGTTTAAGTCCAGTAACTCTTAGATTTGTCCTTTTGAGGCTATTCTAAATCTTGTAGATGTGCTTCATTGCTTTTTATTCTTTTTTCTTTTGTCTCCTTCACTGTATGTTTTCAAATAGCCTGTCTTCAAGCTCACTAATTCTTTCTTCTGCTTGATCAGTTCTGCCCTTAAGAGACTCTGATGCATTCTTCAGTATGTCAATTACATTTTTTTTTTTTTTTTTTTTTGAGATGGAGTCTCGCTCTGTTACCAGGCTGGAGTGCAGTGGCACGGTCTCGGCTCACTGCCACCTCCACCTCCTGGGTTCAAGCGATTCTCCTGCCTAAGCCTCCTAAGTAGCTGGGATTACAGGCACGTGCCACCACATCTGACTAATTTTTGTATTTTTTTTTAAGTAGAGATGGGGTTTCACCATGTTAGCCAGGCTGGTCTTGAACTCCTGACCTCGTGATCCATCCGCCTCAGCCTCCCAAAGTGCTGGGATTAGAGGTGTGAGCCACCGCACCTAGCTGCATTTTTAAACTCTAGAATTTTTGCTTCATTTTAAAAAATTATTTTAATCTCTTTGTTAAATTTATCTGATAGAATTCTGAATTCCTTCTCCGTGTTATCTTCAAATTGTTTTGAGTTTCCTCAAAACACCTATTTTGAATTCTCTGTCTGAAAGGTCACATATCTCTGCTTTTCCAGGATTTGTCCCTGGTAGCTTATTTAGTTCATTTGTTGAGGTCATATTTTCCTGTGTGGTCTTGATGCTTGTAGATGTTTGTTTGTGTCTGGGCATTAAGTAGTTAAGTATTTATTGCAGTCTTTGCATTCTGGGCTTGTTTGTGTCCATCCTTCCTGGGAAGGCTTTCTATTTATTTGAAGGCACTTGGGCCACAAGCCCAATAATGCTATAGTTTTTGCAGACTCATAGAGGGACCACCTTGGTGGTTTTGAATAAGATCCAGAAGAATTCTCTGGATTACCAGGCAGAGACTCTTGCTCTTTTCCCTTACTCTCTCCCAAACAAATAGAGTGCCTCTCTCTGTGCTGAGCTGCCTGGAACTGGGGTGTGGTGGTATAAGCACCCCTGTGGCTACCACCACTGGTACTGTGCTGGGTCGGACCTAAAGCCAGCATGGAACTGGGTCTCACCCAAGGCCCACTGTAACCACTACCAAGCTACCACCTATATTCACTCAAGGCCCTAGGGCTCTACAATCAGCAGGTGGTAAAGCCAGATTTGTGTCCTTCTCTTCAGAGTTCTCCCAGATCCCGGGTGTATCCAGAGCTACTGGTGAGGAGCCAGGGATTGGAGTCAAAAACCTTAGAAATTTGCCTGATGTTCTATTCTACCACGGCAAAATTGACACTCAAACCGCAATACAAAGTTCTTCCTGTTCTTCCTTCCTGTTTCCACAGGCAGAGGAGCCTCTCCCTGTGGCCACCACCAGCCCACAGAGGGCTCTGCCAGGCCACTGCTGATGTTAACATAAAGCCTAAGGGCTCTTCAGTCAGTTTGTGGTGAATGCTGTCAGGTCTGGGATTCACCCATCAGGGCAATGGGCTTCTCTTCGGCCCAGGGCAGGTCCAGAAATGCTGTCCAAGAGCCTAGTCTTGGACTGAGGGACTATAAGAGCCTGCTTGTTGCTCCACCCCACTGTGGCCAAGCTGGTACCTAACGTGCAAGACAACATCGCCTTTACTTTACCCAAACTGAGGGAGTCTTTTACTGCAGCATCCACAGCTAGGAATGTGCTGGGTCACATTTGAAATCAGCATGTTTCAGAGGCCAAGGCTCATGGTGAACTACCTGCGTATTGCTGCTGGTTATTCAGGGCCTAAGGATGCTATAGTTAGCAAGTAGTAAATCCTGCCAGTACTGAGTTCTTCCCTTGAAGTCAGTGAATTCCTTTTTGGCCTAGAGTGTGTCTAGAAATGTCATCCAGGAGCTAGGGTCTGGAATGAGGTCCTCACAACTCTGCCCAGTGCTCTGTCCTACTGTGGCTAAGCTGGTATCCAACATGTAAGACATAGTCCTCTTTACTCTTTGCTCTCCTCTCCTTAAGCAGAAGGAGAGAGTCAGTCACTTTTGTTGCTGAGAGTCGTGCTGTCTGGGGTTAGGGGAGGAATGGCATCAGTACTCCTTTAGCTGCCATGATTGGTGTCTCTCCAGGTCACATGCCCCTAAAGCCCACTGGCTCTAAGCTCAGCCCAGCCCTAGGAGTTGCCTAGGAGTTGCAGTCCTTGTGTCCTAGTTGCCCTTTCAAGTTTACCTAGTACCTCAGAGCACTATTTGCCCATGGGGCAAGGTTTGCTGAGAAACTCAAGTTCCAAACACTGGGATGGGCAATTCCCCTCTGGCTGGATCTGGTCCAAATATTCCTTCTGTGTGCTGGTGCTAGCTGAATCCAGTACGACTTTGCTCTACGTTGTGACCGTGTAGCACTAAGTTCAATGTAAAGTCTCTCAAGTCACTGTGGTCTCCCTTCCACAACTGCACAGACTTAGCTCCATGCTGCATGGCTGCTTTGGGGGGATGGGGGAAGGATGGCATCAGCAATTCAAGACTATCTCTCCTGCCCTCCTCAATACCTCTTTCCATGATATGAAGTTAAAACCAGGTACTGTGATTGCTCATCTGATTTTTGATTCTTGTGATGGCGCTTTTCTGCATGATGATAGTTGTTAAAATTTGGTGTTCCTGTTGGGGGGATGAACAGTGTAGGATTCTATTCTGCCATCTTGCTCCACCACTGACTAACACATTTTTAATCCTACTTTTGCTTTTGAGTGGAGTGGCTAGATTTTACAAGTATAGAATGCTGAATTAAGTTTGAATTTCAGATAAATGGGAAATAATTATTTAGTTTCATATGTTCTAAGTATTAAATGGGGGATACTTATCCTAAACAATTATTTGTTGTTTATTTGAAATTCAGTTTTAGCTGGGCATCTTATATTTACCTGGCAATCCTACTTCTGTGTCACGGGAGAAAGAAAATCTTTTTACATGGATGTCACACAGATTTCTAAAACTACTGCATTGAGCTTATTACTTCTACTTTCACACTTACATCTATTTCTGAATTCTCAGTCTCAGCTATGTCCTTACCACCCACCTTGGAACCTAAGTTGAAAACAGAATTATCCTCAACTGTGTCCTGTCTCTCATATCACTTCTCATTAGTCAGCAAGTTATTTGTGCTATAGAAGCATTTCTGAGACATAGCCTTTCCTGTCCATATTCATTGTTATTCATTTCCTGATTCTCATAATGTCTCTTAGAAATGTGTTCCATTTTCCAAAGTCTTCCTCTTCAAGTCCTTCTCTGTATTGCCACTAGAGTTAGATCATGGGGTTTCTTACTCCAGGGATTTTAGGATGCATTTCTCTCTGTCTCTAATTATCTTTCCTCATTTTTACTTGCTAAACTTATGCCTTCTTCAAGAGTTACTCTCTTTGCTAGTGCTATGGGGGCAGCATTGTCTGGGTTTATGATTCTGGATTAATGCCAGTGTCTATATTAATAAGAAAGGAAGGGTGACTCTGTCCCGATATTTAGCAGGGGCAGGGAGTTCCCTCAGTTTATCTGACTTGACATGGTAAAAAAAAAATAATGAATGAACATGTTAGTATAAATAGCTATAAAGTTGGGAGTCTCAAAGCAAGGAGCTCCAATACAGTGATCAATGTCAACAAGAATGTTGCCATAGCATAGACCAGTATGCTTTTTAATTGATGGAGACCATCTTCAAGAGGAATACCATGTGGTAGTAACAAAGGCAAATTCAGCTGAGAAATGAAGCTCATGGTACAATGCATTATATTATACTTGCTCTCTTTTCCCTGTGCACATTTTTTTGTGTGTAACATGTTCTGTTTGCTTTAGCGGGTCACTACTTTATTAACAAATTTACGTTTCCTGTTTCTTTAAAGAACCACTTTCACCCTGACCACACTGCTAGAGTGTCACTAGGTTCCCTAATCAATTTCTGTAAACACATAACCATGGGGTCTATACAGCTTCAAGTGTCATATTTGACATGCCAATCCTGCTGCATACTCCTGGCTGCTTTGGCTGTTGTGCCACTTGAGCAGTCTTGCCATGTTCATAGGGGGTTTGCATTAATAGTTACATTTTTTTTTTTCTGTGCAAGTACCTCTCATGATCTTCTGTCAGTGTTTTGCCTATTTGTTTGAAGAAAGTATTTGTCTTTGTACCTATTTGGGGCAGATTATTATTTCTGGACACAGTACCACTAAGATTTGCTCTTAAAAAAACACACACACACCTCATCTCTCTATTCTTTCCCATTTTTCCCCTTTGAAACTGTCATATCTGGTTGACGAGGACTAATGCCAATCTCTGCACACAAAATCCCATTGCAAACAGAAAAATCTCACAGCATTTTTGGAAAATTTTCCTGTTTCCTTAGACTTCTTCTCACTTATTTGTTCTAGGCTTCATAACTGAAAACTCAACAGCTTTTTATTTTTATCTGGGGGTTCAGGCATATCTGGTTTTGTTTGGACATTGTTGTGACAATCCAAGAGTTTCTTTCTGCCTGGGAAAGATAATATATTTTGCTTAATGCTGGAGTTCAGAACCATCTGGGCAAACCTGGTGAGCTATTGGGTGGCCTCATTTCACAAAAGTCTGTTTGAAAGTTAGAGCTAAAGAGACTTCCAGGTGAGAAAACATCCTAAGGGAAGAATCTGGCTACAGTAAGTTGGCCCAGTAACTTCTCCTTTCTTTATTAAAGGCAAGCACAGGCCACAAGCACAGCGATGTTGCTTTGACATTAGTCTTTCTTCTGCCCTACTCCATGGCAGTATGTTCGGGTACTTGGCAGAGAAAAGGCTAAGACTAGAAAGTAAAGAGTGTCTTACTGAACTCTGAAATATATATTGAGGACCCAGCTCTGCTCTGAGTACCTACTAATATGGTAAAATGTCAAAACTATCATCTCAAACTTTCCCCTAGCTCTGGAATTTGGACAGCTCAAACTGATCATCAGGCAGGAACACTGTGGCCAGAGGAACTGTGGGAAAAACAGCAATTGCTGAGACAGGAGCAGAGGCTGTTCTAACCCCACTGCAGCAATAGAGAATAAAGTCAAGGACCTGGGAAATAACAATGGAACTGGAAAACTGCCTTCTACAGCCAATGGACTAGCTGTGACTACTGGCATGCCCCCTGTGCTACCTATCAGACTAGTATGACTAGCAGTGGGAGGGGGTGCTCTTGAGCATGTGGGAAATAACTTTGTGTGTGGAACTCCAAGGAATAATTGTAGAAAGGCGGTCCTAAGCCAGGTTAGAGCCTAAATTTAATTCAATTTAAGCAGTCTGGTCATTAGGGACATTTGCAGACATTATGAGTTATGTTTGAAAAGATAATAGTATGATAACCATAGAAAAGTAATGCCTTGGCAGGAGTTATATTATTTTTAAACCTTGAGGCAATGTGTGGTAAATGTTTTAATATAATACAAAGCAGAAGGTTTTGTCTATGTTAAATCAAATGTGGCCACTTAGGCAATTATTCCTATATCTATATTCTTGCATCAATCTTCAAATGCTTTCATCCCATTTACATTAAAAAAGAATCACAACTTAAGTCCCAAATTCCAGATTTCAGCAAATTTTATTCTGTGCACACACATTGTATGAAGAAAGGAGTGATTGGTTCAAGTGTCTGTTTTCATAGACAGGAAATAAGACTTCACTCAGTGCCCAGATCAGCTGTGTACATCAAGAGCAGGTTTGATTTTCATCCATTTCTGCCTCAATAATGCCTTCCATCTGCCATCAACTTGCAAATCCCTTCATCCTGAAAAACAGATGAATCCTTTCAGTGATCTTGAAAAATCAGCCCATTCACATGAAGGGACAGGGGAATAGGTTTCTATTCTTTGCCAAGTGTTTTCTCATCACTTCTTTTACCCACATGCATTCTTTAGGTTGGCTTAAGAGGTAAAGAGTAGAAAGTGAGGCTGGGCATGGTGGCTCATGCCTGCAATCCCAGCCTTTTGGGAGGCCAAGTTGGGTGGATCACTTGAGGTCAGGAGTTCGAGACCAGCCTGGCCAAAATGGTGAAACCCGTCTCTACTAAAAATATAAAAATTAGCCAGGCCTAGTGGTGCACAATGGCAATCCAGCTACTCGGGAGGCTAAAGCAGGAGAATTGCTTGAAACCAGGAGGTGGAATTTACAGAGCTGAAATTGTGCTACTATACTCCAGCCTGGGCAACAGAGTGAGTGAGACTGTCTCAAAAAAAAAAAAAAAAAAAAAAAAAAGGCATTCCACCAGAGTGAAAAACCATAAATTTAATATGCTTGTGGCCCACTTTTCAGTGAGAAGTCCCAGAGGAAATATAATCTAATCTATTAACCTAAGAGAGAAAGGCTGTTTGCAGTCATACTCATTGCTCACACACATTTATTAGCCTAACTTTCCTACTTGGATTATCTAGAGGCAAAAATATACTCAAGGAATGTGTTTGCTTCCTACTGGATATTAAAACTATGCTACAATAATTTGAACATTGTATTGCTGACCTAAGTATAGACAAAGAGGTATCAAAAAGGATAGAAAACCCAGCAAAAGACCCAAGTAATAAAATAATCAGAATTTCAAACCAATGGGGAAAGATTTGTATGATATTAGCATAATTGGGTAGCCATCTGAAGAAAAATGAAATTGAACTCTTAAGCCAAGATAAATTCCAGACTGATCAACGTTTAATAAGAAAAAAATCACACTTTGGGAGGCCGAGATGGGTGAATCACTTGAGGTCAGGAGTTCGAGACTAGCCTGACCAACATGGAGAAACCCTGTCTCTACTAAAAATACAAAATGAGCTAGGTGTGGTGGCACATGCCTGTATTTCCAGCTTCTCGGAAGGTTGAGGCAGGAGAATCACTTGAACCTGGGAGGCGGAGGTTGCAGTGCGCCAAGATTGTACCATTCCACTCCAGCCTGGGCAACAAGAGTGAAACTCCATCTTAAAAAAAAAAAAAAAAAAAGTCACAAAGATAATAAAATATGTCACAATTTAAAAATATAATTTTAAATTTGATATAAAATCTGGAAGCCAGAAAAAAATATTGATGTAAGTTCAACTGCAAAACTTTTGCAGGAGCATCTTCCATCAAAAGCAAACAAAAACATGGTCAAAGGAGACAAAAGGGATTTACAACTTGTATTACAGACAAAGGTGAATTTTGTTAATGTTGACAGGTCTCTTAAAATCCAAAAGAAAAAATGAATAGACTAATAGAAAAATGGGCAAAGATTATGATCAGGAATAGTATTATAAATGTCTCTAAAATTTATGTAAATATATGCAACTTTTATATAAGAGAAATGTCAAGACTACAAATTTTCTACACAACAGATTTGCAAAGAGCTAATCAACACACAGTACTGTCATGGGTGTAGAGCCTATATATGTAGGATCACATATATCTGGTCAGAAATTTGATAATATATTTCAAAATATGTAATACACATGTCCTTTTACAGAGCACTGCCACTTCTGTGTAGAAATATAGTTATAATCATAAAGACAAGAAATGACCTACAAAGATAATTGTAGTAACATTGTTAATAACAAATGATTGAAAACAAATACATTCAATAAGAAATTTGTTAAAAGTGGTTATTTTCATATTGTAAAATACTATGTAGCAATGTAAAATAATGAGTCTGCTGTAATATACTGTATCTTCAAGACATTATTAGAAGGGAAGATTAAGATTTAGTACAGTGTGCATAATCTGTTATTTATAGATACATATATTCATTAGCTATATGCAAAGAGTTATTCCTCTGGAAGTAAACCCCCCACCCAAATCACAGAGTATCTCCAGGAGGATGTCTTAGAAATTTGTTTCTGGGGACATAAATGGTGGCAGTGGGACAGGGATGGGAGAGAGAATTCCTTTTTACTGGATAGCCACATGTATTTTTGAACTTCATCCTTTATGTATGAACTATTCTAAAAATGATTATAATCTCAAATGTAAATATGTGAATAATGGCCAGGATCTTTGCCATTTAAGCCTCAAGCTTATCAACCATCTCTCTCTAATTGTAGCACCTGTAGTACTATTATACACTAGCCAGCTTTTCTTCTATTAATAATTTCCTGAAGGAGCGGAACATCTCCTCAAGGTATGAGTGTAAGTATTCTTGTAAATATTTTTTGTTTTACTGTTTTTTTTTCCAAAGAAGACAGAATACCAAGGAATATACTTTCAAATGTTACAAAAATTAATTGCTGAGGCCGGTGGATCACGAGGTCAGGAGATCAAGACCATCCTGGTTAACATGGTGAAACCCCGTCTCTATTAAAAATACAAAAAATTAGCCTCGCACAGTGGCAGGTGCCCGTAGTCCCAGCTACTCAGGAGGCTGAGGCAGAATGGCGTGAACCCAGGAGGTGGAGCTTGCAGTGAGCCAAGATCATGCCACTGCACTCCAGCCTAGGTGACAGAGTGAGACTCTGTCTCAAAAAAAAAAAAAAAAATTAATTAAAAATGTAAGGTTATAACTTTAATTATTACTGTATAGCACACAATTGCAGGAGAGTGTTTTAATCTTGGCACTATTGGCATTTTGGGCTGGAGAGTTATAAGGCTTATAAGCCTGTCCTGTGCTTATAAGATGTTTAGCAAAATTCCCAGACTGTACCCACTAGGTTCTACATGAAACTTGCCACCCCCAAGCTGTGACTACCCAAAGTGCCTCTAGATGCTGGAAAATGTGCCCGAGGTGCAAAAATCCCTGCCCTGTACCTCTCCCTCTCCCATCAGTTGAGAACTACTGAATTATAGTCAATCAGCATTTATATAGTCTTCAGATATGCAAAGCCCCAAGCTAGTGTATGTGAAGTCTTGCTTTTCTTTGTGTGTGTTTCTACATAGTTTTTTTTTTTATGCCTCAGTAAACATTGTAAGGTGGCTTTTTGTCCAGAATTGGTTCCTTCCAGTGGGTTCTTGGTCTCGCTGACTTCAAGAATGAAGCCACGGACCTTTGTGGTGAGTGTTACAGCTCTTAAAGATGGTGTGTCTGGAGTTTGTTCCTTAGATGTGTCCAGAGTTTCTTCCTTCCGGTGGGTTCGTGGTCTCGCTGACTTCAAGAATGAAGCCGTGGACCTTTGTGGTGAGTGTTACACACCTCTTAAAGGTGGTGCAGACCCAAAGAGTGAGCAGCAGCAAGATTTATTGTGAAGAGCAAAAGAACATAGCTTCCACAGCGTGGAAGGGGACCCGAGCAGGTTGGGGCTGCTGGCTGGAGTGGCCAACTTTTATTCCCTTATTTGGTCTCACCCATGTCCTGCTGATTGGTCAGTTTTACAGAGCGCTGATTGGTCCATTTTACATAGTGCTGATTGGTGCATTTACAATCCTTTAGCTAGACACAGAGGACTGATAGGTGGGTTTTAACAGAGTGCTGATTGGTGCATTTACAATCCTTTAGCTAGGCACAGAGTGCTGATTGGTGCATTTATAATCCTTTAGCTAGACAGAAAAGTTCTCCAAGTCCCCACTAGACCCAGGAAGTCCAGCTGGCTTCACCTCTCAGCTTCACTCTTAGTGGAGTTTTGCTCATCTTTTCACAGAAATAGCCACTTTCCTAGATGGTCCACAGATGAATAGGTATTCGATATCTTAAATGAAAAATAATAAAATTTTCTAAGGGTAAATTTACTACTATGTTGTTAAAAACAATTTAATTGACAAAGTATATCAGACTAGCGTGTCAGGCTTTGAGAAGAGCAAAGCCAGTTGTCATCTCCTTGGATAACTGAAAATATGGCTCTTATAACATGAAGACCAAAACATTTTTCTAAACATCAAAAAATTAATTTATTTTTACAGCTTCACACAGAGTACAACACACATATTCTTGTTTTACTTTGGAAACATGTACCTTCTAAGGCTCTTAATAAGGTTGTTCCTTGTACTCTTAATTAAGTCTAAGAATGTACATATTTCATTACCCCAAGTTTAGTTATTTGTAAGTGCACATTTTTTTGGTTAAGTTTGGAAGAAATTTAATAATTATTTCTTTGTTTATAGTTTATTGCTATACTTCTGGAAAAGGATATAGCATAATAGATAATAGCATCTTATATTTCCAAAGCATTATGTGGCTTTCTAAGTGATTTTATATGTACTGACTCACTTGAAATGATTTTAGGAAGTACGTGGAACATAGTTGATCAGTAAGCATTAATAATCCAGGTTACCTTATTTAAATCATCAAGGAAAACACCATAAGTTTCTCCACTTTAATGAACATAAACTATCAATTGTAATCTAATCTTTGTTTTTGTTATCGGTTGTTATTTTCAGTTTTGTCATAATGCAGGAGTTGTTAAGAAATTACTTTTAGGCACCTAGAAAGGGTAAAAGTTCTGGGTGGAGTTTTACTTTAAAAAAAAAAGCAGCCCCAAACCATCTTTTCTCCAACAGAGAGCAGCCTGATAGATATGCAAACTAGGTGCTTTCATATGTAAATGAAGGCAGCTGTACCTGGAAGCCAGGTACATTCAATATGGCATCTCCCGCCCTCTTTTCCTTGTCAAGGCAGCCTTCAGGTAAACCCACCTGTACAGGCATCATGGCAACTGCCAGGTGGAGGCCACATTTGCATAATAAAAGACTAGGGTGGGAGGGCCAGTCTTTTCCCAGGATATGTAAGTGGCACCTGGTCAAACCAATCCCCTGGACCCTATGATGTAAATCAGTCACTACTTCCTCAAGCCTCTGTACAAAATAAATGCATTCAGCTGCAAACTGGAGACCCTCTTTTGGGTGACCCACTTTCTCAGCACGCGGAAACTTTTTCTCTTTTTCTTTACTTTTCTTTATTTTGAGACGGAGTGTTGCTCTGTCACCCAGGCTGGAGTGCAGTGGCGCTGTCTCGGCTCACTGCAACCTCTGCCTCCCGAGTTTGAGCTATTCTCCTGCCTCAGCCTCCCTAGTAGCTGGGACCACAGGCGTGTACCACCATACCCGGCTAATTTTTGTATTTTTAGTAGAGACGGTGTTGGCTAGGCTGGTCTCGAACTCCTGACCTCAGGTGATTCGCCTGCCTAGGCCTCCCAAAGTGTTGGGATTACAGGCGTTAGCCACCACGCCTGGCCTCTCTTTTTCTATTAAGCCTTCTGCTCCTAAACCCGCTCCTCGTGTGTGTCTGTGTCCTGAATTCTTTCTTGACAATGACAAAGAACCAGTGTGTATACCCCAGACAACGGAGCCATTTCAGTGACATGGCCATCACAAATTTATCATGCATTTCAACACTTCTCTTTTAATTTCATTGAGAATGCTCACTGTCAACTGCCAACCTCTATTTCCTCCTCTTTACCCCACCCCCAAGAAAAAAACCTGAAGAGAGAAGGCACTGTTCTACATATTGAGTTTAAATTGATTTATGGCCAGTTAATAAGAGGAAACAGGAACCATTCGGTCATCTGCACCATAGGATTTGTAGTCTTCAAAACAAGTTAATTCTGATTTCATTTGTTTTGATAAAAGTCCAAGAATACAGATTCATACCATCTGTCTTAGTTTTGATAGTCTTTGTTATGTTTGCCTTTTAGCCTCTTAAAAAAGACAATTGAAATTACAATGTATAAACAATATGAAATAGATCCAACACTGAGTTTTCAAGAAGGCATATTGTCACCAATTGTTATGAGCCAAATGGAATAGGAGTGTCTTGTTTCCCTTTGGTTCATACAGGATAGAGTTTGCATAGCCTAAATTGTGTGCTTTTTCTTCACTGCCATAACCAGGCAATTAAATGCAGACACTCAAATACGCATAAGTGCAGTCGCAACAGGAAACAGCACAGTAAATAGAGATAGTCCTGGATGTTCTTAGATTTGGGATAATGGGTGTACTAGGGACATTATTTTCCACTGACTAGTTTTATTTTTCTAAGATATTTTTTGATATAAATGATGAATTAATTTTTAATAAAACAGCAGATAGGTAAGAATAATTAACTTGACAAACTAAAAGTAAGGTGTTGGTTCAAACTTAGGCTTCAGAATCTTTTTTTTTTTTTTTTGAAATCTAATAACAAAATCCAACCTGGTACATATTAGTCATTTGTTATGGCATCTAGAGATTTGTGAAGCTTAAACTTGAACGCATAGTAATCTAGAGGAAATGTTTTGACCCCAAATGAAACTTGTCCCCAAAGCTATAATATACATGCTTTTCAAAATAAATACCAACAAGTGCCAGTCTTTAGAGATGTATTTTACATGAAAATTGCTGTTTGAAGTAGAACACTGGTTTTCAATTTCAAATTAAAAACATAATGCACCACCAAAGGTGCTGATTTGTTTCATCTATTGTAAACCAGAAGTGTTATTAACCAAGAAGACTTCTTTGGTACCATGCTCCATTAAACTGCATTTTCAGATGTGTGGTTAATTCTCATAACTGTTAGATAAACAGTATCATATATCATTTAAAAAATACCCAAACCATCCTGAAATGCCTTCTGAAGTAATTGGCAGTGCAGTGTCTGTGTAAGCAAATAGACCTGCCTGTGTGTTCTTAGCAATACCCAGAGGCAGCCTCATCCATTAAAGTTAGTTTTATTGAAGGGAGATATATTGGCTAAGACATCAGTCTGTTTCTAACTCTTTTGAAAAGGCATTACAGAATCTTTATCATCCACCTTGACCATCTAGAGAGCAGACTCTTGATTTTCCAAATACCATCTGCAAAAACTGGACTTGTTAAATTTCCATGAGATTAGATGTCTTTTTTCATCAGAGTTTCCAGATTTTATTCAGCTTCCTTAATCAAGGAGAGTCTCCTTGCACTGAATATGCTCATTACAAACAAATTAGCATTAAAACAGTGGCTTCCCAACCCCAGAAATGTAAGTGCTAATGAACAGAAAAAGGGTCGCCAGTGAAAAATAACTCAGGCGAGCTACATCTCCGCACCACTGTTTGCAGCACTTGGGAAAAGGGTCTAATATTAATGCCTCTTGTCAGAAAACCCTTACAACCTCTATTAAATCATCTTCTCTATCGATGGTGCTGTAGTTATAAATAGGCTCACAATGAATTCTGAATTCTCTACATGTAAATCATGCCACATACCATTATCTGATATCCTTGAATTAGGTATGCGTGGCCTTGGGGGCAGTAAAGGATAGATCGATGCAGCCAGCTGTCTCCTTTAGTAATAACTGCTGTACGTTAAAGACTAACAGCCAGACAATAAATAACATTTTCAAATCTGCATCTAGACTTTGAGTAGGAGAGAAATGAATAATGATTTCCTTGTGTTAGATAAGACTTAAGCAAAAGGTCAAACCTTTCAGCAAAAGGAACAACAGCTGTACAATCCAGTTAATCATAGACAAAATTGTGTGTGTGTATAAACCTGTAAGCAGGATAATTAACGGGTCTACTCACTTTCAGTGAATGCCATCATGCCATTTTATTCTTACAAACCCAATGCTCTTTCATGTGTATTGCTCACTCCTACTCTCTCTAAAAGAAGGTGAGAGGTTATTAAATCCAGTTTAGAACAAGAAGCTCGAAGTAATTGATATTTGAGCATTGTATTTAAATAAAGTGCATCTTTTTAATGAAGGCAAGGTCTTTGTGTATAGATTATATTGAGTTAGAATTATATATTTTTATAAATATAGCAAAATATCTGGATCTATTTGCATATCTTCTATAAGAACATAAAATTTCTGATATTGACTGAGTTTCGTAGAAAAGTGATATGCAAGAAGAATCAATGCTCTCAAATTAAACAAATGACAACAAAAAACAATAGGGATAAATTGGTTCTGTGAAGAACCTGCTGAAATTTTAATTTTCTTCATCCATATAGCTCTAGAAAGATCACCTACATCAAAAGGTTGAAGTCATATTAATGTTTCTTTTATGAGAGGAAAGACCCGATGAATTGTAGTTTCTTTGGATATAATTTTTATTTTATTTTGTGTGATTGTGTGTGTGTCCAAATTGTGCTTTAATTTAGCTGTGGTACAGGATCTCAGCTGCTAAAATGTATTCTGTTTAACTGCAGTAAACTGCAACAAATAACTGCAGACTTTTAACTGTTTACTTCCCCAACTTCCCCTGTCTCTATGTTTCTGTGCAAACAATACAAGTAAATCTCCACCCACACCCCCACCTTTTGGGATGGAGGTTTTCAGTAGTGATATCAATATTGTTGTTTTTGCTGGCAAGTAATTCACCAGTGGCTCATTTTCATCAGCTTTTATTTCGCAGCAATTGTAAAATAAACTACTCATAGCACATGTTGTTAATGTCTGGTCCCTGGAGTGTAACTGATGTTCCATGGTATGGGTCATGTGCTAGCTAAAGTGTGCATTAAAAAGGGAGAAATTAATAGCACTACCACTGATTCAAACTAAATGGTATTCAATGGGTATTGCCATTGCTTTAATAGTATCATAGCATATTATTTTGCTGGTTTCTTTTAGAGTCTGATTTTAAAGCAAATTTAAGGGGATAAAAGAACATACTAACATAATGAACACTCAGCACAGAACTGGTCAGATACTGATGTTTCATTTTCACATTATATTCTTTTCATTTCATATTTGACCTTCATTTTATATTTGGCAAGACAGTAAAACTAGCAACATAATCACTAGATTCTGTGCTCCTGCGGAACTTAATATAAATAATGTTACTATTGTGCTTGACTATTTGTACATCCCAATTATCTATTTTTAGAATAAAGATAAACCTTTTTATTTCTTAATTATATACTTAGGAAAAGAAATCACATAATTGGTTTCAAACATGAAATTCATATAACATCTTATATGCTAATTTCAATTGAGCATTATTTTTATTGTATTCTATTTCACAATAATTAAGAAGTCCATCACAGTACAATTCTTCTTACAAATGTTTTTAATACTTTTTAAGACACAGGGACTTTTACGCTGACAACATTTCCTTAAAATTGATAGATGGCACACTGTTCATCTTCCAGGTAAAGATGTTATCAACTGAAGAGGTTATTTGAGCACACACAAACATGTTTTAAATGATTGTCAGTACCAAGTTCTGGGCTAGGTGCTTTCATTTTCATTCAGAACTGATGTTATCCAACATTGCAACACCACTAATGAGTAATCTTAAGTGTGTTTTTCTATTTTATACTCTTGCTTCCATTCAAAGATGTATAAAGTTCCTTGCATAAGACTTTTGCATGCAGCAAACTTTATTAAATGCAGTGGATTCTTATTATTCAAGGTAGTTATGTTCTATAAAGTCACTGTAAACACTGAATTAGCAAATACTGAATTATTGCTTCTAAGGGAAATATAGGGTTAGGTTCCTGCAAGCCTCTGGTCATATTTTTGCCAAATGATCAATACATAACCTTGTTTTGTGTCTGTTTCTGTTTAGAGGTATCTTGTTGAATATTTATTTTTAATTCATTAACATTGAACTCACAGCCAACAGCATCTATAACTCACGCCTAAATGAAGCTTAGGTAACACACGTATTTTCTCTGTAAGGCACATCACAGCTTTCTTGTGCTTAGGAACTCTAGACAGAACTTTAGCACTATGCTTGGGGGCCATTTAAAACTGCAGAATCACCACAAAAAGCACAAAAAGGCAATAACGTAGCAGTAAATAGAACACACAAAAAAATACTTATTTACAGGATGAGAGCAGAAACCAGAAGGCAGACAGGAGCCTTGTGCAACCTCAGCTGGGAGTGTGCACTTCAGGCAACTCAATTTTTTCACTGTTTTCTGTGCATGTCTACAAATGACTGTGAAAATACCTCTAGTATTGATTTTGGTGTTGCAAATATATTTTAGCAACTATGTGACTTCACAAATATAGAATCCATGAATATTGAAGATCAACTGTATTCAGAGATGTGGAAAATAGCCAGAATCAAAGCAGTGAAAACCACGTATAATTAGATTTATGCTTTCCCATTTTAAATTCTGTTACCTACTGCACTCCTTGATGAATCATTTCTTTTCCTCTTTCCAACTTTCGTGATCCAACTTTCCTTCCTAGAGTTTGCCTCCCTCCTCCATGCTGATTCCGTATTCTCTTTGCCCTTTTTTCATCTTTTATTGGGCAAACTGAAATTCTTAATATTTTTTTCTAGTTTATCCTAGCTATTACCTCTATTGGATTCCTGCCCTCTAGTTTTGATGCTAATATGTGGAGTTATAGTTTTTACTGCCATTCTTCATGGCTGAAACGTTACTGTTGTAGAATGCTAGAAGTTTTTTCCAGTGTCTTCCAATGTCTTTCAATCCTCTACCTTTGTGCTTTCTTGAAACATGAGGTTATATCTGTCAGTCCAGGGAGCTAGAACATCTCCCCATACTGTCCTTGGTATTTTAGAACAAGCTACCCATACTGTCCTTGGTATTTTAGAAATGCAGAGAAAAATAAAGCCTCAACTTTGAATTGCAAAACAGACTTTTGACGCCAGTGGTGAGAACAAAATATATGAGAGAGAAGGTTTTTTGTTTGTTTTTCTTTTAAATATACAGAGACTAGTTTCGGGGAGGCTTCCATACTTTGAAGGCAATAACAGCATTATTCATGTAAATTCTCAAACTGGTAACAACCCAAATGCTGTTTAGTAGAATGGATAAGTCTATCATGTTATATTTGTTTACTAGACTATGATACAGCAAGGAAAATGAACAAATTACATGCAAACATATGGATAAAACTCATAATCATCTTTTGAATGGAAGAAGGCAGACCTAGTAGCATACATACTGGTGTTTTCTTAATATAAATATTTTTAAAGGCATAACTAACTTATGATGTTGGAAATCAGGATAGTAAAAAATTAGCAAAGGATGGTGGGGACAATGGGGGAGCAAAGAGCTTCTGGAATGCTGCTTGTTTTCCATTCTTTAAAATCTGGGTAGAAGTTAAATAGATGTGTTGATTGTGAGACAAACATTAAGCTGAGTACATTTATGATGTAAGCCCTTTTCTGAATATGTATTCAATAGAATAGTTCTAAATTTATCATGAATGGTGGAAAACCAATTTGTATAAAATGCACTGTATTGTGCATGAATAAATTTGAAAATAGAGGTAGATCTATATTTGTTTGTAAGGCTATCCAAATTATATTGCTAAGTGGGGCTGGGTGCAGTGGCACATGCCTGTAATTCCAACACTTTGGGAGGCTGAGGTGGGCAGATCACCTGAGGTCAGGAGTTCAAGACCAGCCTGGCCAACATGGTGAAACCCCATCTCTACTAAAAATACAAAAATTAGCTGGGCGAGGTAGCGAGTGCCTGTAATCCCAGCTATGCAGAAGGCTGAGTCAGGAGAATCGCTTGAACCTGGGAGGTGGAAGTTGCAGTGAGTCGAGATTGCACCACTGCACTCCAGCCTGGGTGACAGAGCGAGACTTCATCTCAAAAAGAGGCCGGCGCGGTGGCTCATGCCTGTAATCCCAGCACTTTGGGAGGCCAAGGTGGGCGAATCATGAGGTCAGGAGTTTGAGACCAGCCTGGCCAACATGGTGAAACCCTGTCTCTACTAAAAATACAAAAAATTAGCTGGGTGTGGTGGCGGGCACCTGTTATCCCAGCTACTTGGGAGGCTGAGGCAGGAGAATCACTTGAACCTGGGAGGTGGAGGTTGCAGTGAGCCGAGATCGCCCCACTGCACTCCAGCCTGGGCAACAGAGCAACACCCCATCTCAAAATATATATATATGTGTATATATATATGTATAGATATAGCCAAGTTGCAAGAGTTGTATATATTTTTATTTTCTGATAGAACAAACAAATTGCCTACATTTACCTACATACGTGTATATATATGAGCAAGGGGAAAGGGCGAATAATATACATCAGATGTTAATGTTGGTCACCCCAATGGGGATTAGAGGCTTGAAGCTTGTGCAAAGTGAAGATGACTAGCGTTGGAGGACTTTTCCTTAGTTCAGTTAAAGATAGGGACCTTGTCACATGGCAATTAAAGGTTAGGCTCACAGATAAGTTGAAGGGTGAGAATAATGGAATTTATTGGGCAAAAAGGAAAAATAGGGGAAACAGGGACTCAGCAGAGCGAGAGTCCTTCCAGTATATGCTTCTTGCCTCAGAGATTGAATTCCGGATTCCACACAGGAAGAGGAGGGGTCAGGCTCTGCCCCGCTACAAAGGGCGCAAACTTCCCAAGGCTCCACCCCAGTGTGGAGTTTCTCTGGGGGAAACCTTCCCCCTGGGCTGTGTCACTAGAATTGGTTTTTATGTCTTTTATTTTACATATTTTTATATTATTTGACTTGCTACAATAAACCATTTTGTAATTTCCAAAACATCAAGAAATGAAAATGTCTTATAAAGAAAAAAGTCAGTTGATGTCTGAAAAAATGCATATAAGAATATGTAGATCCACCAGAGCGAAACATACCTACCTGCCAAAAATAAATGAAGATGTCAAGAGCTGTGGAAAGTAAGAGGAAGTAAAAGAAAGGAAGTAAAAGTAAGTAAATATGGAATATTTTTTAAAAAGTCCCCATATATGGCAGCACATGTAAATAAATGCCCCCCAGGGATCACCAACCACAGATGATGGAATTCAGCTGAACTTTGCCTACAAGTCTGGGTGCAGGCAGGACATCCCTCTACAGAGATATGGATGGGGTGCTGTGTGTGGAAACTCAAAAGCTACTGGATGAAACTGCTTACTCTCATCTTTAATACTTAGCCTGTGCCTGATTAGAGCTATTCATAGACATTTTAAATGTTTAAAATCTTTTTCTAGTAATCATGCTTTTGAGCTATAGTAGGAGGCTGCCTTACAGTTTTCTTATCTATAATATCATTGTGTCATGAAGTCTGTGTATCTTTCTGGCCTTTCTTCCTAGATCTTTTGGAGACTGTGTCCTTGGCCTCGTCACTAGGCAACACTGCTTCTTAATGTTTTTCATTTCCAGGCTGTAACATTTTATTTGTTTAGTTTATTAATTATTTCTTAGGTAGAGCTGTTTAAATGTTTCCTGAGTTCTTATGATCTTGTTTCTCTTTTGAGCTAGCATCATCAAAACACAGAGCCAAATGAAAGGCTCATTTTTGACTGACCTTGGTTATTGCATCCTCTACAATTAGCCCATTGAGAGTTTAGGAAATGGAAGACGTCCCAAATGCCCCTTATTGCCTGGACATTCATTATACTATATGCAAATATTAGAAGTGGACAAGCACGTGTTTTGTGTTGTCCATTAGCTCAGTCATGCCCTCCTTTGGATGTGCAAACTCACTAAAGGTGGGGTTTGGGTTCCATCAGTTCTGAATATCCAGTACCCAGAGCAATATTTAAAACAGTGGGCACAAGAGATATAGGATTAATGCATTAAGTACCAGTGCGTCTTGAACACTGTGTAGCATTTGGGGGAAATAAAGATGAATAAAACAATAAGTAACCTAAAAATGTCCATAGTCTCATAAGGAAACAAGACAAGTCAACAGTTATAATGACATGAGAAAGTGCTTTAATAGAGATATACTAAATGGCTAGGGGAGCAAATACTAGTGAATGATTAATTTTGCCTAAGGGGGCCAGGGACACCTTTAAATTCTTGTAATCTTGAATGCCCAATATTTAACATAGGATCTTGGCCTTTTGTCTACATGCTAAACCCTCTGCAAAGCTCTCAATCCCTCTTTGAAAGAGGGTAGTATTTTATCATAAATCTTTAGAACCCCTTACTAATTGGCATAAACCTCCCTGTTAAATAAATCAGTCTGTGTGTGCCTTATATGCAGTATCTAGTTTGGCCTATAGACCTTGAATTAATCACTTGATTCATGCTTCAGCTTGATTCATTTCATTCTTCATATGTTTTTTAGAGAAAGACAAATGAAATTGGGCTCTGTGTGCACTTAAGAATGGCTCTACTTCCACATCTGACCTCTTTCAAGCTCACTCTTTCTGCGATTTGCTTTTATTTAAATTATTTGCAAGAACATCTCTTGAATATGTTGCCATCCCAACTATTTAGGTGAAAACAGAGGCCAGAAAACAGAGCTTGAACTTCACAAAATGTTCTATTAGTAGATTACGAAGCTTTGTTACCTCTTAAAATAATTGAGCTATCCTTTAACATGTGAAAAATAGTAATCACTAAGCATATATATATGAAAGTGGTACCAGTTGGAGGGATGGTAAATGTTCATACTCTTTTAGTTTCTAAGATGGGAAGAGATATCTCTTTGATTCCTAACCATATCAGGTCCTAAAATGTAAGGAAAAGAAACATATATGGCAAGTTTAAGAATTAGATATTAAGGCAGATTGATGCTGCATCCCACAATGTTATAAAAAACCCAGATATGTCATAATTGAGTTGCATTTTTATTATGTGCACATATTTGGCTTTGAGCAGAATTATATGAGTTGAATTAATTTTTTATACAACCTTCCAGCAGCTCTGTGTGGAACCATATGGGAGACATTTGGTTCTCATCAACTCCCTTTTACCCTTACTTCCACCCCATTGCTTTGAAAGAACTTTCATTCTCTTTAACTATCTGCAGGTTTTATTCTGTTCAGAGAGAAGAGCCACTAAAATATTATGACCTCTAAGTGATGGGCTGTAAGGGTCTCTCTCAAAAGCCAGCCCACAGCTGTGCATTGATCCCACCTGTTGGTGGCCTGGTGCAGACTGTGTGCTGGGCTGGTTGCAGTCTGTTTTCTTTAATCTCATTGGGAGGATACTTACAGCATGGTTTGCTTCTCTCTTGTGGTCTATAAGGAAGAAGTGGAAGGATTCAGTTTTCAGCCCTGTTATTATGGTGATTTTTGCTAAGCCTGAAATTCACTTTTCAAAGAGGGTATATGTTTTATATGGAAAATGGTTGTTGGGAGATTTTCTGAGGTTTAACTTCAATGGATAACCCTTTAAAGTAATATCAAGATTTCCCTGTAAAGATTTCAGACACATCAGCATGATTATTTGCTATCCACTCTGCAGGGGAGGTAAGTGGCAAATATCAATGACTTTCCATAACGAAGGAGCCTGAGACTGGGAAGGTGGGAAGATGCCAGCTCGCATTTAGATATATGTTTTCTTACTACTCAAAATCTTTCTCCCTTCATTGTCTAGACCATCTGGTTTCCTTCCTTTCTCTGGACAAAGAAAACACTAAATGAAGAAATACAAAAGTTATCTCTCTGTTTGCATGAGTGCTTGTAAATATGTGCATTGCGATAGAAACCTGAGCATCAGTTATAACCATAAGGTTAATTATCAGTTGCCACAAGAATTCTGAATAACTTGGCACTGGAGGCATTTTACGCTATGTAGATACTGTTGTGTCAAGTGAATGGAATTTTAATTCCAACCAACATTATGTTGTTTAAAAGAATGGCATTATGAGTAAATGCAGAGTTAAAAGATAGCTGCCACTTAAAGTGCCTCATGTAATGTAGGTGAATTCCATCAAATGACAGCTTCCCTCATAATGAAGTAAAAGTACTTTTGGAGGTTAACTGTCAGTATTTTTCTTTCATATCCTCATTCAGCATAGTAAAAGGCAGAGACTTTCATATAATACATTTATTCCCTTGATGGAATTTGAGGGCAGGCTAGCAAGTTCTTTTTAATTTTTTTGATAAGTCCATATCTTGCTCAGGTTTAACATTTATTCATGATGGCACCTCATCCCTTGCCTTCCTATTTAAATGCCAGAGGTTAAAATTTCTTATGGAAATTCTACTTAACAAAAAGCTTTATTTTGCATAATTACAATCTGGCTCAGCCTCAATTCATCCAACATTTTTTATAACTTTTTTTTTTTTGAGAAGGACTCTTGCTCTGTTGCCCAGGCTGGAGTGCAATGGCACAATCTTGGCTCACTGCAACCTCCACTTCCCAGGTCCAAGTGATTCACTTGCCTCAGCCTCCCGAATAGCTGGGATTACAAGTGTGTGCCACCATGCCCAGCTAATTTTTGTATTTTTAGTACAGACGGGGTTTCACCATGTTGGCCAGGCTGGTCTTGAACTCCTGACCTCAGGTGATTTGCCTGCCTCGGCCTCCCAAAGTGCTGGGATTATAGGTGTGAGCCACCATGCCCGGCCTTTTATAACATTTAAAGGTCTTAGAAATACCTCTAAAATGTTTTTCATTTTTTTTTAACAAATGGAAAAATGTTCATAAGTGGTATGTTCACATATTCTCTGTTTTTCTCTCTCTCTCTGGCCATAGGAGCACCGGGAAGCTCTCCTCTGATTAGCTAGGTTTAATTCATCATTTCACTTCACCCCTGACCTGACCTAAACCTCTTTCAAACTTACTGCTATTAGTCCATTGCTTTGCTCAGTACCCTAGTGCTGAAGCCTGCATTTATTTCACAATCTGCAGTGTAGCAATTTATTATTATGCTACATCTTGTCTCTGTACATTAGATAGCATGTCTAGTGACATAATTCAGTTAAATGAAAATTTGAACATGTATTTATTTATAGTTTAAAGCAAAGATAACATAACTAATATGTCTTGAATTACAGCTCTAGGCAATTATGTGTTTTTGTGGGGTAATTGCTAACTGACTAGAGTAATCTTGGCACAGGAAATATGAGAATGTCAATTAAAACTGAAAATATCAAAGTGCCAGGCTATTTTTTTTTTTTTTTTTTGAGAGAGTGTTTCACTCTGTCGCTCAGGCTTGAGTGTAGTGGCATGATCTTGGTTCATTGCAACCTCTGCCTGCCAGGCTCATGTGATCTTCCCACCTCAGCCTCCCAAGTAGCTAGGACCACAGGTGCATGCCACAATGCCCACCTAGTTTTTTTGTATTTTTGATAGAGACGGAGTTTCACCATGTTGCCCAGTCTGGTCTTGAACTCCTGAGCTCAAGCAGTCCGCCTGCCTTTGCCTCCCAAAGTGCTGGTATTACAGTTATTCTTTTTTCTTTATTTTCATATTTAGGTATCAGGATACATAATTTGATTATTTGATTAAATATAAATAATGTAAAGTTGTTTGAACTTAAAAATTATCTTGAAAGTTGCTGCATCACCAAGATATGTCTTACATGGATAATTAAGTGTTGTTAGTATAGTAACTTCTTTTATTAAAACACTTTCTTATTCCAACTTCTAAGAAAAAATACTGCTCTCACAAATTTTTAAAAAAATAATCATTGCTATCCCATCAGTCACACAATTGGTGCCTAAGAACATCAAATGGTAAATCCAAGCATATTAATTACATCATTAAAGTAGCATTTGGTGCACTGCTGAGATACATTACAATAACAATAACCTTTCTGTTTAATAGGATGCACTACCAGCGTGTAATGCAGAAGTTGCATACAATGAAGATATCTCATTCCATCACCTCGTGGCATAAATCAATATAGTCAGAGCAACAAAGAATGACTATTTCCATAAAAATGACATTAAACTATTTGTGTGCTTGTGTGTGCGCACGCGTGTCTATATGGAATGCCACAATTTGAAAGCCAGATAAACTGCTCCAGAGAAAGCAGAGTTGCTTGGTTACATCTGCTGAAAACAATCTGTGCTGTGTATGAGAGCTCATGTCAGCCCAGTAATTACCACAACTGAGATAAAGCCTGTGCTAAATGTCACCTGCCGCTGACAAGCACAGGAAGCCAAACACTGCTAAATGAGTCAGTTACTCTGAGAGTGCTTAGCTCTACTTGCAGGCTAAAAGCATTTTTCTTGTGTATAAAAGGAAAAAATATACGTGATAAAAGAAAAAAATCAGAAACACACTTATAATGTAAACCTGACTGAAATTCTCCACCACCCACTCAGAAATACATTAGATAGAAGGCTAACAAATGCAATCAGGTTGAAGGAGAAATATTAAGGCATTAATGGACATTTCTGTGAGTCTGGAAGAGTCTTCTACCTTTTACCACAAATTGCTCATTAGTCAGTACAATGCAATTTCCCACAGTCTAGAATGATCCCCCAAAGACAACTGAGGTTCCTATTGACAACAACCAACCAATAACACGCTGAAACAGCTTGCCTGAGTCTGCATAGAATGCCCAAGGACACAATGTGCTTTTTTTTTGAGACAGAGTCTCGCTCTGTCACCCAGGCTGGGGTGCAGTGGCGCCATCTCGGCTCACTGCAACCTCCGCTTTCTGGATGCAACCAACTCTCCTGCCTCAGCCTCCTGAGTAGCTGGGATTACAGGCTTACACCCCCATGCCCAGGTAATTTTTGTATTTTTGGTAGAAACGGGGTTTCACCACGTTAGCCAGGCTGGTCTCGAAATCCTGACCTCGTGATCCACCCACCTCGGCCTCCCAAAGTGCTGGGATTACAGGCGTGAGCCACCGTACCCGGCCACAATGTGCATTTTTTAAAAAGTCTTAGATAGGAGGGGATTTACTGATGTTTTAAAAAGTATTTCTGACAAAAGCAGGATTAATAATGTTGATGTGAGGAAAATGCCACCTTCTCCCTACTTATTTTCTTCTTTACCAATCCATTAAAAAATCATTCTCTCTAGTTAGAATTTTATTTTAGCTGCTTTGTAATGTGATTTGATTACTAAAAGACTCTCCTCACCAAATCACCTAACCCTTTTCTGATACTTAAGTGAAAATCTCTAGCCTCCAGCAGAGGATCTGAAGTATACTAAGCACCAAAACCCAGAGTGAAATTGTTGAACTAGAATGGCTTTCCTAGCACCCAGGTAACAATGCCAATATCAAGGTAATGGTGTGGAGGTTGCTGCAGGTGCTCTCTGAGGAGGCCTTCATGAGCATCTCTCATTACCTTGGTGAACGGACCAAATTTCAGGGTCTGACCCTCAGCCTTTGGCTTCAGAAGCTGTTTTTGGAACACCATGAGTGGATTCAGCTTTGAGGATGCACTTTCATGAACTCACAGTCAGTTGCAAAAATGAATATTACACAATAGTACATTATTGTACTCTGTATTGAGCCTAAGATTATCTGAAAATAGATGACATGAGCAGCCAAATCATTGTTAGAGTGTTTCCTGATGAGAATAGGTCAAGAATCTGGGGAGTTAGGTGAACTGAATGTTTAATTTCATCCTTCTCAGCATTCGGGTAGTCTGACCAATGGGTTGGGGATATTGGAAATTTGCTGGCTGTAGCCACCAGCATCTGTTTTCACATTAAAGGTATGCTTGCCAATGGGAGCAGGGACTTGAAAGCTATTCATAATCTATTGCTTATCAAACTCTTATTATATACCAGGCATCTGTCCTAAAAGCTTTTCATGCTTTATCTTAGTTATTATTCATCACATAGATCTCTGGAAGAAAATACAGAAAATATCCCAATTTTACAAATAAGCTTACTCAAGGCCACACAATCCAAGCAGCATTTGTTTTTATTTTTCACCAACCACTTGTGAATTAGCCCACACAAGGACCGCTAATTTTAGATTAATTAAAAATCATTATTACAATGTCATAAATGGAACTAATTGTATTTTAAACATTAGCAGTTGGTTTTTAATTTTCCAATCCCTGATTTAGAAGGATAATATCTTCTAAACTTTTTATCAGAGTATGGCTATTGGGCCATACTGATGGCGGACTTAAGCTTTAGGTCACATTCCACATTTAGCTTAATTTATTTTTAAATTTCTAAATCAGAAAACCTTAATTTATAGACCATTGAGATGATAGCAAGTGTGCGATGGTTATGGCAGATGGTTATGAATATTTGGATCAAACACGGACTCAGAAGTGATGGGAATGTGTTCTTCCTGAAACTACCTCTGGAGCTCTCTCAGATGGTCTCATAGGATCATAGGCAAGAGTTGGAAAGTTGAGTATCTGTCTGTGGAGATCCACTGAGTGGACACCTACTCTCAACTTTGGTTGCATTCAACTCCATGATGTATTTCATTATTCTCTGTGTCATTATTTGAATGTGGGTTTAAAATATGGCCCAAATTCATCATGAATTTCTCTCTCCAGTGAGTGAAAAAAATAATCAAATGGGAGAAGTCAAACTCTTGGGGATAAAGCCATTTGCAGACATGTTTGGTCTTGATTTAAAAAAAAATCGTGGCATCTTATCTTATTAAAACTTATGCCTTTATTAGCCCTTAAATGTAGGTTAAGCCCATGCAAGATACTTACAGATTATTGCAATGTGCTACTTGTCTAAGCTGCTTGACGTAATGGAAATGGTCTTTACTGACATTATCAGTTACATGATAAATGTTATCATATCCTTTATTTAAAACATTAATGTGAGAACCTTTCCCTCAGTTGTCAAGGAAAAGTTCACTCAACTTCATTGGGAAAAACAGTCTTATATACTTGGCCTATTTCTTTATATGTCTAAAATCATGTTTTTGATGACTATAGTGTGATGATAGTAATAGATTTTGCTATATCCTTCAACATTAAATCAAGAGATAAATTGTTTATAAATTTTAAATAATTAAAAATATATAGGTAATAGATAAATACATCATTTCAAAAATATTAACACTAAAGACAAATTACAAACACCCCTTAACTACAATATACAATTCAATTATTCTCTCTAGCAGCAATCATTTTATCAGCTTTGTATAGCTTTCTCAGCTTTTTACATGAATACCTAGAAATGTGTTTTGTGTTGTATGTTTTTACCATAAATGTTGTAATACTATATGTGTATTTTGTAGTTTGCTTTTTGTATTGCAACAGTACATCTCCTGTTGTTTAATGCTACCAAATATATGTTCAATAATATACTTAGTAATTTTGCTATTTAAAAAGTCATTGAGATTGCTTTCAGGTTTTTGCTATTCCAAACATTTCTGTAATTAATATTCTTGTTTATATCCCCCTGTGCTTAAGAATCAGTGTTTCACTAGGGCTCATACCATGAAGTAGATTTGCAGGAAGTGCACTCATTTTTAATTTTAATAGACACTATTGATCTGGCCTTCAAAATGTGGAACATATTTATTTATATTATTGTGAGAATGATGTGAGGGGCCCCATGCCCACATCTTTGACATTTTAATTTTTGCAAAGTAGTAAATGAAAACAGTATCTTGGTGCTATTTTATTTTGTTTTTAAGAAGGTTAAGCATCTTTTATAATATGCTTTATTAATCATTTGAATTTTTTTCATTTCTCTGAAATGCCTGCTTATATATTTTTTCCTATTTTTCTATTGGGATCATTGTTTCTTATGTATTTTATATATTTTCAACATTTTTGATGAAAAATATTTTCGCCAACTGGTATTTCTCTTAACTTGAACGGTGGTGTCTTACATCAAACTGAAGTTTTAATTTTTTTTTTTTTGAGACACAGTCTTGCTGTGTTGCCCAGGTTGGCGTGTAGGGGGGCCATCTCAGCTCACTGCAATCTCCACCTCCCAGGTTCAAGCGATTCTTGTGCCTCAGCCTCCCAGGTAGCTGGGATTACAGGAGGGCGACACCATGCCTGGCTAATTTTTGTATTTTTCATAGAGATGGGGTTTCACCATATTGGCCAGGCCGATCTCAAACTCTTGACCTCAAATGATCTGCCTGCCTTGGCTTCCCAAACTGCTGGGATTATAGGTCTGAGCCACCACACCCGGCCTGATGTTTTAATTTTGTTATCAAATGTATCGGTCTTTCCCATTCATTTTTTCTATATGCTCTTTATTTAAGAAGACACGTAAAAATATATTTTCTTTCCCCCATATAATTTTTGAAATGTATCATCTAGGTAGAATTTTTTTTTGTAAGTGGTGTGAAATAGGGATCTAACATTTTTCCAAATTGTTAAATGATTGCCCCAATATCATGTATCTAATATTTATTCTTTTTCACTGACTTGAAGTGATACTCTTATTAAATCCTAAAATTCCAATACCTAAGTATTTCAGAATCTGTATTCTGTTCCATTTATTTGCTTGATATTGATTGGCTGGATATTTTTGGTTAATATCATACCACTTTAATTTCCATAGCTTTATAATTATTTTTAGTATTTGGTAGTGGTGAGTACCTTGCCACTGTTTTATTTTCCAGGATCATTCTGGCTATTCTTGCACATTTCCTTGTATGATTGTAGAATCAACTTACTAAGGTTAATGGAAAGAACTGTGAATACTTTATTGTGATTTATTTGAAGTTAAAGATAAAATTTAATGAGTTTAAGTATTTTTAATACCATTGTTTTTTTTTTTCTCTTCCAAGAACATGGTGTATCTCATTTATTCAGATTTTATTTTATGTCCTTCAGTAAAATTTTGTGGTTTTTCCTAAAAAAATATATATTTTTGTTGTATTTATTTCAAAACACTTTTTTTTTATTCTCTACATAATAAAAATTTTGTATATTTTATTTCTGCTTTTTGCTAATGTTAGTCCAAATTTGGCTCTTCATGGCATGTCAATTTTCAAATATATCTTTGCATTTAAAGGATAATCACTTTGAGTTTTAGAGGGAGACCTGGATATAAGCTTATCTAATTAGATGCTCCCATCTAAGACTTTGACTCTTAAGGGATTCAAATACTCAAGGAAAATTGAGGAGTCATTAAAGGAAGCACAAAGTTCCAGCAACTGTGATGGTGTGTTAAGTGGTGGCTCTGCCAGAGGCATTGTTATGATTATTCTGTTATGTTGTTTTGTTTGTGTTCTACCATCTTGCCCTCCATAGGCACTGTCTGCCATCTAAGCCTGTATTTTCCAGATATCCCATTGATCCCACAGCCTACCCTTAGTCCTTATAACAACTTCATTTTCTATTTAAATTTGCTGGGGTTTATTCTCCTTCATGCAATGAAGAACACTAGCTGAATAGATTTTGGCACAAAGGAATGGGCTTTAGGTGAAAGTCCCTCAGGAAAATGAGGATATGGAGAATCTGGAATTGATCATCTGCTCCTGATGTGGTAAACGTCATGAAAATCCCGTTAACATTCAGTGATGATGCTCTGAAAGCTTACTGCTAGTACTGGCCAAAAAAATTTAATTATTATCAACAATCATCTTGAGTGAAGTGCTTATTGAAGACAATGGTTAAAGGGACTGTGTGGCTGTTGGCATATGACACTGTAAAAGGCAAGTACAATTCAAGGAATGCAGAATAGCTCTGAATAATGCTGCACAACTTAAAGGAGGAAATAATTAAACTCCAATCCATAAATACTGTCACCAAGGGGTACACAGAAAACAGATTTCCAGAACTCTGTCCACAGGAATTTTATATCGTATTTATGCAGCTAAGGTTTCTAAACCAAATCACACTAAAAATGTAATACAGCATGTTGCTGAAGTACATTGTTCTTTGACTCTACAGCCTCATCATGTCTCTTCCGTGAATGTCAAGGTATTGATTAGGTGAAAATAGTCCTCAACAATTTAGATGGGGATCAATTAGAGTAATTGGAGGACTCTTATCCCCCCCGAGCCTTTATTGATCACTTAAGCACACCTCTCCCCTTGTTTGCTGAGGAGTATTCTCTCTTGCTTGAAGGTATTATACCTCCCTAGTCTATGGGAGTTACCTTGCAAAATAAGTCCAATTCCCCTTACTTCTATTTCCTTCCAAACAACCAGACACATAGGTAGAGTCAGATCTCAACAGGACCCACAGGGCCAATTGTAAAATCAAATCTGGGGAGAAGTTAAAGACTACCAAAGCAAAAGAACTGCACAACTTTGGTAATGTACATAAACAAAAATCTAAGGAATGTGTGAGAATGAATTCTGAAATCCGAGAAGAGAGAAACAACATTTTAGATCAGATTGAATTTAGCAGTGGATAGACACATAGCAGAATTCTGATTCAAAAGCTAGTTCAAGGGGCCATTTGCTTTGCTGGTTGACACAACGCTGGGTTTAATGGTGTCCCACATGGAAGGAAGTTATGAGAAATAAATTTTTGTAAAATATTAAAATTCTTAGATAATTTTATTCAGCCATGGTTAAAATTCTAGTTAAAAGCTTTGACCACACACTTCAAAAGTACTTAATAAAAAATAGTAAAGTTACTGGCACAAGTGCTTTTGAGAATGTAAAGCCATTTCTCCAGGTAAGGGGGGCATTGAGAGATTATTTACAAACCAGTCATTATAAAAGCTAAGTTTAATCTGCACTTATTAACTAGTCATGATGAGGCAAAATTTCTATACTTGTTTGCTATGAAAAACAAAATTACTTTTCTATAATATTTGCACACTTGTTTTAATAGTTATTTTCTAAGGAACTGACTTAATAATTTATAAATAATTTCTATTTGTCATAGAAAACCACAATGGCTTAAAATGTCTGTTGTAAAGTATTATGTTTCTTCACTTCTCTCTCAGAGTACATTAAATTTGCTCACCAACTTTGTAAAAATTAACCCACTAAATATGACCTCCCTGACTTGTTATAATTAACCGAACTACTATCCATACTAACAGTGCATTCTTCTATTTTTGAAAATAAAATTGATACATGACTTTAATAGTTTAGTTTTATAACATCATCTAGAATTTTGTTCTTCTACTTTGGTATATTGCAGAAGAAAGAATTGCTGGTGTGAATTTACCACCTGCCCGATACTGACTGACCTTGCAACATTTTCTCTATCAAAGCCTTGATAAGTAACTGTATATAGGTGAGGAGATCACTGGCATCTTTGCAAAGCATGGTGTTGGCTGCTCTCTCTACTATGGGAATGCTGGTAGGAAGTACTGCGATTTAAATGTCCTCCATAATTTTGATGGAAAGAGAATACCCAGGGGATGGCAAAGGCCAAGAAGCAGTTTAATTAACAATTAATTTAATAGTGCCAACTATTAAAAGCTAAGATGGCCAGTTACCATAATGACAGAAAAATCAATCTGGTAAACTGAATAATCCAAACCACATGACTCTTTAGTAGTACTTAATTGATCATGGGAACCCTAGATGAAAACAAACAATAAAATGGCCACTGTGGTCTACTATTCAGACTGCCAGATTATATGAGACATGTTTTTGACAGGAGTTTACCTCCAGTAGATACAGTTAGACACTAAACTCATGATATTTCTTGTAGTATTTATCTAGTGTCTGAATACAGACTTGGAATCACTTCTGCAGTGGATGCTTTAGGTGCCTTATATTACATTCTCTAGGCCTACCTCCTATTTCTTAAAACACTATTTTTTCCTCCATCTGTCTTCTCCCTTCCTAAGAGAATGGATGTGACCTAATGTTACTTGACAATGGATATATCTTGTGGATAAATTAAAAAGTTGATGTTTTGCAGGAGCATTTACAGTTGAAAAAGAAGGTAGTGTTCAAATGCAGGGGTCAGACTGTGATGGAGGAGTCTGTGGAACTTTTGATTGTTCCTCTTCTCTTGGTGTAACAGGAAGCAAGTTCATCAGCTGAAAGACAGGACAAAGGAGGAGATTTTCAAAATTGAGTATAGGGGAGAATGAATAGAATCACCTAGGTGAATGGAAGAATGAATGGTCTGCGTATGTATAATAAAATTTTCACACAGCATTATGGGCCCATTTGATATAATCACAAGTTTAACGTAAGTACATTCAGCATGGTTATAGTGATGTGTGTGTGTGTGTGTGTGTGTGTGTATGTTTTCTGTTTCCACTCTAATTCAATGACTTGGGTACAAGGGTGAAGTAGACAGAAATAAACTTAGTTACTACGGTTTTGGTTTAGCCTAGTGATATGGTTAGGCTTTGTGTGCCCACCCAAATCTTCTCATCTTGAATTCTAATCCCCATAATCCCTGCATATCAAGAGAGAGACCAGGTGGAGGTAATTGAATCATGGGGGTGGTTTCCCGCATGCTGTTCTTGTGATAGTGAGTGAGTTCTCGCGAGATCTGATGGTTTTATAAAGGGCTCTTCCCACTTTGCTTGGCACTTCTCCTTCCTGCCACCTTGTGAAGAAGATGTCTTGCTTCCCCTTCTCCTTCCACTGTGATTGTAAGTTTCCTTAGGCCTTCCCAGCCTTGCTGAACTGTGAGTCAATTAAACTTCTCCTTTGTATGTTGCCCAGTTTAGGGTATTTCCTTATAGCAATGTGAGAACAGACTAATATACCAAGAGAATAAGATGAAAGGCAAGAGGAACTAGGTAAAAGGGGGGTTTTAATGACTGATTGGGAAATTTAACTGACATGTGTGGAGAAATGGAGACATGAAGGAAAAGGAAAAGGTGGTAGAAGCAATGAATTATAGGTAACAAGGGAGAAAGGATTCCTATGGCTAGGGTAACAATAGGTGTGACTTGAAAAGATAGGAATGGTCAGAGAGTGGGAAGATTGAAATTAAGATTTTGAGGGCAAGGAGTTTAGTGTTCGGTAATAGGGTAAAAATGTAGGGGTGGTTCCCAGTGTACCTTGGCAATGAATAACCAAGGTAGGCTCAGGGCAGTATCACTGGATGAGAAGAAATGAGGGATTAGAGTGTGAGAGATGGGAAGGATCATTTATTTGTCTGTTTCAAAGATGAGTCATTATGACCAAGGTGAATACATAACTTAACTGGAACTGGAATACTTTTGAGAGTGAAATGTAGACCTAGTCAAAATTACCACAGGGCAACAAGTGAAACTGGGACCATTGTTATGTAAGAAGTAGTAATGTAGAGAGTGCTAGTGAGCAGAAGATAAAATCTTCAGGTACTAAGAGAAGTGTTTTGAGGTTATCAGATAAATGAAAGACAGTGGCTAATCTGAATAGAATGGGTTATAATCTGGTGTTTTTTAGGGAGGAGAGGAAGAGAAAGGTTCAAGATCAAAAACAGCGGCAAAAAGGATACCTACCTACTTCCAAGCTCAGTGACATAAATTTTGAAGAAGAGAAAACAGCCACAATTTGAAAGGGTGAAGGGTAGGCAGTGTTCGTAGAGAAGTGTGAGGTTTTGTGAAAAGTTGTAGTGAACACTCAGGGAAGAAGTATAAGGTACAGTGGTAGTTACTTGTATCAGACAGTTCTTTTCAGAAGATTCAGTGGAAGGTTCCTGGTGGTGTGGAGAGATGGAACAAGGAAAGAGAAGCTCTACTGGGGTTTGGGTACTGGAGAAGGAGGAATGGCCTGGACATTTGTTTGTTTCTTTGGTGACTGATGGGAATAGCAATAAAGCATTTGATGAACATAATGGTGAAGAAGGTTTGGTGTTGAGGTGTGAAAGAAGTTTGGTAGGAACCTGCTGAAATCTGAGGCTCCTACTTGCCTTTTGATCATGAAAGTGTGGAATCTGGGAAGATTTACTGTCCATACACTCTGTCTCCTCTTGCCCTGCTAAGGGTAGCCTGCATCCTCTAACCATTAACATCTTTTCTAGATTAGGTGCTTCAAAGTCTTACTGGAAATATATGTCAAACATAAGGAGAAAGAAGCAGAAAGAGGAATGATCTAACATTTAGACCTTCTGGAAAACAAATGAGAATAATCTTTCTTGGGTCAAGGATTTGCCCTAAAGTTTTAACCTGCTGTGGTTTAAGATGTTTTATTTCAGTTCAGATATATATTTTTAAAAGGTTTAAAAGTATTCATTTAATTGCCTGTGTGAATGTTTGGGGAGGAATTAGAGAAAATATTGGAAAATTGAATGAATGAAAATGTGATTTGTCAATAGTTCATCTTCAAGACTCAAATGAAGAGATGAAAAGAAAGTCAAAATGGGCAAAAAATTATAGACAAGAGACACATCTCACCAAGTAAGTTTTGTATAACTTGTTGTAATAATCAGCTTTCAGGAATGGAAGAAGCTGCCTAACTGGTTTCCTTTGTCTCTTCTGTTGTGAACTATGCCAAAGTACTGGGGTGGGTAAAACTTCCAGTTGCATTGTGGGAAATGCCTTGCTGCCTTGAACAATGGCATGGCTGATGTTATTGACTCAGAAGGAGACCTTGTTCTTTTGAGGAAAAAAAAGAACTTAGTGCTGATAATGTACTAGAAATCTTGAAGAAAAACCTTTTTCGATATGTAAATAAGCAAAAATCATTTGCTCTTTGTCACTCTCTGTTTCCCCCCGTCTTTCCTATCACCCCATGAAGTTCCAGACGTAACTACGAAGGTACCTTGAGCTATAATAAGTGTAATTGAAAAAAACCTCCATATCTATGAAAAGCAGCCTCAAATAGAATATAAATGTGTTTGTCTAAATTTAAAATCCATTTCAGGTTTTAAAAAGCCTCAAGTTTAGTTATTTTTTGCTCTATGGCAGTGTCTTTACGTATTGTAGGAGTCAAATGAAGGAATTGTTCTCTTTGGCCTTTTTATTTTGAAAAGTAAAGCAGGTAAAAAAAAGTGAGGTTTGAGGAATAAGGTGTAAGACTTTTTTTTCTTGGAGCTTATTTAACTACTTAGTAGGTGGCATAATGAACACACATTAAAGGTCATTTTGAAACACCACTTCTCCCTCCTTTGCCTGGCTAACCCTTAATTATCCTCCAAACCTCAGGTAGTTGTCATTTCTTCTAGCAGTCCTTTCCAAAGCCCCAGGAGTAGATGCTTTTCCTGTCATAGTCCTTAATGTTTTCCCCTTTCAGAGCACTCATCATAATGTTATATTGAAATTAGGTCCTAATTCATTTTTATATACCCAATGCCATCCATTTTATGTGGTCTATAAGGAATTCTCAATAAGTGTTGGTTTAATTAAAATGCAGAGAAAGATCTTTTTACTATTTCTCTTCTTGTCTGTCTGGACATATGTCTTCTTGATCTCATAGAAGCAATTATATTTTGCAAAGACATTTTTGAATCTGAAAATCCTGAGAAGTCTTCCAGAAGCGTTCTGCTTACAATTAGAAGGTAACTTAAGTGTTAAAACAGTAAAAGCCCACAATATGGATGTGCTAACATCCAAATTTACCCCAGGTGAAACAATGAGGCAGAAAGTTTTCAAAGCCCTCTTTCTTTGCAACATTAGAACACTTTCCAATGTTGCTTTCTTCTTTTTACTAAGGGCCTGTTATATCCAGGTTGCTCCCCCAGAATGACTTTCTATTTCTCCTCCATCGACTTGACTTTATTAACAGAATAGTTGGAAAGAATGAAATTTAAAAAAATCTGTCCAAAATGCCACTGATAATAGGTGTACGATGTGGCCCACATGTTGTTTACACTAATGCTTTCAACAAAACCCCAACCTTAGATGAAGCAAACAAGTCTCTTTTTCTGTGTTTATACTTGAACAAGAAGGTGCAGCTTAGGATTTACTGCAATAAAGTAGTTTTCCACTCTAAGTTTATCATCTGCAGCCCCAAATGGTTCTTCGAATTGCCTGGTGGCTTTCTAGAGCACAGAGACGAGGATTAATATGCCGCTCTTAATGGAGACAAGCAAGTCCAAATGGTGAGGATGTGGAAAATGAGAGGTGAGGCAGGAACAAACATGAAATGATGTAATGTAATGAGTTATCCTGCTGCCTACCTGCTTCATGATGGGCTGTCAAGTGACAAGTAGGTCACTCAGCAAGCATGTTCATCGTTGGACACTAAAGACCTATATCTGAGTGTAGTTTGTGGAAAGAAGAACAGAAGAAGAAATTAACATCAAGTTCCTTCTTGTTTCTTATTTCCCGTGGATTTTGGGGGTGCATTTTTTGCCCTTTTGTGGATGTTTAGAAAGCTCTAGGGTGTGGCATTTCACTTAAGGCCAGAAGAGGAAAAGTGGTTTAGCATGGATAGGCTCAGTGTGTGGGACGGGAGCCGTGGAGGAATAGCACTACAAGTCAGACTGCACCCTGGGAAGCTTGCCAAAGGCAACACTGGTGGCTATGGAATGGTCTGAGAGGGAGCCATCCCTTTCTAAAAGTAGTGATTAAGGGTAATATGGTGTTGTACTAAGCCGAACTACATTTCCCAGAATTATTCTTTCTGTAGGTTTCCTTTTAGGTGGGCCACGAAGGAAGTGAAGCATTTTTTTTAAGTAAATATTTTATATGTTTTTATTTATTTATTTTTTATTTTTTAGCTGTTCCCAGTAGGATATTCCCCCCTATAAGTATTTGGGGCACAGGTGGTGTTTGATTACGTAAGTCCTTTAGCGGTGATTTGTGAGATTTTGGTGCATCCATCACCCAAGCAGTATACACTGCACCATATTTGTAGTCTTTCTTCCCTCTCCCCCCTCCTATTCTTTCCCCCAAGTCCTCTAAGTCCACCGTATCATTCTTATGCCTTTGTGTCCTCATAGCTTAGCTCCCACGTATCAGTGAGAACATAAGAAGTTTGGTTTTCCATTCCTGAGTTACTTCACTTAGAATAATAGTCTCCAATCTCATCCAGGTCACTGCAAATGCTATTAATTCATTTCTTTTTATGACCTTGTAGTAGTCCATCATATATATATTGTTGTTAGTATATAGGAATGTTAGTGATTTTTGCACGTTGATTTTGTATCCTGAGACGTTGCTGAACTTGTTTATAGCTGAAGGAGCTTTTAGTCTGAGACTATGGGGTTTCTAGATATAGGATCATGTTTTCTGCAAGCAGGAATAGTTTAACTCTTGCTTCCTATTTGGATGCCCTTTATTTCTTTTTTTTTTTTTTGCCTTATTGCCCTGGCCAGGACTTCCTATACTATATTGAAAAGGAATAGTGAGAGAGGGTATCTTTGTCTTGCGTTGGTTTTCAAAGAGAATGCTTCTAGCTTTTGCCTATTCTGTATGATGTTGGCTGTGGGTTTGTCATAGAGGGCTGTTACTATTTTGAGATATGTTTTTTCAATATCTAGTTTACTGAGAGTTTTGAAAACTTTCAATTTTATTGAAAACATTTTATGCATCTATTGATATAATTATGTGGTTTTTGTCTTTAGTTCTGTTTATGTGATGAATCACATTTATTGATTTGTGTGTGTTGAAACAACCTCACATCCCACGGATAAAGCCTACTTAATCATGGTGGATAAGCTTTTCGATGTGCTTCTGGACTCAGTCTGCAAGTATTTTGTTGAGGATTTTTGCATCTATGTTCATCAAGGATATTGGACTGAAGTTTTCTTTTTTTGTTGTATCTCTGCCAAGTTTTCATATCAGGATAGTGCTGGCCTCATTTAATCAGTTATGGAGGCGTCCTTCCTCCTCAACTTTTTGGAAAAGTTTCAACAGGAATGTTGCCAGTTTTTCTTTGTACATCTGGTAGAATTCAGCTGTGAATCCATCTGGTTCTGGGCTCTTTTTGGTTGGTAGACTATTTATTACTGCCTCAATTTCGGAGCTCATTATTGGTCTGTTGAGGGAATTAATTTCTTCCTGGTTCAGTCTTGGGAGGCTAAGTATCCAGGAATTTATCCATTTCTCCTAACTTTTCTAATGTATGTGCATAGAGGTAGTCATAATATTATCTGATGGTTGTTTGGGTTTCTGTGGGGTCAATGGTAATATCCCCATTGTTGTTTCTGATTGTGTTTATTTGAATCTTCTCTCTTTTCTTTGTTATTAGCCTAGCTAGTAGTCTATTTTATTAATTTTTTTCAAAAAACTACCTCCTGGACTTGTTGATCTTTTGAATTTTCTTGTGTGTCTCAATGTCCTTCAGTTCAGCTCTAATTTTGGTTATTTCTTGTCTTCTGCTAGCTTTGGGATTGGTTTGCTCTTGGTTCTCTAATTCTTTTAATTGTGATGTTAGGTTGTTGACTTGAGTTCTTTCTAACTTTTTGCTATGGGCATTCAGTGCTATAAATTTCTCTCTTAACACTGCCTTAGCTGTGTCCCAGAGATTCTGGTATGTTGTATCTTTTCTCACTAGTTTCAAAGAACTTCTTGATTCCTGCCTTAATTTCATTATGTACCAAAAAGTCATTCAGAAGCAGGTTATTCAATTTCTATGTAACTGTATCATTTTGAGTTAATTTCTTAGGCTTGATTTCTAATTTGATTGTTCTGTGGTCAGAGAGATTGCTTTAATTTCAGTTATTTTGCATTTAGTGAGGAGTGTTTTATTTTCAATTATGTGATTGATTTTAGAATATGTGTCTTTTGGCAGTGAGAATAATGTATATTCTGTTGCTTTTGGGGTGGAGAGTTCTGTAGAATCTATTGGGCCCTTTTCATCCAGTGCTGAGTTCAGGTCCTGAATATGTTTGTTAATTTTCTGTCTCAGTAATCTGTCTAATAATGTCAGTGGGATGTTAAATTTCCCCACTATTATTGTGTGAAAGTCTAAGTCTCTTTGAAGGTCTCTAAGAACTTGCTTTATGAATCTGGATGTTCCTGTATTGGGTATGTATTTGGGTATGTATATACTTAGGACAGTTAGATCTTCTTGTTGAATTGAACACTTTACCATTATTTAATGCCCTTCTTGTCTTTTTATGATCTTTGTTGGTTTAAAGTCTGTTTTTTCTGACACTAGGAATGCAACCCCTGCATTTTTTATTTTCCATTTGCTACCAAGATTTTTCTCCATCCTTGTATTTTGAGCCAGTGTGGGTCATTGCGTGTGAGATGGGTCTCTTGAAGACAGCATACCAATGGGTCTTGGTTCTTTATCTAGCTTTCCACTCTATGCCTTTTAATTGGGGCATTTAGCTCATTTACATTCAAGGTTAATACTGATATGTGTGTATTTGATCCTGTCATCATGACGTTAGCTGATTATTTTGCAGACTTGTTTATGTGGTTGCTTTATAGTGTCACTGGTCTGTGTACTTCAGTGTGTTTTTGTAGTGGCTGGTAATGGTCTTTCCTTTCCATATTTGGTGGTATCTGCAGGGACTCTTGTAAGGTAGGTCTAGTGGTAATGAATTCTCTCAGCATTTGCTTGTCTGAAAATAGTCTTATTTCTCCTTTGCAAGATTAGTTTGGCCAGATATGAAATTCTGGGTTGGAATTTCTTTTCTTTAAGAATGTTGAATCTTGGCCCCCAGTCCCTTCTGGCTGGTAGGGTTTCTGCTGAGAGGTCCATTCTTAGCCTGATGGGATTCCCATTGTAGGTGACCTGACCTTTCTCTCTACCTGCCTTTAACACTTTTTCTTTCATTTTGACCTTGGAGAATCTGATGATTATGTGTCTTGGGGATAATCTCATGAAGTAGCTTACTGGGGTTCTCTCCATTTCTTGAATTTGAATGTTGGTCTCTTTAGCTAGGTTGGTGAAGTTCTCAAGGATGATAATACTGAAATATGTTTTCCAAGTTGGTTCCATTCTCTCCATCTCCTTCAGGGACACCAGTGAGTTGTAGATTTGGTCTCTTTACATAATCCCATATTTCTCAGAGGTTTTGTTAGGTCTTTTTTCTTCCTTTTTCTCTATTCTTGTCCTACTATCTTATTTTGATCTTCAAGCTGGTCTTCAAGCTCTGAGATTCTTTTCTCCACTTGGACTATTCTGCTATTAATACTTGTGATTGCATTATGAAATTCTTCTAGTGTGTTTTTCAGCTCTATCAGGTCAGTTACATTCCTTTCTGTACTGACTATTTTGTCTGTCAGCTCCTGCATTGTTCTAGCATGATTTTTAGCTTCCTTGAATTGGGTTTCAACATATTCCTGTAGCTCAATGATTTTATCAAGATTTTTAGCTTCCTTGGATTGGGTTTCAACATATTCCTGTAGCTCAGTGATTTTTGTTTCTATCCACATTCTGAATTCTATTTCTGTCATTTTAGCCATCTCAGCCCAGTTCAGAGCCTTTGCTGGAGAGGTGATGTGGTCATCTGGAGGAAAGAAGGTGCTCTGGCTTTTTGAATTGTGATGGTTCTTGTGTTGATTCTTTCTCATCTTTGTGAGTTCAATTTTTGAGGTTTCTGACCTTTGGATGTTTTTTCTTTTATCCTATTTGATGGATTTGAGGCTTCAATTGTGGTATAAGGTGGATTCAACCAACTGGCTTCATTTTTTGAAGATTTTAGGGGGCCAGTGCTCAGCTCCCAACTTCTGAACTGTGTGCTCTAACTCAGAGGGACTTGTACTGGGCCCCAACTTCATTATCTCCCTCCTTGAGGTTAGCAATCCACTGTACTGGAGGGGCTGATGTTCTCCCTGACCACTGTTCACTATACTTAAATGGGTAGTATCAACCAAAGCATTTCATAGTGTAGCGATAGCAGGATCTGTCCTTGTAGTGGCAGCTGTGGCGGAGTGCTACCAGGTGCTGGGGTGCCTGCCTCCCTGTGGGTGTTCACTACGGTGGCATAGGCAGTGAGCTCCTGATGGCAGGGGCCCCTCCTAGAGACTATGTGTGGTCATGCTGGAGGTGGTGTTGGCTCAGAGGTAGGGTGCTGGTGGGCACGGGTCTGAGTGCCTTCTTTGTGTCCCACAAGCAGGAGTGGTTGCTCAGGGTGGGGGATGATATGTTGTTCTTCGTGCAGTGTTAGTGCAAGGGTGAGGTGCTGGTGGAGGTGGAGCTGGCTGGCTCGTTGTCTGCCAAGGCTCCATGTGCAATGGTGGTTAACCAGGGCAGGGAGGGGCAGAGTACACTCCTATGCACTAATGGGGCAAGGAAAGTAAAACCCACCTGTGCAGACATGCATTAGCAAAGTAATGTTGGGGGTTGCCATGGCCCTGAAGGAAGCTGCAGTATGAAGAGCGAGGGTGTGGTCTGGTATGTGGTCATAGGGGCTGCCCCACTGGTGCTCTCCACTGATCAGGCAGTCTGCCAGTGCAGAAGCTATGGTGCAGGCCCCCAGGGCACCTAAGACTACCCTGCAAGCGTGCATGGCCAGACCGGGGCCCCAGGAGAGGCCAGCAGACCAAGGAAGGGGTGCTCAGATCGGACCAGTCCTGTCTGACAGGCAAGACCACCCTACAGAGTTCAGATCCAGCAGTTCCCCTAGGATCAAAGTCTCCTATGGGAGCAAATTGAGCCTAGGACAATAGCTGTCCCTGGCCATGCTCTACTACTGACTCTCCCACATCAAACCCTCTGGGCTCCACATCAGCTGGCTTGCTGCCCCTATCACTTTTCTAACAGCTCTCCCTGCCACCTCTAGTGTCTGTGGTGGCTGAGAGGTCTCTTCCTGCCAGGGTTCCAGAGGCCTGTGTTGAGGGTGGTTTGCTTCTTGCCAGTTCAACTCACCCATTCCCCTGGAGCCATCTGGGGCCTGGAATGAGTCCTGATGTGCAAAGCCCTGTGCAGGGTTCTCAGCTTTCTCCCCCTTCAGCCCAGTTTCCATGTCCTCCCTCCATCCACTCTCGGTCCCTTCCCTCTGAAAATCGGATAGGAGCACGCCAGTCATCTCAGTTCCTTGGTGGGAGCTGTTCCACCTGGCTACATTTAGCCAGCCATCTTGTCCCCACCACCCCCTGCCCCACCCACATTTTGTTTTTGACACTCAGAAGGTTGGGGCAGGAACTTTTATAACTCACATGTATTCTTGTTTATCTGCTAGTTCAACTTGTTGCATGCAAGAATTTTACTTTCCCATGGACTTTCCTTCTTGTTCACTCCTGGGTCAAATGTGTGTTTAGTTCCATGATAAACAGTGTCAGCTTCTCCTTGAGAACACCCACTTCATCAAATTGGGTTTTAATTTGTCCTAATGAGTTTCAGTTTTCCTGCCCTCCGCATTTTGCATACATCTTCTTTTCCTATTGACTGCTCTCAAATTCCAACATCAAATATGAAGGCAAAAGCTTTACAGAGACTGTTTAACCGGGGTCCACACTCACATATTTCTATTGATGAGACCTTGATTGATGCAGAGGCTTTTGTACACTATGGCCTGCCATTTGTGCTTCGAAGAGCTTCTCAATTTTCCCTATTATACCTATATCCTTTCTATTTCTTGTTGTTGTTGTTGTTGAGAGGGATTCTCGCTCTGTTGCTCAGGCTGGAGTGCAGTGGCATGATCTTGGCTCGCTGCAAGCTCCGCCTCCTGGGTTCAGGCCATTCTCCTGCCTCAGCCTCCTAAGTAGCTGGGACTACAGGCGCCTGCCACCATGCCCACCTAATTTTTTGTATTTTTAGTAGAGTCGGGGTTTCACCGTGTTAGCCAGGAAGGTCTTGATCTCTTGACCTCGTGATCTGCCTGCCTCGGCCTCCCAAAGTGCTAGGATAACAGGTGTGACCCACTGGGCCAGGCCTATCCTATTTTTTATGTGTAAAAATGGACATGCCCTTGCTCTAAATACAACTACATCTTGAGTAGAATACAAAGTTCTCCTTTAAGGTAGTAGATGAAAAGGAGAATGAAGGGCGTTTATCTGCTTAGCTCCGTACCATCTTTTATTTCCTATTGGCCAAAAAATGAAAATAAAAATAAAAAATCTTCACTCCACAGGTGAGAACTATTCCAAACTTTTTGGCTCTGTCTCCTGGCTCCTTGGCTGATGCCCTGGAAGCCAGATCCTACTACTGCAGGACATAATCTCATCCGAATCCAGAAGAGGAGATGGTAACAGCATCAACTGTTGTATGTGTAGAGTTGAACTAAGTGTTCACCTTAGACTATAGCTAGCTCAGAGTACTTGGCACTGGTAATAGTGACAGTGAAATAGTGGTTTGGAGGCAGTGGCAAGTTCTGATGGAAGAAAGCAGTTGATGAAATCAAGTTTGTGTCTAATACTGGCAACACTAAGATGTTTCTCTGGTCAGCTCATTTTTTCATCCTCTGCAACCATTATTTCAAACTTTAATCAAATCAGCCTAAAAACCATTTTAGTTCCTCACACTTATCAGAAAACCTTGGCTCCTCTTTTACAGAGAAGATAAGAGTAATGAGAAAGATGCTTTGTTATGTTCTAGGCATTAAAGATACAAGCTCACCTTTATTTGTATCCTTTATATGCTTGTTTCCTCTTATTTACAGTAGAAAAGCTGTCTTTTCTTTTATTAAGACCAGTTCTTCAGTTTGTATATTGTGTCCCATCCCTCTTATCATCTCAGGAACCTGAAACGGCTGACCGACTTTTTCTTTCCTTTCTCTTACATCAAACCTGTACATTCTCTCTCAGCCAGTCACACAGTAGGCTCTATTTATAGATGTATGTGCATATATAGGGTAAAGGTGATTGTATATACAAATATCCCTGACTTTTATATAATTTTATTTCATTTATAAAAGTGGTATATGCCCATTGTTACAAGACAAATATTGTATGTAGAAAAGTTCACAATCTTTATCTTCCTACCTCTTTATTACCTCTCCTTAAGAATAATAATATTTAATAATTTGATATGTTCATACTAAGTATATATGAAATATATACTGTGGGAGAGAATGATTTTTTACTAAATATCCTCTGCATTTCCCAGCCCCCTTCCCTTGTGGATAGATTTAGTTCCTATGGTGAGTGCTGGCCAGTGAAATATGAGTGGAAGATGTGTGTCAATTTGGGGTTGACACAAGCCTTAACCTTAGAGATTGTGGCAACCTTAGAGGTTACATGCTGTAGGTAGCACAACCATAAGATGGAGAAGGCCCCCTGATGGGCACGGACTTTGTGTAAGAAACATGTAAATCTTTACTGCGTGAATCTTCTAAGCTTTTAAGGATTTTTCTGTTGAAGTAATTTGTGTTATGCACATATATTTCATTTAAAAGATGGGAACACACTAGACATATTATTCTGCAAACTTGTTTCTTTCCCTTAACAGTATTACTAAGATTTATCCATCCTTTTCAAAATATGAATCATATTCTACAGTATGACTATATCATAACTTTTTTCACCATTTTCCTGTGGTTGGATTTTCAGATTGCTCACACCTTTTCCTTTGGTATGATTTTTGCCTCTACAAACCATATTGCCATAAATACCTTAACACAGATCACTTTACGTACTGACACTTTCATTTTTGTCGTACAATTTTTCCAAATTGAGATGCATGGGTCAAAGGATTTATGTGTGTTTATTTAAGTAGAAATTTCCAGACTGCTTTACAGAAATATTTTAAGCCTCTCATACATACATTAGAAATATGAGTGCCTGTTTTTCTTTCATCAAACAGTGGATGACATAGGTAGCTTACGTTATTAATTTCTCATGTTCAGTCATGCATCACTTAACGAGGAGGATCTGTTCTGAGAAATGCATCTTTAGGCAATTTCTTTGTTGTGAAAATACCGTACAGTATATTTACACAAACCTAGATTGTATAGTCTGTACACACCTAGGCCAGGTATAGCCTATTACTCTTAGGCTACAAACTTGTATGGTATGTTACTGTACTAAATACTGTAGGCAGTTGTAACAAAATAGTATTTGTGTATCCAAACATACCTAAACATAGAAAAGGTACAGTAAAATATGGTATTACAAGTTGATGAGGACTACTGTCATATATGCGGTCTATTGTTATGGAAACATTGCAATGCCTGACTGTGTAAATGAGATTTTACATAATCATGCCAAAATCTGGTATGTATTTTATATGTATACAAGCAGTGTGTGTGTGTGTGTGTGTGTGTGTGTGTGTGTGTGTGTATTCTCTCTTACGATTTTATGTGCTTTTGTGTTTTTTGCTTAATGGAGTGTCTTGGAGATTATTTTATATCAGAAGATAGAGTAGCTTCTTATTTCTTCTTACAGTTATATAGTGTTCTACTGTATGACTGTACTGTAATTTACCATTTTAGTTAGTATTCCTATGGATGAGCATTTAGATTGTTTTTCATCTTTTGCTTGATAAAAAGGGTTACAAGTAATAACCTTATTTGTGTCATTTTACATATGTGCAAGAGTATAAAATAAATTTTTCTAAATTGACTTTCTGGCTTAAAGGGTCTGTGCATTTATCATTTAATAGATATTACCAGACTGCTTCTGCAGAGGTTACTGTTGTTCTTACCATCAATGTATGAGGGTATCCGTTTCCTCAAACACTCTCCCCAAAGTTTGTTATCAAACGTTTTGATCTTTTCAAAGTTTGTTATTCAAACTTGATTGATGAAAGTGATAATACATATCTTTTATTATACATGAGATTGCTTGTTCTATAAAGTCATTTTTATTTTATTTTCTATTAACTGTATCTACCTTTTTTGGTTTGATTTTTGCCCGTTAGCATTGGATTGTTGGTCTTTTTTCAATTGATGTTGAGAGACTGAATACACACATGAAAAATGGCCAGATTATTTGCAATAGTAAGGTGTTTACCCACAACCTGTAGCAACCAGCCCAGGAAGCCAGTTCCCTATCTATAGTAACCAGTACAGGAAGTCAAACTATTCTTTGTAGTGACTAGTAGAGAAAACCAGATAATAATCCCTAAAATAATTACCCCAAATATCCAAAGACTTCATTAATAATTGACAGTTTCCTTAATTTTTGTCCCTAGTTCCAACCTAGGATCATCTGGAGAAAGCCAAAAATACATCTCTAGCCAATCACATGGATGCTCTGCTTTCAGTTAGCTGCCTACTGCTTCCCCATGCTAACAGCCTCCAATCAGGGCACATCCGAAACAGTCCTTTTTATTTCTATAAAGCTTTCACCTCTGCCTGCCTTTGAGGTCTGCCAAATCCAAATGATGGTGGGTACTCTTTTGCTGTATCAAGCTCTGAATAAATAGCCTTCGCTTTTGCTTGTTCTTATTTGTGTGGTCTTACAATATTTTGCAGTTCTTTGGTTGTTGTTGTTGTTGTTTTGAGAGACAGGATCTCACACTGTTTCCCTGGCTGGAGTGATGTGGCAGGTTCACAGCTCACTGTTTGAACTCCTGGGATCTAGTGGTCTTCCCACCTAAGCTTCTCAAATAGCTGGAACTACAGGCATGTACCACCACACATGGCTAATTAAACAAAATTTGTTTTGTAGAGATAGAGTTTCTCTATGTTGCCCAGGCTGGTCTTGAGCTTCTGGACTCAAATGATCCTCCTACTTCAGTTTCCCAAAGTTCTGGGGTTACAGGTTTGAGCCACCATGCCCTATCTGCAGTTCTTTTTATATTAGCCCTTATCTGTGAAGTACAAACGTATTTTTTGACTTTGTTAGAGTGTTTTGAAATATAAATTTTAGTTGGTGTTAAAAATACATACAGCAAAGTGCGCAAATCCTGAATGTACCTCTCAATGACTTTTCACAATCTAAACACTCACATGTAACACGATCAAGAAACAAGAGTATTACCAAAACACTAGAGGTCCCTTTGTGGCCCCTTCCAGTGACTATCTTCCCCCATAGATGTCACCTCCCTCCCTTCAAATTTAACTACCTATCTTGATCTCTAAAATTTTTCCTATAATTTTGCTCTTGAGCTTTACATCAACAGAATCACATGGTATATACTCTTTTGTTTCCAGCTTTCTTTGTCCAAATTCATTTGGATGAGATTCATTCATGTTGTATGCAAGTGAAGTTAATTTATTCCCACTGCCATATTATCCCATATGAATACACCACCATGTTTTGAGCATAGTTGCTTAATATATCTTAAGTGAATTATCTATATTAGCAGTGCTGAGTAGTCACAAGGATGATTAAGACGTCATTCAGTGAATCTGTTTCTCATCCTTAAACATATCCAAAAACATAATGGTATTGATCACTTTATTGTTTATCTTGATTCATATGGATTCTGAAACCTACATGAACAGTGAACCTGAAGGAAATGGAGAGAGGGGATGATATGGGTGGTTTGAAGTTCTGGAGTGGGGGATTGCTGGTGTCTTAGTCTGTTCTGTGTTCCTATAAAGGAATACCTGAGGGTCGGTCATTTATAAAGAAAAGAGGTTTATTTAGCTCATGCTTTTGTAGACTGTACGAGGATCATGGTGCCAGCATCTGCTCCATTTCTGCCAAGGGCTTCAGAGTGCCTCCAAACCATGGCAGAAGGTGAAGGGGAGCCAGCACGTGCAGAAATCAAATGGTAAGAAAAAAAGCAAGAGAGAGAGAAGTGGGGAAGAGCCGAGCCCTTTTTTTAACAACCAGCTCTCATGAACTAATAGAGCAAAAACTCACTCACTCCCCCACTTTAGGGAGAACATTAATCTATGAAGGAGCCATCTCCATGACCCAAACGCCTCCCACTGGGCCCTACCTGTAACATTGGGGATCAAATTTCAACATGATGTTTGGAGATGTTAAACATCCAAACTATAGCAGCTGGCGGGAGTGTTTTTCCAAAGACTGGTTGAGAATCAGCATGTGGTAATACAGTGAAAACCAACCCTGAGGCCATTCACTATGACGTTACATTTTACATACAATGTACTACAAATATTGTCAAACCCGGGTGGGGTGTGATCTTTGAGTATAATGCTATCATCATGAGAGACAAATAAGTGGGATAATTACTCCTTTTTTTTTTTTTCTTTTGAGACAGGATCTTGCTCTGTCACCCAGGCTAGAGTGCAGTGGTGCTATGATGGCTCACTGCATTCTCGACCTTGGGGGCTCAGATGATCCTCCTGCCTCAGCCTCCTGAGTAGCTAGAACTGCAGGCATGTGCCACCATTCCTGGCTAATTTTTAAATTTTGTGTAGAGAAGAGGCCTCCGTATGTTGCCCAGGCTGGTCTTGAATTCCTGAGCTCAAACAATCCTCCTGTCTTGGACTCCCAAAATGCTGAGATTACAACAGGTGACAATAACTTCTTATAATTCCTGGGCTCAGAACATGATACCCAAAAGTATGGCACCTTGACATGCTGAGTATTTGTGGAACAGGAGGAAGGAAGCAGGGAGGGTCTCAAAAGCAAGAAGGTGTCTCTGACCTTCTGTCTTCTTATATTTGACCCTCTTTTTTCTTAGAAGTGGGTCATGGAAACTAGAATTCCTCTCTCTGGAAGTAAGTTGTAAAACCTAGAAAGGTCACTCTCTGACCTTCTCCCTTCTCCGTTAAAAAATCCTCAGTCACAGATGTCCTGCTCCACACCTGCAGGGAGGGAATGTCATACACAGAGACAGAAAAGAATCTGAAGAAACCTTGTTGAGCTCACCTAGTTTAAAACCATTTGATCATACCTCTTTCTGTCCAATCATGTTTCTCCACTTCTGTCCACTTCTTTCATCAGACTCACCATAAAAATACGCAGTTTTCCCTGGATCTTTGGGTCTTCATTTCTGAAGGCTCCTGTGTCACATAAGACTTTGGTGAAATGAATTTTTTACACTTTTCTCTTGTTAATCTGTTGTTTGGTGTGGGGATGTCAGCATGACCTTTGTGATAGGTATGGAAAAGATTACCTTTTCTCCCCTACACAGTATAGACAAAATGGTTAGGACACAAAATACTGTATTTTGCTTCCTTGTTCAACATTTTTGAATATTTATTTACTATGAGGTCTAGAGCAGTGATTTCCAAACCTCAGCGTGGATCCAAATCACTTGGAGGGCTTGTTAAAAAACAAACCACTGGGCCTCACAAGGATTTGCATTTCTAACTAGTCCCAATGTGATGGGGATGGCTATTCCCAGGACTCACTTGGAAAACTGGCCTGCACAAGAAAAAGAATAATGTGAGTGAAGCAAAGCAATGATAATAGGTTTAGGTAACTTAATTCTAGATTTGTATCCCTGTGTAGGGCATTCACGAGTTTTCTTCCTCCCCAGGTGCCATTTTCTGGTAAGCCATAATTTTATGCAGTCTTTAAGGAAACTTAAGAAGCTCCTGTGAATTATTTGCAACAAAAATATCTTGAGATTATTAGGGTTTGAAGACTATTTTTTTAAAAAAGAAATAATTTTTTTTTTTTAGATGGAGTCTCGCTTTGTCACCCAGGCTGTAGTGCAGTGGCGCAACCTCAGCTTGCTGCAACCTCCATCTCCCCGGTTCAAGCGATTCTCCTGCCTCAGCCTCCCCACAAGGATTTGCATTTCTAACTAGTCCCAATGTAATGCTGAGGCACCCGCCACCAAGCCTGGCTAATTTTTTTTTGTATTTTTAGTAGTAGATGGGGTTTCATCATGTTGGCTAGGCTGGTTTTGAACTCCTGACTTCAAGTGATCTGCCCGCCTTGGCCTCCCAAAGTGCTAGGATTACAGGTGTGAGCCACCGTGCCCGGCCAAAAGAAATAACTTTTAAAGAAATGTTTTGAAGTATAAAATTGATAAAATATATTAGTAGGGTATTTCAGTGGACGTGGTTGGAATGCAGAGACATTTGAGAAAATTTAAGATGTGTCGCTGTTAGCAGACAAGCATTTTCGGTTAACTTTCAATTATGTTGTATGGACTGTATCAAGATTTTATTAGGTCTGGTTATTGATTCATTTCCCCTTTAAAACAATTAAAATGTTATGTTTCCTTTTGGGAAAAAGTTTTTACTGTTTCCCTGCTGCAAAACATTTAATACATACATTAACATCAGTGACATATTCAGAATTCTTTTCAAGATTCTCATAAGAAAGGTTTTGGGAATAAAATCAAATAAAGTGATATTATTAAAGGATTAATCTTGATTCTGCTCTAATACATTTTTTAAAAGCAAATCAATTTCAAGTTAAGAAAATTTATGATGTTACTGTTATTAAACTAATTTATAATACTGTTATATAATAACATAACTGTATTAATAATCATTAGTAATTATAATTATTATTTTCAACTACTGTTGCTAAAAAACTTGTAATAATTCTCATTTCATTACAATATAGCAATGTTTGTACCCTGAAGGTGAGAATTATTATTTTGGGAGATGTTTTATGTTAGAACAGTGAATAGGTCAACCTACAGGTATTCCCAGGACTGAGTCTATTTCATCCATACAAAAAAGGTGTTAAGAAGTACATCCAGGCTTATAAGGGGCCTAGGAGATTGGTCTGGCAGTTGGATTGAGAGCTTCAAGGTCTGATCCAATTAGGGCTTTGGATTTCATACAGTCAAAGACAATTAGGACTGGAAAGACCATAGTCCCCTCCCCTCATTACCAAAGGAGAAACAGGCAAGAGAGGTTAATGGAACTGCCCACAGAGTTGTTTAGGGACCCAGGCAATAATACAATAACATAGATAAAATATATCAAATGGTTTCTTTGTGACAGGTAGAGTTCTTTAGGTACAGTATTTCATTTATTTCTTACATTTTGATACTTTAATGACATTCCCCACTCTAAAGATGAAAAAACTTAGAAGGCTGGATGGTGAGAATCTTTCCTTATATCACACAGATAGCTGGGACTGGTAATGAGTCTTCACCCAGGGCTGAGCTCTCCCTCCCATATCTTCTCTCCTTATTCCCAGCCTATCACCATCTTGTCTCCAAACTGTCTCCCATGAACCGTTTGAAAGCTACATTACAATATCAGAAATGGTATTTTATGGTGTGTAAAATACTAAATATTTTATTAGATTAAGAAAATAAATCAATCTTGTGACATCAAAAGATATCCTTAAGAAAGTAGCAGAATTGAAAAAAAAGGTGTACTGATAATAAACCCATATGCCTCCCCACAAAATACACAGACATAATTTAAAATGTATGGTAGGTGTTTGACATTCTTTTTGTTATATTTCCTTCTCTCTCCTTTGTATTAGATTCAAGTTTATTTTTTAACTTATTAACCCATCTGAAATTTAATATGTTTGTTCAATGGAAAATAAATCAATATCTTCTCCTACTAGGCCTTAATACAGTGCTCAGATTGTAGTTTATACACTGTACGTTTTACCTTCCCTCACCATTTTTACAGGCAGATTATTTTATGGCCTAATGGTTCTTTAGTAGGCCATAAGCACTATATACACTTGATAACTCCTTTATAACAAAGCAAAAGGAGCACGTCCGTTCTAAAAGTCTCAAAACTGGGCCTTTTATTAAAATTTTAATAAAAACTGTAAACCGTTAAAAAAGAGTTAAATTTTGTTGCTGTCATTGAGAAATGTTATTCTTGGCTAATATTATATGCAAATATAATGAGTTTCTTCAATAATCACTCTGTGAAAACAAGACTGTCTGGAAATTTTGCCCAAATAGACCAATGGGAGTTTGCACATGTTTTGGGGGAAAATTCTTGCATAGATTTCTCTTTGCTTTACTCTGGCTGACTACTGACTTGTCTTAAGAAAAATCATCCTTATGAGACATTTTATAATAAGACTGATTTTACCTATAGTTACCATACCACCTTCATTTTTACTTTCAAATGACCTCGATTTCATTTCTTCATTTTCGATAGTAAAATATGAACCAGATGTAGAGAATGGTGAGGTGGAATTTCTCATAGTTCATTTAGAACCTCAATTAATTAATTCCCCATTGTGTGGCAGTGTTAACAGCAGGTGTTTTAGAGTTTGAATAGGTAAAATGGGAAACCCCGCCCCCCTTCTAGCATCTTATTGTTTGCTAGAGAGGTTTGAAATCATGCCTTTAGAAATTTGCATGGTTTTGTGTGTGTGTGTGTGTGTGCATACGTGTGCATATGTATGTATGTGGATACTTAAAAAACCTCTAAATCTATAGACTTCTTGGAGATGGAGATAGATAAGAGGTTGGCAATTTAAATATCTTTGTGAAATTAATGCCATGTTTTTTGTTTTTTGTTTTTTTCTCCCTGAAAGCGAACGTTGTAGAAATGAGTGTGTTGAATTGCAAAAAAAAATTTTGGAAAAACTGCTTTCACATTAATGTTACTTTACTAGAATCTGCAAAGTATTTGTATAGGACTAATAGTAAGTCCTACAAACCTGAGTCTCTCCTGGGGGAATTAGATCACAAGTGTAGCCTACAGGGTGATTCCATGTCGCAGTAAGCGCTGCTTTCCTGGGCAGCCTGCAGTCTGCTCTATGGCTGTCTGCTGGGGCTTGTGCCAGCTGGAACATGAAAACATGGATCTGCTTGCTCTTCTGGCCAATAGACCCAAAGCACTCCCTTATTCCTTTTTAAAACAATATTATAAAAAATGAAATAATACTTGCTCAATCCTCTCTCTCTCTCTCTGTAAATAGCAATGATGTTTCAAATGATGCTGCTTCATTGATGCTCTGAAAAAAATACATTCATGAATTAGAACTAAATTGACATTTTAATTTTGTCCCTTCCTGTTGTTTAGAATTCACAGTCACTGCAAGGACCTTGCATAACACACATATGGAACATTCATATGTGCCTCTTGATTTCTGTATGCCACCCTCATATTTTGAGATTTGTCCATACAAGTCAGCTTGAATTTGATAATATCCTGTCAATTAAACTAAACCTTGTTTTCAAGCCAAATAGCACAAGTGCCTCAGGCACCTGCAAAAAAACCCAGCACACAGGCTCAAGTGGATAGTTAGGTGTGCAATTACTTGATTTATACACATGTGTGTTTCTGAAATTACAGCTGCAGGGTTTTGTGGTCTCTATGGGGGTGTGAACAGTTTTGCTGGCAAGTCTGTTATGCCTTACTTTGGAAATTTGGCTCCCAACATAAATTCCCCTCCCATCACTGATGGAGAACAAAGTCTATTTGTCACTTTTCCATTGCCTGCCACAATGATTCAGAAAGAAAACAGTCTTATTTTGCTGCTGTAACTGGGAATTGCTGATTCATCTCACAAGTCCAATCATCTTCACTTTTCACTATACAAACGTGAGTTGTGGATGTGGTATAAGCTGGCAGGAAAGGACAGTCTTCCCACCCTTGTTACTGACCCAACTACTTGTAAATTTGCTTGAGGGAACACACTTCTTTCCACAAAACTCTCCTTTTTCAATGGAAGGTTTTGAAACCAAGACATTCATTCAAAAGAAGTTTCTGTTGTTCTTTTGGCTTTGCAGCTATTTAAAAACAATGCTTGCCTTGAAGTTCTACGTATACTTTTAACCTTTTGGCTTAGCTGTAGAAAAGCTTATTACTGCAAGCATACTCAATCACTCATGATAGTACAACACTCTGGAGACCTTATCATCGCACCGTCTAGTTGAGTAATTAAATGCAGGGTAGATTTACAGTTCAGTGGATTTGCTCATGGTGGGGTGGCAGCCATCTCCTCTTTCCCTTTTGAATCTTTCAACTTCACACTGCTGCTTTGCATCAGGGTGACTGGAAAATGTGAAATCAAATATTAAAGAGCAAATATAGACTAGAAGGGGGGTGGTACATTGGGAAAAGAAAGACAAGGGCACTGAAGGATTTTGCTGTCCAAGCAAAAGAAAATTATTCTAACTTTGTGTAACTTTTGCAGCTTTGTTAATATTAGAAGATGTAGCTATTATTAGATTGACTTTTTTTATGAGGAAATTAAGCAAGGTCATTTCAGTAACACTGAGAACTCACACTTTCTGTGAAACCACTATTTCCTCAAGGGGCTAATAGGAGCTCAACATGGATAGAAAAACCACTCCTTTCATATATTCTCAGAATAGTTACCTAACTCATAATGGCTGGAGATTGAAAAGGCCTATTCAGTTCTTGGCTGCAGCCTCCAGGGATCAGGGCAGCATTTTTCTTTATTCTGTAGTACATTTTCCCCTGTTTTGAATGGTTTTATTTTAATGGCCTCAAGGCTTTCTCTTCTTCCATGGAAAACTGATTCCAGATTCTAGCCAATCTCATCATAAAAATTACTTTCTTGCCAGAAATTAAAAGATATCTCTCTTTTTGTGTGTGTGTGTGTAAAAAGAGAGTGTAGGCTCATTTGGCATCTTCACTTTTCAAATCAAGAATCTTCTTGCTTTCTCTTACCTCAAATATACCCTAATCTTCACATTGCCCTCTGGTGTTTTTTAAAATTATCTATCTATCTATCTATCTATCTATCTATCTATCTATCTATCTATCTATACAAATTTCTGGTCAGTTATTACTTAAATAAATGCTTTTTAGCCTGTTCCCCCTCCTCAGTTTTCGAATGGTTACTCTTATATTTTATGAAAGAAATTAGCATTTATCTCCTTCATAAGTGACAGCATATTCTGCACGCAGGGTATAAATAGCAATACCATATACATATCATCTGCCTCAAATCATTTTTTGGAACAGGTAAGGTATAAATACTACAAATGAATAAATACATGTATGCGATATTCATATTATGGCTTGTTAGCATGTTTGATTTGTCATTGCTAATTAAATGACGATTTTTATCTTCTGGGAAATTTGCTAAATTTAAACATTGGTTTCACTTATTTATTTATTTGCTCGTTCAAACAAAACTTGTTGAATACCTACTATATTTGAATACTTGTAGGTGCTGGGAATTTAGTGGTGAATAAAACAAAGTCCCTGTCTTTGTGAAACTTACATTCCAATGGTGGGAGAGAGAATCTAAACAAACAAGTAAATAGTCTGTCAAATGGTGATGCGTGCTATAAAAAAATCAAGTAGGATGAGGGAGATAGGATCTCCCTTATGAGTGTGTGTATGCACACTTGTGTAGATTCATGTGGCAGTGTTTGTGCGTGTGAGTGTGTCTATGTTGGAGGGAGGTGGTTGTTTCCTACAGGTGGTCAGTGTGACAGAGTGACCTTAAGAGAACTTAAGGCAGGACTAAGCCTAAACTTTCCAGGTTGTCAAAATTACTAAATGTAAAAGTCTAAAATGCTGCTGATATGGTTAAGTAACACGAGAACTGCCTATTGGATTTAGCAAAATAGAGATCATAGGTGAACTGGATAAGAACTTGAGGTTGAAATAGTAGCAGAGGGCAGAAGTCTAAGGATTCTAAGGAAAGTGGAAAAAGAGAAATTGAAGACATTATATTAAATACTGTTCCTAGGAGTTTTCTTCCAGGAGAAGGAATGACATAGGGCAGTAGCTGGAGCTGTTGTGGGATTATGAGTTTTTCTTCTTTTAGCAGTGGAAGAAATAATAGAATGTTTATAAACTTATTGGAAAAATTGGTGTGTATGTGAGTGAGTGCGTGTGTGTGTGTGTGAGAGAGAGAGAGAGAAAGAGAAAGAGAGAGAGGTAAATTCCTAGAACAATGTCGTAATGTGGGGGAGTGGTGAAACAAGATAGAGTCTGTAGGATAATATGCAGTTGAGAGATTTTTGAATGACTCTATGCTGATAGTAATGATCTAGTCGAGTGTGAAAAAGTCATGACAAAGGAGGAGAAAGAGCAAGATAGGATAATAAAGAAGCAGCTTGTGATGTTTTGGAGTATCAGAGGGATTGGGATCCAGTGCACAAATGGAGAAACTGGCTTTAATTTGGAAAGTGTTCATCCACAGTGACAAGAGGGGATGCAGCAGGTATGGGTAGAGATAGGTGTAGGTGGGAGGTGGGAATTTTAGAGTGTGTAAAAGTTATTTTCTGATATTTTCCATTTCCTCAGTCACATTGGAAGGAAGTTGAGGATAAGGAGAGGGGAAGTATTGAAATTTGGAAAAGAGGATAAACCAAGATACTAGTAGTCTAGAAGAATGGGAAAGGAAAATAGGCTGGGGAAATGCAGTATGAATGAATAAATGCTATGTAATAGTTATTTGTATTTTAAAATTTGTATTATTTTTAATTGTTTTTTCAAAATACTCTGATCTACAGTTGGTTGAAACTGTGCGGCAGATGCCAAACTCGCAGGCGCAGAACCTGCAGGTGATGGGGGCTGACTATATTTGAGGACCAGTGTGCCTGTGCTTCTGTCCCTGTCCTAAACTCCTAACCATCTGAATGAGTTGTTGAGCACAGGTGTTTTCCCACCCTGGTGCCCTTATTTTTCTTTTTATCAGAGTTGTCCTTATATTGTAGTATACAGTACAAAAAAAAAAACCATTCAGAATAAAGTCTGGCCTTCTTTGTTTTAGATACTGTACTTGCACTAAAAAAAGTGTGAGATCTCATTTGTTGTTTGTGTGTTAGTTATATCAGTCCACATTTTTTGAGGGGGAAGGGAAGAGGGAAACAGGGTCTCACTCAGTCACCCAGGCTGGAGTTCAGTGGCATAGTCTGGGCTCACTGCAACTGCCTCCTAGGCTCAAGTGATCCTCCCACGTAGCTGGGATCACAGGTGTACACCACGACACCCAGATAATTTTTGTATTTTTTGTAGAAATGGGGTTTCCCTATGTTTCCCAGGCTGGTCTTGAACTCCTGGCTTCAACTGCTCCACCTGCGTCAGCCTCCCAAAGTGCTGGGTTTACAGGCGTGAACCATCGCAACAGGCTCTGGCATGGCTTTTAATTTGTGTCATATGGGTGATTGAATTTTGAAATATAGTATTCCTACTATTTTTCTGCTGTAAGACTGTAGAGCATAAAAGTGGAAATAGCTGTTAGGAAGGCCACCCACAGTATCTACTACAATCAGGTCGAAAAGAGGTTCCCAAAAATATTAAGAAGAGACAAAGTGATGGGAAGAATGAAAAAGATACTATAAAAATATTGAGACTAGGTCGGTGGCAGTGGCTCAAGACTGTAATCCCAGCGCTTTGGGAGGCTGAGGCATGTGTATCACGAGGTCAGGAGATCAAGACCATCCTGGCTAACAGGGTGAAACCCTGTCTCTACTAAAAATAGAAAAAAAAAAAGTAGCCGGGTGTGGTGGCACGAGCCCGTAGTCCCAGCTACTCAGGAGGCTGAGGCAGGAGAATGGCATGAACCTCGGAGGTGGAGGTTGAAGTGAGCTGAGATTGTGCCACTGCACTCCAGCCTGGGTGACAGAGAGAGACTCTGTCTGAAAGAAAAAAAGAAATTGAGACTAGAAATGTCAACATAAGTTAATATATTAATTTCATAGGGAAAGAATAAATAAATAGACTCTAATTTTTCTTTTAAATTTCCTTTCTTGAATCCAAGGGTTATTGAGAAATATTTCCTTATAGATACTAGTTGTTTAGCTATCTTTTTATTATTGATTTATACTTTAATTTCTTTATAAAGTCTGTATAATATTGGTTCTTATGAATTCTTTGAGTCCTCTTTGTAGGCTTGTATGAGGTTAATTTTTCTAAATTTTCTAATTTTGCTTGGAGTGAATGTCTAGTGTCTGTTGATATAATGTTTATTAGAGCTTATTATATTTTAATTTATAGAAAATAACACTTGCTTTTTTGGGTCTGCTTGATTTATTTGTAGTGATTCACAGTTAATAATCTCCAACTATAATTGTGGTTTTATGCATTTTCATTGTAGTTCTGTCAGTAGTTATATAACATTTTTCAGTTGTGTTGTTATGTGGATATGGATTCATGATAATGGCACATTAAACCAAAATAAAATATCTCAATTTTTTTTCTCATGATCATTTTTATTTTAAATCATGTTGTCTGTTTCTGGCTGTTTTAGGTTTATATTTATATGAAGTCATTTTTTTTCTATCCCTGTATTTTTGAGCTTCACATGTTTTGCTGCTTAATATTTCTAGATCTCTCAAAAATCCATCAGATCATTAATCACAGTCATTTCCATTTCTTTAAATTACTATTAGATTGTGATTTACTTCTGTTTTTAGTTATTTTTACATTTAGATTACATTCTGTTTTTTTAAATCAATTTATGAAGAGTATTTCTTTAATTTTTCTTTTTGTATACTTCTAATGTCCACTGAATATAGTAAATTTTCTTCTGCTGATTTAAAAAGTGATTCTTCTTTATTAAAATTAGTACTAAAGATTAGTTTTTTAATCAGTTTTTTAAGCTTATAAATATCTATAAATTCTATTTCAGTAAGTTAAACTCTTCATGTAAACTAGAATTCTAATTCTTAAATATTATGGACATTTAATTTTTTAAGATTGTTTTCCTATGATTATTGCTTGTTTAGACAACAAATATTTCCCTAAGATATTTATGCGCCCTTAATTCCCATGTGTCTGCAGCGTTCTCCTGGATGTATTTCTTGACTTGCTGGAGAACATGTCAAAGAGGTTTTTATGCAATAAAGTTTTTGAAGGCTTGTGTGCCTGATAATAGTTTTATTTTACACTCAGAGTTAAATAAAACATTTAGTTGGATATAGAATTCTAGTTTAATGTGCTTTTCTTTCAACACTTTGAAAATGTAACTCCATTGTTTCCTGAATATAATATAGTCTTTGAGAATTTCAATGTCAATCTGATTATAATTCCTTTATATGTAATTGGATTTTTCTTTCTAGAAACTTAAATAACTTTTTATTCTTACTTGATGTTCTCAATTTTTGCTATAACTTGTCTCACTGTATGTTTGTTCTAATTTATTCAGTTTGCCATTATACATTCTTTTAATCTGAGCTCTTACATTTTTCTTTAATTTTGAGAATTTTAAGTCATTGTTTCTTCTAAAGTGTCTTTCCCCCTATTTATTTATTCTTTCCCTATGAAATTAATACATTAGCTTATGTTGACATTTCTAGTCTCAATATTTTCGTAATGTCTCTTTCATTCTTCCCATCACTTTGTCTCTTGTTGATATTTTTGGGAACCTCTTTTCAATCTGATTGCAGTAGATACTGTGGGTGGCCTTCCCAACAGCTATTTCCATTTCTTCTTTGTTGACTTTGTTTGTATGACAATGTGCCGAGACCCAGGGAATGTATCAATATTGATTTAAGGCAATCAAGAAAGTCCAATTAGCACTGAACGTCTAGGAATGATCATGTGACCTTAGGAGTGTGCACATGCATTAAGGCTGAGGGCACTCGGCCGTTTTCCTGAGACTGGAGAAAGCAAGGGAGAGAGGAGCCAATGTGACTGATGGGGCCCTTTTACCAACACTGGAAAATGGAGTCTTGGAGTCCAGATGAAATTTGTTTTAAGAAACTTAAGAAATGTAATTCTTTAGTCTTCTGTATCATTGTGCATTTGATGCTTATAAGCAACATATTTGAGTGCATTATTTTATTTAGTTCTGGATAATATTAGGTTGGTGCAAAAGTAATTGCGGTTTTGCACTAACCTAGTAGCATATGAAGGAAAGCATTTTAAGGACTTTGGGGGATGTTTTTCTTTATTACTATAGTTGCTATTGATGTTATAATAGTAATGATCATTCCTATGAACTAGCATTCCAGGACTTTTCCTTAGTTCAGCTAAAAACAGGGTTCTTTGACCCACAGCCATGAAAATTCAGGCTCACAGACAATTTAAATGGTGAGTAAGACAGGGTTTTATTGGGCATAAAGGCAGAAAAGGGGGAAACAGGGACTTTTGCAAGGCCAGAGTGCTTGCTAGAGGGCCTCCCAACCAGCACTTCGAATCTGAGTTTCCACACAGGAAGAGGAGGGGCCTGCTACAAACGTCATGAACTTCCCAAGGCTCCACTTCAGTGGGGAGGCTGGTTGAAGTTCCTCCAGGGACCCCCTCCCACCTGGCTGTCTTACTAGTACTACCATACTGATGATATTATTGTAAAGAAAGGTAAAGGAAAAACCTCTTTAGGCTATATGGCTGATCTCTTTCCTTGATTCTCCCCTGCTCTGGTCTCTAGTTTACCTGACTGGGACACTCACTGTTTTCATTACTTATCAGCCTCTACACTACATATCACAGACTAGTATATAGATTCAACTTATGAGAATTCCTTGTATCTAAATACTGCACCAGCCTGATGCAAAGTTTCACCACTACCCATTCATTCCTGCGGAGAGGACTCCTTCCACTGAATTGAATTGCTTGGATGATTAGCCAGTATTCTTGAGGATTGGCTCATCTTGATCTGGGCCCACCTATAGTCTTGATTTTGGCTATTTTTTTTCCCTTAATATCCATCCCTTTTTACCATTATGATGTCATTTTAGGTATTCCAAAGCTGAGACTGAAACTGAATGCTAATAGGGGACACAATTATGAATCGAAAATAGTGCTGGTCCTCAAAGAGAGAATTCGGTAAGAGACAGATAAGTAAACACATAATTATAATATAACCTCAAATATACTATGATAGAGATATTAAAATGCTGTAGAAGTGAAGGAATGTGTAGGAAGTTTCTTTGCTTAGGGAAGTTGGGAATTTATAGAAATGGTGACATGTGAACTGAGCCTTGAAAATTCAGTGTTTTTCAGGAGAGAAAATGTCACGTACAAATATGAAAATGGAATTGTGAAAAATCATGGTATAGTTGAAGGAATTAGCAATTCAATTGCACCCCCTTTGAGCTCTTGTGTTATATGTGTAATAGGGTAAGATACTAAGAATTTAAAAGAGTAGGATGCACCAAATCAATGATGTTATTTATTTTTTGCTGCCTATGAAAGAACGGGCTTTGTGCTTGGGAAAAGGAGACACTGGTACTGCATTTCTTCGGATTGACTTAAAATTTTTTTTTTTTTTGCCTCAGAATAAACAAGTTATTCATAGTTTAAGCCTCTGGAATCTGACTCCCTGAGTCATTCAGTGCTTCTGTTTACATGACACTCAACTGTTAAAGAAGTGATCTAGAGAGAAATACTGGGTCTTTCACATGGCTAGAAATAAAGAGCTGCTAGTCCCAATGACAGAACGATTCTCAATGGAGAAGAAAGGGTGGCACAAACAAGTAGTGTTTTAGATTTTTAGGGGAGATAGAGCATGAAAACACTGGCCACTAAATGCTTGGTTGGTCCCTGGAAGCCTAGAGAGAGATCAAAGGATGAGGGGCACAAACAATGGGGACCCAGCTCTAAGGGGGCAGTGCTTGATTGGCACTAGATTTGATTTCAGAAAATTAAGAAAAAATATATATTTGCATCTTGTGTGTCACTGAGTTCTTCATCCTATTATCAACATATCTGAGTTCATTATTTTATTTAATTTTATTTTTTACAAAGGTGTGGACACTTTGAGGATAGGCACTGAATTTTAATCACCTTGTCACTTTAGCAGCTCACGTTATGCTGCATACGGAGTAGGCTGTCAACAGATATGTGCTGATTGAACAAATGAAATAAGTGTTAGGAATTCAGAGAGGTTGATATCACTGTCTATTATAGATTGTATCAGCATAATTAGGAAAATGTGTAACTTTCAGAGTCACTTTCACACAACTGAAGATCTGTGTGCTTCAGATTCATTATTATTTAGTTCTTCCTAAGGGATGAAATGATGCACACTTGGTTGTAATGACAATTTTCTTCAGCTTCTCTGATGCCAAGGCTATTTTCAACACAGAAAATGGCATGGCCTTATTGAGGGTGTTATCACCATAAACAATACACTAGCGAGGATTGTGTTTTCTTACTGAAGCCCCATCACCATATATACAAAGGATATTTGTTAGGTGCCCACATTATCCTCTGTGTAAGTTTCAAGCTTACAATTCCTGAGCCTTTAAAAAATGTGTTTTTTTCCCTTCTGATTTAAATATACTTTCATTGAATATTTCTAAATAAGGCAGGGCTGCTTTTTTAGTACATATTTTTCACATGTGTAGATCATCAACATTTTATTTAGTATTACTGAATGTCATATGAAAGGTGCACATCATTCATTAATCAGGTAACCTAAAATGACCATTCATAGGTAGCAATTACATATTAGTATGCTAAACGCTCTTCAGGATTTGAAGCATTATCTTTGGTAAGATATTATAAGTAGAAAACAAAACAAAACAACAACAAAAACTGGGCTACCTTTAATGGTGTGGTGTTCAAAGTCAATTGACCAGGATTCAAGAATGGCAGTACCTTTTGCTAACTGGCTGACTATGGGCAAGTTAGCAATTTCTTTATTTTTGACATGGACATGAAAGCTGTACTTACCTTACTGGGATATTATGAGGTTTAAATGAAATAACATATGCGAAAGTACTTCTTATTACTTATTAATATTTAAAAAAATCTGTTTGCTCATATTTTCTTTGTTATGGGAAATATGTTGATTTTAGTACTTCTGTGTGTGTGTGTGTGTGTGTGTGTGTGTGTATGGGTGGATGGGGTAAGTCAAGGCAAGTATTTTGTGATTTTCAGAGATTGGTCAGGTGTAGCATAAAATGGCACTTTAACAGCAATTTTATAACTGTATTTAAGGTGTATAGCAACAACAGTACATTTATGTTTACATACTGCCAGAAGGACTTCATACCAGTGCCCAACGAGTAAGTTGCTTTTACTCAGTATTGAATTTTTTTTTGTAGGAGTACACCTTATATAATTACTTATTTAATTATTAAAGGCCATAAATAGTTCAAAATAAGTTTCCTTGACTCTGAACAACAAGGATTAGTAATATTCCAAACAAAAGTCAAAAAAGTTGCTTCAGCTTTCTGAGTTCAGTCATTTAGTTAATGCTGGTGTTGCTTGATATTCGTGAGAATTTCAGCTCTTCATGATTTCTGTACATTTTCCTTTATTCCAATGTCACAATCTCCAAAATTATCAGAAATAAATTAGGTATTGATGGGACGTATCTCAAAATAATAAGAGCTATCTATGACAAACCCACAGCCAATATCATACTGAATGGGCAAAAACTGGAAGCATTCCCGTTGAAAACTGGCACAAGACAGGGATGCCCTCTCTCAACACTCCTATTCAACATAGTGTTGGAAGTTCTGGCCAGGGCAATCAGGCAGGAGAAAGAAATAAATAGTATTCAGTTAGGAAAAGAGGAAGTCAAATTGTCCCTGTTTGCAGACGACATGATTGTATATCTAGAAAACCCCATTGTCTCAGCCCAAAATCTCCTTAAGCTGATAAGCAACTTCAGGAAAGTCTCAGGATACAAAATCAATGTGCAAAAATCACAGGCATTCCTATATGCCAATAACAGACAAACAGAGAGCCAAATCATGAGTGAACTCCCATTCACAATTGCTTCAAAGAGAATAAAATACCTAGGCATCCAACTTACAAGGGATGTGAAGGACCTCTTCAAGGAGAACTACAAACCCCTGCTCAATGAAATAAAAGAGGATACAAACAAATGGAAGAACATTCCATGCTCATGGGCAGGAAGAATCAATATCGTGAAAATGGCCGTACTGCCAAAGGTAATTTGTAGATTCAATGCCATCCCCATCAAGCTACCAATGACTTTCTTCACAGAATTGGAAAAAACTACTTTGAAGTTCATCTGGAACCAAAAAAGAGCCCGCATTGCCAAGTCAATCCTAAGCCAAAAGAACAAAGCTGGAGGCATCACGCTACCTGACTTCAAGCTATACTATTCAATGTTTATATGTGATTATTTATGTATGAGTTGGGGGTTCATGCTCTTCCAAAATAGATATTAGAAATAAGCACCTTGATTTTACAGCAGATTTAGCACTTTAAAATGCAAGCCTAATGAAAATACTCTATTGTATGACAGTATTGTAGATTATTTTCTTAGTTAATTTTCTATTACTCAGAATTTGTGGATATTCCTAATGATTCCATTAGAGTTTAAATAACAGAATTCAGCACAAATGTATTTTACTGAGCAGAAGAAACATAATTTCTCTGGAACTGCAGCTGCCGTAGTTGAAGATGAGGCTCTTACTATCCCTTAGGGAGATTACTGTCTCTGCCAGCTGACTTAGTTTTTATACAGCCAGCGATTTATTAGATTGCTTTGCTCTTAAGTGTGATAATAGGCCTTATGCTTAGCAAGGTTTAGAGACTTCCAGTGCATTAATATTTTATGGCAATGACAGGCAAGACACATTTTGTTTACCTAACAAGACAAGCCAAGCCAAGCCAGGGCTGATGTGTATTGGAGATTAGCACTTTTAACTTGGAGGAACTCAGCCAATTATACATTTAGGACTTTGCCATGCCTCTTATAATTGTAATCCAATCAGCTCCTTACTTGGTACATAGCCACTGTATGCAAAGAAACCACCATACCCATATAATCTGGCCTAAATCAGAGGTAATCTCACTATTAACTCACTAACATTAACCATGTAATGACCATGAATTTTCTAGTGATTTGTTTTCTTCCACTAAAGATCTTACTTCACTTGGAATTTACTGAGCTTTGAGCCAAAGCTTCCATAGACGCGTGTATATTACAATTCCATTCAGAAGATTCACTCAATTTGATATGAGTCACCTAGTAGGAAAGTTGTGTCACGGTGCTCTTGATTTTGGGGATTTCATTCCTGTTGTTGCTGTCTTGTTTTTTACAAGCTATTTAAAGCAATGTGATTCCTGGGCCTTCTACAGATTAGAAGTACAAATAAAACATAATCATTGAAATAGACCAAGTGGGTTACTGCAGTACTATATTAATTTATTTCTTTTCTCTATTAAGCAAAGTTGACAGTTGTATCAGTTTTCATATTGAACAAAAAGCGTAAGTCTCAATGAATAGTAAATGTTGGAATATTTATACTCTCTAATCTCAAATTATCTTAGTATATCTAGCTTATATGTTTTTGAACATAAAATTATATGTGCAACATTTCTTCAATGTTAAGGACTATGAGTGTTTCAACCAAATTATTAGGTACTTATTGTTTGTAATATTAAGCTGCATTTTATACATTAATTAATAAACCTGTAGGATGGATTATAAATATTATAACCATAATTTAAATATACAATGGAATTTGAAACTTCTCAAGTTGTCTATGTGACCTCAGGATATGACATGAAGTATCATCTGTTCCAAAGATGACAGGGACCTCATTGAGAAAGGAACTTAAAAGTTCTATCAAATTGGTTATAGTACAGGTTTTGCGGGGGGGGAGGAGGAGGGAGAGAGGGATAGCAGACATAGATTTAGAGTATGGGAATTGGACAATTAAAATGGAAAGAAGGTTGAAATATGTTGAGAAGCGAGTCAGTACATGTGCAAAAACAGAAAACACCATGCACATGTAGATTTAGAAGAATTGCTAATACCCACAGTGTTCCAATGAGGCATGAACACAAACCATGGCGTGCCCTGCAGGGTCTCTCTGTGTGTTCACTACTTTTAATACCATTCTGTGCAAGCCTCAGAGGAACACAGCCAACTCCCACATCTTGGGGTTAGCATAATCTTGCTGTGGCTGGCACTCAGCCTGTGCTTGACTACGTCTACTGATGTTTCTGAGAGGAGAGAAAAAATGGAAAGCATTTGGTTTGGTTGTACAGATTTCTTTCTTTTATAAAGCGGGGGTGGGCTGGTTGAAGTGGGTGGCAATGTATGTTTTCAACTGGGCTAAGTCTTGAAAATTACAAAATACGACAAAATGAAATTAATTCTTTTTGTTAATCATCAGGATTTATTGCTGTCCTTTTGAGGGGTGAGAACTTGATGTGGAAACACTGGTCATACAAAAGAATTACAATCAAGTTATGACATCTCTCCCACCTTTTCCAGAGCTTTTTCCTGTTCCCAAAATTGCCTGGATAGTGTTTATTCAAATGCTAGTTAATTAAATTTTGGTAAGGACCAATGCAACCAGATTTATCTTAGTCTCTTCTGTTCCTAATTTATCCTCTAAGGAACTCTGATTGCAAATCCCATAGAAGAAAAAATCAGAGGGTGATGACAGGAAGGAACAGAGATTGTGCTAAGCTTTATCAACTAGGAAATAAAGTGAAAATGAATTTTCAAAGTGCTGGAAAGGGGCAGAGACACACAGGCTTATCCCCTGTGCTTGAGCATAATAGTTTCACTATACTCCCTACTTTGTTCATGTGTTCAAGGTATGTTTTTTCCTCTCTCTCCCTCCCCTTTCCAGAGCTCTAAGGCTCTCAAATTGAGAGAAGCTCAAAATATCACATTGTTGGGAAAGAGCTGACTCTGGCTTTCTTCAGGGAATTTAGAGGCCCAGTGACTTGGAGCAAATCACATGGCTGGTGATTGGCTTTGTCTCTGTTTTTATAAGTGATTAAAAAGAAAACCACTTCAATAATCCTCAGACCTCTGCTCTCGACTGGGATCTCTTCCAACCAGGCCTGCTCAGCAGAACCCCTGGGAGGAGGAAAGCACACGAGCTCTCAGCCAAAGAATTAGAAAAAGCAACAAAGACATTGGAACCGGAAACTTCAATGTGGGCCAGAATTCAAGGGCAATACCTTTTTCCCTCCTGGTTTGAGACTCACATTCAATACTCCCATTTCATCTTTAGTTCCTCCTCTCTCAGCTTTCAGGGCCTTCACGAAACCTTGGAGCATGATTTGATAAACATTTGCTTTGAACACAGAGACAGTGTGGCTCTGAGCTGCCGGTGTACAATGGAGTGACAATAATAACAGATGATTTAAATGGTGTATGATTCTAAAGACAAGTAATGTGTTACTGCGGACAGAGGACTTTGCTTTATCCTGGGGGGGTACTCTTAAATGAAGGAATTTCAGAACAGATTTCCCAAATGAATGCATTTCTTAGTCCCTAAACAAACCATTAACAAAACTTAAATTTATTTAGTATTCTTTAGATTGACCTGTATTAGTTTTCATTCTAACATCCATATGTAGGTTTTTGAAATCTAAATCTAAGTGAGGAAGGCCCTGTGTTTCAGGTCCTGAAGTCTGAATGCCTGTGTTAGAAACCTAGCTCTGCTATCTATTTGCTAAATGGTCTTCAGTGAACATATGACCTTTCTGGCTCCTCATTCCTCATTTATAAAATGGAGTAATAATAAGGAACCTGCCCCCTGGGGTTTCTTGAAGAAGTAAAGGAAATAATGTGTATAAGACATTTTACACGGTACCTGCAACATAGGGAGTATTTAAGAAAAATTACTGTTACCTTTAGAACAGGAAAGTTGCTTTTATGCTTTTCTGTATTCCTATATTATGTAGCATTTTAAAAAGGGAAGAATGAATAAAGGATAGTAGTTCTGGAAGATAGCCATTTAGTCATTTTCTCTAACTTTTTTCACCTTACAGGCAGATGATAAAATTACTGAGTCTTTTTGTTGCAAAGTGGTATTGGCAGAATATTTCCTTTAGAATATTGTAGTGTGGTTTCCCCTTCTAAAATTACTAAAATGCCAGGAAATTATCCATTCTGGAGTCATAGTGTGTTTAGTGTGCTTGAGAACTTGAGTATTTTCTTGTGTTTATGGTCATATAAATGCAGACACACAGAAAACAAGATTATATAAAGTAACATCTGTACCTTGAATCATATTCATTTAATGTTTTATATTGCTAAAAAATACATTGTATTGCTATTTTTGTTTCACCCAGAAATATCTTGATGAAAGAAAATCCAGAAGTAATTATGATATCTGCACATGACTTGTTTTTTTATTTTATGCTATTAGCTATTTAATACTGCAAGTATTTGTACAATGGTCAAAACATTGGAAATAATTAGTCTGAATGTGTTTAAACCTCAACAGAAAACACTTGTGTTCTAACAGATCTAAATATTTAATGAGATTTTGAAAACTACAATTACAGCTTTTTATAGAAAAGGAACTTTACCTCTGAGACCTGAAAAAAGACTGTTTATTATATAAAGAAAGGGACTTTTTATATTTTTAATATATAATTTAATAAGAATTCTACCATTCCAATCTTAAAATCTACAGTTTGAGAAGAAAAACAGAAAAGTCATGTCAGAAAAATATTTTAGAAGGGTAGCACCTATTTATTTTTTAGGAAAATGTCCAAAGTATACAGAAGGCAGAAATCTAACTCAGGCTGTTTTAGTTTATTGAATTTTCTGTTCCTTGAAAATCATAGCACAATTCTCTAGAGACACCTATGAGGATGTATTACATCATAAAGTACACCAAGGATACTAACCCATGTTATTAAACTGTCAACATACATTATACTACAATTTGTCCTCAATCCAATGCAACTAAAAGCCGCATTGTTGGCAGGAAGTTTAAAACATAAGAGTATTCTCTAATCATCTAAAGCCTAAGGTACTTTGGGGAAAAATGCTGTAATAATTGCTCCACTACTCCAGAGTGGCATGTGTGAATGTCGTTGGTTTTGTACAGCAAATGTTCAGCTATTACAAGAAAGGATTCGGAAGGATTACCACTTAAAGGCTTTTACTAGTGATGCTGTAGATGTCTCATTTCACAGCATATTAATAGTGGTTTTGTATAACACCAGCAGGGAGAAATAAATCTTAGAAACTAGAATTTAAATAATGTTTAATTTTCACACAAATATTTAGCAGAAGATCTGACATAGTAATATTGTCAATAACAAAACCTCACAATTATAGAAAGTTTCTGCATCTTTTTAAAATTTAAAATTTAGGTAATTCCACAGAAATGTGGACAGGCTACATGCTAACCAGGATTTCCTATAAAACTGTATCTCAGAAATAGATGAAATGTTCATGAAATGGAGGATTTGCCAATGGAGGTCAAAGTTCCTGTTCACAGATTATTAAAGGCTTGATTTCACATGTGTGATATGTGTCATGTCATGACAAATTTCAGATGCTTACTTCCTGGGAAGCTTTCAAAGTTGAGGCAACAGAAGACATAAGCTAATAGCACAAAATAAATTATATTAAATTTTCCTTAAACACGAGTAGAAAGACAGGGGAGCACTGGAACAGGAGACTTCTTTTCTTTTTTTATTTTGAGCCACCTTGCCTCGCCCCTTGTCTGCTTCTAAAGGGAGTACCTGGCCAGTGACACAATATTTTTCAGCTTTACTCTTCTGTTCTTTTATTTTATTTTATTTTATTATTTTACTTTGCATTCTGGGATACAAGTACAGAAAGTGTAGGTTTGTTACATAGGTATACATTTGCCATGGTGGTTTGCCGCACCTATCAACACATCATCTAGGTTTTAAGCCCCGCATTCATTAGCTATATGTCTTAACGCTCTCCCTAACCTGGGCCCTGGTGTGTGATGTTCCCCTCCTTGTATCTATGTGTTCTAATTGTTCAACTCTCACTTATAAGTGAGAACATATGGTGTTTGGTTTTCTGTTCCTGTGTTACTTTGCTGAGGATGATGGCTTCCAGCTTCATCCATGTCCCTGCAAAGGACATGATCTCATTTCTTTTTTAGGCTGCGTAGTATTCCATGGTGTATATGTACCACATTTTCTTTATCCAGTCTATGATTGATGGGCATTTGGGTTGGTTCCATGTCTTCACTATTGTAAATAGTGCTGCAGTAAATGTACATGTGCATGTGTCTTCATAGTAGAATGATTTATATTCCTTTAGGTATATCCCCAGTAATGGGATTGCTGGGTCAAATGGTATTTCTGGTTCTAGATCCTCGAGGAATCACCACACTGTCTTCCACAATGGTTGAACTAATTTACATTCCCACCAACGGTGTAAAAGTGTTCTTATTTCTCCACATCCTCATCAGCATCTATTTTTTTTATATCTCTTCAGAATAATTTTGTTTTTTAATTTTACTTTAAGTTCTTGGATACATGTGCAGAATGTGCAGGTTTGTTACATAGGTGTATATGTGCCGTGGTGGTTTGATACACCTATCAACCCATCATCTAGGTTTAAGCCCCACATGCATTAGGTATTTGTCCTAATGCTCTCCCTCCCCTTGCCCCCCATCCCCTGACAGGACCCTGTGTGTGATGTTCCCTTCCCTGTGTCCATGTGTTCTTATTGTTCAACTCCCACTTATAAGTGAGAACATGCAGTGTTTCGTTTACTGTTCCTGTGTTAGTTTCCTGAGAACGATGGTTTCCAGCTTCATCTGTGTCCCTGCAAAGGACATGAAGTTATCCTTTTTTATGGCTGCATAGTATTCCACGGTGTATACATGCCACATTGTCTTTATCCAGTCTATAATTAATGGGCATTTGGGTTGGTTCCAAGTCTTTGCTATTATAAATAGAACTGCAGTAAACATATGTGTGCATGTATCTTCATAATAGAATGATTTATATTTCTTTGGGTATATACACAGTAATGGGATTGTTGGGTCAAATGGTATTTCTGATTCTAGATCCTTGAGGAATCACCACACTGTCTTCCACAATGGTTGAACTAATTTACTCTCCCACCAACAGTATAAAAGCGCTCCTATTTCTGCACATCCTCGCCAGCATCTGTTGTTTCCTGACTTTTTAGTAATCGCCATTCTAACTGGTGTGAGACGGTATCTCATTGTGGTTTTCATTTGCATTTCTCTAATGATCAGATATGTTGAGCTTTTTTTTCATAAGTTTTTTGGCCCCATAAATGTCTTCTTTTGAGAAGTGTCTGTTCATACCTTTGCCCACTTTTTGATGGGGTTATTCTTTCTTGTAAGTTTGTTTAAGTTCCTTGTAGATTCTGGATATTAGACCTTAACAGATAGGCAGATTGTAAAAATTTTCTCCCATTCTGTAGGTTGCCTGTTCACTGTGATGATAGTTACTTTTGCTGTACAGAAGCTCTTTAGTTTAATTAGATCCCATTGTCAATTTTGGTTTTTGTTGCCATTGCTTTTGGTGTTTTTGTCATGAAGTCTTTGCCCATGCCTGTTTTCCTGAATGTTACTGCTTAGGTTTTCTTCTAGGGTTTTTATGATTTTGGTTTTACATTTAAGTCTAATTCATCTTGAGTTAATTTTTTTTTTTTTTTTTTTTTTTTTTTTGAGACAGTCTCGCTGTGTTGCCCAGGCTGGAGTGCAGTGGTGCTATCTCAGCTCACTGCAAGGTCCACCTCCCAGGTTCACACCATTCTCCTGCCTCAGCCTCCCAAGTAGCTGGGACTACAGGCGCCCGCTACCACGCCCAGCTAATTTTTTGTATATTTAGTAGAGACGGGGTTTCACTGTGTTAGCCAGGATGGTCTCGATTTCTTGACCTCGTGATCCATCTGCCTCTGCCTCCCAAAGTGCTGGGACTACAGGTGTGAGCCACTGTGCCTGGCCTTGAGTTAATTTTTGTATGAGGTGTAAGGAAGGGGTCCAGCTGCAGTTTTCTGCATATGGCTAGCCAGTTCTCCCAGCACCATTTATTAAATAGGGGATCCTTTCCCCATTGCTTTTGTCAGGTTTGTTGAAGATCAGATGGTTGTAGATGTGTGGTGTTATTTCTAGGTCTCTGTTCTGTTCCATTGGTCTATATGTCTGTTTTGGAACCAGCAACATGCTGTTTTGGTTACCGTAGCCTTGTAGTATAGTTTGAAGTCAGGTAGCATGATGCTTCCAGCTTTGTTCTTTTTGCTTAGGATTGTCTTGGCTATACGGGCTCTTTTTTGACTCCATATGAAATTTAAAGTAGTTTTTTTCTTATTCTGTATAGAATGTTAATGGTAGTTTGATGGGAATAGCATTGAATCTGTAAATTACTTTGGGCAGTATGGCCATTTTCACGATATTGTTTCTTCTTATGCATGAGGATGGAATGTATTTCCATTTGTGTCCTCTCTTATTTCCTTGAGCAGTGGTTTGTAGTTCTCCTTGAAGAGGTCCTTCACGTTCTTTGTTAGCTGTATTCCTAGGTATTTTATAATTTTGTAACAATTCTAAATTGGAGTTCACTCATAATTTGTCTCTCTGCTTGTCTATTATTGGTGTATAGGAATGCTTGTGATTTTTTTTTTTTTTGAGATAGAGTCTCGCTCTGTTGCCCAGGCTGGAGTACAGTGGCGTGATCTCAGCTTGCTGCAACCTTGCCTCCGGGTTTCAAGCAATTCTCCTCCCTTAGCCTCTTGAGTAACTGGGATTAGAGGTGCATGCAACCACCCCTGGCTAGTTTTTGTATTTTTAGTAGAGATGGGGTTTCACCATGTTGGTCAGGCTGGTCTTGAACTCCTGACCTTGTGACTCACCCTCCTCAGCCTCCCAAAGTGGTAGGATTACAGGTGTGAGCCACCGTACCTGGCCTGCTTGTGATTTTTGCACATTGATTTTTTATGCTGAGACTTTGCTGAAGTTGCTTATCAGCTTAAGGAGTTTTTGTGTTGAGATGATGGGGTTTTCTAAATACAGAATCACGTCATCTGCAAACAGAGACAATTTGACTTCCTCTCTTTCTATTTGAATACCCTTTATTTCTTTCTTTTGCCTGATTGCCCTGGCCAGAACTTCCAATACTATGTTGAATAGGAGTGGTGAGAGAGGGCATGCTTGTCTTGTGCTGGTTTTCAAAGGGAATGCTTTCAGTTTTTGCCATTCAGTATGATATTGGCTGTGGGTTTGTCATAAATAGTTCTCTTCCTTATATTTGAACACATAGAGGCCATTGTAGGATTATTAATTCACCTAATTTCAATATTGTTGCATCTCAAAGAATAAGGAAGCCTTGGGATGAGGGAGAGAGAAGGAGGAATGGCCGGTCCATGGAGCAGTCAGAACGCACTCAACATTTATTGATGAAGTTCATTTTTCTTATAAGGACATGGTTTATGGTGCCCCTAAATAGTTACAATAGTAACATCAAAGATCATAGATCATTATAACAGATATAATAATAATACTAAGATTTGAAATATTGAAAGAATAACCAAATGTAACACAGGGACACAAAGTAAGCACATGGTGTTGAGAAAATGGCGTCAATAGACTGCTCAACACATTTTTGCCACAAACCTTCAATTTGTATTAAAAAAGGCAGTTATCTGTGAAGTACAGATAAAGGGAAGCACAACAAAATAAGGCATGACTCTATGGTTACACGTTTATAGCATAATCTACCCAACATTTATTATTACATTTATAAGAATTCCTTTTGCTCTGTTAAAATTGTCTCTAACACTTGTCTTATATTTAATTTTACCATGTTTTCCTGGAATACTCCATTAACTGCTATATTAGTCCATTTTCACACTGCTATAAAGATGCTACCCAAGACTGGGTAACTGATAGAGGAAAGAGGTTTAATTTATTTACAGTTCCTCATTGTTGGGGAAGCCTCAGGAAACTTACAATCATGGCAGTAGGTGAAGGAGAAGCAAGTACCTTCTTCACAAGGCACCAGAAAAGAGAAGAAAGAAGAAGGAACTTCCAAACACTTAAAAAACCATCAGAACTTGTGAGAAGTCACTCACTATCATGAGAACAGCAAGGGGGAAATCACCCCCATGATCCAGTCGCCTCCCTCCCTCGTCAAGTGGGGATTACAAGGTCTCTCCCTCGATGAGTGGAAATTACAATTAGAGATGAGATTTGGGTGGTGACACAGCCAAATCATATCAAGTACAGAACTGTGACTTTCTAGACTCTTCTATAATTTATTGTGTATGAAAGTTCTCACACTAAATTTTCTAGTGATTCCACTTCTTGACCTAGAAGGACCTAGAAGGACCTTAGAAGGAATCCTCTGAAGTCCAGTGTGTGGGTACTCATGACTTGAGTTTTCCCTGAAGAGTCAAGATTTAGTGAAAACACAATTTCTATGGAAGAGACAGCTACCTGTCTGCCAGAGATTCATAGACTCTCTATGTCATAGATTTGTTGAGTCCCTAAATCACCTCTGGTGGAGAGACACACTGAACAAGGAAAGTGTTTAGAATTTTCAGGAGCAAAAATTAAACCTTTGTTAAGCCACTGAGATTTCCATGAAGCTACTGAGATTTCAGGATTTATCTAGTAGAAAGGCTTTTGTAACTTTACTAATATAATTCTTTGCAATAAAAATAATTGAGCTTAGATAGATTATAGAATTTTATAGAACGGAATGACTTCCTTCGCTGACAGGTCATAACTGGACAGTCCCTGACCATCCTGGGTAATGATTTCTTCGACAAAGAAAAACACCAGCTGACTCTTTTTATCTTCCTAAATCTGTTTCCAACCTCTTATTTTTTCAGGCTCAAAACTCTTTATTATTTAACATACAGTTTATATGCTTTTCTTCCTATGAGAAATTTTACCAAAAATGGGGAAAGTTCATAATGAGCAAATGTGTATTTTACTAATTCATCCAGGGCCTGGTAATATCCCATAATCTTTCTGTTATTCTGTAATTAAAGATATAAGACAGAGGAATAAAAAAGATGATGAGAATTCATGAGACAATCACATCCTAAAATATTCATGAATGTAATTTCATGATCTACAAACAGCCAAAGTCTATAGCTCTTTGCACAGTTTTTTCCCATCTGGTCGGCTATGAATCGCAGACAATCAAATTTATGTAGGATTATGGACTCATGGTATAAAAGAAATTAGGTTGCTCTCTAAATTTTAGCTGGAGCCATGGTTTTTCAATTCAAATAAATGTGTATGTGCTTGTATGTGTGTGTTTAGTAACACATTTATTTCCTTCAGACATTTTCCAGTTTGGATTCGAGAAGAATATTTATGGAATGAGATTTTAAAGCCTGTCTTACATACTCATATGTAATAATTTCATTATTAGATATAATATTAGATGTTATATTTTCATTTCTACCTTTGCACCCTTATAGTGTATCAATACATTTTGGATACAGCTTGGTTTCACAGAACTTTTTTAGCATGCATGTTCTTTTAGGCAGTAAACATTTTGTGTGTATACAGGCATATATGTTTGTTAACCTTTTCATACCTATACACAGATTGGTGAGCACTGAAATCGCCAGTGAGTTGCTATATAGACAGTATGACCAACAGGTAACAGTGGGTCACCCTTTGTGTAGGGTGAAGCTGATTTGATTGAATTAAGCTAGTCATAGCAGTCACTAGTAAGTTAGACTTCATTTTATTTTCTCTGGATAAAAGGGATATATTAGGTGTACATTCTTGCTATTTGTAGTAAACTGGTATTAGTAATTCACTTACACTTACATTGTCCTTGTTAAGGTTTGAATTTTTCTTAAGAAAATAAAGTTTTAGCATGAGTTCATTTCCATACTTTTCCGAAGTCATTGACTAAGAATTAGTGAAACATAAGAATTCATTTTTTGGTCTGCATGATGCCAAAATACATTGTTTGGCAAACGCTCCCAGCACTAGACTAACTGATTGAAGTGTGTTTTGGGATAGTGCAGACATAGCCGCAGAGTGATTATGACTGGCATACTGTTGTTGACTTACTTTATAACATTCAAAAATACTATTTTAAAAATCATTAAGTACAATCCACATACAAAAGTTTATAAAATGTAAACATGTAGCAAGATGAATAAAACGCAAACTCTTGTAACTACCCAAGCCCAGAAATAGAATATTATTTATGGCCTCTATATTGTGATACTTATGTATTTCTTTCATAGATTCCTGTTTTGTTTTGTCCAACATATATTAGGTTTTAATATTGATGCAGGCCATTTTGAAATAAATTATAAAGATTTCACTAATTGTAGAATAATGTTACATTATGTCCCACTTTCTCAAGTAATGAATCAGAGAAATTTTCATTTAACTTTTGTCTTTAAAAATATAAATCTTTATGTATTTATTTGTTTTTGAGACAGTCTCACTTTGTCACCAAGGCTGAAGTGCAGTGGCACAATCTCAGCTCACTGCAACCTCCAACTCTCGGGTTCAAGCGATTCTCGTGCCTCAGCCTCCCAGGCAGCTGGAATTACAGGTGCGTGACACCACTCCCAGATAATTGTTTTTATTTTTAGTAGAGATGGGGCTTCACCATGTTGGCCAGGCTGGTCTTGAACTCCTGACCTCAAGTGATCTGCCTGCCTCGGCCTCCCAATGTGCTGGGATTACAGGCATGAGTCACTGTGCTCAGCCAAAAATATAAGCTTTTAGATTTACATATTTGTTGATTTTCTTATCCTTTTAAATTTGTGCCCTAATATAAGCATCTAACCCCTAATATTTCTGAAGTTAGAGAATATTTAAGGCAGAAAAATAACATGATATTCTACTCCACTATGGTTCAGGGCCTGAACCACTGTAGGAGACTGTGTCTGTTTTTCTTCTCTTTCTTTACAGTGTTCACAGTTGGCTCGGAATACTGCTGTCTGTCTAATTGTTTTTGCCACTTGATAGGAACGTTACTTTTTTTTCTCAGAGAACTATACTTGTTGCCTATTAGCCTGAGGATTAGATTTAAGCCGCTCATTTTTATACCCAAAATGAATCAGTCGTGTCATTATAAACTAAGTTAATCTCTTGCTGCCCTTAGAAGCGAATAGAAATGTTCTTATCTGTTAATTATGTCACACTTCTCAAAGCATTTCATAACCACTGTCTCCTTCTGGTGCTATTTGGACTTTGCAAATGTGATATACAACTTTCTCTCGGTGACTTCCTCTCAGTGGAGGGTGAAGTTGATTTGACTTAGTTAAGCATGTCACATCAGTCTTTAGAAAGTGGATTTCATTTTATTTTATCTTTTTCAAATATAAGCATTATATTGGATGTTCAATTTGTAGTAAAGTGGCATTAGTATATTCATTTACAATTGTATTATCCTTGTCAAGGCTTGAATTTTAGGAGATAAGCAAAGTTTTATTATGAATTCATTTTCATATCTGCATCAGGCCATTTACTAAGATTTAGTGAAATATACAAATTATTTTATTTCTCCTTAAGTATTATATATACTTCTACAGAAAGTTTTTATAAACTACTTAAGAAGTATACTTAAAAAGTAAATAAAAACTCTGACCAAGGTGTTTAAATGCAAAATGGATGTGTCTGATTTTGGACATACTAGTTTGAGATGCATAGTACGCAGGAAAAAACATTAGTCTGAAGCTCTAAATAAAGATTGGGGCTAGAATTCAGTGTTTGGGACCTATTTATACAATAAGAATGAAGGCCATGATTTGTCTGTGTGTTTTGTGTTTATAGGTGCTGGGCCTACCTTTGCCTCTAACCCCCAACAGATTATTTTAGGTATTGTAAATAACAAAAGAAGTTCTAACAAAATAATATTTAATAGAATATACCTATTATTATAGATCCTTGGCTTGGTATGGCTAACGGAATGAGACTGAGTTGTTTGGAACTTACTTCACTCAGATGAACCATGCAGTTAGTTTATCTTTATCACAGGTCATTGGAATCATGTACATGAGACTTGATTTAGTTTACAATGTTCCACTCAGGTTCATATTATTTTGGTTATTTAAAAAGATGTAGTGATAAATTCAGAATTCCAGAAGACAGAAAACATATCATGGTCTTTGAAATGTATTCGTCCCTTCTATTCATCATCTTATAAATGTAATTTGAAAATCATTGGAGTCTTCTTATTTTATGCTCACAAATGCCCTGTGAGTAAAGCACAGTATATATTATCATTTTTGATATTTGCAGAAATGGGCACGCAAAACATAAAATGACATGGCTAAGGTAACCCAGTTTATGAGTGGTAGAGTCAGTACTTGAATTCAGGGGTTCTGAACTCAGGACCTTTCCTACAAAATTATTATTATTTTTATAGCATATTGAGAGATGTAACAAGTTAGATTAGTTAACAATTACAGTTTTTTATTTTTATAAATAGTTTAAAACACATATTTCAAGATATTATCAATCTGTTTTACAGCTGAGGAAGTTAAAGCAGAAAAAAATGTCTGACTAGCATGAGATCAATATATTCAGTGAGATTAGTTGTTGGTACCCTAGATTTTTTACTTCTAGGCCACAGAAATAATGGTGATAATGTTTCATACCTGCAAATATGCTATGTATTTCAGTTCATTATAAAATGGATGTTGGCACAAGTTGGAAGAGAAATTTATGTGTGGAAACATTCTTTTTATTTTTAGAAATGCTTATTAATCTTTTACTAAGATATGACTGAAATTATAGAGTCCAATTGTAGTTTCGTATTTTCAATATTACAATGAGAAAGATATCAAGTGGTTAGGTCATCAAACATAACCTTTAAAAAGATGCAGTGTAATCTGAAGTCCCACAGGAGTCTTAAATTTGGGCTTGTTGTAAAGTGTGCCATTTGGTTATAGAGAAATTAAACAAAAAAATCAATTGTCATTATTAGTAGAGAGCTTGCTCATTAATGGTGTATGTTGTTAATGAACCATTCCTACAAAGCTAATAGAGCCAGAGAAGTAAATGCTATTTCCAACACTATACATATTCCCCTAACATAATCAAGTAAGCCAGTACCCAACCATGAAAGTTATATTTATTTGGACAGTTTTTTAAACAGTAAGTTAAAAAAAAAAGTAGTGTCTTCCCAAAAGAAAAATTGATATAATTACCAAAAAGTCGTTTTATTTTCAATTAAAAAAGAAACATATCTCTGACTTCAGAAAGCATGAAAAATACATCTTAAAATAATTGTATGGCTCAGGAAAGCAGCCAAGGAAACATTTTATGTGCAGGTAGCAAAATAAACATCATAATTATTTGTTGTGTAGAATATGTTGATCAAAACTTCATTTGGATTTTAAAACTTCCAATTACTTGTATCTAATTTTCCTACATAGCACACATTTGCCATTGAAACTAAGTTTTTGATATTTCCTTATAAGTAAAGATCATTCATGTTAGAAAAGTATATTCCTATTGAACCTGTGGCATAGATAATATTCAGGAGAATGTTCAGGTATAAGTAGAAACTGCGGTTTTCCTCTTTAATCAAAAGTGTTTTGAACTACATCTTGTCTATATGTTAGTAGGTAAAGCAGGGATAACTCTGCGTACGTGATGGTGGTACTAGTAGCAGGCTGGAGGCAGCAGTTAGTTTTTGACTGTAGAAAAATTTAAAGCTGTATAGATTACATAACCATATATAGCTTTTATGGCTCCTTTTGAAATCAATCCAAGATATCACCCTCCTCCAAAAAATGCCAACAGGAAAGGAGATAGAGCAGGCTGGCCAGGCAGGACCTTCCACTGGTTGTTCCTTCTGCAGCAACACCAAATTGAACAATTATCTGCACAAGAAAACACCTTCATAAGAACCAAAAATCGGCCAGGCGCGGTGGCTCATGCCTGTAATCCCAGCACTTTGGAAGGCCAAGGTGGGCAGATCACGTGAGGTCAGGAGTTCCAGGTCAGCCTGGCCAACATGGTAAAACCCCATCTCTAATAAAAATACAAAAATTAGCCAGGCGCAGTGGCACATGCCTGTAATTCCAGCTACTTGGGAGGCTGAGGTAGGAGAATGCTTGAATCCTGCAGGTGGACGTTGCAGTGAGGCGAGATCATGCCACTGTACTCCAGCCTGGGCAACAAGAGCAGAACTCCTTCTCAAAAAAAAAAAAAGAACCAAAATCAGATAATGATCATAGTATCTGGTTTTAACATCATATCAAGGAAGGTGGCACTGAAGAGGGTAGGAAAGACAGTCTTGCACTGCCGATACCATCCCCCACCCAGCCCCCAGCAGCACGGAGAGAGAATCTGTGTGTTTCGGAGAGGGACAGCAAAGTGATTGTGGGTCTTTGCGTGGAAATTCAGTGCTGCCCTGTCACAATGGAACACAACACAGGGCAGAATTTGGCTGGTGCCCATGGAGAGAGCATTTAAATCAGCCTCAGTCACCCCAGCAATATGAACCTGAGTTTTGGCTAGCTTCAGTGGACTAATGTGCGGTAGGGTCCTGAACAAATTTGAAAGGTAGTCAGGCCACAAGAACAGCAGTACTTGGGCAAGTGTTGGTGCTATGCTGGACTCAGAGCCAGTGGACTTGGGGTGCACATGACCCAGGGAGACACCAGCTGAGACAGCCAAGGGAGTACCTATGGCACCCCTCTTCTAACTCCAGGCAGTGAAGCTTAATGAGAGACTCTTTTCACTTATGGAAAGAAGAAGGAAGAGTAAACAGGGCTTTCTCCTCCAACTTGGATACTAGCTCAGCCACAGTAAAATAAAGCATCAGGCAGAATCCTGAAGCTTCTGATTCCAGGCCCTAGGTCCCAGATGATATTCCTAGACCCACCCTGGGGCAGAAAAGCACCTGCTTCCCTGAAGGACAGGACCCAGTCCTTGCAGGATTTGCCGCCAACTGAATGAAGAGCCCTTGGGCGTTGCATAGACATCAACAGTAGCCAGGCAGTAGTCACCATGGGCCTCGTGTGAGACCCAAGTATCATTCAGGCCTCAGGTGTGACCCAGTCCCAGCTATAGTGGCCACAGGAGTGCTTGCTTCACCCCTCCCTCAACTCAAGGCAATGCAGCATGGAGAGAGATACTCCATTTATTTGAGAGACAGTGAGCGGAGTGAACAAGAGACCCTGCTTGGTATTTCTGGGAATTCTTCTGGCTCTTACTCAAGCTCTGCAAATCTGCAAAAGTTACAGCGTTACTGGGCTTGGGGCACCCTCCAGTGCTATACGGCTGTAGTGGCCAAATACCTAGATAAAAACAATTCCCTTTGAATACCTGAAAAGCCTTCTCAAGAAGGATGAATGCAAACAAGCCCAGACTGTGAAGATTGGAATAAATACCTAACTCTTCAATGCCCAGATATCAGTAAACAACCACAAGTATCAAGAACATCTAGAAAAACATGACATCATCAAACAAACTAAATAAGGCACCAGTGATCTAGAGATGTGTGACCTTTCAGACAGCATTCAAAAAAGCTAATTTTAGGAAGTTCAGCTAACTTCAAGATAACACAGAGAAGAAATTCAGAGTACTATTGGATACATTTAACAAAGGGATTGAAATTTTAAAAAATCAAGCAGAATTTATGGAGCTGAAAGATTCAATTGACAAACTGAAGAATGCATTGGAATCTCTCAACAGCAGGATTGACCAAACAGAAGAAAGTATTAGTGAGCTTGAAGAGAGGCTATATGAAAATACACAGTCAGAGAGAAAAATATAGAAGAATGAAGAATGACTATACTATCTAGAAATAGCCTCACAAAGGTAAATCTAAGAGATACTGGCTTTAAAGAGGAGGCAGAGAAGGAGATCAGTGTAGAAATTTAACTCAAATAATAACAGAGAATTTTCAAAACTTGGAGAAAGATATCAACATTTAAGTACAAGAAGGTCTTAGAACACCAACCAAGCTTAACCCAAATAAGACTACCTCAAGACATCTAATAATTAAACTCCCAAAAATAAAGATATGATTTTAAAAGCAACAAGATAAAAGAAACAAACAATATATAAAGGAGATCCCATATGTCTGGCAGCACACTTCTCAGTGAAAACCTTACCATCCGGGAGAGAGCGGAATGACATATTCAAAGTGCTTCAGGAAAAAAAAAACAAAACAAAAAACAAAAAAACAAAAAAAACAACCTTTTATCCTAGAACATTATATCCAGTGAAAATATCCTTTAAATGTAAAGGAGAAAAAATGCTTTCTCAGGGAAGTAAAAGCTGTTGAATTTTGTCAACATTAGACTTGTCTTACAAGAAATGCTAAAGGGAGTTCTTTAATCTGTAAAAAGGATGTTAATAAGCAATAAGAAGTATGAAGATACAAAACTCACTGGTAACAGTAAGTACACAGACAAATACAGAATATACTAACACTGTAGCTGTGGTACGTAAATCACTCATATGTTCAGTAGGAAGACTCAAAGACAAACCTGTTAAAAATAACTACAATAACTTTTAAGAGGTAGACAGTATAAAAAATAAAAACAACAAAAAGTTAAAAAGCAGGATGTATGGACTTAAGATACGGAGTTTTTAGTTATTTCCTTGCTTGTTTGTTGATTCATTGTTTTTTTTTGCAATCAGAGCTGTCATCAGTTGAAAATATTATTTGCAAGCATCACGGTAACTTCAAATTAAAAAACCTACAACAGATATACAAAAATAATAAATTGAAACATACCACTAGAGAAAATCATTTTTACATGAAGGAAGACAGGAAAGAAAGAATAAAGGCCCACAAAACAACCAGAAAATAAATAACAACATGGTGGTAATAAGTCCTTACTTATCAATAATAACTCTGAATGTAAATAGACTAAACTTTCCAATAAAGAAATATACAGTGACTGAATGGATTTAAAAAAAAGACCCAATTATATAGTGTCTATAAGAAACTAACTTCACCTATAAAGATACACACAGACTGAAAATAAAGGGATGGATGAAACAGGCAAATGGAAACCAAATCAAGAACAGTAGTAGTTATATCAGAAAAAATACATTTCAATTCAAAAATATCAAAAGAGACAAGGTTATTATATAATCATAAAAGGATCAGTTCAACAAGAGGATATAATAATTGTAAATATATATACACCCAACACTGGAGCACCCAGATATAAAGCAAATATTATTAGAGCTAAAGGGAGATATACTCCCAGTACTATAATAGCTGGCAACCTCAACACCCCACTTTCAGCACTGAACAGATCATCCAGACAGAAAATCAACAACAACAATAAAATCAGACTTAATCTGCACTATAAACCAAATAGACCAAATAGATATTTGCACAACATTTCATTCAAGACTTGGAAAATACACATTCTTCTCCTCTGCACATGGATTATTCTCAGAAATAGACCATACAATAGGCCACAAAACAAGTCTTAAGAAAATTCAAAAAATTCAAATCGTATCAAGTGTCTTCACTGACCACAATGGAATAAAACTAGAAATCAATAACAAGAGGAACCTAAAAAACCATACAAATACATGGAAATTAAATAATATGCTCCTTAATGACCTGTGGGTCAATGAAGAAATTAATAAGGAAATTAAAAATTTATTGGAAAAGATGATAATGGAAACACAAATACTAAAACCTATAGGATGCAGCAAAAGCAATACTAACAGGAAAGTTTATAGCAATAAGTGGCTACATCAAAAAAGGAAAAATTCAAATAAATATCCTAATGATACATCTTAACTAGAAAAGCAAGTGCAAACCAAACCCAAATTGGTAGAAGGAAAGAAATAATTAATTAGAGCAGAAATGAAATTGAAATCAAAATATAATACAAAAGGTCAATAAATCAAAATGTTTTTTGAAATGGTAAAATAAGAATAAGCAAGACTAAGAAAAAAAGAAAATCAGAGATGAAAAAGGAGACATTACAATTGATACCACAGAAATTCAAAGCATCATTAGAGATTACTATGAGCAGCTATATGCCAATAAATTAAAATCATAGAAGAAATGGATAAATTCCTAGACACATGTGTAGGTTCCTAAACAGCCTAACAAGATTGAACCATTAAGAAATCCAAAACCTGAATAGATGAATAACAAGTAATGAGACCAAAGTCATAATAAAAAGTCCCCCATCAAAGAAAAGCTTGGGACCTGAGAGCTGACTGCTGAATCTTACCAAACATTTAAAGAAGAACTAATACCAACCCTACTCAAACTATTCCAAAAAAATTGAGGAGGCAATACTTTCAAACTTATTCTACAAGGTCACTGTTACCCTGATACTAAAACCAGACAAAAACGCGAGGAAAACAAACTATAGACCAATATCTCTGATGCATAATGATACAAAAAATCCTCAACAAAATACCAGCAAACCAAATTCAACAACACATTAAAAAGAACATTCATCATGACCAACTGGAATTTAACCCGGGATGCAAGGATGGTTCAACATACACAAATCAATCAATACGATGCACCATATCAATGGGATGAAGGATGAAAACCACATGGTAATTTCAATTGCTGCTGTAAAAGCCCTTGATAAAATTCAACATCCCTTTATGATAAAAACCCTCCAAAAACTAGAGGTAGAAGGAACATACCTCAACACAATAAAAGGTGTACATGACAGACACCCAGCTAGCATCATACTGAATGGGGAAAAACAAAGCCTTTCCTGTAAGGTCTGGAACAAGGCAAAGATGCTCACTTTCACCACTGTTCTTCAACATAGTATTGGAACTCTTAGCAAGAACAGTTAGACAAGAGAAATAAATAAAGGGTATCCAAATTGGAAAAGATTTCAAATTATCCTTGTTTGCTGCAGATGATATGATCTTATATTTTGAAAAACCTAAAGACTATCAAAAGACTATTAGAACTGATAAACAAATTCAGTAAAGTTGCAGTAAACAAAATCAACATACAAAAATCACTTGAATTTCTAGATGCCAACAGTGAACAATCTGAAAAAGAAATCAGTAAACTAATCCCATTTATAATTGCTACAAATAAAATAAAATACCTAGGAATAACCTTAACCAAAGAAGTAAAAGATCTCTAAAATGGAAGTATAAAACATTGATGAAAAAAATTGAAGAGGACACAAAAAATGGAAAGATATTTCATGTTCATGAATTGGAAGAATCAATATTATTAAAATGTCCATACTACTGAAAGCAATCTATAGATTCAACATAATTTCTATCAAAATACCAATGGCATTTGTCACAGAAATAGAAAAGGTCATCATGAAACTTATATGGAACCACAAAAGACCCAGAAGAGTCAAATCTATCTTTAGCAAAAAGAATAAGACTGGAATAATCACATTACCTGACTTCAAATTACATTAGAGAGCTATAGTAACAAAACCAGCATGGTACTGGCATAAAAACAGACATGTAGACCAATGGAACAGAATGGAGAACCTAGAAATAAATCCATACATCTACAGTGAAGTCTTTGGACAATGGTGCCCAAGGATATACATTGGGTAGGAGACAGTCTCTTCAATAAATGGTGCAGGGAAAACTGGCTATCCATATGCAGAAGAAAAACTAGATCCCTATCTCTTGCCATATAAAAAAAAATAAATAAGGTTTAAAGACTTACATCTAAGATCTCAAACTATGAAACTACTCAAAATGTTGGAGATACTCTCCAGGACATTGATCCAGGTAAAGATATCTTGAATAATACCTCATTAGCACAAGCAACCAAAGCAAAAATGGACAAATGGGATCACATTGAGTTAAAAAGCTTCTGCACAGCAAAGGAAACAATCAATAAATAGCATGCAGAATGGGAGAAAATATTTTCAAACTATCCATCCAAGAAGGGATTAATAACCAGAATATGTAAAGGGCTCAAACAACTCAGTAGCAAATAAACAAATAATCCAGTTCAAAAATGGGCAAAAGACCTGAATAGATATTTCTCAAAATTAGACATATTGATGCCAAAGAGGAATATGAAAAGGTGTTAAACACCATTGACCATCAGAGAAATGCAATTCAAAGTTATAATGAGATATCATCTCACTCCAGTTAAAATGGCTTTTATACAAAAGACAAGCAAAAATGACTGCTGGCAAGGTGGATAAAGGGGAACCCTCATACATTGTTGGTAGGAATGTAAATTAGTACAGCCAGTATGAAGAATAGTATAGCGATTTCTTGAAACACTAAAAATAGAACTACCATATGATCCAGCAATCCAACTGCTGGGTATACACCTAAAAGAAAGGAAATCAGTATATTGAAGAGATATCTGCACTTCCATGTTTATTGCAGCACTATTCACAATAGCCAAGATTTGGAAGCAACCTAAGAGTCTATCAACAGATGAACGGATAAAGAAAATATGATACATACAAACAATGGAATATTATTCAGCCATAAAAGTAATGAAATCCTATCATTTGCAACAACATGGATAGAACTGGAGGACATTTTATTAAGTAAGAAAAGCTAGACACAGAAAGACCAATTTCACATGTTTTCATTCTTATGTGAAAGCTGACAAAACAACTGAAAAAAAAGGGAAGTCAGGGAGGAGGTGGGGAGTGGCACTAAAACATAGTTAGAATGAATAATTTCTAGTATTTGATAGCATAACAGGGTGACTATAATCAATAGTTCAATGTATAATTAAAAACTAAAAATGTGTAATTGGAATGTTTATAACCCAAAAGAATGACAAATGCTTAAGGTGATGGGTACCCCAGTTACACTGATGGATTATTATTGCACATTGTATACCTGTATCAAAACTTCATATGTACCTCATAAATATGTACACCAATTATGTACCCATACAAATTACAAATAAAGCCCAGCATATCAAACCCTGTGGTCAGATACATTGTAAACTATTTTCACCCTGTTTTATTAACACAAAGGAGGAACCACAAATAATTTTTCAGTAGGGATTGAAATTTGAAAAATGTCTATTAATGCTGACTCTAAAGCTAATCTTTTGAGAAATAAAAATTTGGTGTCGGGGGAAATTAAGCCAATATGTATATATTTGGGAATGTCTATTATTCTGTAATAAATAACAAAGATAACCTATTTACCTATACACACAAACACACAATATTGATAAATCATCTTAACTATAATATGAAGGAGGAATAATGGGAAGTGATTATAGTCAAATATTTCAATATAAATGTAAATGCTTGTGTATCTCTATACTGAAGGTCTATTGAAGTAGTTGGATGCTCATACCAAGGTATAGAATTACCATGAATATTACAGCTATGAATATGAACTGATATAGCAGCATCAATAACGCAACGTTATTTTCTGACTCAATGGGCCATTCTTACTAAACTTCTAGACAAGAAGCACAATCTTCCTTTACTTTACAGGGTAGCTACATTAAAAAAAACGAATCCATATTAAAACTCTAAAAAAATACATTACATTTATGTGTTAAACACAGCTAGCATCCAGCTATAAATTATGAATAAAATTTTCACCTATGTGGATGTCTAGCAAGACATTTCAAACTTGTTTGGGGACATTGGACAAGGCCTTACTGTGCAGTATTCTCTGTAATATCATAGAATGTTAAGCATTTCTGGTCCCTGCCTTAAAAAAAATCATCTTTTGTGATTAAGCAAACCCATAGTGCCCTCACATATTTGCCCAGTTGGAGGGCACTGTTTTTTTTTAATTGTAGATTTGATATGCCTTGGTTTATTAGTTATTAAGATATTGTTATTTCTGAAGCCTTTATGATATTTTGATCTACACTTTACATGTAAGAAGAATTAAGACTAGAAGAAGTAATTATGCATTTTCAAAATATTAAAATGAACATTTAGCAGAATAATATCAAAACATGAACCACATACTTACCAAAATAACTATTTGGCAGGGTGAAGAATTATAAGGAACAAATCAGGCAATAAGACACCCCAGCAATAATTTTCACTCTTCAATCATGTGTTTTGGCACACTGTGTTGGCCTAGCGATAAGCCCAAAGCAGCACTGGGCTGGATCCAGTCCCGGCTCTCTCATGGATTAGTTATGGCACTTGGATAAGTCACTTACCCCATCTCTCTGCACTTTTCTCATTTACAAAGTGGAATAATGCTCACTCTGTCTACCTCATTATTAGGACATGATAGTACCACATGTGAGAATATAATATTTAGCATTCACAGTCAGAAATGCATCTCATTAGGTCTCCATTTAGTATGAGACTTATTAATCTCTGTTGCCATTCTGGCTTGCAGCTGTGTCCTGCAGTTTTCCTACAGTTGAAAGAAATGAACAGTTCAGAAAGTCTGAACTTGCAGTATGAAGTTAGTACCTATGGGTTAGTAAGTAGTTAACCTGAGTAGTCTATATCTATATGCAGTATGTCAATACATGTAAGGATATATAAATATATTAGACACATAATGTTTTTAACTCAATTGTTCTCAAAGTACCAGGCACTCCTCTGGATCCCTGACACTTTTGCAGGGTTCTTGCAAGGTCAAAGTTTTCTAATAGTAATGCTGAAATCTTGTTTATCATTTTCACTCTCTTTCTCTCTGATTGTATAGTGACGTTTACCAGAGGCCACAGCACATGTGGCATTGCAGGCAATTGGATACAGAAGCAGATCTGAGGATCCACCTGTCTACTACTACTATATATGAGTTGTAAAATGTAAAATGATGTTACTCTTCTCACTAAATCTGTGTGTATTTCTGCACAGTATCTTACTTTTAACTTCTAATACAGAAAACATCAATAAATACAGCCTACACAAACAAAAGTGTTCTGGAGTCCTTAATTTTAAGAAGTGAAGAGTTCCTGAGACTAAAAAGTTGGAGAACCACTGATTTAGATTATATTCTAATTCTGTCCTCATTAAAGAACTGGCAGAATTGGGTTTCCTATAAGAAGTGTTTATTTTCTGGTCCTATTTGGAGCTTCTTTACTGTAGTCCTCATTCTGCATTATCTTTAGGTTCTTTGTATATCCTTTTGATCTGGGTTGAAGTAGTTAGTTCCCTATAACAGGTGCAAAATATTTGATCACAAATGCAAAAATATTTCAGTCTCTTTATCTGTAAATGCTCTCTTGTCCAGCTGCATTTCCAAGGTGGTGATCTGCATTCTGCTAGTCTGTGTAATCTTTGCAATGCCCAGCGTATGCCTCCTTTCCATCTGCACTGTGATGTAGCACACAATTCATGCTGTCTCCTTAAGAACTGCACCAAGGTAATGGATGGGTTGTATGATCATTGACTTTTTGGAAGAAAGGAAATCACTTCCCAGGATATATGAACTGCAATAATGGCACTGCTCTGCAGAAATGATTGACTCCATAGTTTTCTCATATGTAAGTTCCTAACACATCCTGGCTGCTGCAATCCACAGCCTAGCATTTCACTCTGTGACCACACCTCATAGTTTGTAACATCTAGTATGAAATATGTAAAGCACCTAAGGACTACAAAGATATACTACTATAAACTAGGTTTATTTTGTTTTCTCTTTTTGCTTATGTATTTTTTTTCTTTAAACAGTGTTAGTATTTAAAGCTTGATTGCTTTGGTATGTTTTTTTCAAGTCTTTTGGTAGCTGCTATATATTTTGAATAATATTAATATCTACTTACTGAGCAGCAGATAATAATCTCTGCAATGGATCTTGTCCCACTTTTAACCAAACAGAACTGTGTCAGCCAGATTATGTAAAAGTTATTTCCCTCACAGACACCTTATTTGTTTATTTTTTGGCGTAATCACATAGGGCTTTGCATTAGAAGATGCTAACATATTTTAATAAAATATTTTGTCCAATAAAAGAGAATCTAGTAAGATCCCAATTTATGAATGATTTATGTACACAAACAGACGGCAGAGATCTGTTGGGAGGCAGTAGCCCAGGACTCTGTGGAGGGAGCCCCTCTTGGTTTTCCAACTGAGGATACTTAAACAGAGAGTAACTAGAATATTTCCTGTGTGCTGTTTTGGGGGGACCTGGGGTCCTGTAAAGCCTTAACTAGAGGCTCTGAAAGCTCGTAAGTGAAGGGAGTGATGCATACTACAGCCCCAACTTGGAGATTTCATGAGGAATGTATCACAATAAAAATTCTGAAGATCCCAGAGGACAGAAACAAGCTTAACTTTGTTTAGTCAATATTTCTTCAATTTCATTAGCCACCGACACATTTATGAAAGGACATATTTGAATATATCCATCTATTATATCAGGGCATCGTTTGGGAAATATAGACTTTGAGAAAATCCGTCTCTTTAGGAGTTAGAGAGAAATATCACATTTCTGATGCCTGCAAGTGTCCACCTTGTCCACCTGGAGCAAGGCTTCAGGTATCACCAAGCATGGGTTGATCTTGTATCCTTAGCTGGATAGATTTTCTGATGGGAAATGTGTTATCCACGTGGGTATGATTGGCTGAATTAGTGTCATTAGTACTCTACTGCAATCATGCGATGCGTTCTGTGAACTACTATGGGAGAAAATGTTCTGAGTTGCAAATCTGTCTACTTCATATTATATGCTTAAAATATAATCAGCAAACTTAGAGCTGACTGTCTTTATTTTTTACCTTACAGTTTGGAGATTCACTATAGTTTTGAAGTGTATTGAAGAACAAAGGAAATACTTTAGCAAAAGGAAGGGGCAGTTTAGAATGAAAAATAAATAAAAGCCTGAGAACATTTTTAGTTTAATATATGATTAAATTTGCATTACAAATGGCAAGCTCCTTATATATACCCTGCAGAGGAGTAATTCTCACCAACTGAAAATTACCTGGCTGTGTAACACTGCATTCATTTGCTGAGTCAAGTCTGTATGATGGAATATATCTGCTTGAACACACACAGCCTCTAGCACCCAGGAAAATAAACATTCATTCATTGCTAACTCTCTCTTCCAAATCTCCCACAAACAAAACTGGAACTTTAAAGCAATGAAATGCAAAGAGAATAGATGTGTGAAAATGCTGACTGTGTATAGAACTGATATTACATCTTAAATATAGCTGAGCTGCCAAGTGTCCCGAGGCATGCAGCAAGCAAAACATGTTAGCAAAAGAAATGAAACTCCAAAATCAACTTCAAAAGGTAGACTTAAAAAAAATGAACAGTCCCCAGACTGTGATGTTCCCCTTCCTGTGTCCATGCGTTCTCATTGTTCAGTTCCCACCTATGAGTGAGAATATGCAGTGTTTGGTTTTTTGTTCTTGCGATAGTTTACTGAGAATGATGATTTCCAATTTCATCCATGTCCCTACAAAGGACATGAACTCATCATTTTTTATGGCTGCATAGTATTCCATGGTGTATATGTGCCACATTTTCTTAATCCAGTCTATCACTGTTGGACATTTGGGTTGGTTTCAAGTCTTTGCTATTGTGAATAGTGCCGCAATAAACATACGTGTGCATGTGTCTTTATAGCACTCTGGGGACTGTTGTGGGATGGGGGGAGGGGGGAGGGATAGCTTTAGGAGATATACCTAATGCTAAATGACGAGTTAATGGGTGCAGCACACCAGCATGGCACATGTATACATATGTAACTAACCTGCACATTGTGCACATGTACCCTAAAACTTAAAGTATAATAATAATAAAAAAAGAACTCTCAAAAGCAGAATTTTAAATCATTTGCCCCAATAGCTTCAAACATAGAAAAATACCATATTAAAACATCCTTCTTTCAAAAAAAAAAATGAACAAAACTTTTGAAGCCTTTTCTATCTGAGTGGCCCCAGGGAATTGACTTATCCCAAATAGTTCAGCTGTGATAGTAATGACTCTTTTCTTGGGCAGCCCTATCAATTATTTGAATCTTGATTGCATGGTTTCTTTTTATAAAACCAACCTTGGAATTCTTCAAAAGTTTACCATCATTAGGGGAAAGTTCTAAATTTCTAAGGACCTTGACAGAAAAACTGATAAAGAAAATTTGTTATAGTAAATTGGAAATATGAATAAACATCCTCATAAGGAGGGAAGAATTGAGCAGTTTGGAGTAGTTGAGCTTGGTTACTTCTCCTAGATGAGCCTGGTACTTTCTTCAGATTCTTTATCTCTGTGTCCTCATTTTTCAAAAGGACATTCTAATTTTAGCCAATTGGAAAAATAGGAAAAAATAAATCACTTAGAAAAATATATAAAGGGTAGTATTTTATGCTTTCTAAGTTTTTTTTCTTTCTTTTTCCATTGCTTCTTTCTTTTCCTTTAGGGGTAGGTTTGAAGATATTTATTCTGGGAATTCTAATGGCATTAATTTTCAGTTCCAACTAGCCAAGTGATTTACAATAAGCATTTGTTAATACTAACATTTTAAAGTACATTCTCTAGTGATGGCAGTAGGGAACTACCTTCTGCATTCATTTCCACAATGAGTCATTTATTTTTATTTATTTGACCAGTTGCAGTTCCCTGTAAAGTGGATATACACATCTGATGGGCATATAACTTGATTACCTGGACCGTATTTTTATAATCCAGTATTATTCGTGGGGCTGCATAAAAATGCTACACCTGGACAAGGGTGTGCAATCACAGCACATCAGTGCCTCCATTCATAAAAGCTCTCCTACTCCATCTTTTGATATAGGATAGATTTGCAGTGAGCATGTCTTAATGCTCGTTTTAGCTATGTTTTTCCTTTCAGAAACACTACAAGGCTTGAAAGTCATTTATAATGAGTTACTCGCCTTCTTTGTAGGGAAGTATCTTCTTTTAGGTATACTTGATGAACTCAAAATGGAGTACATGCATGAGTCCCAAAGTCCTTTAATAGCAGCTCATTAGATGTTTGTTAGCAAAAATCACTGGAAGAAAACAAACATCTTTGTTTCATAGAAACATCTTGAACTACTTTACTATGCTTTTGGGTCATCAAGACTCCAAACATATTGTGTCAAACACTCTTTCTTCAACTTTGAAACCCATGTGGATAGCCAGGGAAAAGCAATCTGTATGTTTCTAATTAATTTACACTTAACTCATCAGAATGTTGTTTTCCAAGAGCTTTTTGATGTGTAAGACCCCTTATGAGCCTTTCAAATATGGCTTCTAAGCATTTTTCCTTTGAACCAGAAAGTCACTTTTTTTTTTTTCCTGAAGCAAATGGAATTCAATTCTCAAAAGGCTTAGTTTGGTTCAAAAAATTGTCAGACTCACACAATCTGACAAAACATGTTCTCCCACTTAAATGGATTAACTCATGCAGCAGACACTAGGAATTACAGGGCATTTCATATCATTAGGCATAGATTTACTTAAAATGGCCACAGTGTTAGTGAAATTCTTGTTTATTTAGCAATGCTCCTAGATAAAGTGACATTAAGTGCACTTATATGAGTGAGTATAGGTACTGCTGCAAGAAAATGCAAAGGACTTAAGAACATTTTATCTGAAAAGTGCACTTTGGTCTTTGCAGTGTATAGGCAAAGGGCTTATTCTAGTATTATCTCCCTGGTTTCAGTACAAAAGTCAGTGTTGTACACAGGAGACTCGTAGATTGATATCATTCAATACTATTTCTCTTACCATTTTATACAGAAGAGAGAAAAAGCAGTGATTACTATGGTGAAATATAATGATAGACCCAGAGCATAACTAATGTCACACATGTCATGTTTCATTATGTTTGCATAGTCCAACTGTGTTTGAGTATTGTATTTTTAATCTAAAGTCCTTCCTTGATATTGGTCTTACAAGCACATTTTTGCTTTCTTTCTAGTAGCCACTTGGTTTGAAATATTCACATTGATTTTCAAATTCATTGCATCATAATTACCTGACTTACTTTTTTCTATTCACTGTAGCAAAATTTTTGTTTAGAGGCTTCCCGTCAATCCTCATACTATGGAAAAATATTCCTAGAGCTTGCTTTAGCTATCTTCTCTATCTCCAGTATACAAGTATCTGTAGAAACTTAGATATGCCCATGTGATTTCTTCCATCATTTATATCTAAATTTCTCTCTTAATTCAGGTCCACATTAATTCATCATCCTCTCTATCTTCTGGTTAATCATTACCTATTTCAATTTTTTTTAGTATCTTAACATGCAATTTTAGATGTCAGACATGAGCTGTCTATTATTGAATTTTTGAGGTGTATACTCTTATGACACTAGAGCCAAATGAACAATTCCATGTAGTGCATACAAAACCATCTAAATATTACAAATTTCTATTACCAAGACAGTTTTCTTTATCTTTTTTCCAGACCAATTTTTGTTGTAAATAGCGTGAAAGCCAAGGCAATTTGAGCGTAATGTAAAGACAAACATAAAGTCTGTAGAATTCAAAATGCTTTTGTGTAAAAACAGGTATTGTATATATAACTTCTGAAAGTTTTTGATACGCTAGTTAGAACAGAACTCAAATTTCCATTTCTTAAGCTCAGAAACATTTTCATAGAAGCAATATCCCTGATTTCAGTATACACATGAAAATTTTAAAGTGAAAAAGCCACTGAGCCCATTATTGCCCTTGTCACTGAATCATTGGATGCTTGCTGTATCCATGTATTTCTTCGTGGGGAAGTTTGGAAAGTTTGGGCAATATGTGCATTCCACCTTCTGTGAGTTTATAATCCAAACTCCAGAATCCAATTTTCATCCTGCAAAGGACTAGAGAGTCGTATTTCCCAATTTTATTTTTAGGTTTCAGTGCCTGGCTTTTGAAACGAAGTTTAAAATGTCGTTGCAACAACCTTCAAAATAAGTGTACTTCTTTGATTTCTGATGTCCTTTCATATCTCTTGATGAGAGCTTGCTCTGAGAGAGCACTTTTATTTTTTTTTATTTTTTATTTTTTTTTATTTTTTTTTTATTTTTTTATTTTTTTATTTTTTCTTTTTTTTTTTTTCTTTTTCTTTTATTATTATTATTATTATTATTATTATACTTTAGGTTTTATGGTACATGTGCGCAATGTGCAGGTAAGTTACATATGTATACATGTGCCATGCTGGTGCGCTGCACCCACCAACTCGTCATCTAGCATTAGGTATATCTCCCAATGCTATCCCTCCCCCCTCCCCCCACCCCACAACAGTCCCCAAAGTGTGATGTTCCCCTTCCTGTGTCCATGTGTTCTCATTGTTCAATTCCCACCTATGAGTGAGAATATGCGGTGTTTGGTTTTTTGTTCTTGCGATAGTTTACTGAGAATGATGATTTCCAATTTCATCCATGTCCCTACAAAGGACGTGAACTCATCATTTTTTATGGCTGCATAGTATTCCATGGTGTATATGTGCCACATTTTCTTAATCCAGTCTATCATTGTTGGACATTTGGGTTGGTTCCAAGTCTTTGCTATTGTGAATAATGCCGCAATAAACATACGTGTGCATGTGTCTTTATAGCAGCATGATTTATAGTCCTTTGGGTATATACCCAGTAATGGGATGGCTGGGTCGAATGGAATTTCTAGTTCTAGATCCCTGAGGAATTGCCACACTGACTTCCACAAGGGTTGAACTAGTTTACAGTCCCACCAACAGTGTAAAAGTGTTCCTATTTCTCCACATCCTCTCCAGCACCTGTTGTTTCCTGACTTTTTAATGATTGCCATTCTAACTGGTGTGAGATGGTATCTCATTGTGGTTTTGATTTGCATTTCTCTGATGGCCAGTGATGGAGAGCACTTTTAAAGACATTACTATTCTTCCCCACTCTCCCACCCAGGAGAATTTAATTTTCAGGCAGCATCAGTAGTGAAAGATGAAGTGGCTCTGGCAGTTTCCTCTCAAGCCAGGACATTTAAATAGAGTAGTGCTTGTGTAGTTTGTAGCCGTATTCCCTGATGAGAGCCATAACAAACAGCTACAGCATATTTTCCACCAGTGGCAAGTTGCTATTGGGAACCACTCCATTCACTTGTGAATTATAAACACATTAGTTAGGATCAATTCTCGTACAGGGTAAAATTCAAAGTATTACCAAAGAACAAGGAGGTACTAAGTGATTACTTTCCAGCAGATCCAGTTTGACTATAGTTAGAATTCAGATGAATGGGACTTTTAGTGAAATAGAGAAGAGAGAGAGAGGAAGAAAAGAAAGTAACTTCTCAACACTTGATAATAAAGAAAAAACAATTTTTATTAGCTTTCAAATGGTTTCAATCTATGGTTACCTATTTATTTGGGTTGTCATTCTGTTTACATGGGGTGAGAAATTTGCCAAAATAAGATTTTAAACCATTCATCCCTGATGCAAATATTAACTCAGTAACTATATTTAAGCATACCAGAAATTGAATTGTTTTATGAAGTGATTAGAATCCCTTTCCACAGGTTAATAATCTTGTTTATTAATAGGAACAATTAATCTAGACCAGAATTCTACCCTCTAATTTGGCTATAGAAAGCATAAGTAAAATTGTATAAGATCAAAACCATCACATAAACTGATTTGAATTATCTGAGAGCCACGTTTGCCAAATGTACATTTAGTGAAGGGGGTGCCATGATTTCTGATGTCCTTTCCTTGAACTCAAGGGCAGGATGAGGACATGTTGCTGGAACCGCATACTTTCATTCAGGTCACAGTCTTTGGAAGGTCTTATAGGGTTTATAAGATTTTTCTCAGGTAGCAAAAAAGCTTCCCTATTGTGAAGGATCACCCATATGTTTAAGTGGGATACGGTGTTATACTTCCATAAGACAATTAACCATTTGTTGAGGTTTAAAAACCCTCTTGAGATTATTAGTTTGTTAGTGTTTTAGGCATAAAAGCATTATATCCCCAAACATGATATACTAAAGTTTGCTTTAAAGTGGAAATATATTCAAATACAAGTAGGTTGTTGGAGTTCCACAGCATGATAATTTTCATTTTTAAAATGGAAAATATCAAATATTTTAAATATTTTTGTGTTTATTTTTACCAAGGGAAAACCACTGTTAAAGCGAGGGGGCAGTTTGATGTCTAAAATGGAAAGGGTAAATTGCTGCTTTATCACATAAGGGTCTTTTGTAGGCTGGAAGTGAAAAATATTTTTAATTTAGAAGTAAATTTGGAGATCTGGGCATGCTCACTGTACATCACTTTAAAATTATTAAAGTAGTTTGATTTAATAGAGTGAATCATCTCAGGCTGAGATGTACTTCACTTTGCACTGCATAAGCTCAGATGTTAGAACGTGATCACTTCCCAGCTGAAGAGCTTATAAAAAATGTGAAGTACTCTAATAATTTTAAATTACTCTATATTGCACATTTTCAGGTCTCTGATCACCTCCAAATTCAAGTGCTTATAAAACTGCTCCCATAATTTTAAATTGCTATGTGCACAGTGATTTAAAATTGTGAGAGTGCTTCAAAGTTTTTTAATAAGTGCTTTAATTTAGAAGCAAGTTGAGCAATACTCCAGTATAACTTCAAGAAATTATCAAACTGATATAAAGATTTATCCTCTGGAAAGAAAATTACATTATGTATAAAAGGGTGTGGGCTTCAAATGAATATATATGGGGACGAAGGTACCCAGTGCTTGGGAACAATCAGTGAATGGAATGTAATAATAGGGTCCTGGAAGTTTGTTTTGCTAACTTTGCTGATTGCTGGCGTGAGGCTACAGTTCTTGTAACTCTAAAAGGAATTTCCATTCCTTTAAGGTGAAAAGATCGCATGTAGAGGACTTCACTCTCAATTCTCAACATTCTCAAGGATATTGTCACATTTCTCTTGAAACTATGGGAAAATGGGAAAATGTTATTGGTAGATGAGAGGAATCTTAGAAAAGGTGGAGGAAGGAAGGAGAAGGAGGGTAAGAAAAGGAGGAGAGAAAGGTGAAACAGGAAAAAGGGAGACTGGTAGGATAGGAAAGTTTATTGTCAAAGAGGTCTTTTCCCCACTTAGGGTGAGTAAGATAGCTTCTGGACCTCCCTGACTCATTCTTTAATTTCTCTTTTTTCAAAGGAAAAAATGGCATGTTTTAAAGTGCACTGATGGATGAATGAAATTGTTTTTCTTAAGAGAATTCCTGTTGTAAACCAATGGTTCTGCTCACTCTAGAGGAACACATAGATTTTGTTTTCTGGCTGTACACCACTGTTAGTACAATGCACCAGTCAATTTGATTTTAAACATGCTACTTTCCTACACAGATCTAGCATTATCCCACGTATTAGAGGGATAAAATATCTTGTGGTATGCCAGCTGCCAGCTTGCTGTTGGCCCTGTCTTCTCTTGTTTTTGATGCTGTTCTGATCCACATGGCTGTACGCTTCCACTGAGTCACATGGTTTGTCTGACTGCACTACCTGATATACCTGAAATATCAAACTGACAGGAACACAGGCGTCTGATAGATTTAATTAGAATTTTACAATGTCTTTGATTGATAACACTAAATTGAAATACATAAAAGATAAGGATATTCTTGTCAAGTTGTTGAAGACTTAGGATTTATAATAAATTGTGATTCATTGTACATTTTCAAATTTTGCTAACCACTCATAGCCTTATTGCTAAAGAAAAGACATTTACATTTTACTGAGGTGCAAATGAAATAAAAGGAAATTGACTACTTGTTTCAGCAATTCATGTTTCAATATGGGAAATGATATACATCATTAGATTCTAAGGCACAATAAATGGGCAAATATAAGTTGTTATTAAGCACATTGCTATAAATATTACTCATACAACAAAATCTTTGAAATAGTTTTTATCTCTATTTTTGGCTTTTATAACTGTTCCTTGGAAATAACACTATATTCCTGTATTTTCTAAATGTAGAAGGTTAGTCTTTGTCACTACAGAAAAACAAAAGTTTCTGCAACGTAACACCACATACAGATAAAAAGTAAGGAACAGAAAAGAAGTGTGAAATCTTGAAAAGGACTTTTCTTAAGACAGTTTATCATTTATCCTGTATCACCATTTTCTACAACTTTTCTAGAATTTTTAACACAAATTGAATTCTGTGTCCCCAGTAGAACACTCACTAGTGGCCTGGAAATGTAAGATACTCTGATTATGAAGCCTCAAAGAGAGACAGGAATTCCCTGGTTCCATTAAAGTTGTAGGTTTGCTTTCACTGCCATACTCTGCTTATCATTTCAGGCTAGAATTATCTCAATGTTTTTCTGCCTGGCATGATTTGTTTGTGTTTCTCCAGTCTCTATAAACACTAATTTTAAAAACCATGTGCAATTGTTTTGTTCTTGCTGGGGAAATGGAGGCAGTAGAGGGGGAAGGGCAGAAAGCGTCTCTTGCTTTTTCCTGAGTTAACCTGGGGCAGTGAATAAGATGTCTTTTTCTTACCATTGTCAATGAAAGACCATCCCTTTAACTGCCCAGCTTATTAGTCATATGCATTGCCCTAAGATACTGCCCTAAAGATCAATACCCTGATTTCCTTTCCATCTGCTCAGACCAAGATAATTAGGCTCTTTACTTTGTTTTGTATATAATGAAGGAGGCAACGAAGTGCTAGTAGAGAAAAAAGGCTATCTCCCTGTGGTAAATATATTGACATTTACAGACACCAACAGAGCACAACATGGAGAGAGTAATGAGAAATTTGACTGCTTTTCCCTCTTTCTCTGTTTCCTGGTTTAGAGCTGCTGCATCCCACAGTGAATTACTAGCTACAAAGAGAAGGGACTGCTCTGGGACTGACAATTGAGAACATTTACAATTAGCTGAATTGATTAACCTTTACAAATGCTGTTATTTTATGAGGTGTTTTTCTCAGCCCTGGTTGAACAGTATGCCTTATTGATTCAACATCCTCCTTTATGGAAGCCCTGATTTGTCTGCGACTCCACCAGTCATAACGCCTGCCTTGGTAATCACTTCTGCATGTTCCCGGGAAAACTTGACACGGGAGACTGATTGGCATTATGTAAATGGCGTCCACGCCTCCCTCTGAAGCCAGGGTGCAGACCTGCCTCTTCACATCCCTCTCCTGTGGCCGCACACACAAAGAATGCCAGCTTCTGTGCCAGCATCTCACTGACACTCAATTCACTGCCTTGCTAAAAATCCTTGGTTTTTATCCAGGTTTCTTTAAATAATTTGGGGTATGTATGTGTGTAAGGGCAGAAGATGGTGAAAAATTGTTAGAAAATAGAATTGTTTTTAGTTAGTTTTTTAAAGATTATAGACTGACTTTGAGTGTCACTCTGAGTAGTGATCCCAAAACCTATGACAAAAGGCATAGTCTTTAGAATAAATTTCTTTCAAAGAAGCTCTGTGCTCAGAAATAATAAAAATCACCTAGAAATGGCTGCCTTCCCTCCTTAATTCTCCATCAAACTATATGAATACAAAGTAAATACCATTTGGTTTAGTCTCTTTTCTTGTTTGCTTCTGTCCCCACTTTTTTCCTTCTATCTTTCCTTTTTTCTTCATTTCAATGGGTAAATTTTTGTGATTTAAAAAATAAAATGACTGCCAGCTTGAAGTACTACAGGGCACGTCCATCATTTGTCCCACCAGTGTCTCTTGAACACTTCCTGCCCCCAAGACTGGCTGCATGATTTGTAGAGTCCAGGGCCAAATGGAAATGTAGAGCCCCTTATTCACATAAACTAGTAACATTTTCTAAATAGTAACAGCAGAGCATTAGACTTGACTTAGATTGCTACTAAGCATGAGGAATGTGTGATTTTGCATGTCACATATCCAGGAAGCCACCCTTGCCTTCGCCTTGGCTTTTTGTGAAAAGATGGGGAGGCATAGGCCTGAGGTAGTAGTATTTGTCTTCTTTCCCAACTTGAACTTAATGTTGAACCTGGTTTATTCTGGATAATGCTGAATTGCATATGCTTGTTTCTCACTTGAACTGCTGCTTAGTTGGGTCTGAACTAAGAACATCAAACTTGCTTGCATCTTCTGCAGGGTGAGAGAATCAAAATTAGACTGCAGTGACTTGAAACACTTTTATCCATGCCAGTTATGAGATTGGTGTGTTTGTCACTTTGTGTATCCAGTTATGGCTGAAGAAAGTTTGTTTTGCTTTGTGAGATCAAACTGAATATTTGGCTTGATGCATGTGCAAATATATGTACATTTAATCTACTGTAATAAATATACATATTCAAATGCATCAGATATTTTACACATATGTGCATAAAAGAGTTGAGTTTATGGCATTCCAAGACACAGACGAACAATGATGGAAGACAGCCATTTTTTAAAATGAAGTATTGATGCAATTTTAAAGAAAAAAAATCAGGGAGCTGCTCTAACAAAGTCTGCAGCATTCACAGCATGACAAACAAATTAGAAAACAGCAGATGCAGCACAAATTAAGATGTATTTAGCACAGCAGCCCATCAGATGTGTGAACGTCTTTTGTAACTCAGCATTGCAAGGTTGATGTATTGCACTTTAGACAGCTGATAATGAACCCTCCTAGCAATTAGAAGTAGAAATACCGAGGAGTCAAAATTGTGCTGTTCCCAGTGGGTCAAAAAATGGAAACAACCCATGTGAAACCTATTTCTTTATGTGCTTGCAAACAAAGAAAACATTTCAATTTATATACTGGTATATTTGAATTTCTCTTGCCTTTAAAAAATTCCTACTTCATTTTAATTACCATCTGACTCTAAAGTGTCATTAAATAAGTATGAATTCTGTTGCAGTTACACACGTTTTATGACCAATACAATGTCTTTCTTTTATGGGATGCATTATTTAGTAATCTTACATTAAGACAATAACTTCAATCATTATGCCTTCAAATAGCAATAAGCATGGTAATGGCTTTGCTGAGCTGCTTCCTGGCTCTATCATTGTGTTTTCCCTTTAATATTAGAGCATTGTTTTTATTTTTATCCAAAGAGTGTGTTCCATCCCCTACCCCCATTTTCTGTTTTCTGAGAGTGGAAGCACCTTTGCAGTAGGGAATAAAACATCAAAGTCCATCTAATAGGCAAAATTCTGCTCCAACCCAGTGTCAAGACTAATGATGCACTGATAATGTTAGCTTTTTTTTTTTTTTTTAAAATCAATGTTTGTTTTAAGCAAGTCTATCCTATCCTTCCAGGAGGGAGAAGTGCCTGGTAGTCACTCTGTAGAATTCGCGGTAGTCACTCTGTAGAATTCGCAGTAGTCCAACGTCCTGTCAAGTATGGGTTTTGACAAACTTAGAGAGCTTGAGGGAACTCATTGGAGAATAAGCCAAACAGCATAAAGATAGAAAGACAACAAATAAGAAAAAGAAACCTAATTGGTATATTCTGCCTAGGAAAGAGATATCTGACAGGTGATTTAAAGTCTGCCCCTCCCTACATGAAAAAGCTTACATCATTCTGATATTCATTGGTGTTAAAGAAGTCAGCATTGTACGTACCATTTTCTTTTGAATCTGTTTCCTGCTATTCTGTTGTTGCAATCTGTATCCTTAATCCCAGGCTTCTAAAGAGCAACCTTCCAGTGTCAAATTCTGTGTGAAGTCCAGAGGATCATGAGAGTGAATTGAAACATTACATTCACGTTTCTGTGAGACAGAATGTCAAAAATGTCAAAGTGCATGTGCTGATTGGTCACATGAACACAAAGAACAGAATTTATTTGATAAGGTGGCAGCCTTTCCTACTACTTGGAAAGGGGTTCATACAGTGTTGTCCTGGGTTTCCACTGTAATGTAAAGGAAAACTTTAACAATCTCAGAAGGCCTTAACGTCCTGCCGATGAAAGGGGAGATTGTCCTCAACTTCTTTGCAGCAAAACCCAATTAGGTGGCACCAACCTAGGCTTCCAAATGTGAAACCAGCCCAGTTGTTCCATAGAACTGATGTTTTTGGTTTCTTTGAATAAACATAGAAATTTATCCTTCCAGTGTTAAAACTTAAGAAAGTTATATTTGTCTTATCTGATTTCCTTTCTCAGGAAACCAACCATCAGGCCTCCCACGTAGTAGCAAGAAACTGAAACTTACCAGATCATCATATCTGGACAATGAGATGCCAGACCCCTCACCCATCATGACTACCTTAACTAATCACCTGCTTCCTGTTGACCAGCTCCTCTTCCTTACCCCTCCCTAATTCCTGTTTTCCCACACATGATTACATTTCTTTCCTGCTATATAAACTCCTAATTTTAGTCAGGGAGATGGATTTGAGACTGATCTCCCATCTTCTTGGCTGCAGCACTTGATTAAGCCTTTGTCCATGGCAATACTCATGGTCTCAGTAATTGGCTTTCTGTGTAGTGAGCAGTAGGACCTAGAACAACCGCTGGCATTTCAGTTACAAACGGAGCAGCAAATCTACAAAACGAAAGGTGTTAGAATCTGTATCATAAGTCTGGAGAGGACCTGGGAGAATCTTCTGCTGATGATTCCTGTCCTTACTGCCACTGAAACCCCAGCTGATGTCAGTGTCATATCTTCTAGGAATACTGGCCATGGGCTGTGCTGAAGTTTCCAGCTGCCACTGGGGCCACTTCTCTGAGGGGCTCTTCACTCCAGTACCCTTAACTAACCATATCTAGGCAACCTTATTGGAGCCGCGTCTGCCTGAGGTTATTGATCCTAGGGCTATCAGCCTCTTGGAGATGTATCTTATGTTAACCTGGCTACGAATGCTCTGTGTAACACAGATTCTCCCTTGCACTTGTAGATGTTGCCATCCCACGCAACCACAAGGGAGCTCACTTAGTGGTTCTGATGGTGGATGCTGGCCTAGGAAGTTCTACACATGTGTGGCACTATCTCCCGTCAACATGCATGGGAGGTCAGACCTGATCTCTGCCTCTGCAGAGATCCTGAAGGGATTGAAAAGAACAGTCAGGTGCTCAAAAGGCTGTAATCAAGGAGGACCTTCAGGGTGAATGGACTGCTCCAGTTCGTGAGTTCACTGCTTCCCAGCTCAAGGTAACAGATGAATCTGAAGGCTTGTAGGTGCCTTCTGTGCCTATTCAGCTGGTCCCTTCTGAAGACTGGAGCACTCAGCCTGCCACTGAATCCTGGTCTGTTATCCTGCTCAGGCCACTGAATGATAAGACCAACCATTGAGAGGGCTAAAGCTGTTATTCCACAAGCTTTTAAAGAGCAAGTGAAGCAGAGAGGATTAGAAATCATGTGGCCCAGTTGAGAGGCCATGAACTAGCAGGGTATAGACTGGAATAGGTCTGAAGATGTTTAATTTTCTTTTCAGTGTTTAAAAATTGATGCAACTCTTTTAAAATCAGGACATTTCAGCAAAGATTTGGATTTCAGCTTTTTGATGTCAGCTAACAATGGGCCTGCGCCCACATGACCATGGTGAGGGGCCTGCTGTCTTTAGGTGGTCTGGCACTCTCCAAGTTTCCAGAGTCCTACAGTCCCTATTGCCCACTCTTACTGATCTGGCCCATTAGTTGTTACTTATCATTCTGCTTGCACTGTTGGTTTTCTCAGACCTGAGAAACTATTCCTTCTTAACTGATTTCTTTATTCATGTTACCTGTTCAGCCCTTATGGGCATTTGTGTTTATGGCCCCAGCTGTTCTTAGTATCTTCATTTATGTAATCAGAGGGATAAATTAGTAGATCTTTTTCAAATCAAACATTCTGTGATTTAATTGTCTCTTTGTATAAGCTGGCGTAAGGAAAAAATGGATTAACTAGAATAAGGAGAGATTTGTGATGAGCTTGAGAGAGAACTGCTAGAAGAAAATGTGAAACATTATCTTCTATTTCCTCATGGAGATTTTGAACGCTCCTTATTCTTAAGAAAAAGAATGATAATTGCTTACATCTGTACAATGCCTTAGTACTTTTGAAAGTGCTGTCACATAAAATAGCTTATTTGAGCCCACTTTTTGAAACTCTTTTTTTTTTTTTTTTTTAAGAAAAGGATGTGGATGGCAGGTGATAGATAATACCATCTAGGATGAACATCAGCTAGGGGTGTGGGGAGTAAATTAAGGACCTCAGTGTGGTTTCTTCCGGCTGTGTAATTCTGTTTTTCATCAGGGTAATGGCCTTTTAAAAAAGAGTCATAAATACACTGTCAAGGAACAAGGCTATTGGAATGACTCTGGTTCACTCTTCTTGGACTGATTTATGGTATCAGGAATCACCCAGCTTATTACAACTATTTTTATTTCAGTATTTTCAGTCTAAAGCATACCACGGTGTTTAGAAATAGCTGGAGAGACTTGGATAATTTTTGTTAAGCCAGGTCTCTGATAAGCGTCACCACACCTGTAGAAGTCATTTGACAGATTTTGCTTTTCTCCATCGTTCAACTTAGTTTGGATTTGTAAGGTGAATGATGTCAGGATGAGTATCCAACCTGCAAAGGCACTGTGAGGACTGGCCTCAAATTTTGGAAGCCTGTGTCCTGAGCTTGCCATTTATCCATTGTGTGACTTTTGCTTATCTATAAAACAGGATTACATCAGCAGAACCTAGCCTCTCTTGTGTGCACATGGGAGGGCATGTGGACCCAAATGGCTTTTGTTCCTTTCCTCCCACAATTGTAGTAACTGCTCATTCTCAGAACTGTTGAAGAGAAGAAATGTTTTATAGCTCCCTTAAGGTAGAAGTGTTTGGCCACAGTTGCTGATATTACATTCAGAGTCAACATTCAATGATTATTCAAGCTTCTAGGAAGTTGCTTGATCAGACAGAGGTGGTGGGTGCAACTAGATTCAAAGATAATGTGGTGCACAGCTATGAGCTAGGTAGTGGATATCCTGGCTTCCTCTGTCTCTTCATGTCTTCCCTGCAGTGGTGATCATATATCTAATTGTCCAAAGTCATTTGTTCCCCTAGGTCTCAGAATTTTGTCCCCTTAAAATAGTCTTTCCCTCCAGGTCCTAGCCCATCTGCTTCTTCCACCAAAATTGAAATGCCCCATTCCCTAGCTCTACTTGATAATCTGATACAGTAGTTTATGAGTAGGTATTAATTGTTAATGTTAAACAAAAACTTATTATAATGCCCCTCTATTCCATTTGCATTCTAATCAGGGGCATCTACAACCACAATACACAAACACATGATCATTATCACTAACGATAGCATTACCAGTACCAAATTGTTGATGGGAAAAGTTTTTGGGGGCTGGGTCAACAGTCATTCCAACAGTCAGCATAAGGCTGATGAAGAAAGTAAAACTATAGGATAATGCAGAACACTGCAGTATTAATGACTTTCAAAATGCCCTCCTTAGCCCTCACAGGTGAAATCTCCTGGAGTAGCAACTTTTAATAGGAAGACCCTAGGTTTCTTCTTTGTGCATGCACAGTGCCCATGTTAGATAGTTGTATCATTAGGAAAGGTCTTGACCTGTTTTAGGAAATTCTTTGCTGGAGTTTTGGGGATGAAGGAGAAGCAAACATTGTAGGAGTCACTTTATAATAATGAACAGTCAGGTACTAAGCCCACAGCATTATAAGTTAGGAGAAAATAAACCTAATCATTTCTGGATGACTGGACATCATTTTATTGAATCCTGGAAAGAAAGTGAAACCTGTTGTGTGGTTTGGGAGCACATTTTTAGAGTAATTTTTTTAAACGATAAGCAAAATTTGCCCTGTTAAACGCTAGTTAATATTCTTTACCTTATTTAACATTCAAACTATAGCATTTGACCTTCGTTTTCATGCTGTGTAATATTGGTAGTTATTAACAGTCATCATTTGATATGATAGTTTTAAAATTACACAAGATTGCTAGGCAAAGGGCTCTGATTGCCTTTAATCAAGAAGTGAGGAGTATTCTCTCTGGGCAAATGAGATACCTCTTTAGGACTTTAAAGAGGGAAAATTAATCAGACTGTTTTATTGTTTTGCTTTACTTTTAGGTGTTTTTCCCCCCTTCTTTGGCTTATCTGTTTATCAATATATAATGTCCAATGAAAGGAAACATAAAATACAACTGCATTTTATTTAAAGGAAAAGATCCTCTGGACATGAAATCATTTCCAGATAAAGGTAAAATACTATTATTTCTTTGTTCAAATAAGTATTTTCTGTTCATGCTCAGTTCATTCTGTGCTTTTATCTTTCTGTGGAATGTGTTCTCTATTACCATCTAGTGAACACAGGCTTTTATATGCATTGTATAATTATAAAAGTGTGATACTAAGTTTAATAGGCAAATTTCTAACCGAACAATGACATTTATAGAGCAGACTTTCTGCTAACAATGCTGGAGCTTACTTTCCTTCTTGGGGAAATGCTGGGTTAATTAAACATGGGGATTTAAAACTTTACTCTTTTTGTATTATGGCAATTTTTTAAACAAACAATTATTTTTCTATGTGTCTTAAATACAATGGATATTCTATAATGATAAGTTCTAACATTAGCTTAAGTTAAAGTTTATAACATCTTTGCATAACTTATTTCTTTTAATCATCACAGCCCTGTAAATTGAATAGTATTACCCCATTTTATAGATAAAAACATGAGTTTCACAAATATTATGTCATTTAATTAACATCAAATATATAGTAACTGATACATTTGATACTTGATCATCAATTTCTAATGTCAGTCCTGGAATACTGGGGGACTCATTTCTTGTTTTTCTTTCTAGTATTACAAGCCCATCCGTTAATGCAAATTTTTTTCTTTTGAAAACTTGGTTTTTAATTTTTTCCTCTCTGTTGCCTAAAAAGACCACTGAAACTTGGATATTCTTTTTTCACCATCTCCTTTTTCAAAATTACCCTTTCTCTGCTTTACAAAAGAGGGGCCTGATTCTTATCTATCCTGAATCTTACTCTGTCGTGCCCCAGGACACAAAGTCTACCTCTCATCCCTGACAAAGAAACAGTTCTTAAATGCATTCTTTTGGGAAAAAGATTCATAAAGCAAAACAGAGAAATTTCTAAAGGACTATTAAAGGAATCCTTCAGAAGGAGGGGCCTTATTTCATCCAGACAATAAACTTGAGTCAAGGAACTATTGCTGAATATTGTAGGAAACCAAAATATGCTTCCCCAAAGAAAGTGTTGAGCTGAAGACAAGAAGAGATGCAGGAGAGATCTGTCCTTCCTCTATTTGCTTAAAAGCAGGGCATAGATTTACACAGACAAAAAGGTACTATGTCCCCTACCCCTACCAGGGAGAGCAAAGGTTAGCCAATGAAGACAACAGCTTTAGATCCTTTATCAGCCTTGCGGTGATACCAGAGAAATTCATATTACCAAGCTTTACTAACTAACCTTTATCTGCCATTGGTTTGCCTTCCGTTCAATTTGCCGCCTGTAAAGACTCCAAGCCCTTTTCCTTTGTTTTCTCACTTCTCTAAAAATGTACTGTTCTTTGTTGAAGATGCTGTATAAGCTGGAATTCAAATCAGCTTATACAGTTCTCTTAGAGAACTGCTCATTCTCGACTATCTCTTGTATTTACATGAGATATACATGTTAACGAACTTCTGTTTTTTCTCTTGTTAATACATCTTTTTGTAACAGAGGTCCATTCCAATTACAAACCTATAAGGGTTATTTTTTCCCCTACGCTTTCTGTCTGTCTCTCTCTCCATCTATATACCTATATTTATCCATCTTATCTATCTATCCCTACCTTTGTCTGTCTATATATCTTAGAATTATAATTTAGTCAGCCTTTTTTGTTTTTACAGTAGGTATTACTTAATAATGTGGATTAAGTCTTCCTGTTAGTGAGAGGTGACAGCGTGCTGGCAGTCCTCACAGCCCTCGATCGCTCTCGGCACCTCCTCTGCCTGGGCTACCATTTTGGTGGCACTTGAGGAGCCCTTCAGCCCACCGCTGCACTGTGGGAGCCCCTTTCTGGGCTGGCCAAGGCCGGAGCCCACTCCCTCAGCTTGTAGGGAGACGTGGAGGAGAGGCGCCGAGCGGGAACCGGGGTTGCGTGCCTTCGCTTGCGGGCCAGCTAGAGTTCCGGGTGGGTGTGAGCTTGGCAGGCCCCGCACTCGGAGCAGCCGGCCGGCCCTGCCGGCCCGGGGCAATGAGGGACTTAGCACCCAGGCCAGCAGCTGCGGAGGGTATACTGGGTCCCCCAGCAGTGCCAGCCCACCGGCGCTGCGCTTGATTTCTCACCGGCCCTTAGCTGCCTTCCCTCGGGGCAGGCCTCGGGACTGCAGCCTGTCATGCCTGAGCCTTCCCTGCCTCCATGGGTTCCTGTGTAGCCCGAGCCTCCCCGACGAGCACCGCCCCCTGCTCCATGGCGCCCAGTCCCATCGACCACCCAAGGGCTGAGTGCGAGCGCATGGCGCGGGACTGGCAGGCAGCTCCACCAGCAGCCCAGGTGAGGGATCCACTAGGTGAAGCCAGCTGGGCTCCTGAGTCTGGTGAGGACGTGGAGAGTCTTTATATCTAGCTCAGGGATTGTAAACACACCAATTGGCACTCAGTATCTAGCTCAAATTTTGTAAACACACCAATCAGCACCCTGTGTTTAGCTCAAGGTTTCTGAGTGCACCAATCGACACTCTGTATCTAGCTGCTCTGGTGGAGCCTTGGAGAACCTTTATGTCTAGCTCAGGGATTGTAAACACACCAATCAGCACTCTGTATCTAGCTCAAGGATTGTAAACACACCAATCAGCACTCTGTGTTTAGCTCAAGGTTTGTGAGTGCACCAATCGACACTCTGTATCTAGCTTCTCTGGTGGGGCCTTGGAGAACCTGTGTGTCCAAACTCTGTATCTAACTAATCTGATGGGGAGGTAGAGAACCTTTGTATCTAGCTCAGGGATTGTAAACACACCAATCAGCACCCTTTCAAAACAGGCCACTTGGCTCTACCAATCAACAGGATGTGGGTGGGGCCAGATAAGAGAATAAAAGCAGGCTGCCCGAGCCAGCATTGGCAACCCGCTCGGGTCCCCTTCCACACTGTGGAAGCTTTGTTCTTTCGCTGTTTGCAATAAATCTTGCTACTGCTCACTCTTCGGGTCCACGCTGCTTTTATGAGCTGTAACACTCACCGTGAAGGATCTGCAGCTTCACTCCTGAACCCAGCAAGACCACAAGCCCACCAGGAGGAACGAACAACTCCAGATGCGCTGCCTTAGAGCTATGACACTCACCGCAAAGGTCTGCAGCTTCACTCCTGAGCCAGCGAGACTACGAACCCACCAGAAGGAAAAAACTCCGAACACATCCGAACATCAGAAGGAACAAACTGCAGACACGCCACCTTAAGAGCTGTAACACTCACCGCGAGGGTCCACGGCTTCATTCTTGAAGTCAGTGAGACCAAGAACCCACCAATTCCGGACACGTTAGGTTATATGGTCAATATTTTCTGAAAATTGAATGAGCTACATCAATAGTTCTAAGATTTTGTGAAACTATGTTTAAAGCATGTAAGCAAATTATAATTGTGTCAGAAATTTTATCTTTTGCAAATAAACTTATAAGTGTATAATTGATAAAATATATATAACAATCTCTAAATTATAATTATGATAATCCCATGGTTCAGGAGAAACTTATGAAAAAATATTTTGTTGTCAACAATGTTCAAGTATATAGTCTTTCAAGGGTGTATGCAAGCAAGAGTGTAAAACCCTTTGTTCTTGGAAGGTTACTTCTGTGGCAAAGGAGAAACCTCTGAGGGATCAAGAACCACAAAAGAATAACTTAACCAAAATTTGGCAAGTTGAAGGATTTACCTACTAACTCTCATCCCTGATAGGTTGAGGGTTGCTACTGAGGGTGTTACATCTCCAACAATATTGGGTTGCCCCGTGCTTGGACTGAACAGTCTCCAATGGCACTAGAGAAAGGCTTCAGGCAGACCAAAGAATCAGAGGTGGAATCTACTAGCATGTAGGGAACTGTCCATTGTAGCAATGGACAATGAACTCAGAGATGTGAACTCAGAGATGGACTGAAGAGACATGGAGCATGGAATCAAAGGTATCTTGCACTACTCATGCTGCACATTGAATCCTCTCTACTACTCACATTTGATGGTGGTTGCTGACCACAGTTTCTAGAAATGACTTCAAACAGGAAGTTCAATGAAACAAGCAGTAGTTTCAGCTGCTGCAGATGGTTCCCAGGCCATAATTGCTATACATTGTTTCCTTCCTGTACCACGCAATCTAGATGCCCTCACCTTCTGCTAGCACCCCTTCTGCTGGTCTTGATTGCTTATCTAGCAAGTAAGCAAACTTCACTCCTGAGCTCTCAAGACCCATGGATACCCTACCCTTGTTAGGCTGTGGTTGGTGCAATTCCACATTTATTTTTATAATCAGGTCCTCCACATGAAGTTGAAGGAAATATGTACTGTTTGAATTTCTCTATTGGAAGAATTTCCTCTCACTACTGTCCTTTAGTGTCACCTCTGGAACAGTGCTATAATATGACCACAGTTCATTCTTGGCTTATAGGAAAAATTTGAGTCGACCTATCTATGAAAAAGACCCATAAGTTTTCTCCCACAAGGCCCTAAGTGTGAACTGAGGGAGATGCATCAGTGCAAAAGAAGTAGATGATATAATATTCTGGTCCATTTGCATAAATTACTTGTCCCTTTACACCTGCTTGGATATGATCCTGAATGTACCATTTCCACGGAGTTACTACTGGAAGTTATTACTATAATTGCCTGACCTTATAATGTGGGATCTGACAATACCCACCTTACAGTGACACCTTCAGTCTTACAGCTACTTAATATCTCATGGTTAGACGGTCTCTTTCAGGACCTAGAAGTATGACAGGATCTGTTATTTAAATAGTATTTTTCTGCAGCAGGGGGCATGGCCTTGCTCTAGCACCGTCAAGGTCTGTGCTTTAACTCTCTTTGGGGTTTCCTAGTGACAGTACACAGCCCTAATCTACCAAGTTGTTTCTAGTATCACTGGATCTACCGGGGCTGTGATGATTAATATTAAGTGTCAACTTGATTGGATTGAAGGATGCAAAGCATTGGTTTTGTGTACATCTGAGTGTTTCTGGGAGTTGCTGGAAGAGATTAACATTTGAATCAGTGCACTGGAGAGGAAAGCCCAGTCTTAGGAAGACCCCCACTGCCAATGTGGGTGGGCACCATTCAGTCAGCTGCCAGTGCAGCTAGAAAGGCAGGCAGAAGAAGGTGGAAGAAGCTGACTTACTGAGTCTTCGGGGTTTCATCATTCTCTCATGCTGGATGCTTCTTGCCTTCGAACATCAGACTCCAAGTTCTTTGGCCCTTGGACTCTTGGACTTACACCAGTGGTTTGAGAGGGGCTCTTGGCCTTCAGCCACAGACTGAAAGCTACACTGTCAGCTTCCCTACTTTTGAGGTTTTGGGTTTTGAACTGAGACACTGCTGGCTCCCTGCTCCTCAGCTTGCAGACAGCCTATCATGGGACTTTGTGAGTCAGTTCTCCTTAATAAACTACTTTTCATATATACATATATCCTATTAGTTCTTTCCCTCTAGAGAACCCTGACTAATACAGGGATGCATGGTCAAGGTCAACAGATGGGCTGTATCAGAGTCTAGACCAGCTACCAAGCACTCTCTTGTTCTGGGCCCCACACAAAACTTATAGACCAATCAAATGGATTGTGGAGTGTTGAATCAAGTATGAACTGGCTGAATGTATTAGTTTTCTCTTGCTTCATAACAAACTACCATGAATTTAGCAGCTTTCAATACCTATTTATTATTATCTTACAGTTTCTGTGGGTCAGGAATCTAGGTACAAGTGAACTGGGTCCTCTGCTCAGGCTGCCAGTGCAGCTAGGAAAGCAGGCAGAAGAAGGTGGAAGAAACTGACTTGCTGAGTATTCTGGCACAGGTGAAGTGGGTCCGCTGCTTAGGATCTCATCACGCTGAAATCAAGGCATTGGCTGGGGCTGACTCAGATCTGGGTTAATGAGGGATCATGATTTTATACTGTCATGATAGATGTCAGCCTTCTATTTACCATCTCTTGACTTTTGTCAGATGTATAAGTCAACAGTGCTTCCTATCTTCCCTCTGGTGACATAATCATCTGTTACCCACTGCCACAGATCTCAGCCAAGATTCTCTGGTTGTCATTCTTACTGTTGCTTATAAAAATTACATGTACATGTACCTGATGTTTAGCTTTCAACACCCTGCTTTTGCTATTCCAGACTCCTATCATCCACATGTTACTAGGGATTTCAGTTTCTTGACAGCATCTTTTTTCCATGTACCCTGGACTAGAGGGGACAGCTACCTTTAAGCTGCTCTTATGATACTGGTGCCATCTCACTTTCTTTACTGAAGGGAATAATTTCTGGCTTATTCCAAAGTTCACAGTAGGCTGCTTTTCTGGTCTAATGTAGTAAATCTCATTGTGATATCCATTAAATAAGTATATTTATGCAAGGAATTGGTTAACATGATTATGAGAGCTGGCAAGACAAGTCTGAAATCTGTAGGGGAGGCTGTTAAGAAGGGCAGGCTGGAACCCTTGGGCACAGGCTGGAGCTGCTGTCCACAGGTGGAATTTCTTCTACTTCAGAGAAGCCTCAACTCTACTCTTAAGTCCTTAAAACTGATTCAGGCCTACCTAGATGATCTAAGAGAATCTTCCCTACTTAGACTCAACTGATTATGCACTTTAATTAAATACCTTTGCAGAAACACCTAGTTTAGTGGTTGATTGAATAACTGGGTACTATAGCTAAGTCAACCCAAAACTGATCATTATGGAGAACCAATGAAGAAGCAAAGAAACATGGTGGGGCTCACACAGATGAGGCAAAACCTGGCACTTACTTTCTTTTCTGTTCTGAAAAGAAAGTGCTAGTTTTAGCCATATACTCACACTCGACTTTTATATGCATTTTAAGCCTATCCATTTGTAAGTGTAGTTCTACTGGTAATATAGAATTGGCCTAGTTAGACTGATCATCACCTCCCTATGGAAGAACTAATTTGGGAAAATTAGAATGGTTTTCCCACCTGTCTGCTCCAGGTTTCCATATATGTAATTTCTTTTAGTCAATCAAATTTATTGTAAAAAAAAAAAGGCCAAATTTATTGTAAACTAGAGGTATAGCCAATCCCTCTTCTACCCAGAGAATCAGTAAGGCTGATTCAGAAGGCCCTTCACTTCCAGGTATGTGATTTCTTCTCAGGATACACAGCTCTCATATAATTGCATGGGATCAGTAATGAACTGGGGAGTTCTGGCTTGCAAGAAATGCTTGTCTCTGCTGTCCAATAAAGTGTATCATAGCAAGATATTCATTAACTGTAAAGCTACATTATATTTTGGTTGAAAATTCTCTTTCTGTTCCATTATATTTCATTCCAGGCTATGTTGTCTAACATAGCATAATTGAACAGGTCATACAATTAGTGATTTACAATTTTACGCTCCTCACTCATTCTCAACAATTCCCTAAACCCCTCAAACTCAAACAAAATGAATACAGTATATTCTACTAACTTTCCCTAAAGATATTAAATCCAAAAAATGGAATCACTTATCTCATTGAAATTAGATGTTTACTGATGTTCAAGTGTGAAAATCTTCCCAAGTTTTCTTTTCTGTGCAGTCTTAAACAAGAACATTCACTCAAGTGCCTAATTCATGACTAAATTCCTTCTTCAGTAGTTGAAGCCTGACTTGTCCTTCTCCCACTGGATATGGTGTAGATCCTTCATGATTTCCAAAACTGGTCTCATCTGTTGCTGGGTCATCAATCTGTGCAGTGATTTAAAGTTCCTAAAGTTTAGGAAGATATATAGTATCTCATAGTAGCCTCACATTCACAAAATGTAGAACACAAAAATCTTCAGCACTATAGCAGTTATGCCAAATAAAAAATGATATTCTTAAAATCCAGTGTGTTTTATAGACCATCATTGTAATTGTCAACCATAGGCCATACTTTGGTCTTAGGAAGATTGTAAAATATACAATATAGGGAACTCCCTCATCAGCTGTTTGAAAAACTATGATTCTCTTTTCCCTGGAGAAAAAAAAGCTCATCCACAAATACTATGTCTTCTTTCCTCTTAGAAAGTGGTATTTAAACCATTTGTCTCTACTTGTAAAGTGGAGCTCCTGGGTCAATCCTGATGTTCTTTCTGAGTTCTTGGAACCCCAATCAAGTGACAAAAGGAGAAACTAGGGAAAAATAACTCAGTACCAGGAAGCAGTGAAACAATAAAAGGGAAGTATAAAGCACGCAGGAACTGACATACATAGCTATTATTAACAATAAAAAAGCCATGTATTTTGAAATTAAAGACAAATGAATAAATCTATAGGTCAAATGAGGAATTATAATGGAAATTAAAAATCTATAAACTCAAATAGCAATTAAATACTACCTATAAAACTTACAGGATAACTAGAGTGGTATTGGAGAAGAACTTATATCCTTAAATGTTTATATTGGAAAAAAAGAAAGGCTAAAAACTACCGACTTTGGAATTTAAGAGGTCAAAAAAAATAAGAATAGAGAAAATAGAAAAGATGAGCTAGTAAAGAAAAAAAATCAGATATTAAAAAAATGTTATGTTGGAGAGGATTAAAAAGACGGTGAATTCTTGAAAACTTTGTTAAAGTGACCCCAAGAAGCCACAAATAAACTAGAACTGAAAAGAGTAACTGCAGAGTCAAGTGGATATTAAACAAGTAAAGAATTCTACAGTTAATTCCAAAAATTTTGAATTAAATAATAGCCCAGAGGTTTTGATAGGTTGTGTTACTGTTATTGTTCAGCTCAAAGCATTTTTAAATTTTCATTTTCATTTCATTGTTGACCCAATGATTATTCAGGAACAGGTTATTTAATTTCCATGTATTTGCATGGTTTTGAGGATTCTTTTTGGAGTTGATTTCCAATTTTATTCCACTGTGGTCTGAGAGAATACTTGATACAATTTTGATTTTCTTAAATTTACTAAGACTTGTTTTGTGGCCTATCATACATTCTATCTTGGAGAATGTTCCATGTGCCGATGAATAGGAATGTATATTCTGTAGTTGTTGGGCAGAATGTTCTGTAAATATCTGTTAAGTCCATTTGTTCTAGGGTATAGTTTAAATCCATTGTTTCTCTGTTGACTTTCTGTCTTGATGACCTGCCTAGTGCTGTCGGTGGAGTATTGAAGTCCCTCACTATTATTGTGTTCTGTCTATCTCATTTCTTAGGTCTAGTGTAATTGTTTTACCAATTTGGGAGCTCCAGTGTTAGGTGCATATATATTTAGGATTGTGACATTTTCCTGTTGGACAAGGCCTTTAATCATTATATAATGTCCCTCTGTCTTTTTTAACTGCCATTGCTTTAAAATCTGTTTTGTCTGATGTAAGAATAGCTACTCCTGCTCACTTTTAGTGTCCATTTCAATGGAATATCTTTTTTCACCCCTTTACCTTGAGTTTATGTGAATATTTACGTTAGGTGAGTCTCCTGAAGACAGTAGAAACTTGGCTGGTGAATTATTATCCATTCTTCCATTTGTTATCTTTTAAGTGGTGCATTTAGGCCATTTATATTCAATGTTAGTATTAAGATGTGAAGTACTATTCCATTCATCATGTTATTTGTTGCCTGAAAGCAGTGCTAAGAGGAAAGTTCATAACATTAAATGCCTACATCAAAAAATCTGAAAGAGCACAAATAGACAAGCTAAGGTCACACCTCATGGAACTGGAGAACCAAACAATCCAAACCTAAACCTAGCAGAAGAAAAGAAATAACAAAGATCAGAGCAGAACTTAATGAAATTGAAACAAAACAGTACAAAAGATAAATGAAACAAAAAGATGGGTCTCTGAAAATATAAACAAAATTGATAGACTGTTAGTGAGATTATCCAAGAAAAGAAAGATCCAAATAAGCTAAATTAGAAATGAAATAGGAGATATTACAACTGATACCGCAGAAATATAAAAGATCATTCAAGGCTACTATGAACAACTTTATGTGCATAAACTAGGAAACCTAGAGGAGATGGATAAATTCCTGGAGATATACAATCCTCCTAGATTACACCAGGAAGATACAGAAACTGAACAGACCAATAACAACCAACGAGATTGAAATAGTAATAAAAAACTGCCAACAAAAAAGTCCAGGACCAGATGGATTCACAGCTGAATTCTATAGGACATTCAAAGAAGAACTAATACTAATCCTATTGACATTATTCCAAAAGTTAGAGAAACAGGGAATCCTCTCGAAATCATTCTATGAAGCCAGTATCACCCCCAAACCAGGGAAAGACATAACAAAAAAAGAAAACACACACCAACATCCCTGATGAGCATAGATGCAAAAATTCTCAACAAAATACTAGTGAACCCAATCTAACAACATATCAAAAACATAATCCACCATGATCAAGTGGGTTTCACACTGGGGATGTAGGGATAGTTTAATATATGCAAGTCAATAAATGTGATATACCACATACACAGAATTAAAAACAAAAATCACATGGTCATCTGAATAGATGCAGAAAAAGCATTTGACAAGATCCAGCATACCTTTATGATTAAAACTCTCAGCAAAATCAGCATAAAAGGGACACACCTTTAATCAAAGCCATCTATGAGAAACACACAGCCAACATTATACTGCTCCCTGAAAACCTATTGAAATAAAAAATTTTAAAAAGTACCAGTTTGATATAGTTTGGACATTTGTCCCCACCCAAATCTCATATTGAATTATAACCCCCAATTCTGGAGGTGGGGCCTGGTAAGAGGTATTTGGGTCATGGGGGTGGATTCTTCATGGCTTGGTGCAGTCTTTGTGATAGTGAGTGAATTCTCATAAGATCTGGTCATTTAAAAGTGTGTGGCACCTCTCCCTCTGCACTCTTCCTTGTGCTCCTGCTTTTGTTGTATGAAGTGCATACTCCTGCTTCACCTTCTGCTATGAGTAAAAGCTTGCTGAGGCTCCCCTAGATTAGATGCTGGCACCATGCTTCCTGTACAGCCTGCAGAACTGTATAAACCTCTTTTTTTATTGAAAAAAAAATACAATATATAAAATACAAAAATAGTATATCAAGATTGACTCAAGAAAAAAGCTTTGACCCTGAAGGTCAAAGTCTTATAACAAATACAAAAATAAGCTTTACGGTTTTCTATCAGATGTTCTAAGTTACCTGCTTGGAAGTATATTGAGTAGAAAGGGCTGCATACATTTAATGGCTGTGAGGGCTAATTTTATGTGTCAACTTGACTGGGCTAAGAGAAGCCCAGATAGCTGGTAAACATTATTTCTGGTTAAGTCTGTGAAGATGTTCCCAGAAGAGATGAGCATTTGAATTAGTAGACTGAATAAAGAAGATCACCCTCACTCATAAGGGGGATCACAGAATCTGTTGATGGGCTGCATAGAACAGAAAGGTAGAAAAGAAGGAATTTGCTTTGTGTGATTGAGCTGGGTTATCCATTTTCTTCTGCCCTTGGATATTAGCACTCCTGGTTTATTGGACCTTCAGACTCTGACTGGAACTTACACTATTGGCCTCTCTCGTTCTCAGCCTTCTGGTTTGGACTGTAATTACACTAACAGCTTTCCCGAGTCTCCAGTTTGCAGACAGCAGATCCTGAGACCTTTCAGCCTCCATAATCATGTGAACCAATGCCTCATCATAAATCTCTTTCTGTATCTATATACTATTGGTTCTATCTCTCTAGAGAACCCTGATTAATATAATGGCATTTTTATAAAGCAGAAAACAAACAGCACCAAATAATATGTTGCTTAGGAATACAAATGTTTGTGATGAAACTATGAAAATATGCAAGGGAATGATGAGCCTAAAATTCAGGAAAATATTTTTTGGGGGGGAAAGGAAGAAGGAGATGGTATAAGCAGATGGTATTGGAAATGTTCTAGTTATTAAGCACTCTCTAGAAATTGCCAACATCACCTAATGGTCTCTATCTAATGGCTCTGATTCTCAGTGCCTTTTGCGTTACCTGTCGATGACAGTTCACACAGTTCTTCACTCCTTCCTGCTTGTTACACTTCCAGTCATGTGGCTTTCACAACAACACATTTTCTTGGGTTTTCTCCCATCTCATTGGCTTCTACTTCTCAATCTTCTTTGCCAGATCCTCATCTCCCTGACCTTTTAACATTTCCATGTCCTAGGACTTAATTCTCATTCCACTTTTCTTTTTGGTATGCCTTATCTTTGCTAGAAATAATCCCATCTCTGGGTTTTTGCACAGATAACCACAGCAAAATCTTTCATCTCTGTCAAGTCTTTGCTCAGATGCTACCTTCTCGATAATGGTCACCCCTGAGCCCTGAGATTAAAATTGCAGACTGCTCTTCTTGCTCCCACCTCCAGTCTTTTCCATTGTTCTCTATTCACTTTTCTCTTTTTCCTCATAATATATATTTAATACATATATATACACCGAGCATAACTTAATTATTCATTATGCTTTTTGTTTGTCACTTGATGTTAAAATATAAGCTTAAAAAGGCAGAACTTTGTTGTCACTTTTGGCTGTTTGTGTATCAAAATTATTAGGAGATGGCTGGCACAGAGTAAATGCTCAATAAACAATGGAATGAATCCTTTTTTGGTCATGAATCTAACCATAACCTACTGAATGTCCATTGGAAATAATTTTTGATTGATTGTTGCTGTTTCTATTTAAATCTGTGATGCTTTTTAAAAGATTCCATATTGATTTAAATAAAACTTACAAATTACAATGCATGTTGCATCTTGGGAAGACTATGCAACACAACTTGAAAATGTAATTTTTAATAAGAATTTTACATAGAAACTTTCATATGTAAAATATAGCAAATTGAACTAAAATGAATACCATGAAAAAGCAGAAATTCAGATATCACATGCAACTCAGTTTTTTTTTTTAATGGAAAAGATAATTCAATACAAAGTATGGACTCACAAACCTAATCAATGAGAAACACATGATGTTATACAATCACGCAGACCCAAATAAAATATTTACAAATAGGGGAATTTGTTGGAACCTTATTGGCAAAAAAGTATAAAAACAAGTAGATAAAATGTGCTGGTTGCAAAATGTGAATTACGAAGTAACAGAACAAGTAAGAGGAGTATGACATGGACAGAGATTATTCCTCTTTTGTGAGTCTTTACTCCTCTGAAAATACCAAAGGTCTTTGCTAATAGATTAGCGGAAGCCGCGTGTCTGCAGTGTCTCAGTGCACAGTTATCCAAGGGTTCTATCCATCCTCTGAACTCACAGACTTTTGCAGTTCTCGTTCATAATCTGTTTTCTTTTCTTCAAAACATTTATTTAATTTTAAATATATAAGCACTACATGAATGTGTTTAATTATAAAACATTCATATAAACAGATAGTTAAAATTACCCCTGGTCACCACTTTCATTTCCAGAATTCTCTACAATGGTAGTTGTTATTTTGTCATTTTTCCCTGTATTTACACAGCAACATACATGTTGCCAAAAATACACAATCAAGGTGTGTTTTACAGAAATGCTATCTTGGTCTGTATATTTCTCTCTGATGTGCTTTATTCACCCAACAATTTATTTTAAAGATCTGTCCATTTTGATTTACTAAATTAGTTTTAACTGCTGCATGGTCTTTCATAGTACATAGTTGACTTCAGTTGATTGATTTTATCTATTTCACTACTTCTGGAAATTTAGATATTTCTAATGATCTATTATTGCAAAAAGTGCTGCTATGAACATTCTTACAACATGCCTTCTTGTATATATATAAAATTTTTCTAGGGTAGATATCAAGTAAAATTACAGGGACATAGAGTTTGTGCATTTAAAATTTTAAGTGGGCGCTGGCAAATAGTCCTTCAAAATGTTTTTTTGTCCCTTAATGGCACTAATATAGATCATGTTTTTCTTCTGAGTGTAATCTTTTGTGACCTGCAGTAGTAGAGATGAGGTAACTACTTTCTAAATGCTTAGAAAGAATACACATTAAAATGTAGAATGAAAAGTCACTAGAACCTACTATGTAGTCTGAAGGAAAATTGGATAAGAAACATAGTGGTCTACAAATAGACAAAACCATGTATATTTATATATGATGACCACTATAATAAGGAAATAGTGAAGCTCTATAGGCAACAATGACACTATAGAAATTTGTTTAGCTGCTATTTCTTAATACAAAATGAGATGTTAAAAAAAATGAAGAATTTCTTTTCAGGGGCTAAAAAGTAAAGAATGAAGAAAAGCTATTCTTTTTATTTTTTTCTCCAGTAGTGGGTTTTCATTATTTTTTGTCTTATTTCTACTTGTACTTATTCCTTTAATACAAATAAATATGTAAACACATACTCTTGTTTTCACTGTCTTTACTAGAGAAATGATAACATTCTGTATACATTCTTGTGCACCTTGCATAAAATACCAGTCTATTGAGATCTTCCTCATTCCTTTTTACTACTAGGTTGTGTTCCATTATGGGTAGGTGAACCATCCCGGGTAAGGTATGGTTGTGCCAGGAGGTAACTTGTGCCTCCTGTGAGAAGTAAACTGAATGAAAAAATTCTTCACATCATTTGGGCTGTATTGTTCCAGGAAGTTCTCACAATATGTATTTAATAATAATTTATTTGTCTTTTGCATATTTACTCCACTAATCTGTGAACTTATTGTTGGTAAGGAATATAAATTATTCATGTTTATATGAGTAAATTCCTGCACCATGATAGTTGCTCAATAAAGGGTTTGTGGAATTCATGCGTAACTGCTGAATCAAATTGGAGACCTCCAAATGTGACTATTCTTAAGATTTCCAGACTATGTAAATCCCATGTCCAGACTTGTACCATACAAGCCCAATAAGTTCATGTGGGATTTCCATTTTCATAGCTACTGGAATGAACAAAAATTGGACCCTGTAGAGTAATACATTTATTGTGCAGTTAATATAATTAACAAATTTTGTACTGAAATGATAAAGATTACAGAACCAAATACCTAATGTGAATATGGGCATTGAAACTTAAGGAAGAAATTAGGCAAAATTCAGGAAGAAATAAGTCATGAAACTCTTAGGTTGAAACATTAGAATTTAATATTTATAAACCATTCACCTGGGAAACAGTAACTAATGAGTGGTATATATGGTATAAGTGATTAGCATGCCACTAACTGTGCCACTAGCAAACACAGTAACTCATAAGTAATATGTGTGTTAGAAGGTGAGTTAGCATGCAGCTAGCTACACCATTAGCAAGCTGCTTAGTATTCTGCCAATTATCTAACCTCTTTGGACCTTGGGTTCCACCTCTGAGCATTAAACATGTTGACTCTAAAACAGCTTAGGTCATCCTGTTATTACGTGCCGTGATTACACATTTCTCTTCATCATACGTTATTTTTCCAAATATTAGAAAACGTCATTCCACTAAATTCCAATGACTCAGCAATCCAGAAAAACTTCAGTTTTATATGATTAAATGTGACATCTACAAATTGATTGTATCCCCAATAATTCAGGTCTAAGATTTATGGAGATGGGATGTCTTTAGGCAAAACGATATATAATCATAACTTGGACAATTTCATGACAAGGCAATTGAAACACAAACAATGTGAATGCCGTACTTGTGACAGGAATCCATTGTTTCCTGCTTGTGCATTCCAGCACATGAAGAGATGGGGCAGAGAGACACTCTGGAGTTCAAATAATTTTAATTGCAGGGTTCATGAAAATTATCTGAAGCTATCTATAAATCAAAAGTGCTTACCCTAGGGCGGTGTGGTGCAGTAGACAGTTCAAAGGTCAGAATCAGATGGAAATGGAATTGAAGTGAAGCTCTGCCGTTAGCAACTCAATTTTTAAGGAATTTACCTAAATTTTCTGCATCTTAATTTTCTCATCTATAAAATGATCATAATACCTATGTTATATGGTTTTATAAGGAACAAATAAAATACCTTAAGTAAAGTGGTTGTTAATAAGTACCTAAAAAGAGCTTTTCATCTTTAGTTTAATTTTTTCATGATCTTCAAGTCTACTTTAAAATCCACAGCACTGACACATGAAAAGAACCTAATTATTTAACAATTTTAGAAATAGTTACTGAAGGTCCTCTTTGCATCTGATAATGTGTTAAATGCAAGAGATACAATGGCATCTCCAGAGAGACATAACTCCTACTTTCATGGAGTCTCCACTCTAGTAGAGAAGAACAAAACTTAGAACACAACTATATCAAAATATCACATATACCCCATAAATATGTACATTTTATTATGTATCAACAAACAAGAACAAAAGTGCCATATAGGCTGTGATAGTTGCTATGACGGAGACATGTAGGAACTATGGGAAAAATAATAGTGAAATATTAGGTGGTTATTAATCGGAACGGAAATCTAGTGTATTGAAAAAGGGAACTGTGTAAGTTTATGTTAACAGAAAAAGAATAACTTCTTACAGTAAATTCAGTAGAATGTTGCACAGGTCAGCAAGATATTGCAGAGAAGCAGAATAACTCAAGCAAAGGAGGTAACAAGATATCAGAGGTTGAGCAACTGTAATCTAGGTAGTTGTACTTTGGAAGAAGTCTGGGACTGGATTTGAGAAAGAAAGGATGAAATAGTCATGGGTTGTATTTTGGTTTTAGGTGAAAAGGTGTGTAGCAAGTCTGACAAGAATTGCTTTGATACTGAAGTTCTTTTGTATCTCCCGTGACTCGGTTAAGGGAGTATGTGAGGTCTTTGTGGATCCATGTGCATCATCTATTTTTTACCACTGTATGCTAAGAAAATTAAGAGAGAGCAGGATGGTCAATTATACAATAAAACATGTAGTATGAGGAAGAGTTTAAAGTGTAAAGAGTAACGGACCTTCTAGGTAATTGTAGATGAGGTAATTTACTAACCCTGATTTTATTGAGAATAACTGAAAATATTGAAGGACACCTTAAGCAATTTCTGCTTAAGGCAGAGAGCTACAAGACTATGAAAAATTAAAGGAATGAGATCTTGGAAAAGAAAGAAACCAACAGGGATGAGCCCAGTATTTAACTTCTAAAGCAAACTGAGAATTATAAAGGCAATATCTACATAAATGTCATTGAGGTACTGCTTTTATTAGCAAAAGTGTTGAACATATCAAATGACACCAGTGATTGAATGGACAGATAAAATGCATGTAGTCATATGATAGGAAGCTATGCAGAGCATACATAGAATTAAGCATCTATATTTATCATCCTGGGTGGGTTTCAAAAACAACATTGAATCAACGGAGCAAGCTGATCAATGAAATGCATAAATTTAGATACATTTCAAATATGCACAAAAATTTTTAGACATTTATATGCATACATAAATATTTAAGAAAGGGATACAATAGTTTGTATTGTTTTTTGCTAAAGAGTTATCTGGTAAAATCCAACAATAAATTATTGCTTTCATTTACAGGAACTAAGAATACACTAGATAGAGAAAAATGTTACAGGTAGTAGCATACACAGTACTCTTCAAACTACTAAGTTTTCTACCCCTTTCTGAACTCCGATCTCATCTGGAAATAATAGCTTATATGATAATTTGTCTTTCATCTAGATACAATTTCTTTATTCAAATATAATTTTATATATTTTGATGAATATGTAAGAATATAATAATGGAAAGAATATTTAGAAAAGTGTAAAGGATGCACTTTAAATACATGGCATTGAATTTCTTTGATGGATGTAGTGATGAAACTGAGAATAATAGATTAAAGAAATGCACACGAAAAAACTTTAGGGTTATATCTCCTCTGATAATGATATTATGTCATCAGTTGGAAGGTGCTTTTGATTGAAATCTTTCTAGTTGGAACCTATGAATACTCACTGAAAGAAGAATATACTTTTCAATTCAATATGCCATTTTACTGAAAATCTTGTAGAAATGAACAGGAGAGTTTTCAATGAAAAGGATTGTAATCAACTATGTCGAATTGGTTATTCAGGGGAAATAAATGAACTGAGTGTGAATAGGCAAGAGAAGTCTGCGGAACCCTATGTAATCTTCAGTTCTGCATAAGTTTCTAACAAAATAATTTCAACAATTTATAACCTATTAATAAGCAAAATATTTATTAAAATGTTTACATGATTAATTTATCACTAATCAGTATAATTTTTAAACTCTTAGAGAAACAAATTATGGTACATTCCTTAAATAATGGTTTAATCTTAATCTCCATTGATAGCAATATCACATAATCTGACATTTAGTTGAGTTAGTTTGTGTGATAGACAAGCTATCTCTGATAGTGAGTAGATTGAAACTTTTATGAGAATATTTAGTGTGGTTGCTGATCACCTGTGGTTTGCCCTGTAGTGTGTTTGTGTTCTTCCACACTGACCACAGCTTGTATGTATTTCTCCTACTTTATCTTGTTCATTTATTTCCAAAGCCTTTTTCATTACTCAATTCATTGTCATATATTATAGTTTTTTTGGTTACTCCTTTCACAACATATTAGTATTTTTCTTTTGTTTCCCAGAGTTCTTCTCTTTTATGCATCGAGTTAATTGCAATGTAGATAGAAAGATTTTAATTTTCCAGATGATCAAATTTCAAGCTCACATTCATATGGATGGAATAAATAAAACTCAGACACATTGTAATTCTGATAATGATATTGTCACCGTAATATCGTCTGTAATTCATCTCTGCTTGTCAACATTTCTTCACTAGTATATATAGTTATCATGTAATTTCAGGGTACTGACACATTCAGTGTTTGATATTATCATGCAAAGATCACTTCCAAATGAATCTTGGAAAAAGATGAATGTTTGTTATTTTCTGAAAGTGTGTGTAGAATTGCTGTTAAAGAAGAACTTAAATATTTTGAGGCATTTGCCAGTAAAACAATCTGGGCCTGCAAATTTCTTTTTGGAAAGTTTAAAACCATAAGTTCAATTTTTAAATTGGACTATTTAGGATGTGTAATTCATCAGAGGTGTATTTTAATAGTTTGTGGATTTTGAGGAATTGGACAATTATCTAAGTTGTTGGATTTATGTGGGTAGGGTTAATTGTTCACAATATTCTCTCATCATCTCTTTAATGCCTGAGGGGTCTACTATGTTATTTCCCTTTTTCATTCCTGATTTTCCTTTTTTCATTCCTGATTTTATTAGTGTCTTCTCTCTTTCTTTGTTAGTCTTTTTTCTTTGCCTATCTTGTCTGTTTGCTAAAGGTTTATCAATTTTGTTGATATTTTATTATTTATTATTGCTCTTTTCAAAGAGCCAGTTTTTTTTTGCTTCATTAATTTTCACGATTGTTTTCTTTTTCTCAAATTCTTGGTTGCTGCTCTTACCTTTATTATTTCCTGTTTTCTGCTTGATTGGGGTTTATTTTGATCTTCTTCTAATCTAGTAAGAGAGAAACTTAGATTGTGATGATACCTTCCTTTATGTCTAATATTAACGTTTAATGCTATAGATTTTCCTAGAAACACTGCTTTAACTGCATCTAACAAATTTGGTATGTTGTATTTTTCTTTTCCTTTAATTCAAAAATATTTTTCAATTTATCTTGTGACTTCCCCTTTATTTATGGATTGTTTAAAATTATATTATTTAATTTCTACATGTTTGGATATTTTCTTATTTTTCTGTTATTTATTTTTAGTTTAATCTATCATGATCATAGAACAATCTTTGTTTGATATCAGTTCCTTTAAATTGGTAAGGTTTATTTCATGCACTAGGACAACAAACCCACAGTTTATTTCATGATTCATCTTGATGAATGTTTAATGTGTACTTGAAAATAATAAGTATTCTTCTCTGGTTGGGTGTGGCATTTAATACACATCAACTAGATTCAGTTGGTAAATGTTTTTTTTAGATCTTCTATATTCCTGTTAATTTGCTGTTTACTGGTAGTATCTATTATAGAGAGAAGTGTGTTGATGCTTCCAACTATAATAGTGGATTTAGACATTTCTTCTTTCAGTTCTCTCAGATTTTGCTTAATGCCTTTTGAAACTCTGCTGTTAGGTGAATGAGCAATCTTTATTTGGAAATGGGATGTATATTACATGAATAAGACTATAAAAAGTGGGGTAAGGCACATATATTTTATTGTAAGAAAACATATATGAGATTTATTAGAGATGAAAAGTTTGAAGTTTTTAAGAGTACAGTTATAGAAATAACCACAATTTAATCTGTGAAAACAATCCAAATCTGAGAAAAGGTGATTTCTTTACCTCTTTTCAGTATGTCATGATGAGAAATTCATATAACATCTTCTAAAGTTCAAAGAAACCACCTTAACTAAGTTCGCCACCTGAGGAAGGTAATTACAGTTTTAAAACATGATACCCTGCAAGCTAGATTGTAAAAAAGAATGCCATGGACTCAGTACCAAGTATCTTGCTTTGCAAGACTGTTAAAACTAAAGAAGAAATACCCTTTCCTATTTTAAAAATGAATATTTTTAGAGAATAAACTAGCTTTTCCTGCCAAATATTAAAACATCATTAATCTGTAATATGCCATATTTCCATATAGTCACTGGTATTTCTCATAACGCTAAAAGTACTTCCTTTCCTGAAGATAATTTTAACATGATTATTTTACCAGCATTATCAGATTTTTAGTGTGTAGTTTTTAAAAAAGTTATATACCAATTCATCTCTCCTGCAATCCAAATGGTATTTTATTTGGAATAAAACACCATTTTAATTATCTGGTCCTTTCTCATCCCTTCTTCAATTTGTGAAAATCTGGGATGGTTCTGTTACTAAAGAATATTTTTAGTCTCTTTTTTTCAGTAGCCCAGTAGCCTACTCTAGAATGGGCGGGATATTATAATAGAGGGAGAAGGACACAACAGCATGTGAATGTTCAATTTCATAAAAAGAACAGCTCTGGTATTCTAAGGAATTTCAATCATCTTTTCCTTTCTCCTTGGACTTTGATAAATTTTTATAGTAGAAGGCAGCCTATTAATTTTAAGATACAAAAATAATTATTTATTTACAAATAACAGAACACAATTTGAATACTAGTTCAGAAGAAAAATGGCAAACCTCTACTTGCCCTTATTTTTACAAAACAAAATATATTTAAGCATTTTCATATACTTGAAATTTTCTTTCTTTAGATATTAAATGTTTATAGACATTTGCCTATATGCTTAAATTAATTTGCCTGAGCTTAGAAAAACAACAGTAAAATAAAAAAATATGTTCAGCAACTTTTATTTTCATTATAATGCATGAAATTTTTATGATGAAATTTAAGTTAACAATAAAGTGTATTAATGTTGTATAGATAGAGTCTCCATCTCCAGGATTAGTAAAGTTTTAGCTAAGTCAACCCTGAGCTAGGGTCCAGAATTTTTGTTTTAATGTACAAACACATTTTTATGATAAGTATATTTTCCAAAACAAAAAAAAAAAGATAAGAAGAGTGGGATTGTTTTACAACTTGCTTATCTCTTTAAAGTATGTCCGAATAGGGGATAGCTGGATTTTTATATCTATTTCTGGAATCAAGCTTTTGTGATATGTAGTTTTTGTTGACAAATATGAAGAAAATACATTTCTATGCAGATATGAAGCAGAAAAATGAAAGGAGTATTTTAATAGCCTTTGCAGATAATTGTGCAAAGTTTCCTTTGATATTCTATCAAAAATCAATAAGAAATATTTTCTTAAAGCTTAGTTGCAATTTGGGATCTGTTCAGCAATGAACTTTTATATACTGTAACATTAAGATTCATTGGGCTATTTTGCAGTTTGAATGAATCTTTTACCTATGTATGATTTTGCATCATCAGTCATTAGTCATTGGGAAAATATTAGTTCACTGTGTTATCCCATACCTGCAAATTAGGAAGTAAATATTTTTAATTCTCTATATTTGAAAAATTTCTTCTGCTATTAGGACTAATTTATGTTGTGGATTTAGTAGTTAGATAGCTTTCTTTTACCTATGATGTGTCTGTGGAGGTGAATAAGACTAAGACACTTATCTATTAATATTCTGTTTGTAAAAAGACAAAAAATGTTCTGTTATAAAAAACATTGCTTGCCATTTCTCTTTAGAAATGTGTCAATGAAGCACACATGCTTTAATTAACATTGTGCAATTATTATAAATAAAAATTAGCGTATCTAAAATATCACAGACTTATACATTAATTTATTGAGGTAAAATATACATATATAATTTACCAGCTTTACCATTTTAAAGCATACAGTTCAGTGACAACAAATACATTTATATTATTTTTCCCTCGTCATCCCTCCTTTCTGCCTCCCCTTTCTGGCCTCTAGTAACCACCAATCTACTGTCTATCTTCATATCATTCACTTTTTTAATTCCCACATGTGAGTAATAACATGCAATATTTGTCCTTCTGTGCTTGGCTTATTTCACGTAACATAATAGTCTCCAGTGTCATTCATGTTGCTACACATGACAGGATTTTATTCTTTTTTATACCTGAATAATATGTTGTGTACAAATACCACATGTTCTTTATCTATTGATGCATTGATGGGCACTTAGGTTGATTCCACATTTTGGCTATTGTGAGTGGCACTGCAATACATAAGGGAGTACAGGTATCTATCTCCTTGATATATTGATTTCAGTTCTTTTGGATGTAAACCCAGAAGTGGAATTGCATAGTTTTTTGAGGAATTTCCATACTGTTTTTCGTAGTGGCTGTACTAATTTGCATTCCCACCAACAGTCTACATCCTTACCGCCATCCATTATTATCTGTCTTTTGGATAAAAGCCATTTTAACTGGAGTGAGATGATATCTCATTTTGATTTTGATTTTCCTTTCTCTGATGATTAGCAATGTGGAACATTTTTCATATACCTGTTTTCCATGTGTGTGTCTTCTTTCCAGAAATGCCTATTTAGATCTTTTGCCCATTTTTAAATTGGATTATTTGTCTTTTTGTTATTGAGTTGTTTGAGCTCCATATATATTCTGGTTATTGATTCCTTGTCAAATGGTATATTAGTTCATTCTCACACTGCTATAAAAAAAGGCCTGAGACTGGGTAATTTATAAAGAAAAGAGGTTTAGTTGGCTTCTGCTTCTGCAGGCTGTACAGGAAGCATGGCAGGGGAGGCCTCAGGAAAGTTACAATCATGGTGGAAGGCAAAAAGGAAGCATGCACATTTTATGTAGCCAGAGCAGGAGGAAAAGGAGCAGGGGAAGTGCTACACAATTTTAAACAATCAGATCCTGAGAACAGCACTAGCAGGGTGGTGAAAAACCATTAGAAATCGCCCCCATGATCCAATCACCTCCCACCAGGCCCCATCTCCAACCATTGCACATGCGATCTGGGTGAGGACACAGATCCAAACCATATCATTCTGTCTCTGGCCCCTCCCAAATCTCATGTCCTGCATTGCAAAATCCAATCATGCTTTCCCAACAGTCCCCCAAAGTCTTAACTCTTCCAGCATTAACTCAGAATTTATTTTGATTTTGTATCTTGCGATGTTACTGAATTACTTTGTCAGTTATAACAGTTTTTTAATGGAGTCTTTAGGTTTTCTAGGTGTAAGATCATGTCATCTGTGAACAAGGATGTTTTTACTTCTTCCTTTCCAATTTGAATGTCCTTTATTTTATTATCTTCTCTAATTGCTCTGGCCAGGATTTCCAGTATAATGTTTAATAATAGGGGTGAAAGTGAGCATCCTTGGGTTGTTCCAGTCCTTAGAGGAAAGTCTTCAATTTTTCCTCATTTCAGTATGAGGTTAGTTGTGGTTTTATCATACAGGGCCTTTATGATTTTGAGATATGTTCCTTCATTACTCATGCTGACTAGTGTTTTTTTAATAAAGGCATGTTCTGATCAATTTTTCTGAGGGTTTAGATGTAGGGCTATATTAATTCAAATGAAAGCATAACGTAAAATTTCTTGATCATATCCCCACAAATATCTTGATAGTTAAAATAATCTTGAAATTACCAACTGTGTCATATAATATGGACAAATACTCTTTGTTGCGGAGTCTGTCATACTTAAGAGGTTGCATATCAATTAATCAGACTGAAGAATCTCTCTGGTCATCTAATAATTGTATTAAGAGATTATGAATTTAATATTAATGACTTTTTTTGAAAGTTTTCATAGTGTATACTAATACCCTCTTCCACTATGCAAAATTGAACAGCCTTTGACTTTTCATGGAGAACAAAGTTGAGTTTGTTGTTATTGTTTCTTGTCGTGCTTTCATCAGCATATCCAGCATATGCATCACTTCAAATTGTATCTATAGATTTATCATGAAAAAAGTAAATTATTGAATTCTATAACAATTCAAAAGTCAAATTGTAGGCTATTGGCTTATTCAGTGTAAGGTATGGTTTATGGCTTGGTGATCTCTGACCTATTTAATAAGCTGTTTTTCTTGGTCTTAGGACATAGATTTTTAAAAAATAAAACAAATGATCAGACTTTATTCTTTAGAGCAGTTTTAGGTTCACAGCAAAATTGAGAGGAAGGTATAGCGATTTCCCATATACCCCCAAGTTTCTCCACACATGCATAACATCCCCTATATCAACATCTCCCATCAGAATGGTACATTTGTTACAATCATGGACCTACATTGACACATCATTATCATCCAGAGTTCATAGCTTACATTAGGGTTCACTTTTTGTGCTGTACATTCTATGGGTTTGGGCAAATTTATAATGACATATATCCACCATTATAATGTCATACAGAATAGTTTTACTGCCCTAAAAATTCTCTGTGCTTGGTGCTGAGACCAGCTTGGTCGGGAAGACCCTAACCCAGTGGCGCTAGAGGAATTAAAGACACACACACAGAAGAATAGAGGTGTGAAGTGGGAAATCAGGGGTCTCACAGCCTTCAGAGCTGAGAGCCCCGAACAGAGATTTGCCCACATATTTACTAACAGCAAGCCAGTCATTAGCATTGTTTCTATAGATATTTGATTAACTAAAAGCATCCGTTATGGGAAACAAAGGGATGGGCCAAATTAAAGGAATAGGTTGGGCTAGTTAACTGCAGCAGGAGCATGTCCTTAAGGCACAGATCGCTCATGCTATTGTTTGTGGCTTAAGAATGCCTTTAAGCGGTTTTCCCGCCCTGGGCAGGCCAGGGGTTCCTTGCCCTCATTACCATAAACCCACAACCTTCCAGCTTGGGCATTAGGGCCATTATGAACATGTTACAGTGCTGCAGAGATTTTGTTTATGGCCAGTTTTGGGGCCAGTTTATGGCCAGATTTTTGGGGGCCTGCTCCCAACACTTGGCTTATTCATCCCTCCTTTTCCTCTAATCGCCGACAACCACCAATCCTTTTACTGTCTTCATAGATTTGTTTTTTTCCAGAATGTCATATCATTGGAATAATACAGTATATAGCCATTTCACATTCCCTTCTTTTACTTAGTAATATGCATTTAAGTATGCTCCATGTATTTCTATGACTTTCTAGCTAATTTCTTAATAGTGCTGAATAATATTCCATATCTGGATATACCAGTTTATTTATCCAGTCACTACTGTGAAGGACATCTTGTAGCTGCCAAATTTGGGCCATTATGAATAAAGCTGCTATAAACATCCATGTTCAGGTTTTTGTACGGACATAAATTTTCAACTCTTTTGAATAAATATAAGGGGTGCAACTGATGGATCATATGTTAAGAGTATACTTAGTTTTGTAAGATACTGTCAAACTCTTCTCCAAAGTGGCTGTACCATTTTGCATTCCCATCAGCAATAAATGAGAGAGTTCCTGTTGCTCCACATCTTTGCCAGCATTTGGTGTTGTCAGTGTTGTAGATTTTGGCCTTTCCAGTAGGTGTGTGGTAGTATCTCATTGTTGTTTTATTTACATTTCCTTGATGACATATGATGTAAAGCATCTTTTCATGTGCTTGTTTGCCAACTGTATGTCTTCTTTGATAAGGTGTCTGTTAAGGTTTTTGACCTATTTCTTAATCAAGTAAAATATATATTTTTAAAACAAATTTATAAATATATTTGAGTTGTTTTCTATAATATGTTTGCTGGAGTCAGATCACGAAACCTTAGAATTATGTGACAATTTCAAAGCTTATAGAAGACTTGGGTTTCAGTAGAATTAAAGGGTATATTATTATTTTAAAAATTACAATTTAAATATGAATGTGTAAATGGAGGATATGCTATGTGTGCCACAAAATAGATACAGTATAACTTTGATATGTTTACTGATTAAATATTTATTTTTGCACAAAGAGAATCAATATATCCTCTGCCAACTAGTTTACAGAAAAATGTCATAGTATGATGGAAACAGATCTCTCCAGAGATGGTGATATTTATCTTAAGTTTCATAAACTTACATAAACATTATTCTCACTCTTGGTTTGCTTCTTTATTTTTCAAAGAGTAGAGGTTATATATACACAATGTCCAAATAACTGGATAAATAGTGGCAAATTCAATCCACTATAAATTCACTCTGGCTACATGATGCCAAACATTTGGCTATAGCAATAACTAAAATTTAACATTAAGGACTTTTTCATTGCTTGTATGGTTGTATTGATAAAGATGAACCCAAATAAGAATAAGTTAGGAAATGTTGCAAAAGAAAGAGGATGGGGAGCAAAGCCAGAAAAACAAAACCAAATATTCATGAACAGCAGTCCACGCCAATGAAATTGGAAAGAACTAGCAAGAATCAGAATACTTTTTTACAGTGTTGTGAAAGAGGTTATGATATTAACTGTCATGCCTTATAACAGTGCTAAATAATGAGTAACAGGTGATCAGCTTTTCTGGAATTGAAGGTCAGGTCAATATCATAGAAAATCTCTACATTTATATTTTCAATTAAGAAAATGTGTTTTCTTTTTGGGAGGGAGGAGTCTCAACCCCATGGGTCACTGGGATGGCTAATATAATGAAGGCTTTATTATTTTTGGTTTCATCTGGCAGGTAAGAGAGGAAGTATCCTTTAATTTATAGTCAATTTTTCTTTTAACTACAAGCTCTTGACTCATCTTCACTCAAGTTCTGGGTCCACAAGCACTAACATTGCCTTTCTCGGCCTTGATTGTTTAGTTTTTCTACTTTGTTTTCAGAGGGTTTGAAAAGTGCTAGCATTGTGAGGGCCTCTGGGCAAGTAGGACATTAAGATCTCTTTAACACACTCGTGCACGCAAAAACACATATACACACAAGAAGGAGAAGGTGAAGGAGAAGGAAGGAGAAAGAAGAAAGAAGGAAGAAGGAGAAAGAAGAAAGACAAAAGAAGAAGAAGGAAAGCCAGAATAAAAGTAGGACAGCTAGCTCTTTGAAGGACTCTTGGGTGCTTTGTAAACCACTGCCACAATGAAAGCAGTAGAAAAGATTCTGCAATGCCAGCCACAGGTTCCTTCAAGTTGACAGAGATTGCAGCTGTACTAAGGTGGTTTAGGGGCAGTTTTCTTCCTTTCTCTGATATTTGGTATCCAGGAGGGCTGATTCTAAGGAAAATGAAAACAAGTTTCTCATTTTAGGTACTTTAAGCATGAGATTTTGATAAATCTGAAGTTTTAGCTTTCAGTAGAGTTCCACAGGTGCTTGGAAAGCTGTGAAGTTTAAATTATTACATTGCATGCACTACAAGTTTTCCAAGATTCTGTGGAGAAGAAGAAAGACATATTCTGGGGAAAGGTAAATTAAATGTGATTGCCCAATAATTTTTAGTAAACAGATATCTATATGTATAATACTTGATAAACTGTATTCTAAGATGTACATTTGTTTCATATTTTAACCTTTGAAATTGGAAAATGTCTTATTAATGTACATATTTAATGTGGTGGTATTTTTGTTTCTTTCAGAAAAACTGTTGTCTTGGAATTGCACAAATACAATATGCATAACTGGAAATAAAGTGTATCCCTGCACACATCCCTCTACCCAGAATAGTTGTTGAAAGTGAATAAAAAACTGCTGCTGTTCTCCATAATGATGTCCAGTGTGTAGATTTTGCTGAACTCAGGAAGTGAATGATTGCTGTTTTTGTATCTTCTGTCTCTCAGAAAGAAATATAATTCCTTAAGATTATAGGAAAAGAAGAAGAGCCCAGGGAGATAAGGAGTGATAGTGCCATTGATTCAAGCATTTCTAATTAGTAGGACAGACCTACTCCCAACTGAGAGATCCACAACCCAGTTAGGAGTAAGACTGTTCTACCAAAATGCCCCTAAATCTCCTTAATTGTGTTATTGAGAATGACTTCCTGTAATTTGGATGCAACCTATTTGATATCACCATATATTTTACATTACTGGGAGGGTATACGGTTGCAAGGGGAAAAATGACTTTCATTGATAGGGAGTTGTTATGAATGGGTGGTGTTCTTTAGGCAGAGTTGTAGTTTGTGCAATGGATATTTGTTTGAAGAAGGAGTTGTTGAGATGGCAACAAGACCAAGGACAAGAAAACAGGTCTAGGACTGTATATGTCCTCAAGTTTACCCCCCAACCCCTGCCCCATGAAAGAGTTAACATTTTAATTTTTTTCCTTCACTTATAGAGATAATTTTAAAAATTGCCTCATTTATATTTCTCTTTAGTTGCATCTTTTCCACAATGTCTCATTTATACTTGTTCAAGCATGCATTGCGGTGTTGGAAAGAACCAGGAAGAGGTGTAGAGCAGGCAGGCATGTCCTGTTCTACATCTGCCAAAACTTTCAATGTCGAGTCTGGAATTGCAGTAGCAATGCCCTAATTAAGTTACTTTAGGACTTCAAGTTAGTGAGTGACAATGAAGTCATTGTTGGCCCACAGAGAAATTCAGAATCTTTAAAAGATGAGATTTCACAAAGCAGGAAGAAGAGACCAGTCTCTGATAGATGCAAAAAGATATTTTAGGAGAGAGGCATCAGCAGTTCTCTCTGGCAATCCACTGATACATCATTTTTCCTATTGGTTATTATTTCTTGACAGTACTTTTTCTTCCTCCATTCAGAATCTATAGGCTTTTCTGAAAGCTCCAAATTGTTTCCGTAAAGGTATATTTTGGTTTACTAATAAGTGATTGATTGTAAGTGGAAGACCAACTGAAACTGTCCTAGCCAGAAAAATCTTCAGAAAAATAGCATCGTAGTGATAGGTTAGGCAAATGAGCTGCAGAGAAATTAAAAGATATTCTTGAAGTTAACAGTGTTTAGTGGAGTACTCAAGTTTCTGACTCCCAGAAACTGTGGTGTTTTGTTGGCTGTCTCATCCTTGCCAATCCATAAGACTTAATCCTTTTTAATTAATAATTTTAGCAGTTTCTCTCAAGAAACTTTGCCTGGTAACATTTTGTTAAGCTGAGTTGTAGTCATTCTGTACACGCAATGGTGATAAGCATAATCTAATAATTTAGCCTGGTCTGTTCTTTAGTCAGGCTTACTAGATTTCCTCATGTACCTAATATTTTTAAATATTACATAAAATCCCTCAAATTGCTATCTCTACTTAGATTTATTGTATTATTCTACTAAGAATATCACAATACAAATCCTATCCCATTTTGAACACTCAAGATATTAAAACTCAAGTCTATAAATATACTCACTCTTACTCCGGCCATCTTAAAAGCAAAAGAAAACAAACCTCTAGTGTGGGATTGATGTATCTGCTTTGAACAATCTTTCCACGTTTGTGGTGCACAATCAAGGTAGAAAATGGAATTATACCAGGACAAATTAGAGATATGCTAACGAAAAGACAACTTACCTCCGAACAGACTACTTGATATCTTAGAGAAACATTTTGTATTAGAGGAAAAATATTTCTACTTAGAAAATATGAAATGGCCTGATATTTTGGATGTTTAAATCATTTTAATCTAAGAAACTTAAAGTATTCAATTTTTCACCGAAATTCTATGCAGAAGAGAGATAATTAGAACAGACAGGTCAAGTTAATTGTTGAAATCTCTGAGCTACAAGCAGGCTTGAGAGTTTTCTGCTCCAAAATTAGTGCTTTGTCCAGTACTTGTTTTGCATAACAAAAACATTCGTTGATATTCTTACTGGTGTTTTTGCGCGTGCGTGTGTGTGTGTGTGTGTATTTCTAATGCTATTATATAATGTAGAATGACTTAAAATCATTGAACTGCTAGGAAATTCTGAGATCTTTTTTAAACTGGCATCTTGTGCTTTAAAAATGGCATCATTCAAGTGTGATTTTTTCTGAGTTTCCCTTTGAATATATTGTATCTTTAGGTACTTAGGACGTAAAGCAAATTTAACCATTCAGTCTAAATCCAGTCAGCATCTGCCAACTGTGCATTTAACCACAGTCTTTGAGTTTATCTTCCTTAGACAATTTGGGTCACCTGAGCATACTGCAACAGTAGGTAATCACCTGGTAAAATAACCATCATAGAAACTGTCCCAGAGGTTTCAGAACAGATAGACACACAGAACCAGCGTAAGGTGCTCAAATCTCATGGTTTATTTAGTCAGTTTGCAAAATGTAGCAAGAAACAAAGGGAAAGTATCGGTGTAGGTTTTACACTCACAATTTTAGAATGCATCTGAAGTGGAAAGAGCATTCTAGCGGAGCCCTGTGTTATGCGATGTTCACATGTCCATCTCTCTGTCCCTCTGCCTCATCCACCTGCTGTGCTAGCAGTGTGGTCACAAGGACCAGACCTTAGGATTAGAAAAGGTGCTCAGTATATGTAAGACCCTCTGATACATCACTTGCTTATTTGATTAGAGAGATACAGGGGCAAGCATGCCTGACCAATAGCTGTAGATCACTGACGACCTGCTGAGCAGCCATGGATGTTACCTGTATGTCTCTGGCCAAGGACAGTCCTATGGGACCAAAATGGGATCATCAGTGGGAAATGATATCACAATAGCCATCCCATTACTGACACTAGTCTTTTGGAGGAGTCTTTAGGGTTTTCTAGGTATATGATCACGTTATGGGTGAAAAGCAATATTTTGACTTCCTGTTTTCCAATTTGAATGCCCTTTATTTCTTTCTCTTCCCTTGTTACTCTGGCTAGGACTTGCAGTACTATTTTAAATAGAAGTGGTGAAAGTAGGCATCCTTCTCTTGTTCCAGTTCTCAGAGGGAATGTTTCAACTTTTCCCCAGTCAGTATGATGTTGGCGGTGGGTTTGTCATATATGGCTTTTATTATTTTCATGTAAGTTCTTTCTATGCCTAGTTTGTTGAGTGTTTTTTTTTTTATCATAAAGAGATGCTAGATTTTATCAAATGCTTTTTCTGCATTAATTTAAACAATTATATGGCTTTTGGTTTTAATTATGTTTTTGTGATATATCACATTTATTGACTTGCGTATGTTAAACCATCCCTGCATTCCTGGGATAAAACCCACTTGATCATGGTGTATCAAATTAATCCATGGTTTATTATCTTTTTGATGTGCTGTTGGATTTGGTTACTAGTATTTTGTTGAAGAGTTTAGCATCCATGTTTATCAGGGATATTAGTCTCTAGTTTTCTTTTTTTATGTCCTTTCCTGGTTTGGGTATCAGAGCGACACTGACTGCCTGATTTTCATAGCTTTATACTAAGTCTTGAAATCTAATTTGGAAAACTCTCCAAACTTGTTCTTCATTTTAAGAATTGATTTGTGTAATCTAGGTCCTTTGTATTTAAACATAAGCAGAATTGGCCTGTTAATTTCTATGAAAATTTGCAGGGGTTTTGATTGGGTTTGCATGGAATTTATATATAAATTCTGAGTAAATTAAAATCTTAACAGTGTTAAATTTTCCAGCCAAGGAATACACTGTATCTCTCCACTGGGGAGAGGGAATTTTCTTTCATTTCTCTCAGCAAAGTTGTATTGCTTCTTTCACCAAAACACCAGGGTTCAGTCTGGGTCCTGCCACTTGCTGCATAGAAAGACAATTGCTAAGATGATGAGTTTTCCAGTGGAAGAAGTCTTTGTTCAGGTGCTGCAGCAGAGAACAGGAGATCAGTCTCAAATTCTTCTTTCTTACCAACTAAAATTAGGAGTCTATATGGCAGAGAAAACAGGGGTGAAGGGTGGGGTAAGAGGAGCTGGTAATCAGGAATCATAAATGAAAGGTTGGCACCTCGTTGTCTGGATGCAGTGATATGGTGAGTTTCAGTTCCTTGATATGATCTGGAAGGCCTGAGAGTGGTTTCCTGAGGAAAGAACTCAGATAAGACAAATGTAAGTTTCAGGCTTTAGGATCAGGTGGGTGAATTTCTATGTTTATTCAAAAAACAGTAAACATAAATTCTATGGAAAAGTTGGGTCATTTTCACTTCCAGTGTAAAAGTCTCACAAATTATTTACTATATTTATTTTTGAGCATTTTTTAAGACTATGATGGATATATTATTTTCACAAATTATGTTTTAATTTATACTTAATAGGGTATAAGTAAAATGTTTTAAAATCTTAATCTTTTTTCTTATTATCTTGATAACTTCATCTATTATTTTTAGTAGTTTTATAAATTTTTTGGATTTCTGAAGCAATCATATTATCTGCAATTAAGAGTGATGTTATTTCTTTCTCATCGCTATACTTTATTGTTTTTACCTTATTGTTATGGTTAGAACGTCTATTACAATGTCAAATAGATTACGAGTTGAAATCCTTGAGTTCTTCCCAATTTAGGTGGAAAATGTTCAGTATTTTATCATTTAGTATGTTTCCTGGTTGTACATAGTTACTCTTTATTGGAGTGAGGAATTTTCTATTTCTCATTTGCTGATAGTTTGTGTCATAAAATGATGTTAAATTTTCTCAAATAATTTTGATATCTATCATAATAATCACATAGTTATTTTTATTTGATCAAAATGGTAAATAGCATTAATTGATTTTTGGAATGTTAAACCAATCTTCCATTCTTGGAATAAATCCCATTTTGTCATGATGGACTGTTCTTCTTTTACATTTTTGGATTCCATTTGCTACATGTTATAAGAGTTTTTGTCTCTAAATTTAGGAGATATATTGGTCTTTTTATTTTTCTGTAATATTTTTGTCAACTTTGGTAACAGGGTAAGGAGTTTGGAAATGTTCTCTCCTCCCGTACTTTTTAAAAGATTTCTGTCAGATAGGTGTTACTTCTTCTTTAAATGTTTGATAGGATACACCAGTTAAATGTTCTGTGTCTAGAGTTTTCTTTATGAGACGGCTTTTGATGATGATCTCAATTTGTTAAATAGATGCAGTGCTATTCAGATTTTCTGTTCTAACTTGTGTAAGTTTTGTTAAGTTATGTCTTTCAGAGAATTTTTCAGTTTCATGAGGATTGTCATATTTGCTGCCAAAGAGTTGCTCTTTACATTCTCTTAGTATCCTTTTTATGGCTGTGGGGTCTGTTGTGATTTTTTTCTTTATATTGGTAATTTCTATTCTCATGGTTTTTCTAGATTAATCTTTTCTATTCCTAGATAACAAATTAATCATTTTTATTGATTATTTTCTAGAAGTGAACTTTTGGCTTTGTTAATTTTCTCTATTTTTAAGAATCTCTTCTATCTCATTAATTTCTTTTCTTTAGTATTTCTTTCCTTCTACCTACTTTGCATTCTTTTTTGGTCTAAAATATTCTAGCTTCTTAAGGAGATAATTTGAATCATTGGTTTTAGATATTTATTCTTTTGAATGTAAGCATTCAAGATATACATTTCCCTATGGACATTTATTTGGCTGCATTCCACAGTTTTTATTATATTGTATTTCATTTTTATTCAGTTTAAATATTTATTTATTTTGCTTGCTATTTATTTTTCACACACCAACATTTTTCAAAGCTTCTTTAATTCTCAAACATGGGTTTTACTAGGCATTTTATTGTTATTTATTTCTAATTTAATTTTATTTTGGCTAGATAACATGTTCTGTTTCATTTAAATCATTTTAAACTTATTGAGACTTGCTTTTAAGCCCAGAATATGGTCTTTCCTAGTGAATATACCATGTATGCTAATAATGTCTTGGGTATAGTGTTCTCTACATGTCAATTAGGTCAAAGCGATTGATAGTATTTTTAAAAGTGATCTGTGCATGTATTGATCTTTCAATCTAATAACAGAATTAAAATATAGTTGTATCAATTTTTCCTTTTAATTCTGTTTTTTCTATTCTGATGCTCTTTTAAAGTGCATTTACATTTATGATATATATTCCTGCTATACTGATCATTTTATCATTATTAAAGGTCACTTATTATCTCTAGAAATACCTTTTTGCCTGAATTCTATTTTATCTGATATGAAAATAGCTACTTCAGCCTTCTGATGCTTACTCTGTACAAGAGAATTTTTTTGCATCTATTTATTTTCAACCTATCCATGTCTTTACAGCTAAAGGCCAAACTATTTTGAAGGAATATAGTTTAATTTTGCTTTTTTATCTCTTCTGAAAAATTTTGGCCTTTCATTGGAGTGTTTAATATGTTAAAATTTAGTAAGATTGCTCATACGATTGAATATGGACCTACTATTTTATTGCCTGTTTTTCATTTGTCATCTCTGGTTTTTTGTTCCTCTGATCATGCTTTTCTTTATGTGGATTATTTGATTTTGTGTATATATATATATATATATAAAATATATATCTTGTTTTAGCTATTGAGTTTTATGGTTTACCTATTTACATTAGTGTTTCAGTGGTTGCTCTAGCAATTACAATATATTATAACTTGCTAACTTTCCCTTCACTTAGTGGTTAATATTTTAGCACTTCACATAAAATGTAGAAACTTCGTACCCATATAGTTTCCTTTAATCTCCATCCCTTATTCTACTGATGTCATATACATTACATCTACATACATATAAACCCCAGTAAACAATGTTATGTTTGCTTAAATGTTCATATGCATTTTTAAAAATTAAAAACAGTGTTTTATATTTATTTGAATATTTACAATTTCTGATGCTCTTCATCCCTTTCTTACGATATGAGATTCCATCTGGTAGAATTTTACATTCACTTGAAGAACATCTTTTTGTGGTTCATATAGTATAGGTCCTCTGACAAACAAATTTACTCACTATTTTTTGTATTCTGGAAATGTCTTCATTTGGCCTTCATTCTTAAAGAATTCTTTCACATGAAATAAAATTCTGGATTGATCTAATTTTTAGCACTTTGTGTTTTCCCACTGTCATCTGGCTTCAATTGCTTCTGATAAGTGGCTTTTGAATCATTGTTCCCTGTATGTAATATATTGTTTATTTTTGTCTGCTTATAAGATTATACCTTTATATTTTATTTAGCAGTTTGACTGTAATGCATCTAGGCATGTTTGTCTTTGTATTTATTTTGCTTGTAGTTTGCTGAGCATTTTGAATTTGTAAATGTATGACTTCCTCCAAATTGGGGAAAATTTTATCCAATAGTTTTCCATTTTTTTTCTGTTTTCCTAAGATTTCAATTACATGTATGATGGATAGATTTCTGATATTCTTCTACATGTCTTTGAAGTTCGTTTTATTTTTTAAATCTCTTTTCCTTTTCCGTTCTTCAGGTTGGATTACTTTTACTGATATATTCAAGTTGAGAGACTAATTTCTATAATATTGTATTTTTTATTTACAAAATTTTCATTCAGATTTTATTATAATTTCTATTTCTCTACAATGTTCTATCTTTTCATTAATTGCCAACATATTTTCTTTTACATCATTAAACATAGTGATAAATAGCTTGTTTAAAATTCTTTTCTGTTTCTTCTGATATCTTTGTCATCTTTGGATGTATTTCGATTGATTAACATTTTCTTAAGAATTGGTCATGTGTTATTATTCGTTTGTATGTTTAGTCTTTTGAATCTTAACCTGGACATTTAAAACTGTATGTTGTGGAGATTCTGAATTCTTTTATGTCTCTCTGAAAAATGCTGATTGATTTATTATTTTTTAAGCAAATAATTATCTTGACTAGATAAAAACAGCAAGTTGTTTCTCTTGGGCTGCAATTTAAATTTCAGTTCAGTTCTTTTATATCAGTTACATCATTTTGTGTCTGCCATGTGTTTGTGTGATCAAAGATCAGTCAGAGATTTGTGCAGAGATTATACACAAAAATTAGGGTGCCTTTCTCTGCATATTTTTTATTGCTGCCCTCCCTCCCAATTTCAGAGACTGTCATTGCCTTGCACTCTGTTCTCTGATTTCTCGTCTCAGAAAGACTATGTTCTCTATTGGCATTTTATCCACCATGCACAGGATCAACTGTATGCTGTTCTTTATGTAAAAGACTTAAAAACAGAAAACTTACACCATGTTCTACATCCATTGAAGTATTGACTCTCCTTCTAGACTTTGCTGCTTGTCCTTTCTCTAATGACTTCAAGTAGCTGATTATGGACGTTTTCTAGAATTTGCAGTGGTTATTCCTGACAGTAAGTCTGATGGAAGCTTACTTAGCAATACTGAAAACAGTAGTTGAAATTTTACACCTTATTCTTCTAGAGAGTTTCTCCATTGTGAGAAATATATTCACCCGTCCAAACCCAAATAATGGACTTAGAAACATGAGGAACAGTAGAAAGAAGACTTTTAATGGTGTTCTTGCAAGATCCGGTGTCTGGTAGGCAGGCACACCTGGGGCAGTCACAGCAGGTAATTCATCTCCTAGCACGCAAGTCCCTCCCTCAGTTCATTGGTTGAGTACTATGAGGTTACCATCTTCCTGCACAGCACCTACATTTCATTATCCCCTTATAAGGTAGTACCCCAGTCCCCTTCCCTGCTTAAGTTTTGATTTCCCAATAACGAAACTTTCTTCCCTTTTATGGGCTGACTCCTCCTCCACGTCCTGCTTACTTATTGTGACTTTCTAGGTGAATGAGCCGTGCAGTTTGTCACGTCCACAGGCTGGCTGCCAATGCTTGGATTTATCATGCCTTGACAATGAACTATTTAAAATGTTTTCTCACTAATTCTCTCCTCTTTTCTATTTACTTCCTTTGGTCTCATTTTCATTTAAACCTTTTTGGTCCTTGAATCGCTCTAGAAGTTGTTTACTGTCTTCCTCATAGGAGAGTGGGTTTAATTTGGTTTCTAATAGTAGCAGGTTATTTTGCTGGTAAGTCATGGGCATTTGTTTTTTAATAGCTGTTTCAATTAATCTCTGTGCTAGCCCCCTCACACAGGGATAGTACAACATCCCACTGCTGTTTAGACTCCTGCCGCAATTATGTGAGATGTAAGGATTGAAGCTACCATGCCTTTCCATTTTCTAAACCATCCTTCTAGCAACCCGTAAATGGTTCATCAATTCCAGCATTTTCTGCCAGTTTGTTGGCTAGAGTTGTCAGTCCTTGTAAAGCTTTTGTGATGGTTCCATCTGGGGCAGTATTGCTGGCAATGAAAGTACAGCATTTCCCATCCTGCGTAACACATATGCCCCCTTTTTCTGCTAGTATCATGTCTAGCACAAGCCTGTTTCCCCAGGCCATTTGGCTGGTGGCATCTAACTGGCCAGCCACCCCTTTGAGGGTGTCCTGTGTATAACTAATGAATCTCTGTTGATTATAATGGATGTAATTGATCCAATCCACATTTTTATTAATAATTGACCACCGGAAGAGTGCTGACTCAAACCCAACAGCTGTTTGGTTTCAGGCCTTAAATTTATTAGGCACCCCCCCTAGGTACTCCTATTGAGTCAACATATATATTGGGATCAAAATAATTTGTTAAATCTCTCTGGTTTCGATGGCCATGTGTATTTTCAGGTATCTCATGGAATGCCAGGGTGAAGGGAATGGCCAATTGGACTAAAGCCCAAGTCCCAGTCCTATTGGATGGTAACAGGTTACAGAGGTTCCTCTTCCCACATTACCACCAGGCATCAGCCCAGGGTATATGGCAAGCTGTGTAATTTCCATTGCCTGACTTACCAGTGATGTTTAGGATGTGGGTACAAGTCGATAGTTCTCCCATGGCTTATTGAACTCTGCCCCCTGCCTAGAGAGGCAAGAGGAGTGGTTCATATTCCCTTTAGAGAATGAGAGGATTGCTCTGGTATCTGACCTCTGCAATGCAGGAAAGAGAAATGACAGACTCTTACAAGTCTCATTTTCCCCTGCATCATTGTCCTGGTATAGAGCCGACATGCAATGCATTCCTTCAGGATCAATATCCCATCTTAGGGGAAATGGAACCACCTGTGCCTGAGGTCATCCTGCAGCATATGTGTAGCCATTACTCTTTTTGAGGGCTTGTACCAAGAATTTGACCCATTCAACCCAGGCATTCACATCTCTGTACCCTGTTCCAATTCCTAAGGTTTGCCTGAAATCATTTATTTCAATTATTTCTACTCTTTTAGGATAATTATGTGATGGAATAAAGTACTTATTAGGGTCTGGGGTTGGAGTAGTCCCAGGCAAGTGGGAGGTTGAATTCTTGATTAATTTAAGAACAAATCACCCTAAGGGATCTTTTCCTGCAACATCTGCCCCCAGCCTATACTTGAGGCACCACCCTTGGTTCTTGATCTAGGGAGCCTGGATTGTTGATAGTTCTGAGTATAGGGTTACACTAAGTTTTGGCAGTTAGTTGGTGGGGAGCCTTTGTACAGATGTATTTTATCTTTTAAGGGTCTCCAGGATGGGGTTGCCTATCCCATAGTGACAGTCCAACCCTGATATTGGGTGGTCCACCAGACATCATCCCAGCTAGGGCAGGGACTTGCACTATTGTAGCCTGCATCTAGTTCAGGGAAGAGATACTCATCTGCTTGTGAAACATGACTCTGGTTTTCTAAATTTCCACAAGGCAAAACTTGGAAGGCATCAAATTTTATAGTTATGGGTGCTGTAGTGTTAGTTACATTAATTACCAGCTTAAGTGAGTAGTTGGGAGTCCCTTTCCAGTTTCCCCATCCTCCATTCCAGTCTTTAGTCCCTGGCATGATAGCCCATCCCAACCATATTAACTTCCATAGAGGGGGCCAGTCCACATTTTCTTTCTAGGTTTTTCTTAAAGTTAACTTTAAGGCTTTCTTGTGTGACCCATGCACTTCCCATTGGTCTTTTTCTCTCCCTTCCAGGGTCTCTTTTATCAGTCCCTTGACTCGAGTATGAGTTCACCCCCTTTCAGCTGTTTGTGTGGCTGTCTTGGTGGTCAGGAGCACTTTATAGGGACCTTCCCAGCTGGGCTGGAGCTTGTTTTCTTTCCAAGTCTTAATCAGCACCAAGTCATCGGGCTAGAAGTGGTGAACTTCAAACTCAAGAGGTGGGGTTTGCGTCAGAAGTCCTTTCAACTAAGGGATGACAAGGTAGAGGATATGGCCAGTGTAATTTCTCAAAAATTGGTCCTTGGTTTCCATAGTAGGATCTGTAGTCCTGCCCAAATATGGCAGTCCATATAATAACTCAAAGGGGGACAGTCTCAAGTTTTTGCTTGGGGCTGTCCTAACCCTAAGGAGAGCTATTGGAAGACATTTGGTCCAGGGCATTTGAGTTTCTAATATTTGTTTGGTAATATGCTGTTTGAGAGTTTGATTCATTCTTTCCAACTCTCCAGAAGAAGGGGGATGCCAGGGAGTGTAATTTGTAAACCTTCCATAATTCCCCTTAACACCCTTGAGGTAAAGTGGCTCCCACTGTCTGAATCAATATTTTCTAACAGGCCAAATCTGGGTATAATCTGCTCTAAGATTATTTTGACCATATTCCTGGTAGTGGCTGTCAGATGGGGAGAGGCTTCTACCCAGCTGGAAAGGTGATCTACGATCACAAGCAAATACTTTAGTCTTTGTACTTTGGGTATTTCTGTGAAATCTACTTGAATGCTGTGGAATGGTCTTAGTCCAGGAGGTCGTCCTCCTGTGGCCTGTCTTCTAATTATCTTTTTGTTCACCCTTTGAGAAGTTACACAACTTCCACATACTTGTTTAGTGAGGATACAAATCCCTATACACCAATAATTTCTAAGTATTGCATGACACAGAGCCAGGGGTCCCCAATGCTCCCTTTGCGTAATATATTCATTAGTTCTCTCATCAGGGATTTACTTATCATCTCTCACATCAGGAAGTACCTATTTCTCATCTTCAGTTTGAGTGATGCCTATCCTAATTCTTCTTTCTCCTCTTTGGTAAACTGAGGCCTTAATACTACCTTAGGGAGGTCTGGGATCAGGCTAAATAATCTAATTTCTTCCTCTAGGGAGGCTTGCTTAGCAGCTTCATCTGCAAGCCTGTTTCCTACAGCTTCTATAGTGTTCCCTTTCTGATGACCATTTATATTAAGTACGATTAGTTATCTCTGCTGGAAACAGGAGGCTTTCTAAAACCTGTTTGACTAGTTCTCCATGTACCAGTTATTTTCCCCTGCTATTTATTAGGCCCTGCTCTGTCCATATTTTTCCAAAAGTGTATATCACCCCAGGCATATTTAGAATCAGTATATATAATGCCTTCTTGGCCTTCAAGGAGCCTTAGGGCCTGGTTAAGAGCATATAATTCACAGGTTTGGGCTCACCAGCCATTAGGTAATCTACCTTTCTCACATAAAGTGTTTATTTCCATCAATGACAGCACAGCTATTGTATTTCTTGCCATCAACACTCAGGACGACCCATCCACAAACAGCCTTAGCCCATGATGTAGTGGAGCTTCTCTAAGGTCTGGTCTAACTAATTTTGGTTTGGTATTCTATGATATATAAGCAGTTATGGTCTGATGCCTCTTCGTTCTCCTCTCCTTTCCATATGAAACTGGCTGGATTCAGGCAAGTATCTGGTGTTACGACCAAATCATCTTTTTCTAGTAATATGGCTTCATATTTTAGAATCTGAGAATCTGTTAACCACCTCCCGGCTTTTTTATTTAGTATATTCCTGACCTGATGTGGGGTGCTCATTATTAGGGCCCCACCAAGGGTTAGCTTTTCACTCTTCTCTACCAGCAGGGCTGTGGCAGCTACTTCTTGCGCACATTCGGGCTACCCTTGAGAGGCAGGATAATAAAGCTTGGAGACAAAAACAACAGGTTGCCTCTTCCCTTCCCAGATCTGAGGGAACACCCCAAGGGCCATGCCCTGGTCTACTGTTACAAATAGACGGAATGGTTTCTCTAAAGATGGGAGGGCCGGGACCAGGGCTGTAATGAGGGCCTGCTTTAGCTCTCTCATTGCCTGAATGTCCTCTGGGTACCATTGCAAGGGATCAGGTTCCTCTTCTAGTAGCTTGAGATACACAATCTTTGTCTTTTGAGCATATGAGTCAATCCATAACCTACAGCAGCCAGTTAAACCAGAAAATTTTCAGAGTTCTTTCTTTGTCTTAGGCAAAGGAAGACCGACTATTCCTGATAGTCTTTCTGGGTTTATTCTCTGCTTTCCTTCACTGATCAGGTGTGCTAAATATTTAACTTATTTTTCTACAAACTGCAATTTGTTTTTAGAGACTCACAACCCCCTTTCTTCTAGAAAATTAAGCAACTTATAGTGGTTTCTGATACCTCAGCCCTCTTCTCCCCAGAAATTAAAAGATCATCTACATATTATAATAACTGGGTTCTCCTGGAAGGTTGGAATTCCTCTAGGAATTTTTCTAAGATTTCACTAAATAAGTTTGGGGCTTCCGCGAAACCTTGTGACAGCATAGTCCAGTGGTACTATTGTTTTTCTTCCCAGCTATAGGATTTTCCCATTCAAAGGCAAAGAGGTCCCTACCCCTAAAGTCTACAGTACATGCTCAGAATGCATCTTTTAGATCCACCACATTGAACCACTTATGTTCATAGGATGTCTTACTAAGGAGGTTGTAGAGGTTAGGCACCACAGGGTGGTGGGTCTGGACAATTTGATTTATAGTCCTTAGATCTTGCAACAATCTATATAACCCATCAGGCTTTTTGACTGGGAGAATTGGAGTGTTATATGGTGACATGCAGGGTTCCAATAATCTATCTTTGATTAATCCCTTTATTACCCATTGGAGACCTTTTTTCTCCCTTCAGTGGGAATGGGATATTGTTTTCTGCAAACTATTTCTCCTGGTTGCTTTAGTTTAATCTGTAAAGATATAATTTTTAACCTTCCCCTGTTGCCTTCCCTAACCCACACAAGGGGATTAATTTTCCTTTCCTTTTCCTCTGTTAGGAGGCCCATTATTACTTTAATTTGTCCCTCATCTATTCCTAATCCTAAATCCAGTCTCACAATTAGGTCTTGATTTAGTTAGTTCCTGCTTCGGGAACATATAAGAGTGAACCTTCAATTTATTCTGATCCCAATCTAATTAATATTTGCTTGAATATCAGAACCTGAAATCACTCCCCTTTTACTCCTGATACTGTCCATTTTTCCTTAGAGAGTTCTGTACCTCTTGATGGATGAATTAGGGAGAATTGAGCCACCCCAGTATCAACCAAAAATGTTACTTCTTTCCCCTTGAGTCCCGCCATCAATTTTATCAAGGTTTCCTAGTGAGAACTACTTAGAAGGAGCCCCTGACTCCCCTAATCTTCATAAAAAGTCATCACAGGGATTATCTTCTCTTTCTTTTTCCATTCTGGACATTCTCTGTTAAAATGTCATGGTTTTGCACACTGTAACATCCACTTACAGTCTTAGGAGTTTTTCCTTATATTTCTCTTCTGACTTTTTGCTGAAACCTAGTATTTTCTCATCTCCTCCAAGAGGGCTCTTGATCTAACTTCTTCCTGGCTACCTCCTCTACAATGGAAACCATGATTTTCACTTTTTGTCTCTGTTTCTCCTCTTCTCTTCATAGAAAGGCTTTTTTAGCTTCCTTCAGTAATTCCTCAATTGATTTTTTCATTCCAACCATTGATCTTTTGTAATTTTTTTGTAATGTCAGGCCAACTATTAGTTACAAAGTTAACCTTCAAAGGGCTTTGCCCTACTGGGTCATCCAGATCTAATCTGGAGTATTTTCTCATTTGATCTCTGAGCCTCTGAAGGAATGCAGAGGGAGTTTCCTCTTTTTCTTGTTTAATCTCGAATGCCTTTGAGATACTTTGTATCCTAGGAGTGGATTCTTTGATCCCTTTAATTATTAGTTCCCTGAGGTTCTGCATTTGGGCACAGCCCCTGAGATCATTATTATCCCATGTGGTATTGACATTACAAAATTTTTGCTTGGCTGGCAAGACTCCTTGTCTGGGATAATTCCCCTTTATTCTCCGGTGAACAGGATATTCATGATAGACATAATTTCAGCCCAGGTGTAAAAGCTGGGTCCTAGGAATTGGTGCAGCTGTTCTGCTAAACCAAGGGTACCTTCTAAGAGTGGTTTCATTTCCTCTTGAAATTCCTAACTTCAATACTTGTAAGAGGAGCATTTACAAAGCCAATCTTTTCCTCCCCTATGGGAAGTTCCCTAAGAGGCAACAGGCTAGATGTTTGCTGTTTGGAGGGGGTAGGGAAGTTCTCAATATCCGTCTTACACTGTTCTAATTCTTTTCTCAAATTTGGATAAGGATATAAAGGAGTAGTTGGTTTGGCTCCCCCATGGTCTCCAGGTCTTTCTTCCTCTAACCCTCCTGCTGCTCTTGATCTTCCTGTCCCTTATTTTGTGAGACGTATGGAGGAGACAAGCATGATAGGGGGTCCCAGGGTTTTTCACTGGGCCAGGGCTTTTTACTAGGCTTTTTTTCTTCCTCCTTGAGAGGGAACGTGGGGGCTAATTTCTTGATCCAGCAGAGATTGTAACTTATCTCCTCTTGTGAAAATGGGGTTTTATTATTCACATAATTAAAGGTTGGCACTCCCAATCCTCACCTGAGCCAAACTTAGGCCAAAAGACCGAACGCTTATGAATGGGGTCTTTGGGCCAGATTAAATAGCAATCTTTACCATCTTTTGCTTTTCCGTGTCCCTGATTTGAGGGTTGTCCCTCCAAACCTGAAACATTCTCCCCAAAGGACTATCTGGGGGAACGTCAGAGGGAGTCTCTTTGGCTCCCTCTTTCCTTTGTCCCATAGGCCTAGAATTTCTGTTTCCCATTTTCAGTCAGTCTCTATGTCTGAGCTTTTCCCTGTATATTCAATCCAGTCTACTGGAGGTTTCTTGCACACCCCAAGAGTTGCTTTGTCCATCTCTGGCTGCTTCCCTCGCAGGAGAATGGAACCATGGGTTGGGAATCCGCACTCGCTTCATGTCTAAGATACATCTCAGTTACATACACTCAACCTCTGAAAATGCCCAACCACCAACGCAGTACTGATAGTCCAATTTTCCTACCTTGGCTCTTGCACAAGGTTGCCTGGTTGCTACAGTGCCTGCTTTTCTCCTTGTGTTGCCTCCACTCCCTTCTGAATAACAGTCTCAGGTTTGTCTATGGCCTCTGTGGGGAGCCAAGATGCCTGGACAAGGTGAGCCACCTAAAATCAGGTGAGACGTATCTTCCCTCTCAGCTGGAATCCCACTCCACACAGGCACACATATCCCAGATGAGCCCTCAAGTTTGTGAGAAACACATTCACCTGTCCAAACCCAAAGAATGGACTTAGAGACAAGGAACACCGGAAATGAGACTTTTAATGGCAGTCTTGCAAAGTTGGGTGTCTGGTAGGCAGGCACACCCAGGGCAGTCACAGCAGGTAATTTATCTCCTAGCATGGACGTCCCTCCCCCAGTTCCTCATTGGTCGAGTACTATGGGATTACAATCTTCCTGGATGTTGCCTAAGTTTCATTATCCCCTCGTAAGGTCATACCCCATCCCCTTCCCTGCTTAAGTTTTGATTTCCCAATAACAAAACTTTCTTCCTTTTTATAGCCTGACCCCTTTTCCACATCCTGTTCATGTATCATGACTTTCTAGGTGCATGAACTGTGTGGTTTGTCACATCTGTAGGCTGGCTGCCAGTACTTAGATTCATCATTCCTTGAAAATAGATAATTTAAAATGTTTTCTCACACCATCACCAAGGAAAATATCTCCTGAAAATTATTGTTGTTAATTATAGCTTAAAAGTATAAAGCTATAAATATATTCTTTTGTTATTACTGAATGGAGGCAAGTGTATTAAACCTTGGAAATATAAAACTAATGATACACTGAAGATAAATTAGGAAAAGGAATGGGATGAGCAGAGATATGGGAGTTCTACAGAAACACAAATATATTCATATTACAAAAATAAGCACATACAAAGTGACAATCAGTCTAAACCAGAAAGCAAATAAAGGATCAGAGTAAGATGAGCAAGTAGAGCCCCTTCTGGTAATTGTTTCCCCCTGCCCCCACAGGGACAACAAATTGAACAACTATCCACACAAGGAAGCACCTTCACGTGAACCAAAAATCAAATGAGTGATCATAGTACCTGTTTTTGACATTATATCAAACAAAGATACATTGAAAAGGATAGAAAAGACAGCTTGAATAGCCTACACTACCCTTTCTCTGTCCCATAGCAGTGGCCATACGGCATTAAAAAATAATTTGTGTGCTTGGGGCAGGAAGAGCTCAGTGACTGTGGGACGTTGCATTGGAACTTAGTGCTGCCCTTTCACAGTGGAAAGCAACACAGGGCAGAATTTGGCCAGCACCCACAGAAGGAACATTTAGACCTGCCCTAGCCATAGAGGATTTGTCCATCCCAGTGGCTGGAAACTGAGTTCTGGTAAGCCCCACCACCACAGGATAAAGGATGATAGGGTCCTAAATAAATTTGAAAGGTAGTCTAGACCACAAGAGCTATAATTCCTAGGCAAGTCCTGATGCTGTGCTAGGCTCAGAGCCAGAGGACTTAGGGTGCATGTGGCCCAGTGAGACACCAGCTGGGGTGGCAGAGGGAATACTTGCATCACCCCTCTCTCAGTCCCAGGAAGTACTTCCTGCAGCTCTGGCAGAGAGTCTTTCTGCTTGAGGAAAGGAACGGGAAGAATGAAGAGGACATGTCTGCTACTTGGATGCTAGCTCAGCCACAGTAAAACAAAGCATCAAGCAGAGTCCTGAAGCCCTCATTCCAGCTCCCAGATGATATTTTTAGATCTGCCCTGGGCCAGAAGGGAACCCACTGCCCTGAAGAGAGAGGCACAGGCTTGGCAGGCTTGGCAGGATTCACCACCTGCTGACTAAAGAGCCCTTGGGCCTTGAATAGGTATCAGTGTTAGCCAGACAGTAGTCACCATGGGGATGGGGCAGTGGTATCCATCAGGGTAGTCACCTTCTGCTTGAGTAAAAAATAGGGAAAAGTACAGAGGTCTTTGTCTTGCAACTTGGATACCAACTCAACCACAGTAAAATAAGGCACCAAGCAGAGTCCTAAAGCTCCTGATTCCAGGTCTTAGCTTATGGACACCATTTCTAGACCCACTCTGGGTGAGTGGAGAACTTCCTGCCCTGAAGGCAAAGACCCCAGGCCTGGCAGGATTCATTACCTGATGACTAAAAGGCTCTTATGCCTTAAATAAACATCGGTGGCTAGGCAATAATTGCCACAAACTTTGGGTGACGCCCAGTACTGTATTGATGCCAGGAATTACCCTGAACTGTCCTAGTGGTGGTGGCCAAAGAAGTGCTTGTGTCACACTCCCTGTAACTCCAAGCAACTCAGAACAGAGAGGGAGAGACAGAGACTCCATTTGTTTGAGGAAAATTAAGGGAAGAGAACTAGAGACTCTGCCTGGTAATCCATAAATTTCTCCCAGATCATACCCAAGTCCATGGAGACAGTACTTCTATAAGTCTGCATGAGTTAGAGTGTTACTGGGCTTGGAAGCCCCATAATGCAGACACAGCCTCAGTGTCCGAAGACTTAGATCACAACAATGAATTTCCTTTGAATACTTGGAAAAGCCTTCTCAAGATGAATAGGTACAAACAACTTCAGTCTGTGAAGATTAGAATAAATACATAACTCATCAAGGCCCAGGCATCAATAAACATCCACAAGCATAAAGACCATCCAGGAAAACATAATCTCACCAAATGAACTAAATAAGGAACCAGTGACCAACCTTGAGCTCACAGAGATATCTGACCTTTCAGATAGAAAACTCAAAAGAGTGGTTTTGAGGAAGTTCAATATTAGAAAAAAAAAAAGAAGAAGAAGAAGAGAGAGGGAAGGAATTCAGAATCCTATCAGAGAAATTTAATAAAGAGATTGAAATAATAAAAAAAATCAAGCAGAAATTCTGGAGCTGAAAAATTCAATTGACAAACTGAAAAATGCATCAGAGTCTCTCAACAGCAGAAATGACCAAAGAGAAGAAAGAATTAGGGAGCTTGAAGACAGGGTATATGAAAATATACAGTCAGATGACAAAAAAGAAGAGAGAAGAAAGTATGTCTACAAGATATAGAAAATAGTCTCAAAAGGGCAATTGACCTCAGAGGGTAGAGGGATAAGGATGGAAAGTTTATTTAAAGAAATGATAACAGAGAACTTTCCAAACCAGGAGAAATATATCAATATTCAAGTAACAAAGGTTATAGAACACCAAGTACTTAACCCAAATAAGACTATCTCAAGATATTTAATAATCAAAGTCCCAAATGTCAACAATAAAGAAATAATCCTAAAAGCAACAAGAGAAAAGAAACAACATATAAAGGAGCTCCAATACTTCTGGCAGCAGACTTAGCGGAAACCTTACAAGCCAAGAGAGAGTGGCATGCCATATTTAAACTTAGAGGGGGAAAAAGGCTGAAGGTAAAAACAACAAAACAAAACCTTTTATCCTAGAATATTACATCCAGGGAAACTATACCTCAAACATGAAAGAAAAACAAACACTTTCCTAGACAAATAAAATCTGAGGGATTTCATCAACACCAGATCTGTCCTACAAGAAAAGCAAAAGGGACTTCTTCAGTCTGAAAGAAAAGAACATTAATGAGCAATAAAATATCATCTGATGAACAAAACTCACTGGTAAGAGTAAGAATACAGACAAATACAGAATATTAAAACACTAACTGTGGTGTTAGTATCTTGAATAGGAAGGCTAAAAGATAAACCTATCAAAAATAATAACTAAAACAACTTTTTAAGACAGAGAGTATAATAAGACATAAATAGAAATGACAAGAAGTTAAAAAGTGGAAGGGATGAAGTTAAAGTGCAGAGTTTTTTTGTTTTCTCTTTGCTTCTTTGTTTGCTTTTGCAATCAGAGTTAAGTTGTCATCAGTTTAAAATAATGGCTTATAAGGTGTTACTTGCAAGCCTCATGGTAACCTCAAATCAAAAAATCTACAATAGGTACACAAAAAATGAAAAGCAAGAAATTAGACCACCAGAGAAAATCAGTTTCACAAAAAGGAAGACAGGAAGGGAGGAAAAGAAGAACACAAAACAACTAGAAAACAAATAGCAGAATTGGCAATAGTAAGGCCTTACTTATCAATAACATTAAATATAAATAAACTGAACTCTCCAATCAAAACATATGGAGTAACTGAATGGCTGAAAAAAATAAGAACCAAGTATCTTCTGCCTACAAGAAATGCACTTCACCTATAAAGACACACACAGACTGAAAATAAAGGGATGGAAAAAGTTATTCCAGGCAAAATGAAACAAAAAAATGTCGTGAGTAGCTATACTTACACCAGACAAAATAGATTTCAAGGCAAATATTATGATGACCTTATATCTTTTTAAATAATGATAAAGGGAACAATTCAGCAATAGGATATAATAATTGTAAATATATATGCACTCAACACTTGAGCACCTAAATATATAAAGCAAATATTATGAAGCTAAATAGAGAGATAGACGCCAATACAATAATAGCTGGAGATGTCAACACCCTACTTTCAGCATTGGATAGATGCTGTTACATGTCTGACTGAACAGTACAGTCAGAAAAATCAAACACCAAGCTTAATCTGCACTTAGGCCAAATGGACCTCATAGATATTTACAGAACATTTCATCCAAGAGCTGCAAAATTAACACATTTTTCTCAGCACATGGATTATTTGCAGAGGTAGACCATATATTAGGCCATGAAAGAAGCCTTAAAAATTTCAAAAAAGTTGAAATCATATCAAGTATCTTTTCTGTACACAATGGAAAAAAATAACAATCACTAAAAAGAGAAACTTCAGAAACTATATAAATGCATGGATATTAAACAATATGTTCCTGAATAACCAGTGGGTCAATGAAGAAATTAAGAAAGAAATTAAAAATTTCTTGAAAGAAATGAAAATGGAAATACAACATACCAAAACATATGAGATATGAGAAAAGCAGTCCTAACAGTCAAATTTATAGCCATAAGTGCACACATTAGAAAAGTAGAAAAACTTCAAATAAACAAGTTACTGATAAATCTTAAAGAACTAGAAAAACAAAGGCAGACAAAAACCAAAATTAGTAGGAAAAAAGAAATAATATCAGCATAAATAAATAAAATTAAAAATAAAAATATAAAAAAATCAATGAAACAAAATGTTGGTTTTTAAAAAAAGATAAAGTCAACAAATCTTTAGCCAGACTAAGAACAAAAGAGAGAAGACCCAAATAAATAAAATCAGAAATCGAAAAGGAGACATTACAACTGATACCACAGAAAATCAAAGGATCATTAGAAACCATTATGAGAAACTATATTCCAATAAACCTACCAAGATTGAAACAAAAAGAAATTCAAAACCCAAATGGACCAATTAAAAATAATGAGATCCAAGTCATAATAAAAAGTCTCCTATCAAAGGAAAGCTATGGACCTGCTGGCTTCACTGCTGAATTTCAAAACATTTAAAGAATTAAAACCAATCCTACTCAAACTATTCTGAAAAATAGAGGATAAGGCAATACTTCCAAACTCGTTCATCCAGGCCAGTATTACCCAGATATCAAAACCAGACAAAGAAACATTAAAATCAGAAAGCTACAGGCCAATATCTCTAATGAACATTGATGCAAAAATCCTCAACAAAATACTACCTGACTGAATTCAACAATGCGTTAAAAAGATTATGACTCATGATGAAGTGGGATTTGTCTCAGAGACAGAAGGATGGTTCAACATATGCAGATCAATTAATGTGATACATCATATCCACAGAATGAAGGACAAAAAAAATGATATTTCAATTGATGCTGAAAAAAAGTATTTGATAACATTCAATATCACTTCATGATAAAAATTCTAAAAATCCTAATTATAGAAGAAACATATCTCAATGCAATAAAAGCTATATGTGACAGACCCGCAGCTAGTATCATATTAAATGGAGAAAAATGGAAAGCCTTTCCTCTAAGACAAGCTTGTCCAACCCACAGCCTCTGGGCCTCATGTGGGCCAGGACAGCTTTGAATATGGCCCAATACAAACCTGTAAACTTTCTTAAAACATTATGATACTTTTTTCTGATTTTTTTTAGCTCATCAGCTGTTTGTTAGTGTATTTTATGTGTGGCCCAGGACAATTCTTTTTCTTCCAATGTGGCCCACGGAAGCCAAAAGATTGGACACCCCTGTGGTCTAAGACCTGGAACAAGACAAGGATGCCCACTTTCACCACTGTTATTCAACAGAGTAATAGAAGTCCAGCAATCAGACAAGAGAAAAAAAGGCCATTTGCATTAGAAAGGAAGAAGTTAAATTATCCTTCTTTGCAAATGATATGATCTTATATTTGGAAAAACTTAAAGACTCCACACAAAAAGAAAAAACAGAACTGATTAATTCAGTAAATTTAGAAAATATGAAATCAACACACAAAAATCAGTAGCATTTCTGTATGCCAACAGTGAAGAATCTGTAAAAGGAATCAAGAAAGTAGTCCAATTTACAATAGCTACAAATAAAATAAAATACCTGGTAATAAAGCAGTGAAAGAACTCTATAATGAAAATCATAAAATATTGATGCAATAAATTGAAGAGGACACACAAACACAAAGAAAAATATTCTATGTTTATGGATTAGAAAAATCAATATTATTTAAGTGTCCATACCCCAAAACAGTCTATGGCTTCAATGCAATCTTTATCAGAATACCAATTATATTTTTCACAGCTATAGAAAATAAAATCCGAAACTTTATATGGAAAAACAGAAGACCCAGAATAGCCAAAGCCATTTTGGCCAAAAAGAACAAAACTGGAAAAATCACTTTACCTCACTTCAAATTATATTTCAGAAATATAGTAAACAAAACAGTATGGTACTGGCATAAACACTCTAGACACGTAGACCAATGGGACAGAATAGAGTACCTAGAAATAAATCCATACTATTAATACTCCAGGGAACTCATTTGCAACAAAGTTGCCCAGGACATACATTGGTAAAAGGACGGTCTCTTCAATAAATCATACTGGGGAAACTGGCTGTCCATATGCAGACGAGTGAAATCAGACCCTTATCTCTTGCCATATACAAAAGCAAATGAAAATGGATTAAAGACTTACATCTATGACCTCAGGCTTTGAAACTACTAAAAGAAAACTTTGGAGAAGTTCTCTGGGACTTTGGTCTGGACAAAGATATCTTGAGTAATACCTCAAAATCACAGGTAACCAAAGCAAAAATGGATAAATGAGATCAGATCAAGTTAAAAAGCTTCTGCATAGCAAAGAAAACAATCAGTGAAGTAAACAGATAACGAATGGAGTGGGAGAAAACATTTGAAAACTATCCATCTGACAAGAGACTAATAATCAGAATATGTAAGGATCTCAAATAACTCAAGGAAAAAATCTAATAATCTGATTTAAAATGAGTGAAACATCTGAATAGATAGTTCTCAAAAACAGACATACAAATGGCAAACAGGTATATGAAAACATACTGAACACCAGTGATCATCAGAAATGCAAATCAATATTACAATGAGATACCCTCTTACTCCAGTTAAAATTATTTTTTATCTAAAAGACAGGCAAAAATGAATGCTGGCAAGTGTGTAGATAAAGGGGAACCCTCGTACACTATTGGTAGGAATGTAAACTATTACAGCCACTATGGAGAATAGTATGGACAGTCCTCAAAACACTATAAATGGAACTAACATATGATCCAACAATTCCACTGTTAGGTGTATAACCAAAAGAAAGGAAATTAGTATATGAAAGAGATATCTGCACTCCCATGTCAGTCACAGCACTATGCACAATAGCCAAGATTTGGAAGCAACATATGCCCATCAACAGATGCATGGATAGTGAAAGTGTGGTACATATTCACAATGGAATGTTACTGAGCCATAAAAAAGAACAAAATCCTATAATTCATAACCATATTGATGGAACTGGAGGACATTTAGTTAAGTGAAATAAGGTAGACATACAAAAACCATTTTCACATGTTCTCACTCATATGTGGGAGCTGAAAATTAAAGCTATTGAACTCATGAAGATAGAGAGTAGAATGATGGTGACCAGAGGCTAGAAAGTGTAGGAGGTTGCAGTGGGATTTGTGGGAAGCAGCTATGGTTAACGGGTACAAAAACATAGATATAATTAATAAGATCTATTTTTTGGTAACAGAACAGGGTGATTATAGTCAATAATAATTTATTGTATATATACAAATAAGTAAAAGTGGAATTAGAATGTTCCTGACACATAAAATGATAAAAGCTTGAGGTGATGGGTACTTCAATTACCCTGATGTCATTACTACACACTGTATACTTGTATCAAAATATCTTATGTATGCTATAAATATATACATCTACTATGTACTCATAAAAATTTTAAAAATTTCCATAAAAATAAATAAGAAATCAGTTGGTTTCGTATAGATTGCCTTCTATTTGAATAGAATATCTTATTTTATAAAATCAAGATGCTGAATAATATTAGTGATAAAGTAGAAAAAGGATTTTTTTCTCTCAATAACAATAAAAAAGGCAATAATAAAATCCTGGAAAAGAAACTCATATAATCATACTATAATATAAAGCAACCCAAAATATGATTTTATTTTGAGAAATTTGTTTAATGTAAGAAATGTTAAATACATTAGTCTGTTTATTAGGAATGTTTTCATTTGGATAGAATTATGGATATTGCATTTGACCTTAGACAAATTATAGCTTATTACCTAATTTTTTGTGAATTATATTTATATAGCATAACTTTTAATAATGGTATTATTTTCAACTACAAATAAAATATTCTTAACTTTTTCAAAGTACTAATAGAAGTGCAGGTGAAAGAAAACACAAGGAGAAAGAAAAAAGTGGATATTAAGATAGTTTGTAGTTTCATGCTTGTAGTTTCATGTAATATAAAAATTGATACTTTCAAAACTAATCTAATGATAAACTGAGATTAACATATTTATATATCCAAAATAATCATTAGAAGAACAAAATAATAGCTAACTAAAATTGGGAAGAAGAAATATGGGACATTGGTAAACTAATATTTATCTTTCAATGTAGAAATTTAGTAGAGAATTTCTCAAATTTATATGTCAGTAATGGTGTCATATCAATATTTTTAGAGTAAGAAATGTATTAAGAGCAGCTCAAAATATAAAAATGTTAAGTGGTGATTTTTAGAAAATGTATATAAAGGGTACTACATGGCATTGCTACTTTTTATTAAGAGCACTTAAGTTTTATTTTATTTTCTAACTGTATATGTTAAAAATTAAGTTAGATGTAATTTAAAATTATGTAAGGAAATGATAATGAAACTGCAAATACAACTATTAATTTACAAGAATTGACCAGCATCTGGAACAGAGTTCCCCATGCAATGATCACATCTGATATTTTTTTCCAGAAAATTCCCAGCAGAAACTTGGTGTGGATATTGCTTTTGGGAGACACAGAGCTCAGGAAACAGCCAAACAGAATTTAAGTCACATAAACTAAATTGGGTTTTTAAATTTCCATTGTGTTTAATGTCCATTAATTATATTTTTATACCTAGTAAAAATTAGTAGGATTTTGAAATCAGACAAACATATTTTAAAATCTTATTTTAACCAATTGTTCATTGTGTTTTTAAGGCAACTTTTCTGATTCTCAATGTTCCTATTTATCTAAAAGGGCCTCTATTATCAACTTCACAGGAATTTTATCAGTGGTAAGATAACATATTCAAAGGATTTGGCATAAAGTAGATCCCTATATGTTTCCTCCTTTCTCCTATACTTCTCTAACTCTTTTCTTCTACACATTTCTTCTCCTAAGAAGCACAGGATATTTTCATTTAACACAATACACTGGCCATAGAAAACATTTTAACATTGCTGGAATTTCTAGGCTTAGTTGAAATCAATCAACATTGCTGGCCTAAAATACATGATTCAAAGAAATGAATTATCCAAAGTAAATCATTATGCCAAGTTATAGTTTAACTTCTAGCATCAGTTACTACTTTGTGCTTTAATGGGACTATTTAGTCATTATGTTTCAGTCATACTCATTAATCAGAGTTTCACCTTTATACTAAAAATAACTTTGTATTTGGAAGCAAATGCAATTATAAAAGTTTTATGCTTGTAGGTAGAAAAATTACAAGAAATATATTTTGGATTTGCCACCATTGTATTTGATGGCCTGTGTCTTTTCTGGTTTATGAGTTTATAAAGGAGTTTTTCTAAATATTATTTACAACTATTTCAGTAACATCAGTGGTTGGATAGCACAACTGTTTTGTGTTGGGGCTCAAAACATAATTCCCTAAAGTATAGCACTTTGACATGCTGAGTACTTTCAATTAAAAGAGATTGGAAGGCTTCAGAAGCAGCCTGGGAACCTTCCCCCATCCTCCTTTCTCCTTCATAGAAAGCCATAGAACTGGAATTCCTCTTCCTTGAGCAGGGTCATAGAAACTTGAACTCCTCTCTCCCAAAGCCAGAATAAAACCTACAAATATAACCCTAACTTTTCCCTGCCTTTCTGTGTAAGAGCTGGCCATAAAGAAATTCGCTGACTTGTCTGACAGTTAGGTTGTAAGACCCTCATTCCAGAGGAGTTTTGCACCACACCAGGGGGAAAGAATGCTGCACAGAGAGGCCAAGAAGAATCCGAACCAGCAGGCCTTGCTGGGTGTCCCACCTCAGTCTATTCCTGTCAGATCATACCCTTTTGTACGACCACATTTCTACACAGCTGCCCATTTATCATCAAACCTAAGCATAAAAGTAGACAGTTTTTCCTAGGTCTTTGAGTCTTCTTTTCTGAAGGCTTCCATGTTATGTACAATGTTGATTAAATAAATTTGTTATGCTTTTCCCTGTTAACTTGTCTTTTGTTATAGGAGTGTCATCTGTGACCCTTAAGATGGGTGATGAAAGGTATCGCACCTTTCCACTCCTACATTTGCTAAAAGTAAAGATTTTTAAAACTAGTTGATTCTGTTTGTTTGGTTTCCTTTTTTCCCATTTTCATTTCTTTTATAAATTACCTTAGAGTAAACATGACGTCCATGTTAAGTGCTTTGATTAGGAAGGCTGAAGAAGAATATTTTCCACTAACTCTCCCTTTAAGCTCTAAACTTCTTTCTCAATTAAGAGGCACACAAAGAATTAGGGACATTTAAAACCAATGCAAAAATTTATCATTTGTGGTTAACCGTGTATAATAAGATCATTGGTAGCCAAATATGTTAGCAATTAAAAACATTGCCTAGTGGCTGAAGCTTTAGCTTGAATTATCTAGAAAGGAAAAAGAAATAAAAAGGATATACAAATATCCTATAGTAACAGTGCTTCAGAAAAATAATAAAAAATATAAATGCACAATCGTAAGTGTATTTGTTGTTTTTTCCTTGATTGAAGCTTAACAACCTTTTGACTAAATGAATACTTGTCTAGTAAGGGTAGGATAAACCCTCATCATGAAAATTGATTGCGGTGAATCAGAGGTAGATAGCAATCTGAAAACTTAAAATGACATTGAATCCTGCCTACCCTTTTGTCTGTTTGGCCATAAAATTGGAAGTGGTTGGCTCTTTCAGCTATGAGCATTGGCATACCCTTTTTGTTTTTAGAACTAAGGAGCCATTTAAATCTTATATTTCCAGATCAAGTCAAGGAGCTGTTTCCCTTGTGGTATCACTAGTAGCTGTAATATAACTCTTGAATAGAATTGGAGGCAATCTAGGAAAACTCAATTTTCACTAGATTAACTTGAATTTTCAGTTATGATGAAAATTATCTTTGGAAAGAAAATATACAGACCAAATTTGACCTATTTTTGTGATATAATGTGCCTTAATAGCCCAATGAAACCATTTTCATAAAGCTAATGATAGCCTTAAACATGCATACTTTGAATAAAGTATGTTGTATGTTCCAAATAGGAAGAGATTATGCTGAACAACAGCCAAGTAATCATAAATAATTTTGAATAATCTAACTTTGAATTGAATTCACTAGTTCTCTATTCCTAGAGAAGTTATTTGCTAGCTACTTGGCTGAACATAAATAAGGAAATGAAGATTATTGGTGGGAAATTTGGAGCTTTACTTTCTGGAGAATTTGAAAATAAGAGGTTTGGAGCTCAGGAATTGCAGGAAATATGGGTCAGGTATAGGAGTGAAAAGGGAGATTAACTGCAAATTGATATGCATAGTAATCAGACCCCGGCTACCTCATCTCTGCCCCATGCATAATTAATACCAGCAACATTTTTACCTACTAAAAAAGATGCTGGACATTTTTCCTCTAAAGAAAACAAATCAGAAGAAAGCATTTTAGGGTCTAGAAATAAAAATATCTAACGCCCCCCCACACATCTTAAAGTGAAGCCCACTATTCAAACCAATCCCATGTACACAAAGTTTAATATCAACTTTATATCTCCTACACTTAAATATGAATGGACAACCAAGGATTATAAGGTACTTGAAAAAAGTTCATTATAAAAAGGATTTATTAAAATAAGCAGATGAAATGACTTTCATAGAGATACTGCAGAGAAAAAATATCAAAAATTCTCTAATAAAGTATTCTTGGAGAGATATATAAACTTTGAATCTAAATTCATTTTCAAAATTGGAATGTGACAACCACAAATAAAAGTAATACTATAAGAACAGGAATTTTGAAATTATTAAAAAGTTGCATTATTTACAACCTTTAAAGCTATAAGGCAGTGAAGAGGATCTACAGACAACTGAGACAAAAGGATTAAAATCTAAGAATCTTAGATATAAACAACATCTTACAAACTCATCAGGATGAAAGGAGATCGTCTGTGAAGATGCAAGATTTCAAGACACATTACTCTCTCATCCCATCTGAAAAAAAGCAATAAATAAAAGGATTTAACCAAGCAAAAAATTAGAAGAAGAAGAATGTTAAGAAGAAGAAAAGAGAGGAAAACAGTTAAACAATTTAAATGGATAAGAAGCATGAGCTGCTCATAACTGAATGATATATAAGCTAAGGAAACAGTCTTGAAAGAAAACAACTTCTAATGATTTCTAAATTATCCGACACACCCTGGAGTGGAGGTTAGTGGAAATGAATGTGTTCCCAAAGTCACATGCAGGGAGGTGGAGAAGGATGGAAATAGAGGGGATAAATGATGAAACTATTGGAATAGTGTGATATTTGAGTGAGAGAGGACTAAGAGAAGAAACAAAGCATCTTGTGAAAAAAAATCGATATCCTAGTTAGGGTACTAATTGAGTTATATGAATCTGACTATGGGAGCAGGAAAATAAAAAAGCGTGTAGTAAGTAATTGTACTAACTTGTTAAAAAGCACCTTTTCCACAGCAAAAAATACCCCCACTTAATTAAATAAACTAGTTTTTTCCTTTCTTTGTGACATAGAAATGCAGAACAGTCCTGAGCCCCAGTGGCAAACCACATAACATCATCAGGACCCATGTCTCTTCCATCATGTTGTTCTGCCATCCTTAGCATGTGAACACTTATTAAATCGCTTTTTGTTCTGTCATTCTTAGCATGTGAACATTTACAAGGTCACCTCATGGTCCAGGACAGTTTCCAGAGCTCAGCTATCTCATCTGTATTTTAAGGAGGAAGAAGTGAAAATGAAGAAAGTCAGAGAAGATTACTCCCAGCTGAACCATCTGTCTTTGAAAAGCTTTGAAAAGCACTCCCAGAATCCCTCAAGAATCTCTCCTTGCATCTCATTCCCTATCCATAGCTATGAGGGAGGCTGGGAGTTTTGAAATAAAATCAGGTCTCTCAGTTAAGGGAGAAAAGTGGATGGATATAGTAGTGGGCAGGCAACTGTAGCTAGCAGTCTGCCATAGAAGGTAGCAATTAAAGTAATGAAAAAAAGTAGTTAAATTTATAGAGTATATTAGGAGAGCAAGGAAAGAGAAAGTAATAGTGAATTGAACAAAAAGGCACAATTGAATATCCAAATTAATAAGAGGAAAATATAATAAATAACATCATGACTATACCAACAAAATTAGGAAAAGAGAAAAGGAAAAAAATAATAAAAATAAATATAAGATGGGAACAATGAAACAATGTATTGCAGTCCTTACAGTAAATGTAAGCACACTGCATTATTTCATTAAAAAACAGTTAATGTTAGATTGAGTTAAGAATTAAAACCCAATTTCATGTGTTTACATGAAACACTTGAACCAGTTACTTACAAAAGTTAAAAATACAGGATTGTGTAAAGATATACCGGAAATATGCATACAAAACAAAGGTAGAATGACTAATGTAATATTAATATTAGATAATGTGTACTTTAAAATTACAAGCATTGAATAAGATAAAGACCAGTCTGTGAGAAATATAATATTCATAAATCTGTATGTAACAACTAACAAAGCAATTAAACATGTAATATTTTAACTCCCCAGGAGTATTGCCACTAGAATTGTTTCTAGTAAACAAACTATTTTCCAGTTTCTTTTGTAGGCATTGATAAGATATAAGCAGAAATATTCAGGTGGAGTTTCAGTGAGAATTCTTTGAAATGGGCCCATTCAGATGGTATATGCCTCTGAACCCACTTACTTAATCCTCCTTCCTAACTGAAATGTGGGTGTGATGGCTGGACTTCAGCAGCTATCTTATGAAAATGAGGTGACTCTGAAATGACCCTGAGAATGACAAGATGACTGTGATAATGTCACTCTGGGGATGAAAGCCACATACTAAGGATGGTGGAACAGAAGATAAAAGGTACCAGATTTCCTAATGATATGTATAGAACTGCTGTACCTGTCTCAGACAGCAGGTTTATGAGAAAAAATAAATTCCTTTCTTGTTCAAGACTCTTATTTTAGTTCTCTATTATTAGAAACTCAATATAATTTTAACTGATACATAAGAAAAAACTCTTTAAAAAGCACAACTATAATAGATTTTAAAAAGATCTCCCAAATGTAAACAGAGTTCAAACACACAAAATTAGTTATGTAGTGATTCTGACTGAAATTAATTTGACTTGATGTACATACACTTCACTCTGCAGCAATGAATGTGAATATATTCTCAATAAATAGAGCTTGGGCAGCAGGGTTTTTATTTATGACTGTACTCAAATTATGAAATTTATTTGATATTATATAATTTTAAAATATTTGTGTATACCATATGACCTAGTCAAAGGACTGCAAATGGGATGTTTTATTTTAATTCAGATTTGCAGGACTCTGGATGTTGTTACTTTGCTAGTAAGGGTGTTGCTAAATCCTTGGTCTATATCTGGTACTGACTTTTCAGCCGTGGGTCATATCTTTCAAGTTGCATTACAACAACCATTTCCAATAAAACACATACCCCCCAAATCAAACATCAAACTGTTATAGTTTATAGCGACACAAATTCTCTTGGGCTTCAATAATGGTGACAATGTCAGAGAGGTTTTTGTGTGACTATTTAAAGACCATTATATAGTGTTAGATAAAGGACACATGCTAAAATGGTGGTACTTAAGAGAGTTTTAGCCATCAGGATTGATCTTAGGTGAACTGCATAGAAGATCCATTTTTTCCTTGTCCTTTTGGTTGTTCTTTTGAATCTCATTTTTATATAGATTTGTGTCCCATTGTATTCTAAAAATAATTCAAAAGATGTCTAGCGGTCGATAACCAGGCATACATTAAAAGATGGAAAGCATGAAGTGGTGTGAACGTACATATTTATAATAACTGTCTAACTAATGTTTTTTTCCCTTCAGTAGACTAAGTCATGCTGTATATTTCCATCCAACTGAAATATTATAAATCACTTTTTAATATCTTTTCATCTGAACAAGAAAAAAATCATTTGTATTGCAGACATGTAAATTTAACTTAAAACTACAAAACCTAGTTTGAGGCTTGATACTGTGGCCATAAATCATATACAATAACATTGTAAATGAGATAACTGTAACATTATATTCTCTGGGCAAGGTTAATAGATTCAGTTCAAGTCTAGCAAGAAATTGTAGCTGACATTTTCCCATTTCTTTCCGAAAAGCCTTTATAAATCCTCAACTCCTAAATTGGACTGGATTAGGTCTCAGTGGAGAAAATCCTAGATTTAGTGTTTTTAATTTCCTAAGTTACTGAGTGAGAACCAACTTTATAACTGTAGTCAAATATGGCTTGGGGGCTTTAACAGTTAGGTTATTTTTGTTATTCCCATCCAATTCCAAAAATAAAACTAATCATATTAATCATAACAAAGGAGAAATGATGGTGAAAGTAATAGTAGCCTGAAGTTTTGAAAAGCCTGTCAATTTGGTTAACCTGGGTGAACAGTGTAAAGAAATATAAATAAGCCTCTCTTAGGTGACTAAACAAAACACAGCAGGTCTACTGCTTTCATTTTCAACTCAAAGCTCTTCATCATAGTAACAGAATATTTATATTCTGATGCATCCTGCTCCTTGCTGCTGTCAAGCTCTTCTCTGAATTGGCACAATGGGTGACCTTAATTTTTTTCTACTGTTGGAAAGACAGTGTTTGCACCATGATGTTCCTGAGGCCAGCAAGCTCAGCTCCCTAATGTAACCTGTGGAGGGAGAATTTTCTGAACGCCACATAGTCATTGGGGATTGGTTAGAAGATCTTCAAGACTGTTTTCTGTAGGTAGAAACTGACCACCAAGGTGGGGAGATTGTTGTGCTGTAGAATTCTCCACAACTTGCTGTTTCCCCTCCTTTACATTTGCCAGAGAACTGATCTGCTTTCTTATCCCCAGATACCAAGATTATTGAAATGACCTCATACTTCCCAAAAGTTTCTGTAGATTTCATTTTATCCTGTGCATTCTTGTTGGATTATTCTTCTTGGAATTCAATTTTGTCATTTCATTCTGCCACCCAAGTTTTACCTGGCCTGTGCACCCTTCAAAGACCATATACATGCTTTTCTGTCTTTTCTGACCTTCTCACAGTGGGCTCAATTTATGCGGATTTTTGTTGTCTTTCTGTTTTCTATTTATAGGGAAATTCATTTCCTGTCTTTGCTTTTCTCCTCCACTTGGATGTCCGCAAAATCCAAGTAAAGCCACAAACTATGCCATGCAGAGGACATATGATTAACATATGTCTCAAAACCCAGATGAAAATTTACCTGATCCCTGAGACTTGCTTTCGTTAATTCACTGTACATTGACTTTGTCTTATTTTGAGTTTCCTGTAGACTTACAGCAATATTATATATCACACGTAATTTCCTTTAGGTTGTATTCTGGTTATTTCTTGAGTATTACTTGTATTTCCTCAATATGATTCCAAGTTCCTTCAGGACATGATACTTTTTCCTACTTTTATATTCCCTACAGATTCAGTGAAGTTCAAAATGTATAGTAACTGAGAGTTGAATTTAAACTAATCTTTAAAGCAGATGGTAAGCCCCCTTCTTAAAGGCTTGGCTGTTCTGGACATATTTAGACTAGAATATTTTTTCCCATTTTTGCTTGTAACAAGGTTGTGTGTTAATATAATAATCCTTTAATTTGCAATCTTGCTCTTTGATTGAATTACTGTTAAAACGGCATGAAACACTATTATATTCTTTTAGGGTGATTTGAGAATCAGAGTGGTGTTATCTTCCAATGTCTTTGCCTCTATAACAAGCAGTAATTTTCTCTCTGAGATGCACCTCCAGCTCTGTGCGTAAGGACATGTGCATTTTTCTCAGTCTTTTGTACTGCTCATAGTGTTGTGTGTTCCCTATATTTGACATCCCAAATATTGCCCAGTTTGCATTCACAGCTCCTAAGGGTAGAGATTATTTAGTCATAACTTTTCCTGGTTTAGTAATGCAAACAACATAATAAATATGGGTATTTCATGTTCAACTCTCTGATGCAGAGATTCCTATATTGTAATTAGATGCAACATGTGCCCTGAGGCTCATGGCACTTACTTTCATAAAAAGATTGGCCAGGAATGAAGGATAATATTAACATCTGCCTCATGTATAAAGTGTTACCATTCATCTTTTAAATATCAGGCTCATAAAGTAAGGAGGATAATGGTCTGATAACACAAGTTGCATCACACTGTTGAAAATTATAACTGCTCTTAGGCTTTATAATTTTCAAATCTGAATTATAGACACAATAACTTGTCCAAACGATAAACAGATCTTACATGATTGGCAGAAACATCTACTAGGTTCTATTTTAAAATTGTGTTATTAGTATGAATTCATGTAAAACATAGCTTTATATAAGTTCTTTGGTGACAGTGTCTATATGGCATCAGCTAACTGATCAGTAAGTTTAATAGCCTCAATTAGTAACTTGCACGGTGGTTTTACTTAAGTCATTAATAGATTATTGAATTATTCACTTTCAACAATTTGTTGTCATTAATATTAATTTTATCCCTCCATCAATAGCTACTCATCTTTGAGTCTAGTTAGAAACCTACTGTGGAGGCTTTGTGGGCACAAGGAAGTGTAACACACAATCCTGTTCATGTACTGAATCCAGATACATACATATATAGGTGAAAGGTGAAATAACAAGAGAGTCACATGTACTCCCATAGAACAATATGACTAAATGAGTAGCAGTATAAGTGAATGAGCAGTATAAGTAAATATTATGAAGTGATAGGAGTTTATCACTGGGCTGGGTTTTCTGGAGAAAGAAATTTCAGATGAGAGCTCTGCTATTTAGTACTTAGTGCACACTTGAAGTTCATGGCTTTAACATTTTCAGTTTTTATTCTTTTCAGAAGACTCCCTAAAGGCCCACATTAAGTGGCTTTATACTTTTGCTGATGAAGGATTCTGTATTGTGTAGCACATGACGTTGTCGCAGGGAGTATGACAAGCTGCAATGCTCTTAGCATCCGTTTTTATTTCAACTTAGCTTTCTGATTTCCTATGATGACACTGATCAATTTGGGATTCAGGAAGACCTTGGATGAATTGGTCTTCTTGAACATAAAGCCTTTTTTCTGTGTCTCTGACTGCATCTTACAATTTTTTAAGGGACAGGGTCTTGCACTGTTGCCCAGACTGGAGTGCAGTGGCACGATCGTGTCTAACTGCAGCCTTGAATTTCTGGACTCAAGTGATCCTCCTGCCTCAGTTTCCAGAGTAGCCATGACTACAAGCATACACCACCACACCTGGCTAAATTTTTATTCTATTTTATTTGTAGAAATGAGGGGTCTGGCTATGTTGCCTAGTCTGGTCTTGAACTCCTGACCTCAAGGGATTCTCCTGCTTCTGTCTCCAACGTGCTGGGATTACAGGTAGGAGCCACTGTGCCTGGCCTGCTTTACACAGTCTTATAACCCTTCAGTTCCAGTGAATAGTATATCACAGGTACTCAATATTAATTTGAATGTATGTGTGGATGATGGACAGATGCATATAGCCTCAGTATGCAGTGACAAATGGTTCATGTAGGAGTGCAATGGAAGACAAATTTGAAAAATCAATGAAGTCACAGTGGAGAGGACTTTAAATCCACAAACAACTTTTTCCTGCCTATACTGTAGTCATTTATCTGAAATGCAGTACTCATAATAACAATTATCATGAGGAAAGAATCTATGTTATTTTATAACTTATTATATGTGGGAATATGTTATTATATATGGTTGTCTTAAAAAGGTATGATTTCTTTACATGAAAATATGGAAACCATGAAAGACAACTGTGGCAATGATATGAAGTGCATATGTTGGGAAATATATTGCTTACCTTGTTAGGCAAATTAAATAAAGGTAATATTTAGTCATTTTTGAACAATCAAATAATACAGAAAGGCTTACGTAGATAAATGAATAGTGTCCATCCCTTCCACCCTTTTCCTTCACTCCATCCTCATAAGACACTTTTTCTTGCTGTTTCAGTTTTCAGTTCTTTTTATATATGTTTATAGATACATTATTGATTGATCAATGATAGTGTTTATTGACTTCTTGTTATTTCAAATGAATATTTTACTTTTCTATTCTCTCTCTCATTTATTTTTATATGTAGTCAATTTTTGCATTGTTTACATCTATCATAATAACTTTATGTCTAAAATCCTATTGCTTTATCTCCTACTATTAGCACTCTTTTTTTCCCTCTCAATGTTGTCTCTCCACTTTAATCCTTCTAACATTATCAAGGTTAAAAATATATGTTGCTCTTTAATGTGTTGAGGCCAAATAAAATATGAAGATACAAAGCTCTACATTTAATGTTTATTTGGGAAGAAAGAATTGCAATTTGTGGCATATGCACAGGCTGGATAGCCTTCAGTATGTTCAAAGAACAAAGAGAAGATTGGAGGTTTCATAAAAAGGAGGAATGTTATGTACATTTCAAATGTACTGCTCTTTGAGAAAGTTCATTGACACAAGCAAAGTTTTGAGAGTTGGCAAGGTTTGAATGATAAGTGACAGTAGTGAGCAAAACTGGCCTAAGTGTTGGAACAGGGTGTTTCAGAAGCCTTAGATTAAACTGGTTTCAGATTATAGCATGTGGTTTCGGCAGCCAAGCTGGCAGAGAATTACATTCTTGGAACAATGCTGTGTGCTCTGAGTGATTTTCCCCCTGGCTTCTTGACTCTGTATTAGTTAGGTATGGTAAGAATGACCCAATTCATACGAACAACTTTCACAGATTAAATTTACATCCCTCTCCCATTGATTACCACAGGCAGCCTAAAGCTTGAAAACCAATTTGTGGAACTTAAAGTATTACAATGAAAGTGTTCACCACTGATGAAATTAGAAATGTGCTAGTATTATGTCATCTACAGTTCCAATATTCTGGCCACCCGCTGGAAAAAGCAATCCTTAATATCCAATTAATTGGGTTGTCTGCTTTCTTATACATAATTGCTCAAATTTATGTTATATTTTAGTTTTTCTCTATTTAAATAATCATTTTCTTGAATGTGTTTTAGTTTCCACTGACGTTTTTTATTTTCTCTTACTGAGAGAATGAACATATGTTTTTATCCTCATATAACTAATGCTGTTGCTTCTAGTGTATTTTTGGTTCTATATATGGTGTAGAGTTTATCTCATTCTTCAAAATGTAAAGTGTTTTCAGAGCTCCCTGATTGCTTCTTCTAATTTTGACTTATTGTTTTGCAGGCCTACTTTAGAAGGCTTATCTTGCACATTCTTAGCTGTATGGTTCTGTATAGTGATATGTAAAATTTTGAGATTCACCAAATTCTGGCTGATAACCACCATTGTTCATGTTATTCATTTGTATTATTTTACTTTTTGCCTATTTGTACCTTTGTATTAACATGGGTTTTGTATAGGTAACATAAGGATGGATATTGCTTTTTTATGAAAACTGATGACTTCTACTTTTTAATTGAGGAGTTTATATCATTTACAATTAATGTGATTATTGATTTGGCTGGCTTTAAATTTACCATCTTGCTGTTTGTTTTCTTTTTCACTCATTTGTTCTTTGCTCATTTCTTCCTTCTTATTTTCCTCTCCTTTGAACAAATTATTTTTTCAGATTTCATCTTTCTTTTCTATTGGCTCATTAGCTATACATTTGTATGTATGTGATTGCTGTAGGGTTTATATAATATATCTTTAATCACAGTGTGAACTCAAGGAATATTATACCAATTCATGAATAATATAGAAACCTAAAAATACCATGTTTCTATTTCATTTCTCCTGCCCTGTATGCAACTGTTATCATACGTATTACTTCCACATATGCTATAAATTCAACAATATAATACTCTGCTATTATTTTTGCTTTAAATATTCAAACATTTTTAAAGAGGTTTGCACAATAAGAAAACAAGCATTTTGTAATTACCCACATAGTTACATTTCTGGTGCTCTTCATACCTTTGTGCAGATTCAGATTTTCATCTGGGAGTACTTTCCTTCTGCCTGACAAACTTTCTTTAACATTCCTTATTATATAGGTATGTTGCTAACAATTTATCTCTTTTTTTTTTTGAGCTGGAGTCTTGCTCTGTTACCCAGGCTGGAGTGTAGTGGTGCAGTCTCGGCTCACTGCAACCTCCACCTCCCAGGTTCAAGCGATTCTCCTGCCTCAGCCTCCTGAGTAGCTGGGATTACAGGCGCCTGCCACCATGCCCGCCTACTTTTTGTATTTTTGGTGAAGATGGGGTTTCACCATGTTGGTCAGGCTGGTCTCGAACTCCTGACCTCATGATCCTCCTCCCTCAGTCTCCCAAAGTGCTGGGATTACAGGTATGAGTCACCGAGCCTGGCCTTTGTTTATCTTTTAAATGACTGAAACGTTAATTCTTTTTTCATGACTTTGAATAATATTTTTACCTGGTATAGTACTTCAGGTTGATTGTATTTTCCTGTTAAGTAATTTAGGAAAATCCACTGTCTTCCTGCTTGCATTATTTCTACAAAGAAGTGTGTTGTTATTCTTATCTTTGTTTTTACATATATCATAGGTCTACCCCCTTTTTCCTTTCCTTCCCATAGGTGCATTCCAAATTTGCTCTTTACTCCTGGTTTTAAGCAATTTGATTGTAATGTACTTTGGCATCATTTTTTTTTCATGTTGTTGTGCTCGGTGTTTGTTTTGGCTTTTTGGACACATCAGTTTATTATTTCACCAAATTTGAAAACATTTCAGCCATTATGTTTTCCAGTTTCACATGTATCAGCCCCTTTGGTATTATCTCAAAGATTGTTATAATCTGTTCATTTTTTCCAATTTCCTTTCTCTGTATTTTATTTTGAATGGCTTCTATTACTATATCTTTAAGATCGGGAATCTTTTCTATTGCAATGATTAATCTATGAATCCTGTCCAGTATACATCTCACATATTAAGGTGTCTTCCATGTTTCTTCTTGACATACACATGCTTTTCTCTACCTTCTTAGAAAAAGAATATATTTATAATAGTTATTTAAAATATTTTGTTTCTAATTCTATATCTCTGTCATTTCTGGGTCTGTTTCTATTGATTGATTTTCTTATTATGGGTTGCATTTTCACGCTTCTTTGCATGCCTGGTAATATTTTACTTCTGCTCAGATTACTAACAATATCTGAATATCACCATTCTTGTAGGAATTGAGCTAATGTTATGAAATTAAAAACTTTTCTAATTCTTGTTACTCTTTTCTACAAACTTATACTCATTTGCCTATATTTTATTTTCTTTATTTGCAAAAGAATTTTTCTCCTATTGTTTAAAGCAAATTTCTCCACTTATACTTTAAATATCTCATCAGAGATGCTTTAACACTGGCTATTCCTCACTTTTGAAATGATTTTAATTTCACATTTCTAAAAGTCCTTTCTTCTTATCAGCACATCAACATAATCAAATATTTCTCATTTATGTATCCACATTGCCCTCTAGTTTATGTCCTCTCTTTTCTTCTCTCCACTGCCCAGATTCTTGAAACAGATTAAGATGTTACTTCAGGCTTACTCTTTAAAAATAGTTTTATTATGTATTATCTCCTGACGGTTCACTACAGTGGTTCATGTCCTTCCGTGTTTTATAATTTTTAGAGGATTCTCTTCTTCAGTGAAGAATGTTTTCATTGTGAGTCACTGAGTTATGGAAGTATCTTTAGAGGGTAGATTTGCCTTTGTCTGTCCTGGGAATTTATACACTTTTGAGAAGCAAGAACTATTTTCATAGTAATGTCTCATTTGGGTGTCAGGAATTATATGATAGTTTGTATGTGGAGCTCTCATTTGTCTACATTGCAGGTTTGGGATTCTAATTACGAGTCACTTTAAAAAAAACTTGCTGTCCAGTAAGTTTTACTTGTTCTGTTTTTATGATGGGTGGTACTGGATTCATGCAGAAAGCTCTGTTCATAATAATAACCTCATTATGCATGAGCCTTATCTCACATTCTCCAGCAGGCATTAAAACACCAGCCTCTACTTTACATCTTGATTTCCAATATCCCTGTAGGCTGCTTGTATTTAGTATTCATTCTTCTCTCTAATTTTGAATTTCTGCTTCAATCTTGGCATATAAAATTTAGAAAGTTTGGCTATATATTAAAATTTGTTATTCAGTTATTTTACTTTATATTGTTATTTATTTCAAAAAAGAAGGGGAAATTTCTGCACTAGTTCTGTATGGCATACTGAATTCTCAGTTCCTTTCAAAGTGGAGGTAGCCTGAACATTGCTGTGAATTCTGTTTTTATTACTGTAACAAATATATCTATAGACAAAAAGCACATGCTTTCCTTTTCCAGGCTGATGGCTAATTCCTTTTTGGCTTATGGGATGTTAACTCTTCCTGACTTTCTACAATTAGAAGCATTTTTCCATTCTATCATCTTATCATTGGTTCCTTTTCTTAAGACTACCAGTTGATTTCCCAAGACCTATTTTTGGCTCTCTTTTCTGCCACCCATGGATGATTCTATGGCTTCAGGCTATAATCTGTTGCATTACCAAAGATCTCTCTCCTAAGAATCAGAATAAATTTATCTAACCACCAGATATCTACTAGATGTCTACACTTCATTTAAGATGTCAAAACCAAACTTATCACCTTATCTTCATGGGTCCAACCTGACAAATCACTCACTACTTCCTCCCCACTGAATACACATGATTCTTCTTAATACTTTAGATGACTTTATTTTCATGAACACTATAACTGATTTCAGTGAGTAATGTTTTATTACAAGGAAATATTTAAAATGATCTTGAGATATTTTACATGAAAAGATTAATTATTTACATATATTACTATGACAGCCATATATCAGAGTATGATAAGTGTGGATTGCACAGTTCTTTTCTTTAGATCCTCAAATCAATGTAGTGATCAAGTGTTTAATGGCAGCTTCATGTGAATAACACCAGAAAAAAAGTAGAACAAAATGTTTTGCATAAACTCTGTTAGAATATTTTCCTTAAAAACATTTTGTATGATAGTGTAGGTGGATACATGTGTTTATATATTTGTCAAAACCCATAGCCTGTGCAGTGCAAAGAGTAAATACTAATATAAGCTATGAAATAAGGTTAATAAATATGTGTCAATGTTGGGTCATAAATTTTAACAAATATACCACTCTAATTCAAGATGCTAGTAACAGAGGAAACTAGGAGGGAGGGTGGAGAGGGGTTATATGGGAACTCCATGTACTTTCTGCTTAAGTTTTCTGAGAACCTGGAACTACTAAAAAAATAGTCTATTGGCTGGAAATGGTGGCTCACTCCTGTAATCCCAGCACTTTGGGAGGTTGAGGTGAGAAGATTGCTTCAGCTCAGGAGTTTGAGACCAGCCTGGACAACATAGTAAGACCCCATCTCTACCAAAAAAAGAATAGCATGGTGGCATGTGCCTGGAGTCCCAGCTACTCAGGAGGCTGAGGTGGGAGGATTGCTTGAGGCCAGGAGGTCAAGGCTGCAGTGAACATGGTTGCAGCACTGCACTGTAGCCCGGGTGAAAGAGTGAGACCCTGACTAAAAAATAAAAAGAAAAATCTATTAATTTTTTTAAATATAAAAGTTTGTATCAAATTTGCAATCACTGGTGTGAAAATGCTATTATTCATAAGAAAGGAGTATAAATCATTTACTATTATTTGCAAAATTACTGATAGTTTGAAAGGATAAGATTTTAGACACCTATAAGATGACTTGCCTATATTTTCTCATAATACAAGAAAGAATCTAATGATAAAGAGGAAAAGACCACAAATAATTTAAAAACAGTATTAAAAGGAGAAATTGATGAATTCTTTTTGAGGACATTTATATTGTATATGTGTCTGGTTTCAGTCAACGTGACATAGAAGAACATTACCACTTGTTATGGGATAAATTGTTTCCTCCACAAATTTATATGTTGAAGTCCTAACATCCAGTATCTCAGAATGCAACTGTATTTAGAGATAAGATCTTTAAAGAGGTAATTAAGGTTAAATAAGTCGACTAGGGTATGTACTACTCCAATACTGGTGATGTTGTTATAAGAAGAGAAAATGGTGACACAGACACACACACAGAAGGGAAACTATGCAAAGACACGGAAAGAAGACAGCCATCTATAAGCCGAGGATAGCGGCCCTCACAAGAAAACAACCCTGCAGACATCTTGTTCTTGAACTAGTAGACTTCAGAACTGTGAGAAAATAAATTTCTGTCGTTTAAATTACTCAGTCTGCGGTACTTTGCTTTGGCAGTCCTCATCTACTAATACACCATTTTTGGATTCTGAAGTTAGTAACAGGATCTCTCCATTAGAGCATGGGCTTTCACGGAGAAAAGCCATAATTTATTAATCTTGGCATCTTAAAATCTGACACTTAAGAAGCTCATAATGAATATTTGTTGAATACATGAATTCCTATGTTTTGCCACCTGTTATTAATTTTTTTGGTGGTGTAGGTTTCAAGAACCACTTCAAGCTAGTTTAAGCAAATAAACGAGAAAGAAAGAGAGGGAGGGGTGGGGAGGGGTGAATGGAGGGAACGAGGAAGAAAGAAGAGAAAAAGAAATTTGCAAGAAGGACACTGGGAAAATTCATTGACTAGAACTTAAATACATAACTAGAACTAGCAATTGTAAAGCTAGCAGTTATTCAGAGCATTTCACTCTTATGTCCTCCTTTTCTCATCCCCCTCCTTCTTTCCCCTTCTCCTCCTCCTCATCTTCCTCCTCCTCCTTATTATTTCTCTTTCTTCTCTTAATGGACAGTCTATCACACATCTAATGCTTTGATGTGTACACAACTTCCCCATAGCCCCTGAGTCTTCATTTAAACGATCAGTCTATACTAAGTCTCCTGCCTCAGTTCGATTTAAAGCTCTTAGGAAATAAAAAATGTTAAACTCAGATAGAGTCAAAATTCTCCTGGTAAAAATGACATTTCCTGGGGTCACAATAGGATGAGTTTTCTAAGAAAAAATACTGTCTTAGTATTTTTCAAATATTTGGAAGTCAAAATTAAAAGTATAATTTATAATCACTCAAAAATGAAATAATTAGAATAAATCTAACAAAACGTGCTGGACTTGTATGCTGAAAAGTGTAAAACACTGATGAGAGAAATCAAAAATCTAAGTAAATGGAGAGATACATGGCGTCCATGGATTGGAAGACCAAACATTGTAAATATGTCTTTTCTCCCCAAATTGATATACTTGTGTACCATAATTTCAGAAAAATTTTTGGTTATTATAAACAAGGATATTCTAAATTTTATATGAAAAAGCAAAGCAATCAGAATGGCTAAAACAATTTTGAAAAAGAAGAATAAAGTGAGAAGAATCAGTAATTAAGACAGTACTCAAGACTCTGTGGTATTGACAGAGGGCTAGACACCAAGATCAGTGGAACAGAATGGAGAACCCAATAAATATGTCCAACTGGTTTCTGACAGGATACATTGTATGAAGGTATAAAAACAATTCAATGGAGGAAAGATAATCTTTCAACAAATGGTGCTGGAGCAAATGGACGTCCACAGACCTAAAAAAACAAGGCAACAAAACAAAACAAAGGACATTAACCTAAACCTCACATCTTACACAAACATTAAATCTAAAACTATAAAATTTTGGAAAAAAAATAGGAGAAAGTCTTTGGGACCTGGAGCTTGGCAAAGTATTCTTAGACTTGACACAAAAATATGATCCATAGGAAGAAAAATTGGTCAGTTGTGCTTTGTGCTTCATCAACATTAGAAGCTGTTGCTCTATGAATGATTTTATTAAGGGGATTAAAAAAACTATAGATTGGGAGAACATATTTGCAGATTCAAAAATGCATATTATCTAGAATATATAAATAATATTCCAAACTCTATAGTAAGAAGCCAAAAATGTGATTAGAAAATGAGCAAAATATATGAACAAATTTGCCATCAAATAGGCTATATAAATGACTAATAAGCACATGAAAAAATGTCCAACACCCTTAACCATTAACAAGCAAATTAATACCACAATGAAATATGTCTATGCTCCTATCAGAATGGTTAAAATAAAGAATAGTGGCAATACCAAATCCTGTTGAGCATGTAGAGAAACTGGATTACTCATACATTGGTGGCAGCAGTGTAAAATAGTACAGACATTTTGGAAAACAATTGGTCATTTCCTAAGAAACTAAACATGTGAGTACTGTAATATTTATTGAGTGCTTACCATGTGCTAGTTATTGTTCTGGTCCTTGAGGGTCCCCACTCAGGGACAAATATGAAGAAGACACAGCCCCTGCATTAAAGGAATTTATAGTATGAAGAACATAATGTGAATTTCAATATAATGTGATTGTGGCACCAGTAGAAGCTGGGTTGATCCAAAGATAGATGCAATGGCTGAAAGTGGTGGAGAAGAAAAAAATAAAGTGGACAACTGCTATTAGTTAGTATTAGCTCATTTCTTTAGTGTTATGAAGTTGTAGCTGCCCTAGAAAATTAAAGCCATAAGTTTTGGTAATCAAACAAATGGAAAATGGATCAATTATATTTCTTTTTTCTGTAGTTACATTTTAATTGATGGATGCTAAGGAATGCCTATGTTAGCTGAAGCACTATTTCTAGCAAAATATGAGAAGTTCATAAAATATTCACTGAAATAACTTTTTGAATTTATCTGCTGCCCTTTATGGACTTGAGAAATGGGAAATGTTGAGTATTCGGCAGAGATTTCTGAGTAGTAATTTACAAATAGTTTCAGTATAAAACATAGTTAATGTTATTAATCTTGTACACACTATAGCTAAGACCACCCTATATAGAAATATGGATAGCATATGCTACGGAGTAGCAGCTAAAGCTTACATCATTGAGTAAAATCCTGGTTGAAAAACACAAGATAAAACTGAATAGTGATTTATTTAACCCAAATTAGGGCATCAATTAATAATGTGCTTTGGCAGAATATTAAAATAATAAATCTTGTTAAATTATAGTGTTCTAATATGTATTTACTTTAAAGAATTTTAACATTCCTTTGAAATAGTAAAATATACACAATTAAAACTGAAAGACACAAATCCAAAAAAACCTAAACATCCAAGTGTCAGACCCAGCAATTTTACTCCAGGATGTTTATTCAAGAGAAATGACAACTTATGTTCATACAAAAACCTGTATATAAATGTTTATAGAAGTTTCATTCACAATAGTCAAAAAGTGAAAACAATCTAGATGTCCTTCTTCTGGTGAATGGTTAAACTATGGTACATACATACCTTGGAATACTACCCAGCCATAAAAAGGGACATACTGCTGATACGTGCAACTACTTGGGTGAATTTTCAGGGAATTATGCTAAATGAAAAAAGCAATCTTAAAGCTATACCATTACATTTATATAATATTCTTTTTTTTTTTTCTTTTTTGAGATGGAGTCTTGTTCTGTCACCCAGGCTGGAGTGCAGTGCCACTATCTCAGCTCACTGTAACCTCTACCTCCCGAGTTCAAGCAATTCTCCTGCCTCAGCCTCCCGAGTAGCTGGGATTACAGGTGCCTGCTACCACGCCCGGCTAATTTTTGTATTTTTAGTAGAGACAGGGTTTCGCCATGTTGGTCAGAGTGGTCTCAAACACCTGACCTCAGGAGGCAGGTGACCCACCTGCCTCAGACTCCCAAAGCTGGAGGCCTGTGGGCCTGTGGGATTACAGGTGTGAGCCACTGCGCCCGGCCTTATGTAATATTCTTGAAATAACAAAATTATAGTAATGGAGTACAGACTAGTGGGTTACCAGGGATAATGGAGGGAGGAAGTTGGAGGTAAGTGTGTGTGGCTATAAAAGTATACCATGAGGCATCCTTGTGGTAATGGGAATGTGCTGTATTTTGATGCATCCTTATCAATAGCCTGGTTGTGATATTGTACAAGATGTTCTCATTGTGAGTATCTCTGTAATATCCTGTATGTGAACCTATAACTATCTCCAAATAAAAAAGTTTAAATGATAAAGGTGAAATAAAGACTGGGCAAATTTGTTGCTAACAGGCCTACCCTACAAGAAATATTAAAGGGAGTTCTTTAGGCCGAAAGAAAATGACACCAGATGGTAACTTAAATCTACCTAAAGAAATAAAGAGTACCTGTGAAGGTCATTATGGAGGCAAATATAAAAGAAAGTATGCTTATATATTTTCTCTTTTCTTCTCTTAACTGATTTAAATGATGATTAAATAGAACAATAATTAAGTTCTATATTTTACTGGAATTAAGTTACTATTAGTTTGAAGTAGATTATGATAAGTTAAAATGCATATTGTAATTCCTAGAGCAAATACTAAGAAAATAAATATATATTCAGAAAACCAACAAAGGAATTAAAATAACACACTGAAAAAAATACCTATTTAACACAAAAGAAAGGAGGAACAAATAAATAAAAAAGATGAGACATATGGAAAACAAATGGCAAAATGGCAAAAATAAATCCAGTCACATCAATAATCACTTTAGATTTAAATAGATTGAAAGTAAAAGGATAAAAAAATACACCATGCAAACAGTAACAATGAAAGAGCTAGATTGATTATATTATTGTAATATCAGACCAAATGGGCTTATTTGAAATAAAGTCATTTCATAATGACAAAAGAGTCAATTTATGAGGAAGATATAACAATTATAAATAATATACACCTAGCAACAGAGCCCACCATTCATAAAGCAAAAAGTGATGTAATAGAAAGGAGAAATAGACTATTCAACATTAATAGAGATTTCAATACCCATTCTCAGTAATGGAAAGAGCAACTAGACAGAAAAATCAGCAAAGCTACAGAAGGCTTGAATAACACCATAACTAATTTGACCCATTTGACATCCATGCAATGATCCATTCCAACAATAGCACAATATGTATTGTCTAAAGTGAAGCATTCTCTAGACCATATGCTATGCCATAAAACAAGCCTCAATAAATTTAAAAGCATTGAAAAAAATCACCCAAGACACAACAATAAAAACCAAAAAAAGAGCAACAAAACACAGCTTCCCTCTCAAAATGAATCTGAAAATCAAAATCCCAACATCTATTAAATCATGTAATGCTAAGAAAAGAAGTTACAATTGGGGTATACATTCACTCAAGATAAAGCTATTGATAATAATTAGTCCAAGAGTTAAAATATGTTAACTTAGAATAATTGAAGGTAAAATGGAATAGTAACACTATCAAAAAGCAATAAAAACATAAAGCAAAGTAGACAAAAAATTCCAGAAGACATAGAAATAAAAAACAAGTGATTACAACCACTGGAAAATTATAATCATCAAAATAAAAAATAAGATATTGTCACAGAGAATTGATAAATTGAATGAATAATTCACCTAAAATGTAATTGTATTTCGCTATTTCCATTCTCCTATATTGATTGAGAATATCCAGAAATACCATATGTGTTCTGCTTCTTGTTCATTCATTCATTCTTTCATTCAACAAATATTAATAAGCATATACAGTGGTGGATACTCTTTTAGATACGGGGGATAAAAAGGCAGACAAGACAGGTAAGCTATCATGGAGCTTGAATTATATTGGAAAGAGGCACATATTATTAAAGAATAATTTCATTGTGTAATATGTGACGTAAAAGAAATAGCACTTCCCTCTCCAAGTTTAATATGACTTCTGACTACATAGAAAATATTCTTGGAAGCTTATCTAGATCAGCAAGTCAGGATTTCTCTAATATTGCTCAGCAGGGAAGTTCCAAACAGCCCCTGGTAGTGAGTGCAGCCCAAGACCTGTGCTGGCTATGGGGCTTAAATCATCATGGTAGTTAAAATGTCATTACACCAATAAGTGTTTCTCCTTCAAAAAGTATTAACCAGAATTACAGTTATCAAAACCAGTATAACAAATATAAAAATATAGGGCCTAACAGCTGTTTAAAACCATATCAGTGAAAGATGTCCTTAATACCCAGTGCAGATGGAGAATTGAGGAGACAAGAAAATCTGAAGAGGAGGCATAGAAAGAGAATGGAGAGAATATTTAATTAGGCTACTTTCCTTTTCCTTTTATTTTCCTCATCTTATTTAAATTGTAAGTCTAAAATAATATATTTCAAGAATGACTTATATTTCTAGGTTTATTATATTGTATTGCATATGGAGACTTATTTTCTTACTTTGGACTGTCTCTTGTTCATAAGCCACACAATTTAATGAGCACAGTTGTTATTGTTCTTGTAAGCCATAAAGTTTGTCTTAGGGGAAAAAATACCTTTTATTTTAAAATATTCTTCAGCTGCATTTCCAACCAAACTGCACAAAATAATCTTAAAAGGTCATTAAAAATGCTTGTATCCCAATTTAGCAGTCAAAATTAACTTGTTTGAATTAAGTTTAAAACTTCCCAGTATTCAAGTCCAAGTCTGACCCCAAATAAATATTATTGTCTAATTTAATCTTGGAGGTAGTAATTTGTACCACATTTACTTTAGAACATGTTCTTTACTTCAATGAACATTCTAATGATAGGCAAAATAATTGATTCTAGGATAATGGATTTCCCAACTTAATATTTCCCATCTGCGCTTAATATTTCCCATATGCATGAGTTTGCAAGTCTCTTTCCTGTTCCATCATTAGCAATCAGCACAGCTCTAAAAAGGTATAGTATATCAAATAAGAAGTAAATTAGCTAATGTCAGGGAAAAGAATGGCTATTAGTTCACAGAAAGTTTGAGAGATAACCACTCTAGTGTGAGAAATTCACACAGAGACACCAGTGAGTTTCTGCCATGAACTGATCCTACTCAATCCCTTTTGAGTGGGGGAGTTGCATACCTTAAAGCCCTTAGCTACACTATCTCTAGATCCCATCCTGAGCTGCCTTTACCACTTCCAACTTTGTGTGTTTACTCAGGTGTGCATGTTCTGCTTTTTACATAGAAAAGAATCATGAATCAGCTTTTGCCAGCTGGCTATGTAAGATGTGGCAATGGAATCATTTTATTTTAATGAAATATCTGCGTTCTGTTGGGTCTAGTATTTGGTCAAGTGTCTCAATTTTCATCTATCAGTTTACCCTAACCACCCATTGATAACTCCCATCCTTCACTGATGAATTTCCATAAGAATGGTAAGTTCAGGAAAGACACACTAGATAAGCCAAATCCCTTAGCCTTCTTCCAAAACTCCAAACAAGTTTTTAGTACTGAAAACTCTTACCATAAAACACTCTTGTGTGTAGTTTTTTTTTTTTTTTTGTTAGGTGACATTTCAAGAATAGATTAGAAATTAAACAAACTTATTTCTAAGACTGTGCTATAAAAAGCATCAATGATATCCTCTGAGAATTGTTTACTTATTTTTAAAGAAACCACTTCCAACTCAGTGAGAAAAGATATAAATTTTAATTGATAGAGGTGACAGCGTGCTGGCAGCCCTCGCAGCCCTGGCTTACTCTCCGCGCCTCCTCTGCCTGGGCGCCCACTCTGGCGGCACTTGAGGAGCCCTTCAGCCTGCTGCTGCACTGTGGGAGCCCCTTTCTGGGCTGGCCGAGGCCGGAGCCGGCTCCCTCAGCTTACTGGGAGGTGTGAAGGAAGAGGCGCAGGTGGGAACCGGGGCAGCGCTCGATGCTTGCCAGCCAGTGCGAGTTCCAGGTGGGCGTGCACTTGGCGCCCCGCACTGGTAGTGGCCGGCCGGCCCTGCTGGCCCCAGGCAGTGAGGGGCTTAGCACCTGGGCCAGCAGCTGTGGAGGGTGTGCCAGATCCCCCAGCAGTGCCGGCCCACCAGCCCTGCGCTCGACTTCTCGCCAGGCCTTAGCTGCCTCCTGATGGGGCAGGGCTTGGGACCTGCAGCCTGCCGTGCCTGAGCCTCCAGTCCACAGCGTCCCGCATCCCCCCTCCTCCTCCCCCCTCCCTCCCCCTGCCCCCTGGGCTCCTGTGTAGCCCCAGCCCCCCAAAACGAGCACTGCCCCCCTGCTCCACGGTGCCCGGTCCCATCCACCACCCAAGGGCTGAGGAGTGTGGGCACAAGGCCGGACTGGCAGGCAGCTCCACCTGCGGCCCCAGTGTGGGATCCACTGGGTGAAGCCAGCTGGGCTCCTGAGTCTAGTGGGGACTTGGAGAACCTTTATGTCTAGCTAAGGGATTGTAAATACATCAACCAGCACTCTGTATCTAGCTCAAGGTTTGTAAATGCACCAATCAGCACCCTGTGTCTAGGTCAGGGTTTGTGGATGCACCAATGGGCACTCTGTATCTAGCTGATCTGGTGGGGACTTGGAGAATCTTTATGTCTAGCCAAGGGATTGTGAATACACCAATCAGCACTCTGTGTCTAGCTCAAGGTTTGTAAATGCACCGATCAACACTCCGTATCTAGCTGATCTGGTGGAGACTTGGAGAAACTTTATGTCTAGCTAAGGGATTGTGAATATACCAATCAGCACTCTGTATCTAGCTTAAGGTTTATAAATGCACCAGTTAGCACTCTATATCTAGCTAATCTAGTGCAGACTTGGAGAACTTTTATGTCTAGCTCAGGGATTGTAAATGCACCAATCAGCACCCTGTCAAAACAGACCAATCAGCTCTCTGTAAAATGGACCAATCAGCTCTCTGTAAAATGGACCAATCAGCAGGATGTGGGTGGGGCCAGATAAGGGAATAAAAGCAGGCTGCCAGCGCCGTTAGTGGTAACGACTGGGGTCCCGTTCCACACTGTGGCGGGTTTGTTTTTGCTCTTTGCAATAAATCTTGCTGCTGCTCACTCTTTGGGTCCACACTGCCTTTATGAGCTGTAACACTCACCGCAAAGGTCTGCAGCTTCACTCCTGAGCCAGCGAGACCACGAACCCACCAGAAGGAAGAAACTCTGAACACATCCGAACATCAGAAGGAACAAACTCTGGACATGCCGCCTTTAAGAACTGTAACACTCACTGTGAGGGTCCGCGGCTTCATTCTTGAAGTCAGTGAGACCAAGAACCCACCAATTCCAGACAAATTATCATTCAGTATTGCAGTGCGGAGGTAGATGCAACTGTTGAGTTAGGATTGTTACAGGTGGAGGGCAGAAAGAGAATAATTTGGTTCAGACATTCAAAGTAGAATTTATAGCAAGAAGTGAGCCAGACTTTTCAGAGAATTACATTTTTCTCTTTAGACCTTTATGTCTCCTCCACTAACATGTAAGTAACCATGCCAGGCCAACTGTAAGTTTTATGTTATGTAAATCCCCACCAGACTGGAAGAAGGTGGCATAGATCCCATGTTTTGATGCTGGGATACCTGGGGAATATTGGGAGGCAAAGACGGAAGATAAGAGTGCATGTGTACCAGTCTCCCTCATCTGAGATATAAATGTTGATAGAGGGATGCCTGGAGAATGAGGCTTTTGTCTAATTCATGTGTGGGAATATAGAGGGAACTGTGTCCCAAACTATCTCTCACCTTTACCTATTAAGATAGTGACCCCATCAAATGTAGTCTGTGGCACAGAATGGTATGGCAGAAGGAGAGCCAAAGTTTAATGTTTTGAGTAGGCCTTGGATCCTCTGCATCCCAGGGAGGATTCAAGAGTTCCTATTAAGCTGGTAAAGGATTGTAGCTAACCTGGAAGTTAGTGGCCTGACTTTGGAGACTGCTGGTGAGAGGAGAGAGGATCTGACAGCATAGCTGGAAGTGGATTCATAAACCATGAACTCAGTGAAAGACGTTGCACCTGTAAGAGCCAAGGTGATACCAAGACAAACTAAGAGCACCACTTGGCCTGAGAGACAGGAAGACAGGAAAAGGGGGAAGAGGAGGAGATGGAGGGGAAAGGAGGAAAGGGAAGGGAGGAGGTAGGGATTAGAGAAAGGGAGGGAAAGGAAAGCCCTTTAGGAATGACACCAGGTTTAAATGCCTGCAGGACAAGCAGCAACTAGGTAGACAAGGATCATTTTCACAGAGATCATAGGAACTTCAAGACAGTACAAGAATACTGCGTGCACAAGAATCTCATTGTCAATGCCATGAAGGTGTGTAAGACATACCCACTTCTGTGGAGCCACACAGTACTGAGAAAGGAAATGTGAGGGTGATGAAAACATAAAAGATTATTTTTAACCTAAACAAACTATAATTAGAGGAAGGGTTATTTAACATTATAATGTTTAAATTATAAACTTAGATGAAAATGCTTTTCTTCTATCTAGAGGATGAGAGTTCAACACGATGATCATGTTAAGTGACTAAAGAATTCACATTTTCCTGATTCATGTGAAGGTAGTCTGAGGAAAACTGATATCCCAGCACATGGAGAAATAGGGCTTTGGCTCTTGTTACTCTATTTATTATTGGGGTTGACTGGTCTGACTTCCTAGGGAGGTGCTTCTTGTTTCTGATACCTCCAATAGCCTGAAGCTGGGCAATGGGTCAATGAAGACAGTGTTCCTAGCCTACACAAAGCCACTCATCTGTACACAGGATGCTTTTCTACTGGAACTTGGAGTAAATGTTTAAAAAACATTAATGAGTGATTCTTGGATACTATCTTTGAATGAGAATAAATCTATGCCCTGTTTTATCTCCTTTCTTTACATTCTCTTGTTATTTATTTTCTTCGTTCTCTCATTATTTTCTTTATCTCTCATTATTATTCTTTCTCCTTTTCTTGGAGATGTTTCATGCTATTAGAGCTTTCATTTCAAAAGTCTGTATTCAATGACAAGTGAAAGAGAGCAGTACTTGTTTTCATTTTATCACCAATTCTGTATGTTCTGCCATGTTTTAACACATAAAAGCAATGCATATACAAAGTCAGAATTTGTATGATGTAAATACAATTTAATTCTGTAATTTACTTACACATTAGATAGTCATTTCACTGATATATTAACTCATGCAGTAGCATCATTTTTAGCTAAGCTTCATAAATGGATCTGTTCTGTGTAGTTACTGGTTAAATAAAATTTTCTGAAATCTAAACTACCTTAGGAAGGCTTCGTTTTTTTAGTGTAGATATTTTTTAAAAACCTTATAGAAAATGTTAACAGATATCTGAAATAAAACACTATGCAATATTCATTTTATCAGCCATAATCTATCGTGTATAGCTTTGATTTTACCTAACAGCCCTTTAAAATAGGCCTCCCCAGAAGCACATTATTTCCAACAGCAAGATCTGCATGTAAGAAAAATATTGAGATTCGGTGTTCTGGGCTATCACCACAAAAGCCAGAGCATCACCTGAGGGTTGATTGAAACATAGAAGTAAAAGCTTGCTGCCTTCCTTTTCTTCTGGAGTCTTTTCAAGTGACATTTTCTTTGCTTAAAGTGGTCCATATGCTTTCATTTCTTCAGTTCATTTTATCAACTTTTAAGTATTTATCTATATACCTCATTTTAGATAGTTTGGCTGTGACTCAACTACATGATGTTACATAACATCTATCTATCTATCTATCTATCTATCTATCTATCTATCTATCTGTCTATCTATACCCATATATATAAACATGCACATTTTAAAATGAGAATAAAATTAATGTGAAACAATATTTTTATTCCCATAATATTGTTCTACATAACTAGAAAGGCAACCAAAAGTAACTATATAATAAACATAAAAGATATTCCAATAGTACAATATTTTATAAGAATAAAATAAAATTATCAAAAGCAATGGCCAACATAATCTAAAAATTGGTGAGGTAACACACAAAAGAAATAAAACTAACATGGTCATTATTAATTCCTTTGCTTAGGATGTGGTATGTGATGAACTGTGGTCTTCAATTCCCTAATTAGAAGCTCTGCATTCCTGTACTGACCAAATTTCTATAAATCCATGAATCTTTCACAATAATTTCTAACTCTCTTAGAGATTATGAAAGTCAATTCAAGTCTCTATTGCCTAACTCTCAAACATGCTCATATATATATGCCCTCATATATCAGTCAGAATGATGCCATAGTTACAGTCCATGGCTAGAGAAACATCTGATAGAAGCAAACAAAACGAAAAAGATAAGGTGCCCAACCTAAAGAAATCAGTATTGTTGCACACAGAATTGTTGTTTGAGTTGAGCTTTTGAAACAAATTTCTTATAATTACTGAATTGTGGTTCTGGGACTATTTTGGAAGAGAGACGTTTTTCCTTCATCTGGCTAATCTGGAGTCACTGCGTATATTTCTAAAGGGCAGGTACACATTTGACTAGTTTCATAAGAATGTGGAAGTCGTTTGCTACTTGTCTCATTCAAAAGTTCTATCCTGCACATCCACCTTCAAGTTCATTAATTTTCACTCAGATGTATATCTACTTGATATATGACCTTGCTTATCTCATCTACAGGTTTAATCTTTTGTTAGAGTATGCCTGACTCAAAGAGATGTTTTCAGGCAGAATCCTGCTCAGCTAAGAGTATTCAACCCAAAACACACTGACTAACTGAGACACAAATGCTCGGAGAATTCACTCTGCAGGGGGAAAAAGTTAAATCAATATACAAATTGATTGTGTTTTCACCTTAAAAATTCCATGTAGTTTGAGGTGGCTTGTTACTTATCTAAACTTAATCTCATAATTCGTTGAAGATTGCCCACCTGTGCTCATTAGCATAAAGAAGAAAAGTCATTAGGAGAAAAAGTGCCATTTTCTAGTAATCCCAAAAATTGTTCACAACATTTTTCTTTACATAAGATACTTAATATTTACAAAAAACATTTATTTCTTTTAAAATCACTTATGTAAGAAGTTTGGTAAACATTCCCTAATAGTAGAATAAGTCCTGTTTCACATGCATGGAAAGAAACAGAATGGAGAGACTGTGACATTTTAGGAGTGGTGGAGTTATAATTTGGTCAAAGATTTTGACCCTGTTGTATATTTTGACCCTGTTCTATCTTTTAATTTCATGATAATTAAATTTGTCTGCCATGATTCTATTCCTGCATAATTAAAATATATTTTCTCCTGATTTTCCGCATTGGAACATTTGTGAAATATGTGTTTGATTTATACCTAATATGTATATGGCACAGATTCTTCCTAAATTATAGACATGTCATTGTGCATAGTGCTGAGCTTTTTATCAATTTTCATTGTCTTTCCCTCTGTCCTGTGCCCCCATTAGAATGGAAAAGGGTTACTGCCAAATCCCTTTGTTCTTTCTGCTAACACTTCCAGATTCTAGTCTCCTCATACATTTTATTATATTTTCCTCTTCAAAAGGAAGAGTACCTTTAGATTCATTCATACACAGTACACCAATGCTCCCTAAAACAAAGTCTACAGACTTCTAGTATCTTGGGAAATGCTAATAAATGTTTTATAAAATTTTCAAAAAAGAATTGTATGGATAAATCATTTTGCAAAGGTTAAAAAGTTCAGCAGAATTCTTGATTCAGGATTACTTGGAGCGTTTAGTATGGTAATGTGCTTTGTGGCTCTCCAGGAGGCAGATCAAATATATAGTTTTCCCAAAATTATTTCACATAAGAATAATTTTTTTTGAGGAATATATAAGGACCCTAGAGGTCTACAGTGCACATTTAGAGGAAAGCTTCTAATAGAGTCTAACCCACTCATTAATTTGACAGTTCTCTCTTTTCCAGGGAACAACTATGTTTTATGGTAACAACTATGTTTTTACATCCTAAAAACACCTTATGATTTCAGTGGACATTATATTAAACTCAGTCATGGAGTCCTTTGTGGGTTCCTTTTTTCTTTAAGCATGAAGAAATACATTTAGAAAGAAAATGTTTCACATCAACTCAGAGAACATACCAGAATTTTATTGATATAATAATATTTAATATTTATAAAACAGTCTGTTAAAATGGCTTAATGTTCCAAGGGAATGGATTGTGGAGTCAGATAGACCCAAATTTGACTGTCATAACTACCACTTCATAGATAACGTGATTTTTCTGAGTCTGTTTCTTCATCTGTAAAATGAAGACAATGATGTCTCCATTGCATTTTTTTAGGGTTAGAGAAAACTATATATACAGATACATGCATACATACATATATATATGTATGCACACACACACATAAATTTTGTAGCCTAGTGCCGCCACAGAGTTAGCAAATGTAGTTAAGAAATCTTTATTTTTAAGAAAAACTTTATTTTTTCTATATTTTTAAATTATTCTAATGGAGTAAATTTTTCTCCCATGGTCCAGCAATTTTATTTCTTTTTCTCTCATGCCTTCCAAGCGAGGACCTGGAATACCTGGTCTACTTTTGTAGTAGTTGCTGTTGGGACTCTTTACTAGGCTGGGACACCCATGCCTCAGCTGCTGTGAGTGTTGGCTGATAATGGCTCACACCCATATACCTCTTCTACAAGTATTCTCAACTGACAGAGCCACCTGGAGACGACTGAGGGGTTCTGCATGCCTCCTTCTCCAAGAGTAGGCCCTAGATAATGCTTGACTGATATGTTAGATAAAAGCCCAACCCATTCCTCTAGTGGAACAATCTCAGTGCTAAATTTATACTCCAAAGCTCCCCACAAAAATAAGCTGAAGTTAGACTTTCCTTGAAACCACAGCTTTACCTTCCTTTCTTCCAGCCCTATTCTGCTTCCTCACTCCCATACAGGTTTCTTCCAAGAGTACATCTCTGACCTCAGGCTCTTGTTCCATTCAAACAGCTCCTGAAATTGTATTATCTCTTCTCCAACTGATCATTTTTATCAGTTTTATTAGAAACAAGTAATTATTTAGTAGCTTATTATGCCCGAGACTTCATGCCAAGTTTTAGGATTTCTGAGAATCAGAAAACTTTCTACTTAGAAGCATACAGTTTTATGATCTGAGAACCCCGTTCCCCATCTTCACTGTCAGTACAAATCCACCATCTTTGTCTCTTGCTCCTCAAAATCTCTTGTATATTAAAATGCAAATTTTTGTTACCATATTACTTTAAAATTGAGTAATCCACACAACAGCAGGTTATATACCATACAGTTTACTTTGTATGTGGCTCTGGTGTGGCCTATTTGTAGGATTGACTCAGATAACCTTTAGCCATTAGGCTAGATGCCAAATTACTCAGTTCCTGTGGATCTGAGGACAACCATAGCCTCAAAAATTTAAAATAATAAGCCCTTTATTTGCTAATAAAATATAGAAGCAAAACTTCCTTAACAGATATGTAGGATTTCTCAACATCTTCTGAAATAATTTTCAAAGTACGATATTCAAATATTAAAGAGAAGTTTACTGAATCTATTGCTTCCGAAATATACTTTGCCTCCAGTCTGTTGAGAAGTTAGGCAAAGTGGGGATGAGGTAAAAATGACCCAAGACAAACTTATTCACTCATTCAGCAATATGATTATTAAACATATTATGTATGAAGTATGACTTTAGATCAGATGCCTTAACTTCCTGGAGAGGCCTGGCCAGGTAAGAAGTCCTAAAGCCTAAGCCTCATTCATATAATTTTCAATTTGCTTCTGTCTTACTCTTGTTATAGGGAGTGGTCTCTTGGGGAGCTGGAGTCAGTTTTATGGTCTAGTAGTGATCAGGACAGGAGCAGGGAAATTCTGGGCAGAAGGTGGGTCCTCAGTGAGGGCCACAACCTCAAGCTGAAAAGCCCAATACCATGGCCCAAGGTAAGAACTGACATCGCTGTTTTCCCATTCAAGTGTTGCCTTTTCCAAAACTACCCATGGCCCGCCCCACCCCCCATCCTGTGCCCATAAAATCCCAGGCTCAGTTGGCAGAGAGAGGAGAAGCAGCCAGACATCAGAGACTATAGCTGGATGTCGGAGAGAAGTGGCTTGACTTCAGAGGGACAGCTTGACAGTGTAGCTTCAGAGAGGAGTCTAGCTGGGACAGCTGGACTTCAGGGGAAATTTATCTTCCCATTCCATCCCCTTTTCAGCTCTCCTTCCTGCTAAGAGCCACTTTCATCAGCAATAAAATTCCCCGCATTTACTGTCTTCAATTTATTTGTGTGACTTCATTCCTCCTGGACACCGGACAAGAACTCAGGTGCCATGAGTGTGGGTGCAAAACGCTGTCACACTGACCCTCCAATGAGCTGTTAACACTTAAGCCATCCACAGACAGCTGAGCTAAAAGAGTACTGTAACACTTCCTCTGGGGCTCCAGGGGTCACAAGCACCCTCCCTTAGATGCTGGGGCAGGGCCGATACAGAGTTCGCTCTTGCTTGCACTCAAAATACCAAAAGCAATGGCAACAAAAGCCAAAATTGACAAATGGAATCTAATTAAACTAAAGAGCTTCTGCACAGCAAAAGAAACTACCATCAGAGTCAACAGGCAATCTACAGAATGGGAGAAAATTTTCACGACCTACTCATCTGACAAAGGGCTAATATCCAGAATCTACAATGAACTCAAACAAATTTACAAGAAAAAAACAAACAACCCCATCAACAAGCGGGCAAACAATATGAACAGACATTTCTCAAAAGAAGACCTTTATGCAGCCACAAAACACATGAAAAAATGCTCATTATCACTAGCCATCAGAGAAATGCAAATCAAAACCACAATGAGATACCATCTCACACCAGTTAGAATGGTGATCATTAAAAAGTCAGGAAACAACAGGTGCTGGAGAGGATGTGGAGAAATAGGAACACTTTTGCACTGCTGGTGGGACTGTAAACTAGTTCAATCATTGTGGAAGTCAGTGTGGCGATTCCTCAGGGATCTAGAACTAGAAATACCATTTGACCCAGCCATCCCATTACTGGGTATATACCCAAAGGATTATAAATCATGCTGCTATAAAGACACATGCATATGTATGTTTATTGTGGCACTCTTCACAATAGCAAAGACTTGGAACCAACCCAAATGTCCAACAATGATAGACTGGATTAAGAAAATGTGGTACATATGCACCATGGAATACTATGCAGCCATAAAAAATGATGGGTTCATGTCCTTTGTAGAGACATGGATGAAGCTGGAAGCCATCATTCTCAGTAAACTATCACAAGGACAAAAAACCAGACACCACATGTTCTCACTCACAGGTGGGAATTGAACAATGAGAACACATGGACACAGGAAGGGGAACATCACACACTGGGGCCTGTTGGGTGGGGAGAGCGGGGAGGGATAGCATTAGGAGACATACCTAATGTTAAATGACAAGTTACTGGGTGCAGCACACCAACATGGCACATGTATACATATGTAACTAACCTGCACATTGTGCACATGTACCCTAAAACTTAAAGTATAATAATAATAAAAAAAAAATCTCACAACCTGGCTCCTGCCCCTGCTCACCTGCACTCACCCTCCTGCAAGGGGTAGAACACAGCAGGTTTGAGTGAGTGGAGTTCGCTCCTGTTGGCATCAAAGCGGCCGGCTAGTTCCAGTTCCCATGCACTCCAGTTCCTACCCACAAAGGGATCAGGGAAATATCCTGTTTCATTAGCACTCCTGGGCAATTGCTGGGGTCTCGGTATTGCAGTAGTCACAAACTGTCTAAAAGACAGCTTTCAGAGGGAGGCATCTGGCCCTCAGACTGAGAATCATTTGTTTATATTGCTTCCCCTTGGTATATTTCCAGATATACTCCAACTTTTCTTATGGGGGTGCATCCTCAAAGCCCATGCACTGTTAGTTTCATACTGTCCGTTATACAGATTGGTTATGGCTCATCAGAAACAGCCTCTGGGTTTTTACAATATGTTTTTGCCATTCCTTGAAGATAAAGACAGCCTAGTGAAAAATCTCCATCAAGGGAAGATAAATGTATCATTCTTGCTTGCTGTGTTACCCTCTCTCAGGACAGAAGAGTTTTTGGCCAAAACAGCTATCAGTGAATGAATGAATGAATTTAAGAAATCAGACAAGTCGTATTTGGTCTCAGTGGGTCACCTTACCAGCCATGTCTTTGGTAAGATAGCTAGTAACAGCAAAGATGATCTTTTATATGCATATGAAAAATTAGATTTCATCCCAATTCAACAATGCTGTTAAATATGTATAAAATAACAATTTTCAACAATGTGGTGCAGGTACATTAAAGGAATTGTCTACAGTCACACATCTAGTAAGACAAGCAGACTAATTCTAACCCATGTCTTTGAGCTCGAGGTCTAATGCTTTATATAGCACACTTGCCCTACTTGTGGTATCATCTTCCTGTATATGAACTCACATAATTATTTGTGCCTATAGTATGCCAATACTCTTTCAAATCTATGCATAGCTAATAGTAAAATTACCTTCTCTTTCCTACAAAGTGCATGCTTCTTGGTTCATTGGAGCAAGCGTTGCATTATACATTTTTTAAAAAAAATGTTCCATGATGTGCAAGATAGGAGCTTAAGAAATGTTTGATGAAAATTTTTAATGAATACATTTCAGGGGACCCAGACTGGGTTCATTGATCTAAAAAGAAATCCTGAAGAAAGGTAAGCATGGACTGGGGTGTGGTTTGACTAGCTTGATTGTCAGATGCAGAAATATTAAACTGGACTTATTTATTATTTATTTTTAAATACTTTACTATTTATTATTTTAACCTAATCTCTTTCTCCTTCCCCACATTTATTCCAATTAGCTGATAAACACAAAAGTCAGGTTTGGAGCATAACTAGATTCTTTGGTGAAGACACTAGAAAATTTCTTAGTAAGCTCTTGCTAAATGCTTCTTCTTAATGGTGCTGATGATATATAGTTTATCATTTACATGTAAATTCTTGCAAGATGAGATGTCTCATTGCAACAAAACTAGCAATGATATTAGGGAAGCAGAGTCTGTTGTTCCCATCTGGTACTAATCACTGTGATGACTAGACACAGGGCTATGACAGTGGCTTGCAGGCAGGAATTAGCATGAGAACAGTCCTTTGTGAACATGCAGAGAGGTCAATAAGTACATGATTATAAATTAGCTTGGTGGACTAGTATGGTCATTAGCTGGGTCGAGTGTTCCTATTTCATATAATTGTTTGCTGCACCTGAATTAATTTGAGTGTTTAAATCCTGCATATTAATTCCATGCTGCTGGATGTAAAGCTTTGGACTAATCCCTTTAATACTCTTTAGTATAAATACTTTAATCAAGCAACAGCTTTATAATTAGTTCTACTTACAGACTGGATATAATTTAGTAGTTTTACAGCTCATAAGTTACTGCAACTTTTTAATCATAATAATTATGCTTTAGAATGTAAGCATAAATGGACTTTCCTAGCTTATTTGAAGAATAAAACCAAGGCAGTCAAAATCAGGAGATTAATAAAATCCAATATATGGATACACTTTGTATTTTTATGACAGCTCAAGATCAACCATCCTTGGAATTTAATCACCAGATTAAGGTAGGCTATTGAGCTGAGAAGGTGATTTTTTTTCTTTAAAAGGAAGTACAGTTCTATATATATTACATATTTCTTTTGTTGGATGTGAAAAATGCTGACGTGATTTAATTTTATCGCAGAAGTGAGCGGTCTGACAATATCCCTCTCATGTACTAAACCTAGTAAGTAAATAATGGTTTAGCTACTAAGGATGTGCTGATCCCTTTTTCTTTGTATCTATTTTTTTCCCTGAGGATTTCAAAGTACAAATCATCTCTGGCATTAAGAACATTTGTATGGTCAGACTACACAGTTTAGAGAGCAGCACTTTAAATGAAGTCTTCAATAGGCATTTAAATTAAATTTATCAGAAGAGTTATTTATATTAATTAAAGTAAAATTACTTAGAAAACTTTACTGAGATTTTATTGAAATAATACAAAAGATAAGGATTTCCTACATTGTTGCTAAATTTCAATGACTGTACATTATTAGTGCATACGTTTTAAGTATATAATTACTATCTTTGTATTATCTTGCTGAAATATTTCTGATCCTGGTACAAGTTTAATACATAAGTGATTTATTTTCCTGAGAAAATGTTATGAAAAATAGGCTAAACCTTTTGGATTTTAACAATAAATTATGTAATTATGTGAAATACCATATATTTATTATCTATAAATATAATTTTATGAAATATGTGTATATGTGTTATATATATGTAAATGTAAATAGTCTGGTTTTATTATAATATAGTGAAACATAAATGATGAAATATTTTATTTTGGCCACTCTAAAAAAAAGTATTAATTACTTTGTTTTTAGTTTCATCATAGTGAGTCATAGTGATTGTAAAGATGGTCGTGATAATTGACAATATTGTAGGTCAGGTTGGAGGTTGCATATAAAAACAGTTACTGTGAGGGAACTCTAAGAATGTTTGTTTACAGCAATTACATACAATATCTCTTTCTCAGCATAATGTTGTTCTTAGTTTATAATTGGTTGGTATTATGGATATTTGTTTTGATGGACAATTATACTATGTAACTCAGAACTCTTTCAGTTGGATGCCAATATTTACGAACATTTTCAGAAATGAGGACAAATCTTTTAGGATAGGGAATAGAATGGAACGTAACCAGTTTCTGGGATAAATATCCTGGCCAGAGATAAAACGAAGCTAACTGGAATGTTAGAGCTTACAGAAGGAGGAAGTGACCTGTGAGAACAGAGATACATCTAACTCATCAAGGAAACTTGAGGTGAACAATATCTAGATATAAGAAGTGGTGTCCTTGAAGAATCCTTGAAATCACCTAGGAAAGCCTTAAACCTGTGACAGGCTTAGCAAGCACTAAACCAGCTTCCCAAATGCAGAGGGATCAGAAACATTTATTATTCAGTGGGATAGATAGTGAACTAGACAGAAAAAAACATAGCTCCTTGCCTTGCCATTTTCCCTGTGTCAGGCCATAGTTGGGTGAGTGGGAGAAATCTTACCTTGGAATGAAGATTAAAAAGGTGATTGTCACAAAAATCATAAAATAAAATATGCAGCACTTCTTTAAGTGAAATCTGTAGACTCTTAGAAATCCCCAACACCCTTCCAAGGAATCTGAAAGATCAAAACTATTTTCATAATAATACTAAGGCAACGTCTGTCTTATTCACTATATTGACATTTGTAGCCCTGTTACAAAAGCAAATTGTGGGTATAAGTGCTGACTCATTAGCCTGAATCAAGGCGGTGGTGCCACATTATTCTAGCAGTCATTTTATTCATCAACATCATCCACTGGCAGCTAATAATAAGAAAAAAATATTTAGCGCTCAGTTATCTTTCCTTCCACTGCTATTATGGCTGATACATTTCTTGTAGCCAGATTTAGCATTTATTTTCTCTTGTCTTTAAATATTTCCTTTCTCTCTTCCCTACTACCCAAGCTTTCTCGCCACACAAATATTCCATGCCATAGCTTCCTCCACTCTGACTTCCCATTTACCTCCAGCTTCTTGCTGTCTCTTCTGGAATTGTTTTGCCAAGTCTTGACCTCATTGGCCAAATGTCTGGGATTTTGGATTACACTTCTGTTCCTCTCCAAATAACCTATCAGTGTCCAATTTCTTTTGGATATTGTTTTCCAATTTCTGAAATGACAGCTAAGTATTTTGATAAGTTTATCTATAGAGTATTATTGGTTGCAAAATATGTTTATTGATCATCTCTCCACGGCCGTCCTTTTCTCTTTCTTTATTGAATAAAAGGCATTCCAATTCTTTAAAGAATTTTTAGGGCAGGATGTGGCTATGGATAAAAGCATGGTATCCAAGATAACAGTGCTCATGTGCTTAAAACATCCTTCTTTTCGTGGACAACATTCAGGGCTTCAAAATAATGTGCCACCTAAAATTACATTATCCAAGAAACATAAGTGCTTAGCCCAGCAAAAAGAAACATGAGGTTCTATTAGCTGAATACAAAGAGTTAAAAGAGTAGTCTTGTGATAAGCAAATTTAATTTAATCCACTAAGCTCTAGGATAGCCCCAGAACCACTGTGGTTCAGGAAGTCAAGATTTTACTATTAATTGGAAAAAGACTTTTGCAAAATGAAGGTATTGCCTTGTAAGTGAAGAGGATCAGAATATGCTACCTCCCAAAATGCTGCTTTAAACATGAGAATTATTTTGAGCTGAAGGCAATTGAGAATCAACAGATACAGTTAGAGTGTTCCTTATCTGATTAAAAGAGGAAACTTCTCAAAATTGAAGACTATTATAAATCACCTCTCTAGTTGAATTTTGTGGCCATAAATAAGACATAAAGTTGGCATCAAAATGAGTTTGCACAAGCAAATCTTACTAAAATAACCTGTACTTTCCATCAGTTTTCCATGTATTTACCTTTCCAAAATTTATTGTTCCTAGAAGCCCAACCACCTTTTCTTTTGTCTAGTCATTTCTCCACATTTATCAGCCTTTGTTTAAATGGTATATAAGCTTCTGAGTCTAACTACTTCTCTGGGTTTTCACTTCTTTTCTGTGCAGCCCCTGCACATGTAAAAATATTAACATCAATAAAAGCTGTATGCCTTTACTCCTGTTGATTTGTCTTTTGTCAGTTTAATTCACAGGCTTCAGCCACTGAATATATGAGTAGAGGAAAAGTTTCTTTTTCCCTACATGAGGAAACAGAAACATTACATAATTTAATTTCTTTATGGGCCAGAACTATGGTTTTCAAACTGTGTCTTGAGGAGACAATCTAGAGCAGGGGTGTCCAATCTTTTGGCTTCCTTGAGCCACATTGGAAGAATTGTCTTGGGCCATACATAAAATACACCAAGGATAGCTGATGAGCTAAAAAATAAAAATTGTAAAAAAATACCTTGTAGTGTTTTAAGAAAGTTTACAAATTTGTGTTGGGCCACATTTAATGCCATCCTGGGCCACATGTGGCCTGCAGGCTGCGGGTTGGACAAGCTTGATCTAGAACGACTGGAAGGAGAAGCACTGAGAATGTGGGGCTTGGTAGCCTCTCATTTTAAGAAAAGTATCACTTTGAATATGCATATAATTTGCATATGCTTTTGAATTAAAAAGCAACAATGAAAAATTAATAGGTCAGAAAAATATCTTGCAAGACCACCAGACTTGTTTATACCCAAATTCTCTCAGTTCTTTGTCTGGGAGCATTGCGAAATGCCAACATTGGAGGTATCTTGACATAAGCAAGCTTTTCTGCATCCGTGAGAACCCACTGTATAGAAGGAAGAGACTATTTTGTCTTCTAAACAGCCTAGCATTAGGAGATCTTACCTTAACAAAGTCAGAGCCTGAAATTTCATTTTTGGTAATTCATACTATGATTTGAATCTTTCCAAATCATAAGACATCTATTGTGTACATGATATGTAAGGTCCTAAACTGCATGCTGACATAAGCATGAAATAAAACATCTTTCTTCTTATTTTAGGGCACTTTTAGCCTAGCTAAGGACCCTCATGCATCTTCTCCTTTGCCATAAGAGGAATTAAGAGGCCATCCAGAACTGTGATGTTCCTCATAATGGTACCCAACCTTCTCCCACATGCCCAGCCTCTCTACTTCAATTTGCCAAGATGACTATTTGGACTGTCTACCCTGCTCCACATCCCCTTTAATTTTAATCTCAGTAAGAAGCCCACCTCTCATTGTGATGTCATTCCTCGTCCCATCATCTGTCTATCGCTTAATCAGACTCTTGCTTCATTCATTCCCAAATTCCTAAACCCTTTGTCAATGCCTTCTTAAACTCATGGGCTGCCATCCAAAAAGTCTTCCAGAAGCACAAACATTGAGTGTTATAATCACCTTCTTTATCTGAGTGAAACTTTTTTTTTTTAGCAGTTTTATTTTTATTTTATTTTATTTATTATTATTATTATTATACTTTAAGTTTTAGGGTACATGTGCACAATGTGCAGGTTAGTTACATATGTATACATGTGCCATGCTGGTGTGCTGCACCCATTAACTCGCCATTTAGCATTAGGTATATCTCCTAATGCTATCCCTCTCCCCTTCCCCCACCCCACAACAGTCCCCAGAGTGTGATGTTCCCCTTCCTGTGTCCATGTGTTCTAATTGTTCAATTCCCATCTATGAATGAGAACATGCAGTGTTTGGTTTTTTGTCCTTGCGATAGTTTATTGAGAATGACAATTTCCAATTTCATCCATGTCCCTACAAAGGACATGAACTCATCATTTTTTATGACTGCATAGTATTCCATGCTCTCCTCTGACAACACTGCTTCCTCTGCAGTTCTCTCAAGTTGTATGTCTTTCTTTCAGGAACTCCTGAAACTTCATATGCTTTCATTTGGGCTAAGTGCTGTCTTCCCTCCTCTATGCTATTCAGACTATTGTTTCCCCTTCTTTCTTCAGCTCCCTCACTTTGAAACTTACACTATCAGATCACACTACCTTCTACCCTTCTTGGTCATCTATAAGCCTATGGGGTCAATTCCTTATTCCCTGAAGGTTTAAGAAACTAATCCTATCATTCTTTTCAATACTAATCCTATTATAATCCTTGGTAATTTCAATAGTTTATAGGTGATTCATTCAGTATTTCAGCATTTTAATTTCATAACCTCCTTTTCTTAAACTCTTGTCATCTGACCTTCCTCAGTCACGTGTTTTCATGGTCATATCCTAGACATTTTCATTACCATTAATTGTACTCCACCCACAATTTCAATTGTTCTATTTTCTGATCCCCAGCTCCTACTCTAAAGCTACTGTGCCTCTCTATCCTGATTCTGAACATATTTAACCCATTGAGTCTAGAATTCATCAATCTTATCACCTTTTTAGGGTCATATTTCCTTATATTATCACTTCTCTGCTCACTCAACAAATCCCACAGCACATCATGTTTATCACTCCTTTGCATTTATCTTCTGTTTTATTGCCCCTATCTTCCTTCTTTGCACATCCAATGTATTTAGCTTCAGGGCCTTTGCATTTTCTCCAATTTGAATGTTTGGCTCTTGAATAGCCACATTATACTCTCTTACTGTCCTTAGGTATCTGCTCAAATGTCATCTTTTTATAGACTTCTTCCCTGGCCACTTTATATAGTATAGCACACACTTCACAATGCCAGTCCTCTTTATACTGGTTTTCATTTTCTCCATAGCAAAGCCCTTATCACCAGTTGGCATATTATGCATGCATTAGTGTCTTAGATGTCTTTTTCACTAGAATGTAAATTCTACATGGCAGGGACTGTTTGATTCACTGGTGTGTTCCCAGAACCTCGAATGATATCTGGCCCATAGTGGGTGTTCAAATAATGCTTCAATAAGTGGGTGAGCAAATAACCACCCATGCCCACAAGTCTATATACCATTAGCATACCCATCATGGGATAGGTGAAGCCTCTGTCTTCCCACTGACTGCCCAGATCTAAGGTTCCCAACTGGAGTATTCAGTCTCATTTTAACACAAAGTCTTAAATCTATAAATATTTTTGTACTTAGATTGAAACAGAATACTAAGACTACAGAAATATGACATGAATTTATTGTAGGTTTTGTTATAATATGAGGCTGGAAGTAAAGTAGGGGAAGCTAGTTTAACCTAGTATAATCCTTGGTTTTAATTAATGAACATTAATTTTTATACATTTAGTAAATTTATATCTTTGAATGTTGTACCTCTCTACTATTAGCTCTTTTTGTTTCCAACTATGTGTGAACTATGAATGGGAAATGAAGTAAAAGGGGACAAGCTCCTAAAATTCCACTTTTATCTCTTTTGATTTTCTTATTGGCAAAGCATTATCTGGTCAAGAAAGACATCCTCCCGTAGCCTTTTGAGTGGCGTTCTTTGTTACAGGAAATCTTTTATTTCATTCCAGCAAAGAAATGAACCAATTTGATATGATTCTTTTATCCCAGAGAAAGGGCACAACTTCTTTATTTTCAAGGTTGTGCATTTTTTTTTCAACTGTAAAACATACTCCACTATTGAAGCCATAATTATATGCACTTGTCAATCAATCTTAACCTACTACACTATGGTTACGGCATTTTATCTAAAAAGAGATGGATTAAAGGCTTTGCGTAAAATGAAAGGTACACACAGTTAGGGAAGTATAATGCATGTCATTAGCTATCTGTGAAGGGAGAAATGGACAGAGACAGATTACCAATATTTGATTTCTCACAGGCATTAAAGAAGTATTTAAGGCTACCTACAAAATAATGTTAGGGAATTTGACACTTTGATTCCTATTTTGTTCTCTTGGCAATTATTTAAAAGAGCTCCTGCATCCAGCAGCTACATAAATCAAATTCAAAAAGGATAACATTTTAAAGTGAGATTAAGAAAAGAAAAAAAAATCCTGTTTCAACATAAGTGCTATGCCACAACTTCAAGAGAGGATTTTAAATGTTGTTTTCTTCGAATACATTTTATTTCTTTGGATACAGTTTTTATGGTGGCTGGGATATCTGGAATTAGGTTAAAATACATTTGCTGCCCTTTGGGTCTCTGATCAGTACTGTGGCAGTAGAGAAGGAAAAGCAGCTTATGAAAAGTCAGCATAAGAGAAGCCAAGACTAAAAAAAATGTATATTCTAAGATTGGTGTAATGTAAAGCACAAACTATGTTTAACATTTAAAATATCAGGAAGATTAACTAGTTGCAAGGACTCAAAAACCAAAATTGTATCTGATGACCTTAAGAACTGTATAATTGAAGTGAGCCTTGCTGATCTGCAGAGCAACGGAATTACATTGAGAAAATTGAAAATAATTACTAAAATTGTTCTGGGTGAAAACTCCCTGTGTAACTCCCATGGAATAAATTTCGTTATGGACAGAAAGTGTTCGCCATTCAAAAAACTGAAGACCATATTTGGAGTTGCTGTTGTCAAAACGACTGATGGTTACTTGCTTTGTCTTTTCTGTGTGGGTTTTTAATAAAAAACTTCAACAATCTGATGCAGATAACTAGTTGAGCTTGGCGTCAAGAGATCTGCCAAATTCAGAAAAAGATGACAGAAATCATGGCCTGAGAGGGTAGACGAATGACTTAAAAAGAAGTGTTCAATAAGCTAATTCCAAAGAGCGTATAGGATAACACGGAGAAGGATTATGATGTATTTACCCTCTCCACGACACGTTGGTTAGAAAAGTGAACTGTGAAATGGGAAAGTGCAAAGCCACTTGTTTCATTAGAAGTAATCCTAGAATGAATTTACTGATTCACGTTGAAGATAAGCTAGAAATGACTGATATAAGATCCTATTGCTTTGAATAATTTTAAAAATATCTTATATGAACATCTTTGTTCTTCAAATATGTTATATTTCAGTCACCTATGGTAAATGGAAAGCTGTATCAACTTTGCTTCAATAAGGAATGAATCTGGTCTATATACATTGTAGGAAACATAGTCAGATGCAATATTTTAGATGCAGTATTCTTATTCCTACTACTTAGTTCATAACTCCTGATGCTACATAAAATTTATGATAAAAGAAAATTAATTTGCCACTTCTATCAGATGTATTTTATTCAATAAATATTTACAGATCTCTCTGAGATAATATTCTGCAAAATATGTTGGTACACATATATCAGAGTTTAGTTATCAAATTGGTTATTTTACTATCATTCCTATCATATACCCTTAGTATTATAAAATTAAGATGCTACTTTAAAAATATATGAATAGGTTACCAACTGCATTAAGTGTCGATTAATGTATTTGTAAAAGCATTTTTTTTAATTGCAATAAAGGAAATACAAATTTGGAAAGTGATTTTTAAAAATCTCGTACAAATTTCTGAGATATCATCACCCCCATGTGTTTGTGTTTATTTCTGGAATATCTGATGCTCTCCTGACACCTTGCTTATTATACCACTAAATATCACATTCAGAAATAATTAAGAGACACTAGTGGAAAGTATGCTCTTATTAATTGGAACTAGATGTCTGAAATTATTATTTTAGTTTGTCTTAGATACTTTTAAAAATCTTTTGAGTTAGGTATTGAGTTAATCATTCTCTCTGAGCCTCCAGTTCCTAACCAGAAATAAAAGGGGTATTTACAAAAATAAGTAAAGATAAAATGTATAAATAATAAAATTAACTATTTGAATTAGACCATTTGATAAGTTTTAACAAATGTATACATTATAGAAACTGAAGAAAGGAATGAAGAAAGACTCTCCCTGCATAATGGAAAGATGTAACATATTTATAAAATGGAAGACAATTTTTTTGTTTGTTTATTTGAGGCGGAGTCTCGTCCTGTTGCCCAGGCTGGAGTGCAGTCGGCTCACTGCAACCTTCGCAAAATGGAAGACAATATTTTTGAAATGTCAGTTCCTGGCCGGGCGCGGTGGCTCACGCCTGTAATCCCAGCACTTTGGGAGGCCGAGGCGGGTGGATCACAAGGTCAGGAGATCGAGACCATCCTGGCTAACACAGTGAAACCCCGTCTCTACTAAAGAAATACAAAAAATTAGCTGGGCGTGGTGGTGGGCTCCTATAGTCCCAGCTACTTGGGAGGCAGAGGCAGGAGAATGGTGTGAACCCAGGAGGCGGCGCTTGCAGTGAGCCAAGATAGCTCCACTGCATTCCAGCCTGGGCGACAGAGCGAGACTCCGTCTCAAAAAAAAAAAAAAAAGTCAGTTATCTACAAATTGATCTGAAAACAGCCCAATTGTCCCATAGAACTAGTGCTTATGGGGTTTTTTTTAAATAAACATAGAAACTGACCTTCTCTGTTCTTAAAACTTGAAATGTACATTTGTCTCATCTGAGTTCCCTCCTCAGGAAACAGACTCTTAGGCGAGGAACTGAAACTCATCAGATCCCTGAATCCATACAGTGAGATGTCAGAGCCCTAATCCATCATGATTTTATGATTGCATCTTTACCCCTCCCTAAATCCTGTTTTTCTGCATGTTAGCTACATGTTTTTTGCAGGTAGCTACATTCCTTCCCCACTATATGAACCCCTAATTTTAATCAGTTGAGAGATCTCCTGTTTCCCTAGCTGACATCACCTGAATAAAAAGCCTTTGTCTCTAGCAATGCTCCTTGTCTCAGTGATTGGCTTTCACTGTGGTGAGCAACAGGAACTAAAGTGAACTCCTGGAGTTTTGGTAACAGATCTATCAATTAAATCACAAAAATTCAACAGAATTTTTAATAGAAATTGACAAATTGTTAAAATATTTATATGAAGAATTTTATATACTGTATGAGGAAAGTGCATGAACTATTTGGCAGAATTCAATATCCATATATGATAAAAACAAACAAAAAACTATGCAAACTAGAAATAAAGAAAAGACATCTACTAAAACCTATTGCTAGCATTACACTTAATGAAGAAATGTTCAACGCTTTCCTTCAAAGACGGGGAATAATAAGACAAGGATGCTTATTTTTACCACTACAATTCAGTATTATACTGGTGATCATAATCATTGTAATAAGGTTAGTAATGAAATCATTAATATACAGAAAAGAAGGAGGAAAACTATTTTTATTTAAAGGTGACTTGGTGCTAAGTAAAGAACCTGTTATCTACGAAACAACTATATGAACTAATATGTGAAATTAGCAATGTCACAGGATACAAAAACAATGAGCAATGTCACAGGATACAAAAATCCATTGCATTTTTACATACTGTAAGTGAAGAAATAGGAAATAAATATTTGTTAAATTCTATTCACAATAACAACGAAATTATATAAACTATAAGTCAATTTAACAAAAGATGTATGAGATTTTTCTTAAAAACTATAGAAAATTAGAAGAATTCAAGAAGTGGTTAAAAATGGAGAGATTTGCAATTTAATGAACTGTAAAGTTAATATTGTTAAGATGCCAATTCTCCCCAAATTAGCCTATAGATGAAATGCGATCCCAAATCAAAATCTCTGTAGAATGTTTTTAGGTAGAATTTGATAAGCTCATTGTAAGATTTGTATGGGAATGCAAATGACCTAGGATAATCAAAGGGCTTTAAATAACAAAGTAGAAAGATTTACACTAATGATTTAAACATTACTATTATATAATGCTATAGTGGTCAAGATAGTCTAGTATTGGTGAAAGCATAGCCATATGTATCAGTGAAACAAAATAGAGAATCCAGAAATATAATGGTACAGATATGACCAGTTAATTTTTGACAAGGATTTAAAGGCATTTCAATAGAAAAATGATATTCTTCATAACAAACAGTGCTAAAACAGCTGTATATTTTATGCTACCCCAAATAAAAATAGATAACATTAACACTTACCTCACACCAAATACAAACAACTTGAATAGAACAAGATATAAATGTAATAGATAAGAAGAAAATATAAGAGATTTTTTTGGAACCTTGGAGTAAACAAAGATTTTCTACATGCAAACCAACAAGCATGAGCTCAAAAAAAAAAAAAGATAAATTACACCTTATTAAAATTTAAAACTTTTGTTATTTGAAGGAAACTATTAAAAAATGAAAAGACAAGATATGTAAAGGAAAAATTATTAGCTATACATACATTTTTACAAATAAATTTTATATAAAATAAACTTGTACGATTCAATAATGAGACCAAAACTTAATTAAAAATGGGCAAAAGATTTGAGCAGACCTTTTACAAAAGAGAGTATACAAATGACCAATTCACACAAGAAAAGATGCTTAAGTAGTTAGTCATCAGAGAAAACCAAATTAAAATCACCATTGGATATTATTATACACCAACCAGAATGGTTGGTGAGAGTGTAAATTAGTTCAACTATTGTGGAAGACAGTGTGGCAATTCCTCAAGGATCTAGAGCCAGAAATACTATTTGACCCAACAATCCCATTACTGAGTATATACCCAAAGGATTATAAATAATTCTACTATAAAGACACATGCACATGTATGTTTATTGCAGCACTGTTCACAATAGAAAGACTTGGAACCACCCCAAATGCCCATCAATGATAGACCAGATAAAGAAAATGTGGCACATATACACCATGGAATACTATGCAGCCATAAAAAGGATGAGTTCATATCTTTTGCAGTGACATGGATGAAGCTAGAAACCATCATTCTCAGAAAACTAACACAGTAACAGAAAATCAATATCTAACTAAATGCAGTTTCCAAATGATGCACTTTAAATGTAAGCACATAAATAGATTGAAAGAATTGTGTGAGAAAAATATACCATGCCAACGGTAAGCATAAGTAAACTTGTGAGCATTTATTAGTGTTCTCACTCATAAGTTCTCATTTTCTCACTCATAAGTGGGAGTTGAACAACGAGAACATATGGACACAGTGAGGGGAACATCACATATAGAGGCCTGGTGGGGGGTTGGGGAGGTTGGGGAGGGATAGCATCAAACTGTGAATTATACAATTTTTGTATCAATGTTCCATAAATCTTATATATTTCAAGCTTATTGATAGAGTTATTCAAATCTTTGATATCCTAACTGATTTTTTCCCACTTGTTCTATCAGTCATTGATAGAAGGGTATAAAAATCTCATACAATGATTGGGGGTTTGTCTGTTTCTCCTTTTGATTCTGTCAGGTTCATGTATTTTTGAAGTTCTGTTATTAGATGAATATTATTTAGTATTTTTATTATCTTCTTGATGAATTGACCGGTTAATATTATAAAATAATCCTGTTTGTTGGTGGCAGTACTTTGCCCTGAAATACACTTTTGTGACACTAATAAATGCTCACAAGTTTACTTATGCTTACTGTTGGCATGGTATATTTTTCTCACACATTTCTTTCAATCTATTTATGTGCTTATATTTAAAGTGCATCATTTGGAAACTACATTTAGTTGGATATTGATGATTTTTTAAACAATTCTGCCTCTTATTTGAAATGTTTATTCTAGTCACATAAATAAACATAAGTAAATAAATTCACAATTTATATCATGGGCTTAATTCTTCACCTGACTGTTAATTTTCTATTTGCGCTTTTGTTCCTTGTTTCATTATTTCTTTTGTTCTTTCTCCTTTTGGATATCTATCCATCTATCTATCTAACCACAAATGTATATTTTAGTATTTCATTCTCTCATTTTTAATGGCTTTTTAAAGCTATACCTCTTTGTATTCTCTTTTATGATTGCTGAGTGGTTATAATTTATCTTTAATTTTTCACAGTCTACTTTGAATTAATATTTTACCACTTCATTTATAATGTAAGACTATTACAATAGAATAGTTCTACTTACTTTCATCTGTCTTTGAGTTATTGTCATATACTTATGCACTTTTCTTATACATATGATATGAAAGCTACAATATATTATTTTTAAGTCGATTATCCTTAAAAACATAAGGAAAAAGTAGTCCTTTAAATATTTACCATTTCCTGTGCTTTTTATTCCTTGTTAAATTCCCATTGATGTTGTTTCCCTTCATCATAAAAAAACTATCTTTAGCATCTTTTATAACATGTCTACCTATGAGTTAGCTTTATGTTATTTGATAAATGACTTTGCTTTCCTTTTGTCAAAGAGAGTTTCTTTGGACATAGAATTCTTGCTGACAGTTTATTTTTTTTTAGCACTTTGAAGATGTATTCCATTGTTCTCTGACTACCATTGTTTCTGCTGATGTCAGTCATCATATTTTCCTTGAGTATTATGTTTCTGTTTTTCAGGGCTCTTACATTTTTCTCTTATTCTTTTGTTTCAGCAGTTAGACTTTGAAGAGCTTAGTTCTGAATTTCTTTGTGGTTTTATTTTGGGGGTTAACTAAGCTCCCCCAAATTTGTGAGTTGTTGTTGTGATCACATATGAAAACAGATATTAGCCAATGTTTCCTCAAATATATTTTTCTGCTTCATTCTCTGTTTACTTTCGTTCTGATACTTCAGTTACACACGTGATAGACAACTAGATACTATGCCCAAGTCTTTGGGGCTGATTTATTTCTTTTGAATCCTTTTGTCTTCTTTGGGCTTTAGTTTGTATAACTTCTACAGTCTGCCTTTATGTTCATTGGTTCCTTTTCATTTTTGTGTCCCATTTATTATTGTTTTCATCTAATAAATTTCAAAAGTTATATATATATTTTTAATTATACTTTAAGTTTTAGGGTACATGTGCACAACATGCAGGTTAGTTACATATGTATACATGTACCATGTTGGTGTGCTGCACCCATTAACTCGTCAATTAACATTAGGTATATCTCCTAATGCTATCCCACCCCCCTACCCCCACCCCACAACAGGCCCCGGTGTGTGATGCTCCCCTTCCATGTGTTCTCATTGTCCATGTGTTCTCATTGTCCAATTCCCACCTATGACTGAGAACATGCAGTGTTTGGTCTTTTCTCCCTGCGACAATTTGCTGAGAATGATGGTTTCCAGCTTCATCCATGTCCCTACAAAGGACACGAACTCATCATTTTTTGTGGCTGCATAGTATTCCATGGTGTATATGTGCCACATTTTCTTAATCCAGTCTATCATTGTCAGACATTTGGCTTGGTTCCAAGTCTTTGCTATTGTGAACAGTGCCACAATAAACATACGTGTGCATGTGTCTTTATAGCAGCATATTTTATAATCCTTTGGGTATATACCCAGTAATGGGATGGCTGGGTCAAATGGTATTTCTAGTTCTAGATCCCTGAGGAATCACCACACTGACTTCCACAATGGCTGAACTAGTTTACAGTCCCACCAACAGTGTAAAAGTGTTCCTATTTCTCCACATCCTCTCCAGCACCTGTTGTTTCCTGACTTTTTAATGATCGCCATTCTAACTGGTGTGAGATGGTATCTCATTGTGGTTTTGATTTGCATTTCTCTGATGGCCAGTGATGATGAGCATTTTTTCATGTGTCTTTTGGCTGCATAAAGGGCTTCTTTTGAGAAGTGTCTGTTCATATCCTTTGCCCACTTTTTGAGGGGTTGTTTGTTTTTTTCTTGTAAATTTGAGTTCATTGTAGATTCTGGATATTAGCCCTTTGTCAGATGAGTAGATTGCAAAAATTTTCTCCCATTCTGTAGGTTGCCTGTTGACTCTGATGGTAGTTTCTTTTGCTGTGCAGAAGCTCTTTAGTTTAATTAGATCCCATTTGTCAATTTTGGCTTTTGTTGCCATTGCTTTTGGTGTTTTAGACATGAAGTCCTTGCCCATGCCTATGTCCTGAATGGTATTGCCTAGGTTTTCTTCTAGGGTTTGTCTTCCAGGGATTATCTCAATAGATGCAGAAAAGGCCTTTGACAAAATTCAAAAACCCTTCATGCTAAAAACTCTCAATAAATTAGGTATTCATGGGACGTATCTCAAAATAATAAGAGCTATCTATGACAAACCCACAGCCAATATCACACTGAATGGGCAAAAACTGGAAGCATTCCCATTGAAAACTGGCACAAGACAGGGATGCCCTCTCTCAACGCTCCTATTCAACATAGTGTTGGAAGTTCTGGCCAGGGCAATCAGGCAGGAAAAAGAAATAAAGGACATTCAATTAGGAAAAGAGGAAGTCAAATTGTCCCTGTTTGCAGATGACATGATTGTATATCTAGAAAACCCCATTGTCTCAGCCCAAAATCTCCTTAAGCTGATAGGCAACTTCAGCAAAGTCTCAGGATACAAAATCAATGTGCAAAAATCACAAGCATTCTTATACACCAATAACAGACAAACAGAGAGCCAAATCATGAGTGAACTCCCATTCACAATTGCTTCAAAGAAAATAAAATACCTAGGAATCCAACTTACAAGGGATGTGAAGGACCTCTTCAAGGAGAACTACAAACCACTGCTCAAGGAAATAAAAGAGGATACAAACAAATGGAAGAACATTCCATGCTCATGGGTAGGAAGAATCAATATCGTGAAAATGGCCATACTGCCCAAGGTAATTTATAGATTCAATGCCATCCCCATCAAGCTACCAATGACTTTCTTCAAGAATTGGAAAAAACTACTTTAATGTTCATATGGAACCAAAAAAGAGCCCGCATTGCCAAGTCAATCCTAGGCCAAAAGAACAAAGCTGGAGGCATCATGCTACCTGACTTCAAACTATACTACAAGGCTACAGTAAGCAAAACAGCGTGGTACTGGTACCAAAACAGAGATATAGACCAATGGAACAGAACAGAGTCCTCAGAAATAATGCCGCATATCTACAACTATCTGATCTTTGACACACCTGACCAAAACAAGCAATGGGGAAAGGATTCCCTATTTAATAAATGGTGCTGGGAAAACTGGCTAGCCATATGTAGAAAGCTGAAACTGGATCCCTTCCTTACACCTTATACAAAAATTAATTCAAGATGGATTAAAGACTTAAATGTTAGATCAAAAGTTATATTTTTCATTTCAAAGATTTCCATTGAATTCTGTTATCACACTTGAAATTTCTAACTTCTTTACTCATTATATCGACACATCCCATGCTTTCTTTAGCATATGTCATAGTTATTTTAACATTCTGTCCTGTCTGTTTGCATGTCTGGTGATAGTTGACTAATAGACATTGTAGACAATACAGTATAGAGACCTGCCATTTTTATTTTGTTTTTTTCTGAAGAGTGTTGCTTTTTGTTTGGGGAGGCAGTTAAATTACTGGTAGATCACTTTATCAAAGGGAGGCTTGGCTATGAGCTTTGGTTGGATGAATCCATTTCAATTTTGCCCTTAATACTAACATATATCCCTTAGTTCGGGGACATGATCTTTACCCCTAAGTTGTAGTCTTAATAGGATTTCAATGTATAACTCAAGGTATTTATCAAGCCTCTATAACTCTGAATGACTGAATTCCCAACTCTGCATCCTAGTAGCAGGTACCTTATGAGATCACTAATCAGCTCCTTTATACTTTCAGCTATTATTTTCCCTGGACTTCTCAGAATATCTTTTCAGGACTATGTAGTTGAAGAGTCAGCCAAGTATTTTAGCAGAGTTTGTAGCCAGATTTTGGGTCTTTTCCTATTCCTTTATAGAATTTTCCCCTCTATTTCCGAATGTTACAAAGTAATTCAACTCCAAATTCTGACTACTTATCCTAATAAAACTACTCTGTCCTGATTAAGCTCTGTTACCCAGCTCAGCAAATCTGGGGAACCCCATCAAGGGGAAGGAATCCAAACAGATAAATGTGGACGTCATCCTGTATAGTTCTCTCTGTTCAAGTGTTCTGACCTCTCTAGTTACTACCTAGTCTCCAGCACTTTCAAATAGTAGTTTTATAATATTTTGTCTAGCATTTTAAATAATTTTAGTGGGAGTGTTTTCTGTTATCAGTTACTCTGCCACTAACTGAAACTGAAACAATTTTGAACATTTCTTTTATGGAGTTTTGAATGAAATTTTTACTATTGTCTCAGGATTGTGGTTAAAACCCCTAAATTTAGAACAGTATATGCTAAATAATCTCCATATGTTTTAAAGACCTAACATAGGTAGCAAAACTCCTAAATCAAAGAAGAAAATTTTAAATTTCAAAAGAGTCACTCAGCAAATCGGGGTGACTACACAGAGGAAAAACTGATAAATAATTCTTTGGTTAAATGTCTCCTTAGGAAATACAATTGCTGGTGTGTCTCTGGGCTGTTTGTATATGAAAAGAAATAGAACTTAAAAAGCAGTGATTGGAGAAAAATAAAACAGGTCCAAATTTGTGCCCAGCTGAGTTCTGACTTTTTAATATACTGGTTACTTCATATTCACTGAATCTGAGGATCGAAGATAATACATATGAAAATAAAATATATAGTGGTCTCAGACAAGGGTGGGCTTGGTTAGAACAGCATTCTAAGATGGGTACTACAATCTGATTGTTCCTACTGTGAGCCCATTCGATTGAACTATAAATGTCTATGTTAGGTATTTGTAGTGTAGTCAAAGTACTTTTTAAGAATTGATTCTTATTAGGCAACATTGCTTATTTCAGGTTTGCTGTCAAATTGCTAGCTGCCTACTCTATATAGATGAATCTGATTCTTTGAGATTGAAACAGGGATTACTGTAAACAGAAAAACAATGCTCCACTAAAAAAAAAAAAAAAAGAGAGAACATTGGGCAAAGAATTTTCTTGTCTTTCTTTTTAATGGGGATATGAAGCCTTCTGACCCTTAAACAATAGGTGGTAGCAAGTTAAAACTAAGTCCCTGGCCAGGGTATGTTAAGAATGGAAAGAACAGAAGGAGGCCAAACTTAAAAGAATTTGGGGATGGTGATCTTAGGTAAACTTTTTAAAACTAAAAGGTGAACCAGCTGATCAACAAAGTCATATTTAACACCACCATATGAGTTCAAGCAAGTTAGTGAGTAATATAGGGGCCTGTCAGAATTGACTAAACATCTTTCTAGACTCTTTAGGGCATAATTACTATTTACATACAGAGCATACCAGTCAAGTTCAGAGGCTTTATGTCAGATAGCATGGTGTTCACATTTAAGCTCTGGAATTAAGTAGCTATGTGAAGTTAGAAATTCATTCTTGATTTTTTCTCATCTATAAATGAAATTAATAATGGTATTTGGGTCATGAAGATGTTATCAATAGTAAATGAAATAAAAAGTGTAAACATTTTAGCACAATGCATAATTGAATAGTAAAGGATCAATAATTGTGACACATATTCATCACTGTTATAAAGATAATCCACATTACATTCTCCCTCACTTCTTTCATGTCTTTATTTGATCATCTCTATTTTAAGTGAGGCCTTTTTCTGGCTGTTTAAAACTGTAATACTTCATACATTTTTCACTCCCCTTCCCTGCTTTACTTTTCTTCATAACATTTAACATTATCATACTATATTTCATTTACTTATCTAGCTTAATTTTTTATGTACTTTAAGTACTGGGATACATGTGCAGAATGTGTAGGTTTGTTACATAGGTGTACAAGTGCCACGGTGGTTTGCTGCACCCATCAACCCATTATCTACATTAGGTATTTCTCCTAATGCTATCCCTTCCTTAGCCCCACACCCAACAACAGGCCTGTAAGCGTGATGTTCCCCTCGCTGTGTCCTTATGTTCTCATTGTTCAACTCCCACTTATGAGTGAGAACATGAGTTGTTTGGTTTTCTGTTCCTGCGTTAGTTTTCTGAGAATGATGGTTTCCAGCTTCATCTATGTCCCTGCATAGTACTCCATGGTGTATATGTGCCACATTTTCTTTATCCATTCTATCACTGACGGGCATTTGGGTTGGTTCCAAGTCTTTGCTATTGTGAATAGTGCTGCAATAAACATATGTGTGCATGTGTCTTTATAGTAGAATGATTTATAATCCTTTGGGTATATACCCAGTAATGGGATTGCTGGGTCAAATGGTATTTCTGGTCCTAGATCCTTGAGGAATTGCCACCCTGTCTTCCACAATGGTTGCACTAATTCACACTCCCAGCAACAGTGTAAAAGTGTTCCTATTACTTCACATCTTCTCTAGCATCTATTGTTTCCTGACTTTTTAATGATCACCATTCTAACTGGTGTGAGATGGTATCTCACTGCGGTTTTGATTTGCATTCTCTAATGACCAGTGATGATTAGCTTTTTTATGTTTGTTGGCTGGATAAATGTCTTCTTTTGAGAAGTGTCTGTTCATATTCTTCACCTATTTTCAATGGGATTGATTGTATTTTTCTGTAAATTTGTTTAAGTTCTTTGTAGATTTTGGATATTAGCCCTTTGTCAGATGGATAGATTGCAAACATTTTCTCCCTTTTCTGTAGGTTGCCAGTTCACTCTGATGATAGTTCCTTTGCTGTGCAGAAGCTCTTTAGTTTAATTAGATCCCATTTGTCAATTTTGGCTTTTGTTGGCATTGCTTTTGGTGTTTTAGTCATGAAGTCTTTTCCCATGCCTATCTCCTGAATGTTATTGCCTAGGTTTTCTTCTAGGGTATTTATGGCTTTAGGTCTTAAATGTAAGTCTTTACTCTATCTTGAGTTAATTTTTGTATAAGGTGTAAGGAAGTGGTCCAGTTTCAGTTTTCTGCATATGGCTAGCTAGTTTTCCCAACAGCATTTATTAAATAGGGAATCCTTTCCTCATTGCTTGTTTTTCTCAGGTTTGTCAAAGATCAGATGGTTGCAGATGTGTGGCATTATTTCTGAGGCCTCTGTTTTGTTCCATTGGTCTATATATCTGTTTCAGTACCAGTACCATGCTGTTTTGGTTGCTGTAGCCTTGTAGTATAGTTTGAAATCAGGTAGAAAGATGCCTTCAGCGTTGTTCTTTTTACTTGTGATTGTCTTGGCTATACAGGCTCTTTTTTATTCCATATGAAATTTAAAGTAGTTTTTTTCTAATTCTATGAATAAAGTCAGTGCTACTTGGATGAGAATAGCATTGAATCTATAAATTTTTTGGACAGTATGGCCATTTTCACGATATTAATACTTCCTATCCATGAGCATGGAATGTTTTTCCATTTGTTTGTGTCCTATGGAGGCAGTAATTAATAGCCTACCAACCAAAAAAAGCCCAGGACCAGAGGGACTCACAGCTGAATTCTACCAGAGGTACCAAGAGGTGCTGGTACCATTCCTTCTGAAACTATTGCAAACAACAGAAAGAGAGACTCCACCCTAACTCATTTTAGGAGGCCAGCATCATCCTGATACCAAAAGCTGGCAGAGACACAACAAAACAAGAAAATTTCAGGCCAATATCCCTGATGAACATGGATGTGAAAATCCTCAGTAAAATACAGGCAAACCAAATACAGGAGTACATCAAAAAGCTTATGCACCACAATCAAGTGTGCTTCATCCCTGGGATGCAAAGCTGGTTCAACATATGCAAATCAATAAATGTAATCCATCACATAAACAGAACCAATGACAAAAACCATTTGATTATCTCAATAGATGCAGAAAAGGCCTTCAACAAAATTCAACACCCCTTACGCTAAAAACTCTCAATAAACTGTATCTTAAAATAATAAAAGCTATTTATGACAAACCCACAGCCAATATTATACTGAATAGGCAAAAGCTGGAAGCATTCCCTTTGAAAACTGGCACAAGACAAGGATGCCCTCTCTCACTACTCCTATTCAACATAATATTGGGAGTTCTGGCCAGAGCAATCAGGCAAGAGAAAGCAATAAAGGGAATTCAAATAGGAAGAGAGGAAGTCAAATCATCTCTATTTGCAGATGACATGATTGTATAATCAGAAAACCCCATCATCTCAACCCAAATCTCCTTAAGCTGATAAGCAACTTCAGCAAAGTCTCAGGATACAATGTGCAAAAATCACAAGTAATCCTACACACCGATAATAGACAAACACAGAGCCAAATCATGAGTGAACTCCCATTCCTAATTGCTACAAGAAGAATAAAACACCTAGGAATACAATTTACAAGGGATATGAAGGACCTCTTCAAGGAGAATTACAAACCACTGCTCTAGGTTAATTTTTGTCTCTCTCTTCCTACTAGAATGTACACTCTATCAGGGCAGGGATTATTTTGTTTATTTCTACATGCTGTATTCCCATAGCCTATGACCTGGTACATAGTAGGTATTCAGGTGCTTGATGAGTATCTGTTGAATGAATAAATGAATGAATGAAACAATTTGGTATGTGATGATATAGGCCTTTATTTCTCTAATCTGAGCATATTATTTGTTCTCTTTGGCAACTGAGTTTTCTCCAGTTTTCTTGTGTTATGATAATAGGAGAGGCCCTTTAATTTCCATGTGACAGAAAGAATCCATTACATTGTGATGAGATAACACTTTGAGAACAGTAACTAGTGGCATTTCCTGTAAACTTGACCTGTTTCTCACTTGGTCTGGAGCCAGAACTTGCCACATTCATGCCTTAGGGAAAGGTAGTTATAACTGAAAAGAGGAGTAAGGGTTTTAGGTTTTAAAATCACGGGGCCCATGGGAACTCGAAGCTATAAAAAACATGTTACAACTCAGAGCAGGGTTTCCTTCCCCTCTATCTAAAATAGATGCCCTGCACCATGAGGAGTTGGAGAGTTAGGGGTGGAATATACAATGAAGAGGCAAAAGATGTTCTTGAGAAGGGAGTCTTGCACTGAGGTGTTTAGTCAGGCCCCATCTGAACATTCAGATTAACATAAATGCCAGTCAGACTTGGTGATTAGAGTTCAGAGATGACATGTGATTTTTTTTCTGGGTAGTGATCAAGGAAGCAGAAAGGTTCTAGAGAAGAGGTGGCCACACGGCAGACAGGAAGACAGAGCTGAAACATCCAGATCCGATCATAACGTGAACTGTGATCTTGGCAAACTTTCTCCTTCACTCCCTGCACACCCTCAGAGACTGCTTTCAGGTGGCCACCATTCTGCCTTAGCATGACTACTAAGGTTTTCTAGGCTGCTGATCACCCAGGGCTACCCAGAGTCACTCCCTCTCTTTTATGGGTAGGGAAAATGACCCTCATGTCTTTATACGGATAAATCCCAATCACTGACATCAAGTCTTATTTCTAGAAGACACTTCCATTTTATGTAAATCTCTCACTAAATTCTATGTAGTCTTTACTTTTCATTCTTGTCCAATAGTTCCTTCTTGACAGGAAAACTAGAGAACAGCCTCTAAACAAAGTCGGAATTTTTACTCTAATACATTTAACTAGCCCTGGGCTTTTTGCAAGGCTCCATCTTTTGATACCCAAGGTTGTATTCTGTATATATACAGATTTGTCATTGTCATATATATGACAATGATATATAAGACAATGTAATATATATATGACAATGACAAACCTATATATATATAATGCAAATACATATATATATTTTTTCATTACTAAAACCTATCCTTAATAGAGAATTATCTGGCAATTCATGCCCCAGCCCATCTTAACACCTCATTGAGTTTATTGTCAGGTAAAATGGGTTGCAGATCTTAGCATGTGGGAGAAATGGATGACTTCCCAGGCTGCTATGTTTACTTGTCCCTTCTTCATTTTCTGGTTCATTGCCTCTCTCCAGCTTGTTGCCTTTCAACTGGGCTCAGGAGTATGGAGACACAGTTGTGACTGTAAGTGCTATACTTCTCCCAGAATGCTGCACACCATCTATGTTGCTAGCCATCGGCTCTCTAGATTTCTGCTTGTTGGCAAATTGTGCCTACTGAGAAGACCCAAAATGTTTCATATCCAAACTTCCATAACTGAGTGGTAACATGAAAGCTTCTCAGATGCCCAATTAGCTGCATCCAGTAGCCAGACTCAGAACATCAGTGTCATAATTATGTAATTCCATGGTGATAATCCAGGCAAATGTGAACAAAAAGATATCCACAAAACAGTGGCAATGTGAATTGAATATGGAGCAGACAAACAGAAAGAATATTAGAAAGTAAAATCAAAAGAATTTTGACTGGATAGGAATGATGAGGTAAAAGGTCGATTTTCAAAAATTGTGTATGTATTCATTATTTTAGCCTCAGTGACAAGGTATAAATCGGTATTATTATCAAATAAATGGAAAGCAAGAGGCAGAATAGGCATTTCTTAGGCCAGAGAGATGCAATTGTGCTTAGTTCTGAACCAAATCATATATACATGGCAGTGGTAGGCAAATTAGACTACTTCTATCTCCATACAGTATTGAAATAACTGATTAGAATTATAAATTAAAGCATAGATGTCTGAAAATTGTTTTAATGTAGCTGAAACAGATTAATTGACTTAGTAGTGGTGAGGTCAGGAGTCACATATAAACACATACATTATGACATTTTATTAGGTAGAGTAACTTAGATGTAGTAGAATGGGCCTCTATACATTCCTGGTGCTCTCTCGGCCTTTACACTATTGACGAAATAAGAATGAGATTAGCAGCTTTAAAAAATCTGCTTTCTATGAATATATGAAATCAATAGACCAAGACAAGTGAATAGTTTCATCTTTGATTTGGGCTTTAAGTTCACATTTCCTCTTTTGAAATTCTGTAGAGCTGCTTAGCTAAATCCCTGCACAAAGAAAGATAATTTAGAACTATGAAAAGTCCAAAACATCTCCCTTCTTTAGGCCATATCCTAGATGGCCTTTCTGAGTAGTTACATTTGTTGAGTAACATTTGTTGATAATTCACTAGAAGGATTCACAGAACCCACTAGAAGCTGTTATACTCATGCACAGTTTATTGTTATAATCATTTATAGTTTATTACAGTGAAAAGATACAGATAAAATAAATCAAGAAAATATGCACAAGGCAGAGTCCAGGAGCATTGTAAATGTGGAGCTTGTGTTTGTCTTCTCTTGGTGGAGTCGTGGACAGAGATAGCTCCTCCAGGCAGCAATGTGTAATAACAAGCACAGAGTATTGTCAACCAAGGAAGCTTGAGACTTAGTGTTCAGTCTTTACTGAGGCCTCATCCCATATACATGGTCAACTACCCACCTCAGTCTCCAGTCTCTGTGGAGGTTGGGCTTACTCTGTGTGATTCAAAGCTCCCACCATAAATCCCACTGTTAGACTTAGGGCATATCCCAATCTCCCAGTAAACAAAGACACTTTTATCAAGCAGAATACTCCAAAGGGTTTAGAGATTACTTCCCAGTGGCTGAAGGCAATGGCCAGAGCTTTCTTTGGTCAAAGTTAAATTCTTTACTACATGATAATGTCTAAATAAATTGAGTATTATAAGATAAGTGCTACAGAACTTTTTTAATATATAGGACAAGGTAGAAGGAATTGGGAATGTTTGTATGGAGGTAGGGGGAAAAGGCAGTTTGCCTCGTTTAATATAGTGTTCAGGATAAGCCTCATTGAAAATTAAATGGGAGAGTTCACTGGTCCCCCTTGCAGGATGTGCGACAGGGGTGTGGCTCGCCTCTTGGGTGGCCACCACTGCTCAAAACCCTGGCAGGCTGGGGTGAGTGCTTTGGGCTCTGGCCTTGCAGTATTGTCTAGGGGTGGATTCCTGCAGCCACAGTTTTACAATACTGTTTTAGCCTTGCTCTCCACAGATGGCTTAAGTGTTAACGAGCTCAACTGACCATCTGCCTTTTCACAAGGGCAGAGGGTCAGTGTGACAGCTTTCTGTATCTTGAGCTCTTTTCCAGCATCCTGAAATAATTAGGTCACACATAGACTTGAAGGATGAAAGTGGGTTTTTTTTTTTGCATTATTATTTTTTTAATCTACTTTAAGTTCTGGGATACATGTGCAGAAGGTGCAGGTTTGTTACATTGGTATACATTTGCCAGGGTGGTTTGCTGCACCCACCAACCCATCATCTACATTAGGTATTTCTCCTAATGCTATCCCTTTCCTTGCCCCCAATACCCTGACAAGCCCCTATGTGTGACGTTTCCCTCCCTGTGCTCATATGTTCTCATTGTTTAACTCCCACTTATCAGTGAGAACAAGCAGTGTTTGGTTTTCTGTTCCTGTGTTAGTTTGCTGAGAATGATGGTTTCCAGCTTCATCCATGTCCCTGCAAAGGACATGAACTCATTCTTTTTTATGGCTGCATAGTATTCCATGGTGTATATGTGCCACATTTTCTTTATCCAGTCTATCATTTATGGGCATTTGGGTTGGTTCCAAGTCTTTGCTATCATGAATAGTGCTGCAATAAACATACATGTGCATGTGTCTTTATAGTAGAATGATTTATAATCCTTTGGGTGTATACCCAGTAATGGGATTGATGGGTCAAATGGTATTTCTGGTTCTAGATCCTTGAGGAATTGTGACACTGTCTTGCACAATGGTTGAACTAATTTACACTCCCACCAACAGTGTATAAGTGTTCCTAATTCTCTACATCCTCTCAGCATCTGTTGTTTCCTGACTTTTTAATGATCACCATTCTAACTGGTGTGAGATGGCATCTCATTGTGGTTTTGATTTGCATTTCTCTAATGACCAGTGATGATGAGCTTTTTTCCAATGTTTGTTGGGTGCATAAATGTCTTCTTTTGAGAAGTGTCTGTTCATCTCCTTTACCCACTTTTCGATGTAGTTGCTTGTTTTTTTCTTGTAAATTTGTTTAAGTTCCTTGCAGATTCTGGATATTAGCCCTTTATCAGATGGATAGATTGTAAACATTTTCTCCCTTTTCTGTAGGTTGCCAGTTCACTCTGATGATAGTTTCTTTTGCTGTGCAGAAGCTCTTTAGTTTAATTAGATCCCATTTGTCAATTTTGGCTTTTGTTGCAGTTGGTTTTGCTGTTTTAGTCATGAAGTCTTTGCACATGCCTATTTCCTGAATGGTATTGCCTAGGTTTTCTTCTAGGGTATTTATGGTTTTATGTCTTACATTTAAGTCTTTAATCCATCTTAAGTTAATTTTTGTATAAGGTGTAAGGAAGTGGTCCAGTTTCAGTTTTCTGCATATGGCTAGCTAGTTTTCCCAACAACATTTATTAAATAGGGAATCCTTTCCCCCTTGCTTGTTTTTCTCAGGTTTGTCAAAGATTAGATGACTGTAGATATGTGGCATTATTTCTGAGGACTCTGTTTTGTTCCATTGGTCTATATATCTGTTTTGGTACCAGTACCATGCTGTTTTGGTTACTGTAGCTTTGTTGTATAGTTTGAAGTTAGCTAGCATGATGCCACCAGCTTTGTTCTTTTTGCTTGGGATTGTCTTGGCTATATGGACTCTTTTTGATTCCATATGAAATTTAAAGTAGTTTTTTCTAATTCTATGAAGAAAGTCAATGGTAGCTTGATGAGAATAGCATTGAATCTATATATTACTTTGGGCAGCATGGCCATTTTCACAATATTGCTTCTTCTTATCCATGAACATGGAATGTTTTTCCATTTGTTTCTTTTCTCTCTTATTTCCTTGAGGAGTGGTTTGTAGTTCTCCCTGAAGAGGTCCTTCACATCCCTTTTAAGTTGTATTCCTAGATATTTTATTCTGTTTGTAGCAATTGTGAATGGGAGTTCACTCATGGTTTGGCTCTTTGTTTGTCTATTATGGGTGTATAGGAATGTTTGTGATTTTTGCACACTGATTTTGTATCCTAAGACTTTGCTGAAGTTTCTTATCATTTTTAAAAGTTTTAGGGCTGAGATAATGAGGTTTTCTAAATACACAATCATGTCATCTGCAAACAGAGACAATCTGACTTTCTCTCTTCTTATTTGAATACCCTTTATTTCTTTCTCTTGCCTGATTGCTCTGGCCACAACTTCCAGTACCATGTTGAATAGGAGTGGTGAGAGAGGGCATCCTTGTTTTGTGCCTGTTTTCAAAGGGAATGCTTCCAGCTTTTGTCCATTCAGTATGATATTGGCTATGGATCTGTCATAAATAGGTCTTATTATTTTGAGATACGTCCCATCAGTACCTAGTTTATTCAGTGTTTTTAGAATGAAGCGGTGTTGAATTTTATCGAAGGCCTTTTCTGCATCTATTGAGAATATCATATGGTTTTTGTCATTGGTTCTGTTTATGTGATGGATTATATTTATTGATTTGCATATGTTGAACCAGCCTTGCATCCCAGGGATAAAGTCACCTTGATCATGGTGGATAAAATTTTTGATATGCTTTTTGATTGGGACATTTAGCCTGGTTATATTTAAGGTTAATATTGGTATGTGTGAATTTGATCCTGTTATTATGATACTAGCTGGTTATTTTACCCAGTAGTTGTTGCAGTTTCTTCACAGTGTTGACGGTCTTTACATTTTGGTATGTTTTTGCAGTGGCTGGTACCGGTTTTTTCTTTCCATATTTAGTACTTCCTCAGGAGCTCTTTTAAGGCAGGCCTGGTGGTGACAAAATCCCTCAGCATTGGCTTGTCAATAAAGGATTTTGTTTCTCCTTGACTTATGAAGCTTAGTTTGGCTGGATGTGAAATTCGGGGTTGAAAATTCTTTTCTTGAAGAATGTTAAATATTGGCCCCTGCTCTCTTCTGCCTTGTAGGGTTTCTGCAGAGAGATCCACTGTTAGTCTGATGGGCTTCCCTTTGTAGGTAACCTGATCTGTGTCTCTGGCTGCCCTTAACATTTTTTTCCTTTATTTCAACCTTGGTGAATCTGTCGATTATGTGTCTCAAGGAGTATCTTTGTGGTGTTCTCTGTATTTCCTGAATTCAAATGTTGGCCTGTCTTGTGAGGTTGGGGAAGTTCTCCCGGATAATATCTTGAAGTATGTTTTCTGATTTGGTTCCATTCTCCCCATCACTTTCAGGTACAATCAAATGTAGGTTTGGTCTTTTCACATAGTCCCATATTTCTTGGAGGCTTTGTTCATTCCTTTTCATTGTTTTTTCTCTAATCTTGTCTTCATGCTTTATTTCATTAGGTTGATCTTCAATCTCTGATATCCTTTCTTCTGCTTGATCGATTTGGCTATTTATACTTGTGCATGCTTCACGAAGTTCACGCGCTGTGTTTTTCAGCTCCATCAGGTCATTTATGTTCTTCTCTAAACTAGTTATTCTAGTTAGCAGTTACTGTGACCTTTTATCAAAGTTCTTAGCTTCCTTGCATTGGGTTAGAACATGCTCCTTTAGCTCAGAGGAGTTTGTTATTACCTACCTTCTGAAGACTGCTTCTGTCACTTCTGTCAATTCATCACTCATTCTCTGTCCAGTTTTATTGCTTTGCTGGCAAGGAGTTGTGATCCTTTGGCGGAGAAGAGGCATTCTGGTTTTTGGAATGTTCAGGCTTTTGTGCTGGTTTTTCCTCATCTTTGTGGATTTATCTACTTTTGATCTTTGATGTCGGAGGCCTTTGGTTGGGGTTTTTGCATAGGCGTCCTTTTTTTTCTTTTCTTCTGAGACGGAGTCTCACTCTGTTGCCCAGGCTGGGGTGCGATGGCACGATCTTGGCTCACTACAAGCTCCACCTCCTGGGTTCATGCCATTCTCCCACCTCAGCCTCCCAAATAGCTGGGACTAGATACGCTCACCACCTCCCCGCCGGCTAATTTTGTTTTTATATTTTTAGTAGAGACGGGGTTTCACCATGTTAGCCAGGATGGTCTTGATCTCCTGACCTTGTGATCTGCCCACCTCGGCCTCCCAAAGTGCTGGGATTACTGGCATGAGCCAACGCACCCAGCCGCGTGGGTGTGCTTTTTGTTGATGTTGATGCTATTACTTTCTGTTTGTTAGTTTTACTTCTAACAGTCAGGCCCCTCTTCTGCAGGTCTGCTAGAGTTTGCTGGAGGTTCACTCTAGACCCTGTTTGCCAGGGTATCACCAGCAGAGGCTGCAAAACAGCAAAGATTGCTTCTGGCTCCTTTCTCTGGAAGCTTCTTCCCAGAGGGGCACCTGCCAGATGCCACCAGAGCTCTCCTGTATGAGGTGTCTGTTGACCCCTGCTGGGAAGTGTCTCCCAGACAGGAGGCACGGGGGTCAGGAACCCACTTGAGGAGGCAGTCTGTCCCTTAGCAGGGCTCGAGCCTGCTCTGGGAGATCCACTGCTGTCTTCAGAGCCAGCAGGCAGGAATGTCTGTCTGCTGAAGCTGCGCCCACAGCCGCCCCTTCCCCCAGGTGCTCTGCCCCTGACTGGGGCTGGAATGTGGGGTTTTACTGAGTGGTGGGGATGGCTCTCAGCAGGATGGATGGGGAGCTGGAAGGCAGATTGAGTGGGAAGATGATCTTCCCCTGGATTTTTGCTGTCCAGTGTCAGTACTCCCCTCTGACCATCCCCTGCCAAACTTCTCTTGGCATTCAGATGTTCCTTCCCTTCTCTCTTTCTTTGCCATGCCATTCTGCTGGTGTCTGCTTGTCTTCTTGTGTTTTCTCCTCCTCTCCTCATCTGTTTGTCTGCCTCTGCACCCTGAGGTTTGGAAGGTTATGGGTATAGGATAGGGAGGTGTGAGGGGCCAAAAGGCAACGTTTTTGGTGCAAAAACAGAAGTGCCTGTTCCCACTTAGGGCTGTGGGTCTCCAGGCTTGGGGGTGGAGCCTTTGCCAGAGAACTACCCTCCTCTACCCAGCATTTCCCTGTCTCCTGTCTATATCAAAAATGTTGCATTTTGTTAAGAAAACCAAGGCTTAGAAAGAAAAGTGACTTGTCCAAAGTCAACTGAGATCTTCTGCCCCTTACACAGACTTGAGCAAAGACAATGTCCAGCAGATTCTGGCTTGTATTGTAATAGGACAATTTTTTATCCATAATCAAGGAGGCATGGTTACAGGAGAATCACAGAGATGTCAGTAGTAAGATTTGCCCAGGAGGAGTCAGAAACTGGCCCAAGGGAAATGAAAACTCTGAAATCTAGAGGAAAGCAAGGCAAGAAGTGGAAGGAGCAGACAGGCATTAAGCCCACCAGTATGCATGGGCTAGTTCAAAGAAACCTCAGACAGCGTCGTGCTGTCTGTATTTGGATGTGTCCACACATCCAATCAGCCACCTATGGCCACCTATGTGAGGAAAGTCCTATTTGTCATTAACCTTTTTCCTAGAATGCCCTACCCTTTTTGTTTTTTTTTTGGAAAACTTGTCTTCTAACACGACTGAGTTCATACCTCCTCTCTGATTATCCCCTTTCCCATTCTTCCTTAGCATTTTGAGCTTCCTTCTATAACACCTGCAACATTGCATAATGGTCTTTTGCAGGCTTTTCCAATGGTTAAACTGTATACTTATAATTAGTAGGGACTGTATTTTATTCATATTTCTATCCTTAGCACTTATTTCTTAGAAAGTGTTCAGTAAGTGTATGTGTGGAGTGAGTAAATAAGTGAATCCTTGAATCCATGAAGGGCCCCAAAGTGACTGTTATTTTTTATGTAATTCAAATACACTCTCAGAAACAAAATTCAGTTACATGAACACTGCTTGTTTAGTGATGATATGAAATTAGAATAGAGATGACCTCAACCTGGAAATAATAAAGTAGAGAAGGATAAATCCAGCAAGCTAACAAATATTGTGGTCACTGGTCTGTGGTTAATTTTTCTTAACAGTTCTGGAAACAATTTTGGATTGGATTTTTATATAATTTCTTCATTTCAGCCTTCTAAGATTAAGCAACTAATTTTTGATGCGATCATTCATTTATTTATTCACATAACTGTTTTCTCCTGTAATCAGGCATTCTGTTATATGATAGGATTTAAAAAAAGAACAAAACACAGCACAGCCCTTTTGAAGAGCACAATTTAAGTTTTAGATTTTAAGGGGGCAATTGACACGATGTCAGTCACCACATGATATATACGAATTGAGACAGGAATAGGATAGTAAGTAATTACATATAATTTCACTCTCTGTTTTTTCAATAATGGCTATTGAACAGTCATACCTAGTTACATGTAAAAACACTGCCTCTGAGAGCATAGAGGAGACACATTATAACTATTATAATCTGGCTCCTTTCATCCAATACAATTCAACCAAACTGACTTGGGGTGTGATGGCGGACAAGGGTTCTGAGCCTTAGTTTTCTCGTTTATGAAATAAAGATAATACTGTCTACCTCAAGAAACCTTGGGAAGATTTATTTTGAAAACATTATATGTAAAGCTGCTAGGGCATGTCTAACAGACTTCAAACCAGGTGTTGTTTATCATGCTTTATACCATCTTTGATATCAAAATTCTTAAAAATTATTGACCAGGGGTGCTTGTAAGAAAAAGGTATTTCATTTTTATAATGCCTAAATACCTCAAATTTCTACTGTACTAGAAATGTGGAAATACGTTGAGTGACTAGGAAGATTAGGATCTTTATTAAAATTAAATGCAGTTATATAATGCTATTCCTACCAGGATCCCTCTCTATTACTATACGCTATGGTTCTGGCTATATTAAAAAAAACATTTTGGCTTTTCTGTCATCAGAATACATTGCTCAAGAAGATGTTGTCACTAGTAATGCTCTCCATATTTTAGAGTTTAGGTCTCTATATGAATGTGTCATATTTTACATCTTCTTTCAATTAAGGCACACATACCTTACTGTTTGACTGAATTTATGTATTTAAAAAGTGGTTCCATTTCATTGGAGAATTAAAGAAAAACAGCAATGTAGTACATAGGAAAAGTCAGTGTTCTAGGGGTCAAAGAAAAAGAAAAATGCCACAGTAATGATAGTCCAGTGGAAATATATTTTTAACCCTCCATGTCATACATTTTAGTACTGGTACAATTTAAGCAAGCTGAATTGTACATCCTTATATTAAAACATTCAGTGAGCCTACTTTAATGAAAAGCTTTTGTCATTGGCTTTTAACCTAGTAAAATCCCAATAATATTAGCTTCTCAAAGCCCATGTTTACAATGTTTGAACAATAATTATATACCTATTCCCATTTATTTATTTTTATGAATAGAATAATATAATTTATACTTTGCCTTTAAGAGATATCATGTTCTTTTTATAAGAGCAAAAAATAAAACGTTACATTTCAATTAAATAGAAACATTAAGCTTCAAGGAAAGATTAAATTTATTTGGAAGGCTTGGAAACCTTCCAAATTTATTACTTTTGTTAAAATGTTGCAGTTGTACTTTTATGAGTGCTAAACATATTTTTTTTGATGTTCACTGGGCTTAGGGGCGCATGTCATGAATAGTATCATTTTTCAATGTCTGTTGCATTACTAAAAGCTCTAGTTGATCCTTGCATGCAGTGTGGTTTGTCTCTTTTGAGTTCCTTGGCAACAATAACCTCTCATCATGATTACGGAGTCCCTTGCAGAAGGATGGGCCTAATCCCAGTGCTCCATCAACTCGGTAATCTATTCCAATCAGTATTTGATGGATTTGACAGGCCATCTCTAGCCAAGTGAGACAGATTCAGGCAGGTCAAGCATCTTAGCGCTCTGCTGCAAAATATTGGGGAAAACTTTTGTGCTACATCAAAAATTATGGACACTGAAATTGCTTCTGGTCTCATCCGTGAGGATAGAGAACGAATATAAAAAATTTCCAGATCCATAGTTCAAAATACACCTACTATTTTAGTTATTGAATAAGTTCATTCAATATTAAAAATTAAGGAAAAACAACCTGGTATTATATTTAGCCAACAGCAATAATTCAAGATTATTAAATAAGCCAGTTGTTTCAATGCATGGAGGTTTCTTAATATGTTTAGTTTTTCTTACATATGCATAAACAAATATCTTATTTCTGAAAACCATGAATCAAGTCTCACAATTCAATTTTAAAAGGCATTAATAAATAAACATTTTTAAAGATATAACCTAAGATGGCAAGCATCATCTCCCTTTGTAATAATCCCTTTTATAATAATCAGCTATAATTTATATAAAGTGATATATAATAGTTAAACATTACTTATCTTATTTCAGAAGCATTTATTTATTTTTTTTTATTATACACCCTGGAAAACATTTCAGTGTGTTTGATTCAACCACCATTTGAAAGATTTCAATGTGTTCCAAGTAGTAGAGCGAAAACAACTTACTAAATGTATTCCAACTACTTTTAATGTCTAATAAAAAGCAGGTTTAGGGAAATGTATGAAGAGATATCAATTTAACGTGCTTACTTTTCTCACTCTACTATTTCCTGACTTTTTCCCCCCAAGAACTCAGCCGGCTCCATGTGATTTAACAGTAAGATTTAAATAAGAAAGAAATCCTAATCTTTCCATCCTTCTTTGCCTTAGGGCTAAACTGTGCACAGTAGCTGTTAATCTAAAAGTTTTATCTAAGATTTCAAAAAGCAGCTTCACATCTGATGTGAAAATAGCATAACCTCAAAGCACTAAAAGTGATTCTAATTTTCTCTATGAGAATGTAACTTATAGAGGCAGAATTCTTCTACAAATACATCTTGAATATTCATGGCCACATAAATGTGTGTGCATCCTAATATGAGACTGTTCCTATTACACTCCCCAGCACTGAGGTGGTGTACTTGCTTGAAGTAAATGGGGGCGTGGGAGGAAGTTTGGTCAAAAATATACCAGAAACACACTGTTTTGTAGCAGTACTGAAATGGATCTTCTGTTGTCATATTTCCATAACCGTTTTATATGCTAAAGTTTTTTGCAGCAAATTGGAGTTCTGCCCAAGGCTTATTCTCAACTGAAAGTGTTTGGAGATGATTCTTTGGATTGAATCAGGTTTGGCAATTTAACCACTGCAGTGCATAACCAAATTCCCTGCTGCTCTTAATAAAGGAAATAACTGATTTTAAATGAGAGGACCCTTTATATAATATAAGCAAAACCTAGGTAAGACATAGTAATAGGATTTGTTTGGTAAACACATATAAGTTTTGGCTGTGAATGAGATAGTAATGAATAATATGTTTAGAAGCTATATCGTAAGCTGAATCTTAGGTGAGCTGGAAAAATAGAGGAAAATGCAACGGTCAGATGTGGTAAAAAGATTATGATACATCCTTGTTCTCTTTTCCCAGAAAAGAAGAGAGCATGGCTGTAAAAAAAAAAAAAAAAAAAAAAAAAAAAAGTGTGTGTGTGTGTGTGTGTGTGTTTAAATTAATTGACAAAGAACAAAAGTAAATTCTTCCTGGACATTCACCCATCATTCTTGTGTTCATTAATTTTTATTGCTTCACAGAGGCAAATTGTAGAATTGTTATTGGAAGCATTTGTATTGGGCATGCTAATGCTAGAGGTAGCCCTTCACTTAAAATTAACCACCTAACAGATTTCCTTCGGAAGACCGAAGAGACGCAGCAAGAGGAAAACAGTCGAAGCAAAGAAGCTGGCTCGGGTCTGAGCTGTGTAATTCCACCCTTGACCACCCGTGTCATTGCAGCCCACAGATCCTTGAATGGTGCTTGCCAGAAATCTGCATTGAGGTGCTGAGCTGACTCCCACGGCTTTTTAAGAGTCTCTGAAGGGGAGCAAAATCGAGATTAACATGCGTTGAAAAATAAAATGCCCTTACCACATTTTTGTCTGACCTTTGCACAGTTAAATGAATATATCTCCTCACTGGGAGTTTTTGGCTTCATGTCAGGTTTGCAGAAGGAGGAAAAAAAAAGTCCTTGCAGCCTAAGGAGGAAGGGACGCTCCCAAGTGAACCTTGATAGATATTATTAGTATAGAGGTGATTCCAGGCAGCCTCTGTCTCTTTCCTTCTCTCTGCACTTTGTGTTCTACCCTGGGGCAGAATAACTGATGGAAAATTACATCTATAGGAGAGTTGAATATTGCCTTAAAATGCCAATAAGACAAGCTTGGGAGCAGACAATAGAGGCTTTATTTTATTTCATTTTATTTTGCTCAGGAATTCTTTACCTACCAGAGCTCTGTGGCAGAGTTGTGTGAGCAGGGGGAAATCAGACTGGCAAAAAGTTAACCTTGAACAAAGAGAAAACACCCAAAGCTTCATGTTGCTTGCTATACTGAGAGCTTTTTCCCGGGACGAAACCGAATTAATTGCCGTGGAGTATGTGGAGAACACAAATGTAAAGGGCTTTCCTCACTTCCTCCCCTCCACAAAGGTTCTTCTTCGCTTATTTATCTCTTCCATTTTTTTTTTCTTTTTTGGTCAAAGTGCCCGAGGGGAACAACATCTGCAAGTAGCAAGAGACTCGCATTTCCTTTGTGTGTGAACGCTGCACAGACTTTAAGGGCTAAGCTGGATCTACCGCAGTGTCCTGGCTGCTCCCTTTTCTTCTGTCCAATCTTCTACCCATGGAACTTGGGAAACTCTATTGTCACTTTCTTCCGAGGGTGGGTTTAGAAAAGAATAGAATGCGTCAAGGTGACTGTGTGTGGAAGCTGAGAGAAGAGACGGTTGAGAATTAAAACAATAAAAGTCCTAGAAACAAATTTTGTTGATCTGAGAGAATGTAACCCTGAGAGGCGCTGGATAGGCTGGGCTGGGGCTGCACTGAGAAATCCCACCATGTGGCTGGAATAGGAGTTTAGTTTCTGTCCAGCCTGCTGGCCTAACTGTGGATTTGTGTAGGTTGTTGTCTGAGCATAGCAAGCAAAAGCTGGGAGGTGCCCCAGAGTTGGTGTCCTGAAAAGAGATGGAAAAAAAGAAAGAAAAAGAAAGAGCAAAAATCTTGATCGGTGTTAGGAACAAAAGCAATCTCATTTTGAAGAGAAATGCTTTCCATTTGTTTGGACTCTTAGAAGAAAGCCAAATAAGAAAAATGAAGTTCAGTTAATATTTCTCTCTTTCTTCCTTCCCTTCTTTTCTCCTGCCCTTCCCTCTCTCCCTTTCTTCCTGTCTTTTATTTTTAAAGAAATAGGTATTCTCTTCTTCCTAGAGAAGAGAGTTGAGTATATTCGATTACAGAAACCTGTTTCACTGTTCATTTCTAATGGTAACTTATTCTTTCAAAAATGGAAGTTTTTGGTTATCCAGATTAGTTGGTTATTTGATGTTTATATGTCTGTGTCTTTGTCTCTTGCTATGGTTGGAACGTTTCTCCTTCAAAATTCAGGTGTTAATACTTAATTGCCAACGTGATGGCATTAAGGGGTGAAGTCTTTAAGAGGTAATTAAGTCATGAGAGGTCCTCCCCTCATCAGTGGGATTATGTGCCCTTATAAAAAGGCTTGACAGAGGAAAATTGTCCCTCTTGCCCTTCCACCTTCTATTATGTGAGGACACAGTGTTCTTCCCCTCCAGAGGATGCAGCCCTCACCAGACAACTGAACCTGCTGGCACCTTGATCTTGAACTTGGCAGCCTCCACAACAGTGAGAAAATAAGTTGCTGTTCTTTACAAATTACCCAGTCTGTATAGCAACCAAAACAGACTAAGACATCTACGCAGTCAGGGTCATCACAAGATGTTTCTGTTGAAAATTTCTTTTGTTGTAAAACATCCCTGGGACTATTGGGCGAGAACTGAAAATAAAGGCAATATGATGAGATCAGCCCTTCTGTGGCACTGACGTATAAACAGTCAAATTAGCTCTCTTGTCAGGAAAAAATGGAAGCTTCAGCCACAAAACATTATTCCAGCAGCAGCCTGAAGTGTCCTTTGAGCTATTAAGGTCATTAATAATGAAATGTCCAAGCATTGCCTTTTGGGTTGTTAAATAATGTGAGGATTACTTGAGTTGATAAAACCTATTTCCTGTGGATGGTTGTTTACTGAATTAAACGTGGTTTGTTTGGTAGTATTCCTTTTTATAATTAAAATAATTCACATTGCCAACACATATTTAAGAGATTCAATTTGACATTCTTTGATCTAATTAACAGAGAGGAATTGCTTCATAGACTGAAAATAGAGATTCTGTTTTTTGTTTCTAAACTTTTGTGTTTTTTTAAAAGGAATAGTCTGCTGGCTTGGGTCAGCATGTTCTCCTTATTTTTTTCCTCCAAGAGGAAACATTAATCAGATTCTGATTACTGTCTTCAGCTTGTCAGGAGGTGAATGGAAGTTTTAAGAAGAGTCCAGGAGAATTTGTAGACTCTAGCTTGGGGAATTGAGTAAACACATTAAATCTGGAAAGTTATCCACCAGGATAATGGGGTGGAGAGGGCATTTAACTACGTTCTGCTAAAAATAACGCTTTTCAAGGAGCTCAAAGAAACATGGTAGTGCTTTAGCCAAACTATCTGCATTTTTCTTTCCCTGAAAATTTGGGCTTTTAGCTACAAAGAGACTATCAGTTTTACGTAAAGTTCAGAGAAAAATAAAGGTTTGTTATAATTTAATAAAATAAAATACAATTTTAAAAGTGATCAGTTATTAAGAAGGATACAATTCTCTGCAAATTTTCATTGAGGTATCTATTTCTGCTTGGTGATGTACAGTTTGAGTCAGTCCCAAATCCAGATGTTATTTTTTCTTATTTCTTTTAAGGTAGGAAATTATAATTCATTTTATATACCATTGAGAATGTTAGCAAGTATATCCTGACTTTGTAAGGCAGTTCTGCATATTTTTAGATCAGACATTAATCTGAAATTATGGAATGATTTCTCACAAAAGATACTAAGTCAACATTCATAGCACATTAAAAAATAAAAATGGAAGCTTGAATGTTATTGACTTCTGAAATAGCAGCAAATGCATCTTCAATTTACTCCTTGGTTATAGACAACTTAGGGTCATACTTCTTCATATGCTGAATGTAGTTTGTGTACATTGCCTCAAACTATTATTGGTTTCTTTCACTAATAAGTAGATAATATTACTAATATTGGCAGTCAAAACCTAGGTAATTGAAGCATTTACATCATAGCTCAATAGTCTTAGGAAACCTCATTATATTACATATCAAATTAAAAGTTTTGTTATTTTCACCTTGAATTTATAACTTAAAGGTATTTAAGATATTAATACATTGCCAAGGTATGTCACTTGATTAAGCCAACTAAGAAATTGCAGAAATGATACTTACCAGAATGACCATGATCATGAAAGAATGTTTTCATTATTTACTACTCATTTCAAACAATTTTTGTGAGTACCATTCTGCTTGGCTGCTTCCATACTTCAGGATGGATGCACAGTCTTTGTTGTTGGTTTTTGTTTTGCACAATCCCTAAAAAAGCATATATTAAATGGTTTTGGTTTTATCCTCTTCTTAATCTCACCAATGTGTTCAGTACTAAAATGTACATTAGAAGACATACATTGTTGAGTAAAAAAATAAAACGAGAGTAAGGATTTGTAATAGTCTGTTCTTGCGTTGCTATAAAGAAACACCTGACACTGGGTAATTTATAAATAAAAGAATTTTAATTGGCTCATGGTTCCAGTCTGTACAGGAAGCATGGCTGGGGAGGCCTCAGGAAACTTACAATCTTGGCATAAAGCAAAGGGGAAGCAGGAACATCTTACATGGCCAGAGCAGGAGGCAGAGAGAGGGGCGAGGTGCTACACATTTTTAAACAACCAGATCTCATGATAACCCATTCACTATCACCAAAACAGGCACCAAGGGGATGGTGCTAACCCTCTGTCAGTATAACAAGAAAAAGGAGAAAAGGAGAAGTAGGATGCACGTGTTTTAAAAGTCTGAGGAAGAAAAGTTTCATCATGATCCAATCACCTCCCACCATGCCCCACCTTCAACATTGGGGCTGATAATTCCACGTGAGATTTGGTGGGAACACAGATCCAAACCATATCAGAATTGATGATCAGACACAATTCTTTATTATCCATTGAGTAACCCCTGACTTTGTTATCACACAACTGCTTCATTAGCACTGATTTCAATGCACCTTTCATACTCTAACTTATAATACAGTTCTTAGCTAAAAACAGTCTTCTTCCATAGCATGTGTTTTTGGAGGTAACTAACAGGAAGTTTTCCAAGTACTTCTTCCCCACATCCATGACTTTTATACCAGGAGCTATTGTATAATATGAACATTAATGGTTCTATCAAAATGTAAAATGAGATATCTAATAACATGATTTCCAACATTAAAAAACAGTGATATTATGTGACATCCCCATTTAACATAAAAGTCTTGCCAGTATTCCAATCTGCTTTCTCCCAGAGGTGGATATTTTTCATGTAACTAGTGGATGGCTTTGCTTTTTCAAATTCTTATGAGCAGGACAACTTTGGATGATGCTCCCATAGCTTTGATTTCTTTTCTCGACAGCGAAAAAAGTCATAAATGTCACATTAGAAAGCTATATTTAGAATTTTTTATGTAAAAGTTCAGTTGTTTACCAGTAAGATTACTGTGTTCTACTGGAAAAATATGGAGGAAATCCTGCATAATTTCATTCCTTCAAATGGGTCTTAAATATAAGCTAGATGCTAAGCACAAGTTGCTCATGAGAAGCGTGTGATATAGATATGATCCCTATTCTTGGAGAAGATGAATATGAACCAAAAGTCACACACACACAGAGTAAAAGGTGTGCTGAAGGAAGTAGTAGTGGTACCTTTCCTAGCCTGGGAAAGTCAAAAAAGAATTTCCAGTGGAATCTCTCTTTTGTTATAACAGGAAAAAGGAGAAAAAGAGACATCATTGCAAATGTTTTAAAAGTTTGAGGAAGAAAAGTTGCATCCTGCTGACTTCTGGCTTCTCTATGAAGAGGGTTCCAGTCCATCTTCTGAGGGGACTGGGGAAACAGAAGTTTGTTAAAGTGAGAAACATTTGAAGTAGTTTTGTTAAGAATGAGAAATAATGACTTAAGACCCAACAAACAGGGAGATTTATCTATTTTGTTCATTTATGCATTCAAAAAACACATGGAAAACATTTACTAAGTTTATATGAAATGAATTATTGAATGAATGATTGTCATACAGTGTTGGAATTGACTGTTAGTTGTAGACTTTAAAATTATGGTGGTACAATATACTTGATTGTGTGATTTATTTCAGTAGGTCTTAGTCACATATCAGAAGGTAGGTCTGGAAGAAGCAGAAAAGATGAAAATAGGGACAAGGGTGTATTAGATATTATTTAAGTGCTGGACTGTGAAGTCTAACATGGCAAAGAAGGAATGCAGATGAGTTGCTCGTGGACAGGACCAGAGGTTCTGGAGAACTGGCATTTGGTGGGCATGTATTGAAAGGGGTAGAGATTGAGATCAAAGGGTGAGACTCTAGACTTTAAAATTCAGAGCCCCTCCTGATGATATGGCTTGTAGTTGGGCTTGACCTGAAATGATATTTTTAAATTGTATCTTCTGTCACTTTCCTCCAAATCCTTCTCCACGTTACAAGGGGCTTTTCCATTCATGATTCCTTCTATGCTAGGCCACCAAATATATACGAGCCTCTTTGTGCCTCAGTTTCTCCTTCTGAAAAAGGGGAAAGCAATATTCATTTCAAAGAGTTGTAAAGTCTAAATGGGATAATAAATATAAAATTATAAATTTGCCTACAACTGAGGTATAAGATATACCAAATTATTTAATTTTTAAAAAATTCAACGGAAGCTGCCTCTAAGTTCCCATTTAATATGATGCCAAGTTACTAAATATGAACCACTAATTGGGGCTTATTTCTCTGTTTGGCAATGTAAACACTGTCAGATACTTAGAAATATCCTTTGGCCTTTAGTCCATCCCGGTTGCAACTGAGATGGTCACTGTATGAGGCGACATGATCCATTCAAAGGCAGATGGCTCCACTGCCTCTCTGCCAGGTAGGGTGCTGTCATCCTTTGCTGCAGAGCTCGTCTTTGGTGCACGAAGTTTCACTTCCTCAGCAAACACATTGGCCTACTCATCAAAAGCCCTGTTGCCTCCTGGGGTACTTCTAACCCGGGCTCTGATGTTAGCGCACACATCACCACTTATTTTTTCTCAAGACCACAGAGACTGCTATCCTTGGGTGAATCCCTCTCTTTCAACACAGTAACACCCCTCCCACCCCACACTCCATCCCCTCCCTCTCAGGAACATGTGGCTACATTCCCCTACCACATAAAAATCCAGATAAACATATATTAAAGATACTTAACAACTTTTGTATTGGTCCATACAAATATAATACCTTTAACAAACTCTGAGACCAGAAGCCTAGGATTTCCAGGAGGAGAGGTGGACAAAGTGACCTTTCCATCCTCTGAGTATCTCTTCCGGCAGGGAATAGGTATATAAATTAATAACTTGGATATTGTGTCCTGAAGGTAAATTGCATAATACAGAGTGAGCAGGTAGATCAGGAATTGTTTCAGAAATTACCCTTATGTCATTGTCAACCTAAACTCTCTCACACTGAAGCCTGGCCCATCCCTCTAAAAATGACATGATAATCATTGACCCCTTTGCCAGGGCTCTCAGTAGAAGGAAGGAGCAGATTCTGAGTTTCAGAAGAGGTGAGAGGGAGCAAATTCTGTGTCTCTTAACTGCCACTGGCCTCTCTAAATGAACCCAAACCTGTCCTTGAGACCCCAACAAGTTAAAAGGGTAACTTAGGCTGCAGCTTGCAGAGCTAATGAAATTTCCAGATGAGAGGACTCAAAAGGCAGAGCCCTTCAACTAGCCAGGGCCTTGCACTAAACTTGAAGATTTGGATTCAATGCTCCATGTTGATTCCCTCCATGGGGCTGCCTCCAGGAATCCAAGCCCTTTAGATGGGAGCTGGCTCTTGGAATTTTGGGCATCAACAGCTGCCCTTTGGTGACACTGTGCCCACTCCATACCAAGGTGCCAGCTCAGCCATGCACTTTGTTTACCCCAACATTGAGTGCGGGGGTGTAGGACTTGGTGATGGATAATCACCAAGGATTACCAGGGAGCCACATCCCTGTTGTGTTCTGTTATTTATGGCTCCTTCTCAAGTACAACTCTAGAAAATGTGAATAATGCCCCTCGAGTTGATCCTTCTGCCCCTACACTTGGGCCTTGAGTGTGGCAAAAAAGCACTAGAAAATTTTCTCTTGGAATAGGTCCTCATCTGCCCATCATCATTTAGCTAATAGACTTTCCTGCTTTTGAGGGCCTTCTTTATTTCCTATGTGGGAAAGAGTTAAGGAAGGGGAAGGGGAACCAGGGCTAGAAGTCAAGCTAGAGTAAGAAATCCTTCCGGTAGTGTGCAGACATTTTGGGCAGATCTTTTTGCAGCCACCCCCTCATGTACACACATCGTGTTGGACTGCCTCACCACACACCTGTGTGTCTTTGGAGATAAGCACAGATCTGGAAGTGAGGTATAACTTGTTAGCTTCCTCCTACCTGATTATCTTCAAGCTGGGACATTGTTTTCCTTCTGCTTTCAGACTTGCACCAAAACATCAGATCTTCCTCGGTTTTGAGACAGCTGGTTTTCAGACTACAACTACACCATCATCTCTCCTGGTTCTCAGACCTTCAGACTTAGACTAAAACTTACATCATCAGCTCTCCTGGTCTCCAGCTTGCTGACAACAGACCTTAGGACTTGTTAGACTCCATAGTGGTAAGAACCAGTTTCTTATTATAAGCCTTTTCATCAGTCTATTTATCTATGAATCTATCTGTTTATCTGTATATCTATCTATCTATCTATCTATCTACCGACCTACCTACCTATTTCTGTGTCTATATATATACATCCTCTTGGTTCTCCTTCTCTGTAAAACCCTGACTCTGATACAACCTCTTCTTCCTAGACTGCTTGAGGGTTTACCTCAAGAAACATCACAGCCTCATTTATTGTGTCAGCTCTTGAAATATGAATAAATGAGTCAGGGAAAGTGGGATGGGGGAGAGGCCTGGCTCAGGCCTTAAACAACATTTTGAATTCAAGGACCTCACACAGTGGACACCATATCTGGTGTATCCAAAAATACACTCTGTGAGCTTCAAGAAACTGTTGAGGACACAAATTAAGACAGGAAAGCTCCAGAGAAACATTCTTGTGATATTATTGATCAGATGAGGGTATTTTATGGTGGCTGGGTGGATGTGGGCCTTCCCAGATGGCACAATGAAGAGTGGGCAGCAGCCCACAAAGGGTGCATGGCCACTGAGACCCTCATCTAATTGGTCTGCCCCAGTTCTTCCCCAAGTAACTGTTTTGGGTTGGGTGTTTTCAGTAACCCTCTTGTTTAGGTTATTCCTTGGGAACCTTGAGAAGTCATTTTGTAAATGTCTCACAGAATTTACTTATTATCTCCTCCTGGAAGTCAGCCCTAAGACCCTTCATTAGGCTTCTCTTGAAACCGTGCAGGAGGCCCCTGTCTGGGTCTTTTTCTGTCTTGAACCTTGCTGAGTCCCTTATATGAAACTACGGTTGTGAGGAAACAGTCTAGTGAAACACTAGAAACTATGGTTGAGGGGAGGGAGGCAGGTGTCAACTTTGATGAGAGAGGTTGTAATCCTAAGAGAGTGCAGGGTCAGGTGAGGAGGTAAGTCGCAAAGACAAAGTAGGGTGTGACTGCGGAATAGGGTCCAGTATCTAAGTGTACTCTGGGGGTGGAAAAGAAAAGACAGTGGTGCGGTAAAAGATGCTACGTGGACACTATGGGATCCAGTTTTGTACCAGACTCTGGGGGAAGAAAGATACCCAGTGGTGATGGTGAAACAAAGGGAAATGAGAAAATGGGAGGGTCCAGTGGGAGGGTGGAGGCCAGAGGAAGGAAGGCCGAGTGAGTGATGCTCAGTGATCCCAAAGGTGATGGAAAAAGCACAGCATCTTTTCCTGCCTCCTCATAGAAGAACAGAACATCTGCTTCTGTGGTGGCTCTATTACACCCTACAGAGCACAAATTTTGCTGTATGTGCTCCAGAAAACTACCACCAAAACAAAAAAGAAAAGAAAGGGCATAGATAGTAAAAATGTTGCACCGGTAGGGGTCAGGAGTCACAAAGTGGATCCAGAAGAATGGGGACAGGAGGGCCTGGCAGGCCTGGCAAGGATCACATACCCTAATATCCTGGACTTTATGAAACTCCTCACCCCACATCTGGTGTTCATATTCCCTTCCCTCTGGGTTCTTCTCAGGTCAAACCCAGAATGCATTAGGACACTGGAATTCCATGGGACAAGCTAGAAAGAGGGTTATCTGGGATAGCAGAAGAGATTAATCACCTTTTGCAAAGAGAAAGGTGATCTTATGCTACGTTAGCCCTTTGCAAACAAGCTATTTTAAATAGAGAAAGTAGCTTGTATTGCATCAGGTGAAGGTAGGAGCAAAGGTACTCTGTAGGAGGTTTGTAATATGCTTCATTGGGAATAGATTTAAGTTTAGGCCCTGAGAGCTCCAGGAATTTAAGGTCCAAGGGTCAATGACATTAATAGTTAGGCTCACATAGGTACAGTGCTATGTCATTTAAAAGGGGCTTTGATATACGTTATCCCGTGTGATCAACACAACTCAATGAGATTTGCAGGCAGGATGCCCTCTGAAAGGAGGAATCTAAAACTTAGGGAAATCAACACTTTGTTCAAAGGGTTGACCTGGAAATTTTCCTTCCAAACTTAGCCAGTATCCTTTCCACTATATCTCACATCAACATTTAGTAGGAAAGACCCACTGCCCAGCTCTGTTGTTATTTAATTCCCATGGAGGGGCAGAGCATTAGTTGGAGAAGTTTCCTAAATTCTGATATTCTTCCTTTGGGCCTTTCCTCTCAGGGCTCTGTTTTCCTCTAGAAACTGACATCCTCAGCAATTGTGGACCTGGGATCTCATGAAATAAGGGAGATTAAGGTTAACCCTGGGAGGCTGGCATTGAATAGCAGAACCTTATCTTTTAAAGCTACGACTTTGTTCTTCTTGCTCTGTCTGCATTGATGCTGAAAGCAAAAAAAAAAAAAAAAAAAAAAAAAAAAAATTAGAGAGTGGAACCCATTTTTTAGTCTCCTCTTTCTAAGCAAGCAGCAGACATTCATTATAAATGAATAATGTGACTTCCTATGTTGATTTAAAGATCTCTATTCTTGCCTTTTGAAAGTGGATATAAATAATTTCTACTAATCCCTTTCTGAAAAACTCAAGTAATGATGGTTTTTCTGCATATGGTCTTAAATTGATATTTCAGTCAGTAGTCCTCTACTGAATGACAAGGACATAGGATCTCGAGTCTTCAGGGTTATATATGCTCCTTTCCATAGGATCCTGTTCCCTGAGGACAGACTAAGTCATATCTGATAGGAGGTTTTTACAAGTTCAGCATTTCAGCCCTAAAGCAAGGGACAGGCTTGACCCAAAGACACATCAGATGGAAAGGTGGCCATGAGTTAAGTGTTGCGGGCCTCTTCTCTTGGAGTAAGCCAGCCTGTAGCCCTAGCATCACAATGTTTGGGATTTTTATCCTGGAGCTCTCTACCACACCCAAGTTGGTGGCGGTGTGTCTGTGAGCTTTGATAGAAGCCCTAGTTTCCTCTCTGCCCTCTGTCCCTCATCAACCTTTTGCCCTAGACGGCTGATGTTCTTATCTTTCCTGAGAGCTCCCATTTCTTACATCTCTCTCTTCTAATAGAAAGATGAAGAAAAGGAACTGTGAATGTAGACATGTTTAGAAACATAGGAAAAGGAAAAGAATCAATAAGGGTCAATCTCATTTGTCAGCTGGACCCAGGGTTTCCTTGCCTAATTGATGTCTCTGACTTTTTCAAATATTGGTGAATATGGATTCCACTGAATGTAATAACATGACACAAAGGAGATACTGACCTCATACAAAAAAAAAATATGGAACTCACTAAAGCACAAAGAAACCAGTCAATGGTCTTCATCACTTTAAGCACACTGCTGCCTCTGGCAGCTGAGGACAGAGAACGTGAGCTCCAGTCTGGAGTTCCATACCAGCAACACAGAGCTAAAGAAGTCACACAGAATTATTGAGCACAGAGAAAGAAACAGAGAGTGGACCATGCACCAACAGCCCCTCCACACCCACAGAGCTAAGCAGACCCCACTGCTGCACCTGGTCTCTAGACCCCTCTACTCTTATCCAGGCCTTCCTATTTTCCACCTGTAGCTTTTCTACACATCCATATTCAAATCCTAGCTTGGTTGTGTACCCTGAATTGGTCACTTCATCTTCAAGAGCTTTGCTTTCTTCCTTTATATAGTGGAATTGATAGTATTATGCTTGCACCAAGTTGAAGGGTAGCTTAAATAAGGCAATATATAATGTCCTTTATAGATGAAACCTAAAGGGCTGTAAACACATTTTGGGGGAATCTCTTTTCTATATTCTCTTTTTTGCTAAACTCTTTTATCCTTGATCCTGATTTAGAGTAAATATTGATGAATCTTCCTTCCTTGCAAGAGAGAAATGTAAGAAGCATTGCATTTTCTTTTAATGTTTTCTTAGTGCTTGGTGCCTTCAATGATCTTGCATGACTAGCCACAAAGGGTTACTTTAACATGGTCAACACAGAGAAAAGAGTCCTGGAGATACAGCCCAAGCTGGCTGTACTTCTAACTCTGCCACTCACTACTGACTGGCTGTGTGACCTTGAGCTCTGATCACCTCTGACTCTGACCTGCAGAGTATGGCTCACATCACTTCCCAGGAGACGCTGGAGGAAAGAGAACTCTGTAAACTGCTGCCAAAAGATAAGTGGGCCTTATGACTAAGCAATAGAGAAATGGAAAACCAATGAAATGAGAGACTCACAACGTGGTTTGTTAACATTTATGCAGGCAGGGTATACTACAGCTGCCCTTTGCTGAGATGATCCTCTTTTTCTAGCCTCTGCAAAGTTGTTGTACCTGTAGAACTTGCATCTCTGAGGCTGCAGTGAGGAGAGTGTGATGAATGAATTATCTGCCCATTTGTCTATACTTCCTCCAATAAGCATTCAGATGCATATGAGGATTTTCGGTAGCATGATCCGACTTTTGCTTCAGATAAAATTTGGTGATGGAAGGAGTTGAAGGATGATGGCAGGGACATTTCTAGCTCAGAAACTTGTAGGATGATGATATCTTTGACCTACTTAGGGAGTCCAAGGAGAGAAGCACGATTAGACTTTTGTCAACTCTGAAATGTGTTGCAATTGGGAAAATTACTTAACCTGTCTATGTCTGAATGTTCCTTCTCATCAGTAAAACTTCCTATCCAGCGTTGCAGTCAAAGTGTCTATGTGCCAGTGCACAGTAGTCTTTTCTAGGGTCTAGGATAGATCCATGAGCTCTAGAAACAGAAGTCCAGAAAATAGAAATAAATGTAGCAATTACCATCAACTTTATTCAATTTTCAACAATCCCATCCTATGGAGGATCAGGCCAGGAACACTGGTGTCACCAATGTTGCAGAGTTCCTCCAAAGATCCAAGGTGGTATTTTCAGTTTTCATTTATTTTTAAATTTATCTGATCATAAAATGTATGACACCAACACCCTATGACGTAGATTTGTAATTATTTTTGTTCACACTTTCTAATAAGGACAATGAGCTTTAGAAATGTGAAGTGATTTATGTAAGTTACCTGGTAGTGAAGTAAGGATTCAAACTCAGAACAGTCTGGCTATACGTTCAGTCTCCTCTAATCATATAGTGCTACATATAATGCTACCTTTTATGAAAATGAATTCATTTTATTAAAAGTAAACTGGAGTAGCCGGCATTGTAATTTCATTTTCCTTTGTAGTTACTCCCACACGACAATTTTCTTGGGTTCTTCTGACTGGGAGACTGACTGCAGTAACATGGCCCAGGTTTTCCCAGAGTACTTGAGGAGGGCTCCCAGTTCTCTGTTTTAGTTAAAATGAAACAGTAGTATTGCTGTTCCTTCTTACCCCCAACTTGATTGCAGGAAGATTGTGTACAAAATTGTTGAGCACCTAGGTCTGTACAAAACCCAGTTTGATTACTTACTAACTTGGATAAGTCTCATGCCTTTAGACTGAATACAACTGTACTTATCTCAGACAGTAGTTATCAGCATCAATTACTAGAAAGTATAAATTTCACCCAACTTCTGCTACATATATGCTTTTCACCAAAGCTGAAAAGAGCGAAGCTGACATGGAATTATAATTCATTCTGTGAATATGTTTATTTGTCTTTATTTTACCAAGCATTCCATGAAAAAGCTGTAAAAATAAGTATTCTATGACATTTAGATTTATGCCACAATAAGATGTGTACTGACTCGTATTTTGGAGTCATACTGCAAAATGGTGAGAGGCAGGTCCTAGAATAGTCTCTCCTGTGTGCCTGTTTAATTCTGCTCTTCAACTGCAGCTGCTGTGGAAGGTCTGTCTAGGGAAAAAGTTGAAGAGCTTTTGTAACCTGTACTCTCTTTGAAAGATTCATGAAATCAAAATTGCCAAGTGAAGTCATGAAATAATGTCTGATTTGAGTGAAATCTATTAATTTAGTTTTCTTTTAGATTTCGCTTTTTGTGGGAGAGACATTTAATCTTCATCACATATCCATGTGTCCCCCCACCGCCCCTGCTGCAACCCCCTTGCACGTGGGAAGGGCCAAGTGACTGGTGTGGCTAATGGATTGGGAGTGGAAGGAACATGTATTACCCCTGGGAAGAGGCAGTGAAAAGTCCCCAGAGAGCCCTCCAGCTCACTTCTGCTGCTACAGAGGTCTAGAAATCTCATGTTCTAGATACTGCTGCTTTATGATGTAGACAGACTCACATCACTGTTTGGCAGGCACCTCTCTGGAGAGCCACCTAACCCATGGAGACTGTCGAAATGAGAAATAAGACACTGAACTTTCAGTGTTTGGATATTGCTGCTGAAGCTTCTAGCCTAAACTTCCCTACATAATTTTATTTTTTCCCTGTTATAAAAGTTAAATGTATTCACTGAAGAAAAATCCAGGTATATATGAAATAACCATTTAGAATCCTACCACTAAGAAACTGTCATTTTAACAGTTTTGGTGAATGTTTGGTCATAAACACACATTTAATATAAAATATGCATATTATAAACATGTAATATAAAACATAAAATATGACACAAAATATACATGTTATATAAGAATTATAAAATTAACATATACTGAATACCCATTTTATTCATGCATTGTACTAACAGCCATACATGAATTATTTCTTTGAAATCTTACAAAGGCCCTGCAAATTTGAAAGTTTCTTAATGCCATTTTATAGATAAGGAAACTGAATTTCAGAAAGGTTAAAATAGCATCCTAAAGGTTACACAACTAGTCAACGGTGCAGCTCAAACTGGAATTCATTCATCTGGCTTCAAACTAGGGTGGGTCTTAGCTACAAAACTTATATTGCCTCTAAACTGGGATTATATTATACATATAATTTCAATCTTCTTCTTGCTCTTATTTTTCCCCTTAACTAAATATATCTATTTTTCAATGGCATAATTTATTCTCTTACAATATTATTTTTAATGTCTGTAATGCTATACTATTAAATAGTAGATTGGCTATTTTTCTATCTTTGGACTCAGAACATTTCTATTTCTTTTTTTGCCATCATTAACAACGACGCTAAAGATATATTTGAATCTAAGTCTTTACATACATCTATAATTGTTTTCTTAGGATAAATTCCGATAAGTTGAATATCTGTATTAAAAGGAGTACATGTTTTTATCAGTTTCCTTAAATTATTGTCAAATTGCCCTGTATTGAGGTTCTTATCAATTTAAGTTCTATCAGTCCTACACAGCAAAACCTCACCAACACTTTTATCTTTTATTTAAATTTTTATTTCTTTGGTTTTTTTTTTTGAAGTTGGACATTTTTCTAATGCTAATTGGCCAGTTATATTTCTCTATTAATTGCAAATATATATATATTCTTTACCCACTTTTTAGTTTAGGGGTTAAGATATATTTTAAAAATAAGTATTTGTGTGTCATGCTGCTATGGCAAGCTCCTCCAGGAGAATAGATGTTGAAGCTACAATGTGTATCAAATTTCTTATGGTTATATAAACCACTCAGCTTTTTAATGTGTCAAATTATCATCTTTTAATTTTATGGAAATCACAAAAGGACTAAGTTATGTTTGATTAGGCGTATGTTACGGAATCTGATTTCACTATATGACTGGCAAAAAATGCTTTAATTCACTGTTTTTTAAGAGTATAAAATACAGGTAATACCTTCATAAACTACATGATGGGGCTAAATGATAGAGATTACACCTCTAAAAGCAGTTTACAGCTTGGACAATATTAGAAAATTTAAGTTATGCTTCTCATGTAGCATATTCCTGTTAATTATAAAAAGTCCAAATGATTTAGTGAAATTGGGCAATTTAGGGTATATACAAGATACAAACAATGTCTAAATTTTGAAGGAAACCTTGGATAGACAAGGAATATATACAGTATTTGCATAACATTTTACCTTTCCCCCAATTGTATAGTCATTTTTATTGCAGTCCTCCATGTTATGTATAAGTGTATATATCTACACACACACACACACACACACACACACACACACACATAAAAGAACAGCATACATTTATTCAACAGCATCACCTCTCTTTGTTTGGCATAACGAAAGACCTTTTCGTTTAAAGGCCAGAGCTTTAAAATCAGACACACCCTTTTAAAGTCACTGTAAATATGTAGAATTGTATAGGCAGCTAGGCTTATAATTTTGGAAATAATAACAATTTACGCTGATTAGCTGTAAATCTCAGTTATTAATGTGACCTCACATAAAGAACAAATTGTGTATTCTTTTTTGTACTGGTTCTTGGCTTCTAGAACATATTCATCTAAGCAAAATGCATGCTATTTCAGCATTTCAAGGGAAAAGTTGTTATTAATTATAATCTCAGTTGAAGGCATGATCTGAAACTCAATTTTATGCAGAAAAAGATAGGATGGTTAAAATTATTCGGCTCAACACATCATTGGTGTATCTCTACTTGGCTAAAATATGTTGGGAAATCCTCCTGGTATATCAGGTCTGATCAATTTAAAAGTCCTGTAATTAAGTTTGAGTGCAAAGAAATAAGAAAGATGGTTGACATTTTGAGATTGTAATTTAGACAAGGCTTTGAAATCACTTGGTTTAAAAATGTTATTCCTTTATCAATGCCTTAAAGCAATGTCCTTTGTTTTGAACATAAAAACACAAAAATAATCCTATTGATAATTAGAAAGAACTTTCTATGATATCTCATTCTTTTAAATGTTTACATTAAATTTATAACTGTTAATTTTGTGGTATTTTTCACTTAGATTGCTCTTGCTTGTGAGTATAGGGAATATTTTTAAATGGTCTGGCTAACATTAAAGCACTCTTCTTTCTAAAGCATTACTGTTGATTCAGATATAACCTCTAGAAGGGAAAGAAATTGATATTATAAAATATGAATGTTAAGCCTTAGTTATATTGCATGTTTTAAAATAAATCAATACTATCATTTCCCAATACATCAAACCAATTTAACATGTGATAGTGTATTTAAATCAGTACCTTCTTGAGGGAGATGTGATGAACTTTGAGATGAATGAAATCTCCAGGTAGAACTTGTTTTGCTTCTGAGGTACTAATGCTTTGAAGCGCTAAGAACCTATAATTAGTGAACTTTGGGTTCACTGAAAAATATAAGTGAAAATCAGAACTCACAGAAAGAAGAGTGAGAGATTTCTATAATGGCTATGTTGAGGTAAATAGCCTGCTTAGAAAACCTGAAAAGTAAAGTGTAAAATGGGGAAATAGGAAAAGCAAAGATGGAGAGAAAAGAACCTAGCATACACACATCAAGAAGATGATTCAGGGAAGGAACTGAAGGAGGATGATGGTAGAGATCAGAAAACACGAACGGCCCTGGCTATTTAGCTATTGTTTTAATGAACATTTATAGAGTGCCATACGTGTATCAGGTGAGGGGATTTGTGTAGTGGATAAAGTCTGCCTCATGTTCTCATCTTAGAGAATCTCATTGTCCAGTAAGACAAATCAATGAACAGTTGAAATACAGAATGATAAGAGTTATGATAGCAACGCATGAAGACAAAGAGAAGCACAGGAAAAGGACACCTATCTCAGGCAGGAGATGAAGTGAGTAGGTGAAAGCTGAGATAAATGTTGAAGAACCAGAATGATGTGATTGAAGAATGTGAATGATATTTTAGGCAAGTTGTAAAAGTATGGGCAGAGCCAAGATGTGAATGTGTACAGAATCTTCAAGGGTACACAAATATTGCATCATGCTGATAGCACAAAATATACACAGACAGTCCCCATCTTACAAAGGTTAGACATGATTTTTTAATTTTTACAATTGTGCAAAAGCAATGTACATTCGGTAGAAACCATATTTTGAATTTTGATGTTTTCCTGGGCTAGTGATATGCAGTACTATAGTCTTTCTGGATGCTGGGGAGTGACAGCGAGCCACAGGTCCCAGACAGGGACGTGATCATGAAGGTAACAACCAGGAGATATACAATACTTTTATAAAATAAGCATTGTGAGAGATGATTTTGCCCAACTGTGAACTATTCTAAATGTTCTGAGCAGTTTTAAGGTAGGCTGGGCTAAGCTACAAAGTTCCAAAGGTTAGGTACGTTAAATGCATTTTTGAATTATAATATTTTCAACTTAACAAGGGTTTATCAGGGCATAACCCTACCTGTGTTAGTCCATTTGCTTTGTTATAACAAAATAATTGAGGCTGGGTGATGTATAAAGAAAAGAGGTTTATCTTGGCTCACCGTTATGCAGGCTGTAGAAGAAGCATAGTGCTGGCATCTGTTTCTGGTGAGGGCCTCAGGAAGCTTACAATCATGGCCCAAAGGTGAGAGAAGCCTGTGTGTCACATGATGAGAGAGGGAGCAATAGAGAGAAGAGAGGAAGTGTCGGGCTCTTTTAAACAACCAGATCTCATGTGAACTTATAGAGTGAGAATTCATTACCATAAGGACAGCACCAATCCTTTCATGAGGGATCTGCCCCCATTATCCAATACCTCTCACTAGGCCCCACCTCCGACATTGGGAATCACATTTCAACATGAGATTTGGAGGGGACACACATCCAAACCATATCAACATCTTAGGTCAAGGAGCATTTGTATAGGAAAGTGGTGGGGGGCGGGGAGAAAAATAACAGGAAAGATGTATTCTATGGTGGTACTTATCCTGAAGGTAATACGAAAACTTGGAATGATTTAAGAGAATGATGCAATCAATTTATACTTCAGAAAAATGATTTTTTGTGGCAGTATGGCTAATGGATTTGGGATAGAGGGAAAGAAGACTAGGAGAGCTGAAAATTCATAAGAAATCCAGGTAAAAAAGAGGAGGGTCTAATGTAAGGCAAAGGCAGCGATAGTACAGAAGGAAAAGAAATTGTAAGATATTATGAAGGTAGAATTGACATAATGTTTAAATGGAATAGCGGAAAGTGAGAAATATAAAATGATGTTTAGGCATCTTGGAAAACTGGAACTATGTTATGAACTGAATGTTTGTGTCTCTCCAAAATTTATATGTTAAAATCCTGACCTGCAATGTAAGGTATTAGGAAGCAGGGCTTCTGGGAGGTAATTAGGTCATGATTATGGAGCCCTCATGAATGGGATTAGTGCCATTATTAGAACAAACCCGAAACACCTACCCCCCCTTCCACCTATGAGGGCAAAGCCACTGGAAGAGGGTACTCACTAGAGCTCAATCATGCTGGCACCCTGAGTTCACACTTCCAACCTCCAGAAGAGTGAGAAATAAATGTTTGTTGTTGATTAGCCACCTAGATTGGCATTCTTGTATAGCAGCCCAGAGTGGCTAAGACAGAGTATGGTGGTATAAGTTACCAGAGTAGAAAGTAAAGTTAGTGAATTGTAGAGGGGTCATGTTATATTGTTCTGGACAAGTTATGTTTGAAATGTTTTCTAAGTAGTGTTTACTAGGTAGCGGTTGTATGGGCCGACACCTTGAGTACGATGCTGAGCTGGAGCTATAGATTGAAAATTATCGTATTGTGTGTCAGACCAACCAATATGCTTTTCTTGATTGAATAAAAGAGACGAAAACTAAGATAAAATAATTACAATGCAGAATCCGGAAAAGGAAAAAGGATCTCATGGACTTTAATAACAAGTATCTGGAGAGATAGGAGGAGAACCAGAGAGTGTGATGCTATTAGAAACTCATAGTAGGAGAACTTCCAGGTGTGGATGGTCAACTTTTTGAATGTTGGAAATGACTGAAAAGTATTCACTGGGCTTTGCAAATCAGAGATCACTGACGACTATAGGAAGAATGTATTTATTGAAGAGGTAGAGTCAACAGCAGGATTTGAACACTTAATGAACAAAAGAGAGAAATTAGGAACAGCAGCATGGGGTGGGGGAAGCCTGGAGGATGGTAGGAGGTTGAAGTAGCTCCCTTTTCAGCTGACTGATAATATGCAGTTTCAAACTGTAGCAAAAGAGAGGCACTGTTCTGGGTAGAAGAAGTCACTGTTTCTTATAATGAGTTGATAAATAGGAGAGAAACTTAATGTAGCTGATAGAAATTAAGATAACTAATAGGAACAGTTTTCCCCAAGATTAGAACCTAGAGGCTAGCCTGAAAATTCAAAATGGAAGTAACAAAGGATATTGTCACATAATTATAACAGTTGCAGCTGACTAAGACTTCCTATGGGTAAGCCATTCTAGTAAATGCTTTGCCAAAATAGGTTTTTGTTTTAATCTTCTTAACAACTCCATTTAATAGATATTACCATCTATACTTTTTGATGAGAAAACTGAAGCTCATAAAAGTTAAATGAGTAACCCAAATTCACAAATCTATAAAGTGTCGTAATCAACATTCCAAAACAACCTCTGTGTCTCTAAAGCCTACACTCTTGTTCAATATTCTATTTTATCTGGAAAGAACTACCAAGTATATAAGCTTTGAACAAGCTAATTCACTAATAAGATGGTGTATATTTTTACTTCAAATTCATATAATTCTAATTTTTAGGATATTGTCATGCTATAGTAAAGATTACCTCTGACCGTGAGTATGATAAATAGATTGAGGGAAGAAGACTCAGTGGAGATAAAAAGAATCAGCAAAAAAGCTATACACCTAAAAATATAAACTTTATAGCAAAATCTCCCCCACTCCTTTTAAAACCTGCCAGAAGTCAATGGAATAAATGCTGAGATCAGTAGGCTTTATGTTTAGATAGTGCCCTCGCAGACTGCTCCAGTTTGTTGAAAGCCCTCTTTATTTAGAAATTTGACAATTTCAAGCTCTTTTCCCAGCAACATTCTCCTTATAATCCCAAAATAATTACTTCATCTGGCTTACCATTTAGGTATTATTTTTCCATTCTGATTTTCTTTGCAAGTAAAAAGTGATATCTTTGTTAGCTGTCAAGGAGAAATTTTGCAGTGACATATGAATATGTAAATATACACAAATATATATATGTACACACACACACAATACATAGTAGATTAAAGATAAAAACATGAGAACTCATGTACCCATATGCACATAGATGTGCTACTGCATGGGAAGCTAGTGGTAGTTTTCAAGTACATTTTAATCTTTGTAATATTAGATCATCAAATTACCCTAGAATTAGAATTCCTGAACTATCTTCTTTGCAATCAGATTTAGTTAACATTTTCTGTTAATGGAGAAAGAAATTAACAAATGGGTAACTCTTAATAAACTTTTGAACAAAAAGGTTTTCTATATTATCCCTTTTAATAAATTCAGCCTCAAGAGCAAACATTAATCCCAAATTATTTTTAAAGGTAAAACATATGGATTGTTGAATCAATATCAGAACTATTACAGAGCCCATAATTTTTTCTCTTTTCCATGACACAACAGCAAATAAGGTCAGGTCACAGCATCTCACCTTCCAATCTAGCAGGTCCATAGTCAACAAGATTATTTTAACCACAGTCTTAAGAACCAGCAATCAAAATGACAAATCTTCACATTATTTGACGATGTTTACAAGTGATTCAGACATTTCTTGTTAACACTGGGAGGCCACCATGTGTTCTAGACACTGTTTGTGAATCTGTCCACCTGATTAGTTTGTGTTCTCTGTAATAACCCTGATAGCACTGAACATATGTTGTAGGCAAGAGCTGTCAAGCAAAAAAACAGAGTTAATGCCATCTATCTCTGTCACCTTTAATACAAACACTTATTTGGTTACTGAGTAAGGCAGTGAAAGATTTCGATTATTATACTTTTAATATTTTCACATGTAATAAAAATAGTCTGATGAATCTGAGATGACTAGAAAGAAATCATAAAAAATGACCACTCATTTTACTCAATTTAAATTCATAGCCTAGAACACTATGGCTAATAATTAGCTGTAGTTAATGAAACAAGGCACATGTAATTGACAAGACTGTACCAGAAAGGCACACTCTATCATTTTCAGATACAGTGCATTGCATATGCCAGAATTTTATAAAAAGAAGAAAGCTTGAAGTAGGCAGAATCCACAAAAGAAAAAGGCATTAAAAAATTTTCCTTTTTAGAAACATATAGTAGCTTCTATAGATTATGATTTTTAAATGTGCATGACATTTTTATAAATGTATTTAAACAAGTGTTTACCTAAGCAAAATTATTCTCCAGTAGTTTTTGCTAAAAGTTCTCCATTAGCCATGTGTTTTATCTTTGAATTTTACAATCTGACAAAAAATTCCAGAATAACATGTTGTGTGCGCAGGTTTACTCAAGCAAAACTGCTACAGTCACCTGGGGCTGCTGAGTTCTCAGTACAGCTGGTTTGTTGTAAATCAATTACAGTCATTTCCTAAGGATTATAAATCATACTTTAAGAATGTGCTTTTGTGTGTCTTAATTTAACTTTGGTAAAATTCCACTGGATTATGGAAACAGTGTAGGGTTTTATTATGAGCATAAGATGAGCCTTATTAAAGGACTGGGATATTTATTATTCAAGTCATGTCTACACTTCATTAGAAGCTGTATTATGAATAACTTACATTCAACACTGATTTTGTAACATCTGAAACCAAGCATCAATACCAAGCACAAATGAGAGGAATAAATTTCTCCAATCCTTAGGTCATCCTGAAGAAACAAAATCATATGACAAGTAGATGGATTATTTTAAAAATGATTTTGGATAATGCCATAACACTCAACCTCCCAAAACATTAAATGTGTTGGTTTCCTTAAAGACATATTTTAAAACGCCACATCTGTCTTGAATATGGTATACTAAAAAATTAGGATAATAAAATAGGGCTTTTAATATTTCAGAAAGTTTGAAAATGACAGCACAGATATCCAACTCCCAACCTATATTGCAGCACTTTTTGTAAACAGGAAAAAGGACACACTAAAAATTGGTATGTTATAAAAAAAATACTGACACAGTATTCAGTGTGTACAAAAGAGCATAGATACTTATGTTCAGAGCAACCCTGGAGAACCTTTTGATTTTACAACCTGACAGGGGTATAAGAAGTAGAATGTTGAACAAAGAAATTACAGAGTACTCAGGGTCAGTAGTCACCTGCTTCACATAGTTAAGTGCCAATATTTACAAAGAATCTCTGTTCCCTTCTTTCTCTTTAATCTATTGTCTTTTTGTAGCAAGGAATGTCTGAAAGGATACCTGTTAAAGCAAATGAAATATTCTTTTAGCTAGCATCCTTGACCTAAATTTCTTATCAAACCATCTTCATAAAGATGTTATTGCTGTTTGGTGGTCATTTTAATTGTACATCTTGTTCCAGGGCAAGATACATGCAAAATAATTATCTTTAGGCTTTTATCAGTGTGTCTTTAAAAAATAACTCCAGAAACTGATTATTTATTACAGAGTTAAAGATTATAGTTAATGAATCCCATTGTATGCCAAGAGAATTTCATAGGTCAACACACCTAAGCAATCAATCTGACATTATTACATTTATAAACATAAAAATAAAATGCTGTGCAATTAGATTTACATGTTAAGCACAAAAGTAACATATTGAAATAAAATGTTGCAAATTTATATGATTTTAAAATATTTTTAAAATTACAAGCTCTATAGATATACTTATTTTTTCCATTATCTGAGCTAAAGTTTATTCACATTCTGAATATATTTTAATCTCAACAATGAACAAGTGATAGTAACCTCATGAGCCTGTTCAATTTCCTTTGACCCAAGGATAAAGGGCTTGAGAAACTTGAATTCATTATTTTTCATGATCCATGGGAAGCCAAAGATAGCAGTAGAACAGTTTCAAATCCTCCTTAAAAGCAAGATATACCCATGGAAGCTATTCTTTAAGAGTAATTTAGGGACTTTTGCTAGGTCCATTTATTCTTTTGGGTTATTAAGAAATCAATTGGTAAGTAGCCACTGTAGTACAATAAAATTTTCTTTTACAACATTTTGTTAAATGTCAACATTTATATTAGTCTTCATCATTATGATCTGTCTCTTTCAGTATAAAACTGTCAGAGAATTAATTATCAAAGAACTCAATTTCACTCTTGGACCACAAATTCAAAGAACTGATCGTACTAACTCTGGAGGCAGAAATACTTAAAAATAGGATATTTTCTACATTGTTCACTAATGCTTAAATATTTAAACTCTTTAGTGTTCTATAGTCTTATATATATTCCATATAATATATACTATTACACATTATATATACATGTATCTATAATACATATTATAGATACATGTATCTATAATACATATTATATATGACATATAATATACATCCTAAACATATTTTAAATATAAAGGAATTACATGGAATATTATGATTAAGAAATTTTCATCTTAAGAAATTTAATCTTTTCACAATCAAGATTAAGATTGTACATGTGGAATTAAAACCATTAATGTATGTAGGATATAGATTGGATAAACAATATTGGATTGTGTTTAATGTTACCAATAATTCCTTAACTTGCATTAGTACCCTTTGTCAGAAATCTACCCAAACCAGTCCTCGGCATGAGGACATAAATCTTTTCATAACTATTGGCTCCTTGCCCCCAAATACACACAATTGTTTACCCTTCATGATAGTATTAACTTCCATTTGTGAATTTTAGTCCTCATGTCTATGTTAATATTTATTGCTGCTTTGGGCTTATTTCCTTCTTTAATTCTCTATGTTACTTTATAAGTTAGGCTCATTTTTGGCCCATTATTTAATCACTTTATATCAGTACTTGTATTAAATTTTCTGTCTAATTGAACCCCTCTTGGCTTTACTTTTATTTGTGAAGATAGCACTAACTCTGCTAACCTATTTTTTCTTTTTTGGCGTGCTTGTTCTTAGCAATATTTTTACGTATATTTTTGTCTGCCTCTTGTTTTTTGTAAGTCTGAAAGTCTGAGCACCCTTTTTTTTTTTTTTTTCTAACTATTACATTTGGATGCTGGACTTCTGAGACTTCCAGAAGTCTGTGAATTTCTGTTTTGCTTTTCAGTTTTCTTGTAGAACCAAATACATAAAAAAATCAGGAATAAGCCTCAGTAGTCCACAGAAAGGAAGGGATAGAAGGGCCACAAAGTTCCTCTTCAAACAAAAGATGTGACTTAAAGTGCATGAGGTCAAGAAAATGTATCGTAAAATATTTTCAACCAGGTCTCCCTGAATGACCATGTGATTTTTAAAAAATATAGAAATGTGATGAACACAGGAAAAAGATAACTAAAATAAAGCCTATTGCAGAATATTCATGAGAATCAGAAGTAATGTTACTGAATAATGAGCTGTGGGCAATTATGGAAAAAGTTGGCTACCTAGGTATAACCTCCATGTGCTTTCATTTACTTTGCTACCTATATATGGCAAAATGGATGGCATTCCAGTAATTGGACTCTAGTCATGCAAAGCAGAGCTGGAGTTTTTCCTTCTCCAAAATATGTACTTCATCGGTTTTTGCAAATTCTATAAAATGTACATGAAAAACATTTTTCAAGAAAACAAAACACAATGAAAAATAGTAATCTTTCTATGGCTCACATCTATTCCCTTGAGGCAAATGTTAATACAACAGCTTCTCTTTAGTTCTTTGTGCTTAACCATTATTTGCTTTGTATAATGTCTATATATGCCTCTATTTCTTGATTTATCTGCCCTAGAAAATATACATTACCACTCCTTTGGAAATAATTAAAAAATTAACTTACACGACTTCCTGTATTTCCCTCGATTCTTCAACTTCTGACTTTTATTTTCTTCTATTGGCTTGCTTTATATTAAGTCATATGCTAATGCTTGATTTATTGATAGTATTTATGGACTTTCTTGCTATGAAATATGAGAGAATTAAAATACTATCCACTCTTGAATTTCTCCTCTGTATACTATGTGCACTTTTTGAAAATTACATTATCACTTTTAATATCAAGTCTTCCTACATTAAATTCTGCTTGTAAATAATATGAACATTGCACACTTTATTTAACATGTTTTTTTCTGTTTTTTTTTTTTTAATTTTAAGTTGAAAACTAATATGGGCCAGGTGCGGTAGACTCATGCCTACCACTTTAGGAGGCCAAGGCAGGTGGATCACCTGAGGTCAGGAGTTCGAGACCAGCCTGGCCAACATGGCAAAAACCCCCTCTCTGCTAAAAATACAAAAATTAGCCGGCATGGTGGAGGGCTTCTGTAATCCCAGCTACTTGGGAGGCTGAGGCAGGAGAATCGTTTGAACCCATGGGGCGGAGGTTGTGGTTAGCCTAGATCATGCCCCTTCACTTCAGCCTGGGTGAAAGAGTGAGACGCTGTCTCAAAAAAAAAAAAAAAAAAAAAAAGGAGAATGAATATGATACATTTATAATGTTATATGTAAGTATTATGCATTTTGCTTTCGGTTATGTAGAAGGTAGAATAATTCTGTGCTATTTCAATTTTGCCAACGGTATTCTGATCATGCATTCAAGTCCACTGGATATTCCTTTAGTTAACTTCTAGCTTCCTTCACATTTGCTGAATTCTCAATTGCTATCATAATTTGTATTCCATGTTATCCTCAATTTTATATTATTTTCATATGCAGAAATATGTTAGGAATACAGTTAACAGCAAATGAGAAAAAAGTTACTAATTGTATATTAACCACATAGGGATATATCCATCTTTTTCATTAAAAATTTAGAGTTTGGAGTATATCTAGTAGTGGAATTACTGGATCATGTGGCAATGTTATGTTTAACTTTCTGAGAAAGTCAAACTGTTTTTCTTTTTTTTTCTTTTTTTTTTTGAGACGGAGTCTCACTGTCGCCCAGGCTGGAGTTCAGTGGCGCGATCTCGGCTCACTGCAGGCTCCGCCCCCGGGGTTCATGCCATTCTCCTGCCTCAGCCTCCCGAGTAGCTGGGACTACAGGCGCCCGCCAACCTCGCCCGGCTAATTTTTTTTTTTTCGTATTTTTAGTAGAGACGGAGTTTCACTGTGTTAGCCAGGATGGTCTCGATCTCCTGACCTCGTGATCTGCCTGCCTCGGCCTCCCAAAGTGCTGGGATTACAGGCGTGAGCCACCGCGCCCGGCCTCAAACTGTTTTTCATAGTGGCTGTACCATTTTTACATTCGCACTAGCAGTGCCTGAGGGTTCCAATTTCTGCACATCCTTGCCAATTCTTGTTATTTTTTGTTTTAAATGATGGCCTAGTGAGCATGAAGTGATATTTCATCATGGTTTTGACTTTCATGTGCTTGTTGATCATTAGTTTCTTGTCTGGAGAAATATTTATTGAAGTGCTTTCCTCATTTTTAAATTTGGCTGATTGGTTTTTGTTGTGGTTTTGCTAGTTCTGTAGTTTTAAATCTTACTTTCAGGTTTATAATCCACATTGAATTAATTTTTGTGTGTGATGTGAGGTAGGGGTAGAAAGTCATTCTTTTGCATGTAGATATCCAATATTACTTATTGAAAAGACTTTTTCTCACCTATGGCAGTCTAGTTGAAAAATCAGTGATTATAAATGTTAGGTTTTATTTCTGGAATTTCAATTTTATTCTATTGATCTATATGGCTAACCATATGCCAGTACCACACTGTCTTGATTACTGTAGCTTTGCAGTAAGTTTTGAAATCGGGACATGTGAACACACAAACTTTGCTCTTCTTTTTAAAGATTTCTGTGGGTCCTTGTATTTCCAAATGAATTTTATAATAAGCCTGTCAATTTCCTCACTTTATTTGACCATGATTTTTTTCCTATTTTATTTTATTTTATTTATTTCATTTGTTTGCTTTCTCTTTCTGGAATCTCTGTTAGGTAGACTCTGTATTGCTAACTAATTAATGTTAAATGTCTGCTGACATTTTCCTTCTCGCATTCTCTATCCCTTTGCTTTTTTTTTTCCATGTTTTGGAAAAATCTCTTCTGTTAGTGTTTCAGGTTTCTATTTCATCCTTCTACTTTTTCTATTACGCTATTGGATACCATACAATTTTCAAAAATATTGCAGTGAAAATTTTAATTTATAAGATTTATGATTGGTTCTCTTGCTTTTAGCATATAGGTTTATATGTTCTGTTAATTGTCCCCTCAATCAGGAATTTCTTTGCTAGTTTAACTTGGTGTCTTTCTTTTGTAGTGATTTTTTAGACTTTTTGTCCAAAAATTTGGTGGTTCTTTTTTTCGGAGCTGAGAGTCTCATATTTTTAGAACTCCTATACTATTCTCTGTGGATGTAGTTTCTGAGGACAGGATCTAACCTTTGTTTATTTTTCTGGAAAAGTATTTTGTTGTTTGTGCCATTGTTTCCTCCTTAGCTTTGGTCTTTTGTCGTATCCTGGGGGTTGGGGGGGGGGGGTGTTCAGTAGCTCCCTAGGGAAATGCTCAATGTCAATATTTTCTCACTGTCATATCCAGCCTGTGATAGCTAATATTGTTGTCCACTCCACTGCTCCACTAGCAGAGAAAAAGGGAAGACCAATCCAATAGCTCTGACTATGGATGCTCTGTCAGTTGTCAAATATTTGCCTAACTGGCCATTTCTGCTCATTTTATTCATTACCTGTGATCCTAGATAGCTTCCACCGCTCTACCAGTCTTCTGAGCCCATGTGTCAATCAGATTGCATCTGATTTCTAGCTCTCAGGATTTCTTATCATTTCTGGCTCATCAGTGGCTATTTTTTCTTATAGTCAACTCCATTATGTTTTAATTATATTGAAAGACTTTTTATTAGGTTTTAGTTGAGGAGTTATATAAATGGGAGATAAGTCTTCTCAGTTCCCCATTTTGTTACAAATTTTTTGCACAAATATTTTAAAACATATTAGATACTGATAGTTTCCTAATAGGAAACTATTATATGTGTATCTATGAATGTATGAAGTTTGTATTTTTAATGTTTATATATTCCTATATCCTGCTATAGGAATGAATATTATCTATGTGCCTAAGTGTGTATTTATGTGTTTGTGCCTCTGTGTGTGTGTGTGTGTATGAGAGACGGAAAAAACACATTTACACCTTGGTCATCATGTTTAAACTATCATGCCTGGATATAACTATTATATTTAAGATATTTACACTTAAATATCTTATATGCAAAGTATTTATATCAAGTTATACATATGATATTCAAAGTAATAAAAGAACAAAATAAAAGGGAAAAATAACAGCAAAAAAGAGTTTTCTCAAGAGACACATCCACTTCAGAGTAGAAGAGATAAGATAAAGTTAAGGGGGAAAAAAATAGAAATACATCTTTTTGGCTCCATGTATTTCAAACACTACTCAGGTTAAATAGAGATGTCTTTTTGAATATGACAACATTTTCATATTTTTTATAAATGTTGATGTTTCCCCCGCTATATCTAGGTGACTGTATTTCTATACATTTGTACTTTCTGTTATATACTTTCATCTGAGTTGTAAATTTTAAAAATCTCTGCTCTCTTCCTTAGAATTATTTTCATCCTCAGTTATCTGAAGCTCTTTCCATGGGAAGATGACACTGTCTAAGAAAGTTCAGTTCTTGCATAATAAATAACACATAACTACATTCAAGAAACTAATATTTAAGTTTGTTTAAAATATCTTTAAAATGTTTAAGGAGAAAACAATTTATTTTTTAAAAAACTCTTTAACAGAAGGTCAAGTTACAAACAAAAACTGCTAGAAGGCTCATCCCTGGGAGGTTATTTCTATCTAAATAATATAGTGATTGAAGACAGAAATATCAGGTAGAGTAAAATTATATTAAGTTTAGTTGCCACAAAAATCATTTTTTATTGGATAGATATTATCATCAGACGTGATAAAAACTTCATTGATCACCCTCTGGCACATTTTCTCCTTTATTTCCCATGAAAGGAAGAGCAAATGAGAAAACTAAAAGGGCATTTCAGAAGTGAGTCACATAATTCATAGAAATCCACATATCAAGAAAGTCAGTATACTCTCTGGAGACAAATGGTTAGAAGTTTCAGCAACAATTGTGAGTTGCATTGATAGAGTTCTCCAGAGATAAGCCTTTTCTTTATAAATAGAAGGCTAAGAGGTAAGCTTTTTCGTTCTGTTCTGCAGGCTCCAAGAGACCAGAACGTACCACGTATCTATAGATTTTTAAAAGTAGGAAAAGATCCAACACTTGTGATATCTGGGCACTAAAGCTTAAGGGACAGAGATCTCAGTTCAGAGCAAAAGAATTCAGTTCAGAGAAAAATATTTATAAATAAACTAAAAGAAGTAAGGTTTAATATAAACCTTCTCATTATAATTGTATAGATCTTTATATATTTTACTCTTGCTGTTCTTTAGTGCCTATGTTTCATATATAGTAACTGAAATTCATACTGTTCATGGAATTTCAAACCATGTGTCAGGCAGGTGCTATGATAAATGCAGAAGATAGAGATGATTATCGTATCAATGGAATTAACAGTCAGTTCCAACTGTTGTATTAATCAACCAATTAAAAAATAGACTAATAAAATTCACAATAAGGAAAGCACATGGTATGACAGGAACAGAAGACAGGGGTGCATCACTGAGTCTGGGAGTGGGGTGAAGTTCAGAAAGAGTTTATTAAGGGAAATCATTAGTAAATAAGTGAATGAAGAAGAGGAGTTTGCCAGATAGAGAAAAAGTTGGGAGAGGTAGAAAGAGAAGGTACGTTGTTTCAAATAAGAAAAACAGTATATGCAAAGTCTTTAAGAAGAGCATTACGTATTGAAAAGCTTATAAGAAGTTAGTTATGAATGGACAAGAGGGTGTGAGGCAGGAAAGAACAATAGCAAAAGTAGAAGCTACACAAGGCCAGGTAACAAAGGGGTTCATGATCATCCTAGGGTATTTAAACTTGATCCTAAGGGAACTTACTTTATTTAGAGTACTGTCATTACTATGTTTATGTTTCAGAAAGATCACTCTGACTGCTACATGGAAAATGTGCTGGGGAGAAACAAGACTGCAGGAAATAAGAGCAGTGAACAAGCTCTTGCTGTAATTCAAGTCAGATATGATGATATGATGGTGTCTCAGATTGGGGTAGTAGCAACATGGGTGAAACTATTTGGACACATTCAGGAAATAGAAGATAAGACTCCAGAGGATTAAATAATTCATTATATGTGGGAGAGTTGAACAAAGAAAAAGCAGGCAATAATGGCACCTAGGTTCCTGACCAGGGCAACTAGAAGAATGGTGAGGCAATTCACTAAGTTTGGAACCATTAAGTACAATTGGATAAACTGCACAATTCCGTGTTGCCATAGATTGGCTTATTACCTCCATTCTAGAAAGAAGGACATTCAGACTTAGAGAATTCAAAGGACTTGCATAACATCTCTAGTTACTAAATGGTATGTTACATCTCAATCTTAGTTCTCTAATGTCCAGATGTGTGTTTAGTAAGTATGATATTTTTACTTTCCATTATTTGGATCTGAAATTATCTTAACTATTTCATTTACTCATTTAATTTCAGTATGGATTGTTTGCATTTATAATGGGTAAGCACTGAGAATTGAAGTCAGCATGGTCCAGTCCCTGTCCTTAAGGAGCTTTTAGTCTCAATTCCTGATTTGCAAAGCAAGTAGTACCTAGGAAGGAATAAACTGTCTGACTTATACATGCCTCATAACCACATAGCTATTTAGTGGCAAACATTAAGTTCTAATGTGCTGTCTAGGAAGCAATGTTAAATTTCAGTCTCACCTATTTTCTTTTTCCCATCCTGTTGGGATTTTAAAGAATACAGGAAAAATGGGTATTGCGGCACAGTGAACTTTTTGTCTCATTATTTATTCCCACCCCACCACCCCTGCCGAGAACTTAAATGTTTTGCTCAGTGCATTACCATACCATTTTAAAACTACATTTCCTAGCCCATCTTTCAGCTAGATATGGCCATGAGACTCAGTTCTGGACAATGGGAAACAATAAGAGCTGTCCTGTGGGACTTCCAAGATATCTGAAAGAGAGGAACTTACACATTTCTCCACCTTTTCCTTTCTCCTGCTTCCTGGAGTGTAGGTGTAGAAGCTGGAGCTGGAGCAGCCATTCTGAACTATGTAGGTAAGGGCGGTACTCCTATGGTGGCATGGAAGTGAGCTGGAAGGCAACAAGGTGCATGATGATATCATGGGGTTCCCATAGATACCCAGGATCACAAACATAAGATTTCATTTTCATGAGAGAGAAATAAATTCCTGCTTGGTTCAAAAAACATATCCTAAAAGGAAAAAAAAAAAAAAGAAGTCCTGACGAAGATGCTATTTATTTTCTAGAAAATCTACCTGGAAATACAAAGTTGACTCACCGATTCACCCCATTTCCATTGTAACTAAGACGATGTCACCGTATTTATCATTGAGCATTTTTTTACTTGCTTTATTTCAGAAACATAGGGGTTATTCATTTTTTTCTCACATGCTGAGAGAAGATTATATTTACTGTAACTATATATATCTGAAACCAAATAGGAATATATTTCTCTCCCATATATATTAGGTAGCCAAACCTATGTGTAACATCCTCCCAAACAGCAAACCAGAGAATCAGCAATTGTCTCAAGACCTTTTTTGAGTCAAGTAAATCTTGGCTAAGGGATTGTCCTTGCACTCGTTAAAAGGACATGCCCAAGATAAACATTACTCTCAGATTTTTGTTATGCAAGTGAAGAACCAGGAGCAGGAAATTACTTCTCCAGTTAGAAAATTCACAGGCAGTGGAAAAAGGTTGCGTGATTCTGTCTCCCAATATACTTGGAGAAGCAAGTTATTTGTGAGGTGATAAACTTATATGTTAATGCGCTGAGGGAAAAGGGGAGTAGTGATGTGCCCCAAGGGCAGTAAATCCCAGTATACACATGAGAAACAAAAGCAAAATGCTCTTCACAAATCTCTCCCCATCAGCTGAAGATAGACCCCTCTTAGCCCAAGGCTAGAAACTGATCACCTAGCTCCAATAATTCAATTATGTGCTCTATATACCTTGTCCTACCTGTGACTTTATCAGCTAACCTAAATTGGATGAATTTGTAAATTTGCCATATACATATTTTGGCTTGGTTTTTTCATCTCAGGTACTACTCTGTTCAGATGTAATTTCTATTTCTTCATAAGAAAGTTATATATAAGGAAAAGTCTTAATATTTATTTCAAACTGAACCCTTATAATAAGTGTTCATTTTAATTAAGTTAATTTGAACTTTGAAAAAAACTATGAATTTATTTTAAAACAAAACTTCTGCCTTTATAGAATGAGAGAAAAAACAAAAGCATAGTGGCTTTCCCAAATCACAGCATATTTTAATACACCAAATTTGATAATAAAACGTGGCAGTGTACCTACACTTAATACACATGGCAATGTATATTACACTTGTAATATAAGTGAAGATATATTACAAATGGTGTTTTCTACTTTACTATGTATTTTAGAGAGTGAGTACAAAAATTGATTTATGATTAACATCATAAGTTCTGTATCAATTACAATCACATATGTATGGCATAAGAATTAACTTTACACCGTTACTGAGAGGAAAATAAATTGTTGATAAAACAGGTAATCACTCAAAACTCAGGACCTCCAACAGGTAATTGATCTGCAGCTTTATATTCTTTGTTCTTATGAGAATAATTGCCCAGAAATGACAAACGTTGCCAACCATTTTTTTTTCTTGACAATATAATTGTGAAATAGCCAATTAGACTTAGAGTTTCAGATCAATATTTTGATAGCTTTTTGAGATGAAGCATTCTTTTGATGGTGGTCAAAATTAAGGGCTACATTAAGGAGAAGATTTTTCAATAAGTGATTTAGTGCTGCGTCTCGCACACAGTGTAATTAATAATGTGTCTATAACACTGCCAGAGAATTAAGTGGAATTTACTAACAAATGCTGCTATGCTTTCACTTCTACTTTGATGATTTACCTTACGTTAATATAAATGAGGTAAAATTAACACCAGCTCACAGTATAGCAGCCCATTTAATTTGGTCGAATATTTCTCAACTGCTTTCAAGTGATACATTTTGTTTCAAGGGTAATAAAATCAGACCATTTATCATTTTTCATTTAAAATACATAATTTTGTATATACATTTGCATTTAAAATTAGTTTTTACTATTCTTTCAGATACAAGACAAAAACATCTTAAGATATTTTAAAATTTAATTATTAGTCAAAACTTTTGTCTTGTACAATAAAAGAAAAATAAAAAGAATTCCTGAGTAAAATGCTATTTATTTTATAGAAAACCTACCTGAAAATAGAGTTGATTTATCTGTTTTCATTGTAGCTAAGAGTATGTCACTGTAATTATCATTAAGCATTTTTTACTTGCTTTGTATCAGAAAAAGAGTTTGTTCATGTTTTCTCTAATGTGCTGACAGAAGATTATATTTACTGTAAATGGGGCCCATTACTCAACATCAGAAGTTACTCAAAAGAAAGAAAACATCTTCCTAAAAACCTTTACTTAAAGAGGGACAGACCACAAAATGTTCACCCCACACACAAAAAAAGTGAGAACAAAAATCACTGAGATATCTATTTTACTATTTATTTATTTTCTTTTTGTAGAGACAGGGTCTCACTATATTGGCCGGGTTGATTTCAAACTCCTGACCTCAGGCAATCCCCCTGCCTTGGCCTCCCAAAGTGCTGGGATTACAGGCTTGAGCCACCATACCCAGCCAAGATGACTATTTAAAAGCAGTGGTTTAGAAAGCAGAAAATACATGGTTGAATTTATGAGAAAAAAGAATGTATGATATTATTACTTAAAGGAGTGATAAGTGTGGCTAAAGGTGGTTAGGAATTCTGTGGTAGAGGTGAGTTTTGTAACGAACACATGTTCTCATCCTGGTCACAGCAGTAGGCAAAGTGGCATAGTAAATAAAGGGCTTAAGGCAAAACTTTCCAAAGCACACTCCTGTGGTTTTTTTAAAGTGTTTCTAAATTACAAAAAAAAAATAATAATAAATAAATACAAAAAGAAATTAAAAGCATACATTGCATTTCTCTGGGGGAGCTAGAATTAAGCAGCCTTGTACAGTTAGACGTGAAAATGTATGGTGACATTATGTTTTGTCTGCACTTTACTATTTGCATTTCTAGAACAGCTAACGTCTAAATGTTCAACAAAAATTGATGTGTATTGACTTTGATTCACAATTTTAGAAGGAAGAATGAAGGGAAAATTGTCAATACCAAGACAGGCAATCTCTCTGGAGGCATTCATTTCCACTGCTCAATTTTTCTGGCATAAGGTCCACATGACGGTGTTTGGGTGGAAGATATGGTTTATACAACAAATCGCTAAGAAGGCAGACATTGTTCTTAGGAAAGGAGAATGTGTGATATAGATGGTAGGCAGATACCAAATGGATGGTTTACACTCTCTTCTCCTGATTATACATTTGTCCCTCAGAGGCATTCTGATCTCCTTCCTTGTGCTGTGTGGAAAGGCATGTGTGCATTGTGCCTGGCTTATATTTGCTTCTAACAGAGAAGCAAAGGCAGTCTCAGAGGACAGGAAAAGAAAATAACTGGGAGGGGATCTCTTTGTTTCCCTTTGATTTAACTCTGGAACCTGTTACTTTTGGCTGCAGCCCTAAGACTATGATTCTAGCCTGGCTGGCGCATACTGGCTGCTGGCAGTGGGAAACATTGCTTTACCAAGTTCCCAAATAACATGAAGGTTTCCAGTGTTCTCACCTGTGTGTGACTTAGAAGGTGGGTTCAAATATTTTTAAAAGTTCTCTGTCAACTCTTGGAATTCGTAGTTTGATTTTTGTTTTGTTTCCATTAAATGGAAGAAAGAGACCACATTTTATCCATAAAAATGAAGGCTTCATTTCAAGCTCAACCCCCTGAGGTAATTTTAAATTCTATGCTATATTTTAAAGCCATGGTCACAAAATAATAATAACAAAACTACTTTGTATAAAAGTTGTCACAGATTAAAAAAACCAAAACTCCTTTCCCATAAAAGGTTTAAGCTGCTTCTGTCCATTGCTCCCCTTCCCTATCACTATTAGGAGGACGTTATTACAAACATGAAAACTGAATTCCCTTCTGCCTGACAGGTAGCTCCTAGGTCCCTAAATGTTGCCTAGACTCTGGGCCTTCCATTTGTTTTTTTAACGCTGTCTAGAACACTGACCCTGGCTGATGCTATGACACTTTTGTTTATTCTTATTTCAGGCAGTGAGATTAATGGCAGGATTCTATTATAATAATGTTGATATTAAGATGACAAGGACTTTGACTACAGTACTGTCAGCAGAAATGAAGGGAATGTTTAAAAGGCTTTTTTATGAAAAGGGATTGACAAACCCTGATAATCCTCAATGCAGGGAGGGGAGGACTTAAACCTTTCAAGCATGGCTTCTTTGGGAAAAAAACGTAACTGGCAACAATAAGTAAGTCAAAGGAGGAGCCAAATGGAAGAGGAAAATGAGCTTTTTAAGAATTTTTTACATGGCCAGTTAAAGTTGTATTGAAATATCTAAGTCAGGGTCTCCATGAGGTAGTTGGGTTTGTAACTTAGGACTGGAGCTGTAGAAAAGAAATATGTAAGGATTGCATGGCACAATTGTGGATGTGATGAGACTTCATTCATGAGAGGCAGGGAAAGAGAAAAGCAGGAGGCCAGAACCTGACCCTTGGAATTTGCAGGGCAAGGAGAGGAACTAGAGGAGGGAGCAAAAGGGTCACGTGAGGGATGGGAGAAGGCCAGGGTGATTTCTCCTTACCTCCTGAAAGATGATAACAAGCTAAAAGTAGAAGTGGTATTTTTATTCTCCTGGTTTTTCTACCTTATCTATAAAATAAGATATTCCCATGGATGTTGTTTCTCTTCAGAATGTACCTCAGGATGACAAAGTAATGGGGAGGAAGGAAATTTGCTTGATTGAGCAATTTTTTTTCTGAGTCATCAAGTGCTATGTGTATATATATTGTGGCAGCCATGGAAATGTGCTACTCAAATCTCCTTCAAGACAACTACTTTGAGGAGCAGATTGGCAGCCCCAGCTGCTTCCTCTCTAGATCCACCACTGCACTGAAGCCAGTGTTCCCTGGGCTGTTCCCAGTGAGGGTACTTGCAGACCATTCTTACTTAAGAATTTACCAGGCAGATTTTGCTTAGAGACTCCCATTGACCTGATCAAGATTACCTCAGAACTGCATTGCTATCTGCGGCTCTTCTGACCCTATCCCTCCAGCCGTTATTCCTTAAGCCTGCATTGAATCCACTCTTGATGGCTACTCCTATTTGCTTCCCCTTCACAGGCATTTCTCCTAATGCACACCTCTTAGTATCTGCTTCTCAGAAGCTTCAAACTCTTACATACCAACTTAAGTTTAATGTTGACCTGGATAGCTCTGATAAATATCATCCCTCAGAAATAAGAGCCAAACCTCTAAAACATTTATTTGTGATTTGTTTCCTCAAGATTTTAAGACTTAAATGTATCCTATTTGGAGTCAGATCTGTGGAGATGATACATAAAGCCATTGTGAGAATTACACAAAACGATGGTTTATGTATCATTCCCTACAATTTTACTTGACAAAACTCAAAAAGGTTAATAACTCGCCCCAAATCACCTTGACATTGAGAGGAAGTGTCAGAATTGAAACTCAGTGGACATCATTGGTGGAAAAGATCCAAGATTTTCCACTGAAACAGAAAATCATATTCTGGCTTATGAAGCATTGGGTAAATCCCTAAATGTTTCATTCATTTTCAACAGATAGTGAGAGGCTCTGTCCTTGGTGCTGAATTGCAAAAAAAATTACAGAGTATTATTCTTCTTATGGAGCTTATAGTCTGGTGGGAAAAACAGTTAATAAATAAATGACATGACTTCAGCTTCTTTATTCTATTTAAAACAAAACAAAATGTAGGTAATATCTGTGGTTTCACTGACTCCTACTAAGTAAATACAGAAAAAATTTCATTAACTTAAACTTCTGAAGAATTTTATCTGAAAGGGATACTCTCGAAGTCTGTGGAAAACATCACAACTAATTGTATAACATTGAACACATTTCCATTGAATATTAGAAAGAGAAAAACGTAAAAGAAGACCTGGATAAGTGAAAATTAATACTTTAAAAAATCAGAGCCAGGCGCAGTGGCTCACGCCTGTAATCCCAGCACTTTGGGAGGCCAAGGCGGGCAGATCACGAAGTCAGGAGATCGAGATCATCCTGACTAACATGGTGAAACCCCGACTCTACTAAAAATACAAAAAATTAGCCGGGCGTGATGGCGGGCGACTGTAGTCCCAGCTACTCTGGAGGCTGAGGCAGGAGAATGGTGTGAACCCGGGAGGCGGAGCTTGCAGTGAGCCGAGATCGCGCCACTGCACTTCAGCCTGGGCGACAGAACGTGACTCCGTCTCAAGCCAAAAATAAATAAAAATAAAATAAAACAAAATAAAAATCAGCCTGTTGCCTGGCAAGAGTGACACCATCCTGAAGCAAAACCATCAAGATAACCAATGTTTGACCTCCACATATCAAGGTGTTCCACAGCAAGGCCCTAAAACGATGCTTGCAACATAGATAACCCCTCATAAAGATGCTTATCTAACCTCCCTAGTGGTCATGAGTTTTAGCAAGAAAGTCTCCGATGTGACCAGCTGCACATGTTTTACCCTGAAAGCTTGCTATATAAAGGATCTTTTCTGGAGGGCATGTGAAGGAATCCACCATCTTGTGGCCACCCCAGATATCACTTCATTCGTAATTCCCTACTAAATATTTTCTGTCTGAGAAACTGGATCTGTCAGGCTCCTTCTTTGACATCTCATCTCCTTTGGCCTTTTGAGGTAGGCTTTCATGTACTTGCTCACCTTGAATTCTTTGCAAGCTAGCCAGGAACTGAGAAACCAAGAAATAAGTAAATTGACTAAAGAATCTGTAGGGAAAATATCAGTATGGCTAACCATGTCTCTGTGGGGTGGTGTGGCATGTCTGGTAGACACTTGGGGACCTCCACATGAATATCCTGAAAATGCTGGTTGGCGAAGAGCAGTTATTACTTCAAAGCCATATATCACATTGCAGTAAGGAAGGGTGGCCGGTAGCCACTGCAGTGGATTGGCCACTTCTGTAGGCCATTCATTTGGTAACAGAGGCCTACCTAGTAGCAGAAACAAAAATCAAACAGCTAAAGGAAGAATTGCCACTAGAAAGACATGTGCATTTCCACTTTTCTCCTTGCATCCAACTTAGGGGACAAAATTGAAGACCAGGAGACAAAAATTGAAATGTTAGCATGTAGATTTGCCCACATAGGAGAAAATAAATGGAAATGACCAAAATTCAGAGCTATCATACCTGAGCCAGATTGAAACATGAAAACTTGGAATCCCTGAGAGTGTTATGGAGAGGAAGACTGATGACATAGAAGGGGGACAAGACTCATTGGCAAGCTGACTCTCTAATGCAAAGGAAAGCAAAAGCTCAACAACTGAAGCAAAAGGGGGACAAGTGATATAGGAGACTCTCTCCTGGAGAATGAAAAGACCTTTAAACAACTACTCAGGGAACCCCTGACAGCTTGGATGGTCTGTCTGTGGGACACAGGAGGCGATGATGTTTCCTTAGCCAAGAATTAAGCAGAAAAATAATGAGTAAAATCACCACCTACCCAGCTCTGTGACAACACCTTCATAATGCAAGGGAATTATAAACTTATGGACTGGATCATTGTAGCTGTGAGAGAGGCTTGCCTAATGAAGGAGGTTTACCAGGAGGGACAACCTCTTGGCAGTTAATCAAAAAGGCCCAGGGGCCTCTCAAAGAATTAAGAATGAGACAAGCCATCTATGCTCAGGTTTTTGCAGGATCTAATAAGGAAGTTGTTACTGCCAGTATTAAAAACTAATTGCTACAGGGTGCACCAAGAGAATGGCATGGCCCTTTGCTGTCTTTGTTGAATCTTATAGTGGAGCAAGATGTAAATGATGTGGGAGAAGCCATCATAGATTTGGGAGAAACCAAGAAAGTCAGAGACAGAGTATTCCTGGTAATCTGACAAAGGCTAACATATGGTAAGAAGAAAACTCCACAGAAAGAAGGAGAAAAAGGGGAAAGGCACCAATAAAGGTCTCATGTAAGCAAATGTAGTGTGATTTATTGGAAGCAGGAACAACACTCTGAGGAGAAATAGACAATCTAATGCTGTATTAGTAGCTTTATGGAGGGAACTACAGCCTGAACAGTAGTTTTGTTCTTTCCCTTTTGCCCCTCTGGTAGAGGGGAAAGACAACTCCACTCCTACTTCTAATGCCCTGGCCTTTCAGGGGTGGCTCCCATCTGGCCCAGCGATTAGGAGTGAGGCCAAGGTCAAACCCACATGCAAGCAACAGAGGGGCAATCAGAAGCCCCATACTGAGCTCACCATTTACTTGTACCCCCACATACAGAGAAGACCATTGCCTTAGTAGATACTGGGGCAGAATGTACTTTAATACATGGAAATTCACAAGGACACCCTAGTCAATGGTCTACCATTGATGGTTATGGGGGTAAGGGGAAATGATCTAAGTAAAAAGAACTTTAATACATTTAGTTATTGAAAAGGCTTCTGTTGCCCTATATATGGTGTTTATTTCCTCTATTCCAGAAAACACTATAGTCATGGATATTCTATTATGAAAGACTTTGCAAACTTCAGTGGGTTAATTCAGATTGAAGGTACATGTAGTAAAGGCTATTCTCAGTGGAGAGGCAAAATGGTTACCTGTACAACTTCCTGTCCCTAGGCAGGTTGTCAATGTCAAACAACGCAAATTGACTGGGTGTGTGTTGAGGGGGAGGTGGAGCATGCTGAAATAAGTGCAACTATTGAGGAACTGGCAGAGGTGCATATTATCCTTGCAGCTCAAAGTCTGTTTAACAGCCTCGTCTGGCCTGTACACAAACCAGGTGCAAACCAGAAAGTACCTGGTAGATGACTGTGAATTAATGGAACTGAATAAGGTAACCCTGGCCATATGTGCTGTAGTTCCTAATATTACTTACATAGTCAAACACACAGTGTCTGTGCTGGAGACGTTATGCTCTCTTAGATTTGGCTAATGCATTTTTCAGCATTTCTTTCTCTGAACAATCACAAGATTAATTTGCTTTTACCTGGTAAGGTCTGTAGTAGAGCTTTCAAGTGTTTTCCTGGCGATATCTTCACAGGCCTACTATTTGTCATGGAATGATGGCTAGAGACTTTTCTTTGTTCTCATTCCTGTCTTCTCTTTCTTAGTTTCATTATATTGATGACATTATGTTAACCTTAGAAAATTTTAATGTGTTACAGGAAAATCTTACAGCATTGTGTGCTCTTTTGTGGGAACAAGGATAACCAATCAACCCTTGGAAGATCCAGGGCCCAGAGTGAAGTTTTTAGGGGTTGCGTGGTTGGGTAAGACTCATTTTACATGGGGTATATTAATTGACAAAGTCCAGCAATTTCCAACTCTAAAAACAGTAAAAGAAATCCAAATATTTGTGGCATTTTTGGGTTATTGGAAAGCATTCATCTCGCATTTAGCCCAGTGTTTGAGACCATTATATAGACTTATCATAAAAGGAAAATATTGAGCTTGTGGCACACCTCAGCAAGAAGCTTTGAACAAGCTAAAGTGCCAGTATGGCAGGCATAAGCCTTAGGCGCCACTTTAGAGGGAATAGCTAGGACTTTGGATGTGACTGCTACTCCTGAGGTGTGAGCTGGGCCTATGGTAACCACAGAATGGTAAGTCAGTTCCTTTAGGATTTTGGTCACAATTATGGAAAGGAGCCAAAACCAGATGCTCTCCCATTGAACATTAAGTGCCGGTAGTATATAGTGCTTTACAGCAAGTGGAGCCATTGACAAAGACCTTTCCTGTGATTGTGAGAACAAGTCTACCAATCAAGGGATAGATAGAAGGACTGTTTAAACAATTCACCTCCACTGTAGCCCAAACACCAGTCTTGAATAAATGGCATGCCTATTTGCAACAGTGAAGTGTTCTGGCAACGAGTTCCTTAAGCTCAGACTTGCATTCTGCATTAGGCCCTGTTACTTTTGAGCAAACAAAGGACTCCCCTTTAGCTCCTCCTACTCTGGAGCCTGATATAGTAAGAAAAGATTGTTACCCATCTGGACAATGCTTGGTATATGGATGGCTCCAGTAGAGGAAGCCACGTTACTCGGACTGCTGTTGCTATGCAACCACAAACTGATACAATCTGGCTTGATACAGATATGCATCAGAGTAGTCAGTGGGCAGAGTTGAGAGCTGCTTGGTTAGTAATCACACATGAGCCCTGGCGCCTGGTTCTTTGCACTGGTAGCTTATCTATATTCAAAGTTCTAACTATGTAGCTAGCCCAAATGTAACAAGAAAAGTGGATGGGATGATTATGTGCAAGCCTGGATGGGGCACGAACATGTAGCAAGACACATGGGAGAAGCTGCAACACCCTGCAGTTGATTTAATTGTATTTCATGTGGCTGCAGAAAAAAAAAAAAGACTCAAATCCAAGAGATATGAAGCTGACATTCTAAGAAAAATTAGAAGCATTATGCTGACTCAGGCTGCTAATGTGGTGACTTGGGTACATAACAAAAGTGATCATAGAAATGCAAGAGTAGGCTGAGAGATAGCCAAGGAGGGGCAGGAGTGGCCTTAAAATATAGTGACCCCCTAGCAGCTGTTACAAACTGTTTACCATGTTCTTGATTGTATCCGTGGCATATACCATAACAAGCAGGAAACATTTGTAGGGCTATCCACCCTGTAACAAATTGGAAAGTAGATTACGTAGGACCTCCAAGGAAAGAAATATGTGTTAAACTGTGCAAACACTGCTACGGGGAGTGCTACAAGGTTTTTCTTGTAAGCTAATCAAGCCAGTACTACTAAAGGTTTAGAGGCTTTCAGTACTATGTATTGATATCCCCAGTGCACTGACAGTGACCAAGGGACCCCTTTTGCTAGATGTGATATGCATGACTGGGCAAGGGAACACAGTATAGCATGGCGCTTTCATTTACCACATAACCCCTAAGCAGCAGGGGTAATTGAAGGAAAAATGGTCTGTTGAAAGCACAAATGTGGACCTTACTGGGGAAACCTTCCTGCCCAGGTAGATGTATATGTTATCTGCAGCCTTTAATTTTAAAATTTAGCCAAAGGAGGGGGCACCTGCCCCATATGACCTGTTGGGACAACTGCTTGCCCCGGCCCCAGCCTATCACTGTTCTCTATGGGTGACTGAGGCAACTGTTCTTCCCGCAGACCTGGTTAACAACCAACATGTTTTGCACATGAAGACACCAATGAACATACTACCAGGGAAGGGGACACTCCACTGGGGCTTGGGATGACAAATACCCCCAGGCTGTATAGGCTGTTTCCTTCCAGAGAGTAGAGAACATGCTGGATAGTAAGAGCTATTGAGCCTATAGATAATAGACCTTATTGAGCCTACTGAATAATAGACCCACGATCATCCACTTTAAATGGTCAGCAGAAATATATATACCCTGTGGCATGGTGGTGGGTTCTCTAATATGGTGTACTCTTGACCAAATTATTTTGACAACCACTGCTGACAGGTCATCCCCTGGGCAACATATATGGTATCTTGCAAAAGCCAAGAGCTACTTCTTTGATAACTACCCTTAATAAACAACTAGTATAATCCTAGCAGATGGAGAAGATCTTCCCTTAGAAATACTTAAGTTTCTTGCTTTTTGTCCTTAGTTATTTTCTGTGGCTATTATCATCAGCCAACACCTATGAAGCAAACCTTTTCCTATAATGGGTCCAAGACTATGCTGATGGCTAGTCTTGTCAATCACCTGTCAGATATGTGGCCTCATGCCATTCACTGGTGTTTCTAGCTTGCTGTGGTGGATATCTCCCTTCCAAGGATGAGGTTGGATAGAATATCAGGAATATGTCACTGTTTCTCAAAATTACATGATGGTATTACAAATATGACCAGAGATAAAATAGCTCAATGACCCATTAATAATACCCTTTCTGAAAAGGGACATGGGAAGCATTTTTCTGTCAATGACACTATTTAACTTGCTCTCCAACTGGCAACAACCCAATTGAAGGACAAAACGACCCATTACTGTGATGTTAGGACCCAATTATAGGATGGGTTTATTTGGCCAACTCCCATCTTTTGGCCAGCTTAGTAAAGTTGTCCCCCCACCCACCACCATGTTGGGAACAAAAGAATCATTCTAAATATACTTGGCCGAATAGCACAAGGAATATGAAATGGATATCAAGAGACCAATGTTTATATGGGAAAATATTACCAAGTATTGACTGGCATGGTACAGAATGAGCAGTGCATCCAGAAACATTGGTTGGCCTCAAACAAAACTTCCTGGATATGTGGCACCAAGTTATGGCCTTGGTTATTCCCTGGATGGTCAGGAAGATATTCTTTGTTTATACCTGGGCATAAGGCCAAATAGTTGCCATTCTTACAAAGCCTAAAAATCTCTTTCATTTGAAGTCCCACTGGGCCTAATCTGTTTTCCATTGGTATAATCATATGGCCTCTATTTTTATTTTTCAGTTGGGCATCAAATATGTTATTTGGCAGGGGGAAGCTCTAACAATTTATACAAATAAAGCCTTGAATGATGATAGCCACATGGGAACATCTTTTTTAAACCTGAAAGTTACTCTCATGAGAAAGCCTGTCCTCCAAAATTGCATAGCTTTAGACATACTCATTAATGCCCAATGGGGGACTTGTGTGATCATAAAAATTGAATATTGTGTTTGTATTCCTGATAAATCAGACTGACAATGACTGATATGAAAACCCCAAAATCCAGTCTTTCAGATTGAATGCCCACTTTGAATGAATAGCTTCATAGCCGGTTTGGGTCCTGGGGCACCTGTTGCCAGAAGCTGCTTCTCCTATTAGGTATTACACTCATATGTTGTTTACTGTCCCGTTTTTGTCTTTAGTATGGCTGCAGCATTTGTCTCCAATGGAGCCAATATGTTGTTGCTAAAGCTGTACGATATCAAGAACCCTCCCTCTAGGCCCAGGGACTATCATGAAAGAGGTGGGAGCATGAGAACGTAAGGGCCAGTTTTGAGGCATGGAATGTACGAAAATAGCCTGTTGCATGGCAAGAGTGATGCCCTTTTGAAGCAAAACTGGCACAATGATCGATGTTTGGTTCCTGCACACCAAGGCATTCCTGCAGCAAGATCTTAAAACAAGTCCTGTATCATAAGTAACCCCTCATAAAGATACTTCTCTAACGTCCACACTGGTCACCAGTTTTGGCAAGAAGTCTGAGACATGATCAGATACACATATTTTAACTTAAACACTTGCTATTTAAAGAATGCTTTCTAGAAGATGGTTGTGGGGATCTACTGTCTTGCAGCAGCTTGAGATATTGCTTCTGTTTGTAAGTCCCTATTAACTATTTTCTTTCTGAGAAACTGGATTTGTCAACCTCTTTCTTTTGTCTCTCAGCTCCCTTGGACTTTGATATAGATTTGGGGGTTTAGATTTGCATATACCTGCTTACCCCAGAATACATATGATATTTTTAATTAGGAAAAATATATTGTAAAGATGCCAATTATCTAAACTTTAATTTATAAATGTAATAACACCCAATGAAAATCCCAAAGGGATATTATGAAAGTTGGCATCTGAAAAGAAAAACATAAAGAATAATCAGTTAAGGAAGAAGAAGAATCAATTAAAGAAGAAAAAAGGAGGAAAATATTTGGCAGGTCTTGATATACCTGCCTATATATATATATATATAGGCAGGTATAAAATAAACTGTAAAACTCCACTGCTTAAAAAATATTGTCTTAGTCCATTCAGATTGCTGTAACAAAATACCATAAACTATAGGGCTCATAAGAAACAAAAATTTATTTCTCACAGTTCTAGAGACTAAGAAGTACAAGATCAAGGTGCTGGCAGATTTGGTGTGTGATGAGGGTCCACTTTCTAATTCATAGACATTGTCTTGCCACTGTGTCCTCACATGGCTGAAGGAGAAGGAAGCTCTCTGGGGCCTCTTTTTAAGAACTTTAATACGATTCATGAGGGTTCCATCCTCATGACCTAATCACCTCCCAATGGCCTCACCACAAAACACTATCACATTGGAGATTAGGTTTCAACATATAAATTTTGGAGAGACACAAACATATAATCTATAGCAAATGTGATACTGGTACAGAAATATTTCATTGAAACATAAGACCCCAGAAAACAGTGCCATAAATATGTAGCAAATTTGTTTGCAATAAAGATGGCATTTCCAATCAATGAAAATGATATACTGCTTAAACAAATGGTATTGGGACAATTGAAAATGAAGTAGGAGAAAAATAGTTTAGACATACATTTCATCCTATGTACAGACACCCACCCCTGACCACACACACTGTCTCAGACAAACTTCAGATTATTTTAGGAATGAAATAAGCAAATAAATTTATAAAGATTATAGAAGAAAATATGAGGCAGTAATTTAATAGTCTTAACGTTTTATAATCTTAATCTAAAATGTGTATATGTTTATGTGTGTATATAGGATGAAATTTTATATCTAACTCCAATAGTTAAAAATACTGATACATTTGACTATGGAGAAATTTAAATCTTCTACAGGGTAAGAAACAAAATTACCATCGGAGAAATTAAAAAACTAATGATAGATAAGTATGACATCTTTGCATCATCTACATGAGGCAAAGGTTAAGTTTTTAAAAATATATATACATCTATTTTTAAATGATAACTCATTTGGAAAAAAGAGCAAAGGTTATAAGAGGTGATTTACAAGAATAAAAAACATATGAAAATATTTTCAACCTCACTAGTGATTAGGAAAATACAAATCAAAATAAGATAACTTTTTGTCTATGACATTAACAAAAGATTCAAAAATTTACAATATATTGGCAAAAAAGAAAGAAAATATAGTCTCATAAATTGTTGATAAAAGTATAATTTTGTAAAGATGTTTTGGTGAGATATTTGTTAATATCTGTCAAAATTTAAAATGTCCCCATTATTTGAGTTCAGTGATTCCATTTTTATTAATTTATACTATAAACATTACTGTTTATTTATTAGTGGTCAGTGCAGTCAGGTAATAGTAATTCAGCTTAACTATAAAATACCACGAGAGACAATTGATACTATGTCCTAGATAGGAACTCAGCTTCCTAAAAGCCCACCTCTGGATTAATACCAGAGGATCACAGTTATCTGAGAAGAACTAGCTAATAAATATCCACTTTAACTGAATCCATTTTAAATGGGTACTGAATTTTATTAAAAGTGGTGAAATGTAATATAATGAGGAATTTTTTTTTCAAAAATTCATATAAATATTATAAAAATAAATGTACTTGGTATGTGATAAAATTAGATTATAATTGCTTCTGTGGGCTACTTCTTCACAAGGTATGGATGGATTAAATCTTAGCATTTTGGGTGCAGTATTTCCAAAAACACTTTATGGTAGCATGATATTAAATCCCCCATTTATGACTTTTGCAACAAAATTATTAAAAGAATCTTATTTATTCCAAAAGACCAAAAGTCTTTTAATGATAAAATAACTAGAAATATATATCATGACATCATAGTTGTCAGTCTTCTCTTCTGTCCATGACTTTGTGGTAGCATGATATTAAATCCCCATTTATGACTTTTGCAACAAAATTATTAAAAGAATCTTATTTATTCCAAAAGACCAAAAGTCTTTTAATGATAAAATAACTAGAAAAATATTTCATAACATTATAGTTGTCAGTCTTCTCTTCTGTCCATGACAAGTGGTTTAAACATGCCGTTTTGCTATTGTAATCATTTTTGTGATTTTAGCATTTCTTTAATCTCACTGCATGAAACACATTTCCTCTCATGAAATTCATGGTAACATGTTAAAATCAATTTGCATTAATATTGCATATTATTCCAAAACAAACAAATTCAAGTACAACATCTATTGATAATAATGAACAGGCAACAGACAATAAAGATGTGGTGGTGAGAGAAAGACACCAGTACTACACAGTACTGCAGAGAGGAAAATTGGAGAGAGGACTACTCTTAGAAGTGATTGTTTTATTAGTGAAACTTTTGTCCAGCTTAGCTTTTCTTCCTTACACAATTGAACTGTGAATTGGTGAATAATATTGAGTACCCATTGAAACATGAATTTCTATATTTACTATAACAGTGAAAAATTTGATATAACCTTAACGTCTCTTAATAAAGGAAGGATTAAATACATTATAGTGTATGATAGCAAATACTTCTGATTTATTAATTTACTTACTTATTGACAAATATTTTTTGAGTTCTTATTAGGTACTAGGCTCAAAACAAATTAATTCCCAGCTCTGATGGAGTTTGATTTTATTGAGAGAAGATAGACACTAAACCAATAAAAAAAAGAAGTACATATTTTAGATATCAATAAGTGCTAATAAGGTAACCACCCAATGGTTCTTCCTGTCCATTTCGCAGACAAAACCAATTCACTAAGACTATGGCATTGCAATATAGAAAGAGTTTAATTGATACCAGGCTGGGCAAGCCACATGGGAGACCGAGTTATTTTATCAATCAATCTCTCCAAAAATTATGAGGCTAGGGTTTTTCAAAGATAGTTTGGTGGGCCAGGGAATGGATGCTATGGATTGGTTGGGAATACAATCGGAAGAGTATAGAAAATGGTTCTCTTGTGTGCTAAGTCCGTTTCTGAGTAGGGCCACAAGACCGTTTCATGGCTTCAGGTGGAAATGCAGTCATCAGAAATGCAAAAACCTGAAAAGACATCTCAGAAGACCAATTTTGGGTTTTACAATAGTGATGTCATCTGCAGGAGTAATTAAAGTTGCAAATCTTGTGACCTCTGGAATAATGACTGGTACTTGTTACATATTATGTAATGACTGGTACCTTCACAGAATTCAGGCTCCTCTCATCCTCCTATCCAGGTGGCCTTTCATTATCTTTACAAAGGCAGATTAGTTTAGGGTAAGGGCTGTTACCATTCAAACTATAAACTAAATGTCTCCCACAGTTAGCTTAGCCTAGGAATGATTAAGGACAGTTTGGAGGTTAAAGGCAAGATGGGGGTTGGTTAGATCAGATCTCTATTACTGTCATAATTTTCTCACTGTTATAATTTTTGCAAGGGTGGTTTCAGTAAGATGAATAAAACAAACAGGAAATGATGCAATAAATGATGGTATTTTATGTGGTGTGGCTGGGTGTGGAGTCTGGGAAAGGTAACAATGGAGTAAAGGAATAACCTATTTATATCTGAAAAGAGCTTTCTAGGCAGAGGAAGAGGAAGTGCAAAGGTCCTTAGGCATGTTCTCGATACGTTCAAGGCAGAGCAAAGAGGCCCGCAAGGCTGGAGTATGTTGAGTAGGGGCAAGATAGGTAAGAGATATGATCAGAGGGGTAGCAGGGAGCCACATGAGTTAGGTACTTCTGTGTAACAAAAAAGATCTTGGGGTTTATTTTGAGTGTGAAGAGAAATTATTGGAAGGTTTTGAACAAACAAATAACGTGACCAGACCAACATGTGTGTGTTTTCCTAGTCTCTCTTTTTAAAACAATTACACTTTTTGTTACAAACTTAAACAACCTGAAAGTTGTCACTCCCATATTAACAACAAGAAAAAAGCAGAAAATATTAAACATTATACATGCTTTCTTAAATCCATCACATAATTGAGCACACAACAATGCCCTGAAACTGGAAAGAGACAGACATGCAAATACAAAGAACCATAGCACGCTGGAAGCAGAAACCACTGGAGCCACTGGAAGTGGTAAGAAAACTAAAACTGTAATTGATGAATGGCTAGACACTAAGTGAGGATTGGCATGAGAGTTAAAAACTCCAGGGTGCCCAGTCTTAAAAAAGCCCTCATACTTTTGTGAGTTTTACCTGCAAGAGCCCTGATAGGTTCTCCCAGTGAAGACCAGAGTAAACACCTTCACGTTCTCTTCAGGGGGAGGAGAAGTATAACCATTCTAAATACATCCATAGCATTCTATTCTTTACTTGAAGGAAAACTACTTCACCAGAGCTTAAATAGCAAGGAGGAAGGAAATACCAAACTCTAGCCCCTGCTAGTCTCCCTGTCTCACCTAAGTGGTGGTGGGAGGGGATGTGGGGACTCAGAAGCACTTGGGAAGGTCACAGCCTAGGGGCACAGTCTCATTAAAAGACTGATATCTGATCGTAGGATACACTACTCCTTCAATCTTATGCCACATCACAGGGCTGCTGTATCATAACAGAGAATTATGGTTGAAAGAACTACAAAGTGCTCAGACCCTATTTAAGGAGGAGTGTCAAACCCAAAACAAGAGAGACACAAACAAGGATGATAGAGGAATTTGAAACCTCATACCCAACAGCCACAGAAAATTGTAAACACCTTGTAACTCCTAGACATATAAACATAAAACTTAATGCTAAAACCCTATGTGCTTTCTATTACCTAATGTATTATGTTCAGCTTTCAAAAAATCTACAAGGCATAAAAAATACAAGTGAAAACACAGTTCGAAGGGACAAAGCAAGCAATAGAACTAGGCTTATATAGGATAGAGATTTTGGGAATATCAGATGGCGAAGTAAAAATAACTATGATTAATATGCTAAGGGCTCTAATGGAAGAAGTAAACAACATAGAAGAACAATTGGACCATGTAAATAGGTAGTTGAAACTCTAAGAAAGATACAAAATGAAATGCTAGACACCAAAAATAAAAAAGTATGAGAAAATGGAACAGAATATTCAAGAACTGAGAGATAATAATTACAAAAGGTATAACGTATGTATAGTGGGAATAACAGGAAAAAAAGAGAGAAAGAAACAGAAGAAATATTTGAGGTACTATGACTTGGAATTTTCCAGAATTGATGACAGATCGTGGATCCAGGAAGCTCAGAGACATAAATCAAGGTAAATACTAAAACATATGCATCTTGACATATCATATTCAAATTGCAGGCATAAAAGACAAACAGAAACTCTTAAAAGAAGACAGAGGGGCTGGGGAGAGACAGGTAGAGCGAGAGAGAGAGAGAAAGAGAAAGGAAGACTTTACCTATAAAAGAACAAGAATTGCATTGAGTGTCTACTCAGCCAGCAGGCAAGTAAGAAAGAGTAGAGTGAAATATTTAACAGTCTGAAAGAAAAAAAAACAAAATTCTGTAGGTAGTAAATATCCTTCAAAAGTGAAGGACAAATACTTTCTGAAAAAACAAAAACCAAGGGAACTTGTCATCAGTACACCTGCCTTGCAAAAAATATTAAAAGAAGTACTTCAGAGAGAAGAAAACAATATAGGTCAGAAACTCAGACCTACATAAGGAAAGGAAGAGTAGTAGAGAAAGAATAAATAAAGGTTAAATACCATGATTTGTTTATTTTTATTAATTGATCTAATGGGTAACTATTCAAAATAATAACAAAACAATATATTGTGTGGTTATAGTTTATGGATAAGTAAAATGAGTGACAACAATGCTATAAAAGATGGGAGGAGGAATTGAGAATACTCTGTTAAGGTACCTGCATTACTTGTGAAACAGTACAGTGTTGTTTGAAAGTGGTCTTTCATTAGTTGTAAATATATATTGTAAAGTCTAGAACAATTAGAAACAATCATGAACAATTTTAAAAGAGGTATTACGGACCTGTGTAGAGAAGGGAGAAAACAGAATCATATAAAATAATTAAAACCAGAGAAAGCAGAAAAAGAATAAAAAAAGAAAGAACAAGTGTATAAATAAAAAATAGTTACAAAAATGGTAGATATTTACCCAACTATATCAATAATCACTTTAAATGTGAATTGTCCAACACCAACTAAAAGACTGAGTGGAGAAAACAAACAAACAAACAAACCAAGACCCAACCACATATTGTATACAAGAAACTCCTTCTAAATATGAAGGCATAGAGTAAATACACACCATGCTAACACTAACCAAAAGAAGATTGGAATAGCTGAATTAATTTCAGACAAAGCAGACATCAGAAGAAGGGAAATTATAAAGGATAAAATGGGTCATTAAATAATAAAAAGTAATCAGTACTCCAAGAAGCCATAATAGTTTTATTGTATATATGCCTAATAACAGATTATCAAAATATGTGAGGCAAAAAATGATTAAACTGCAAGCAGAAAAAGGCAAATCCACCCTTATAATTGGAGATTTCAACACAGCTCTATCATTAATGAACAGATCCAACAGGCAGAAAATGAGTAAGAATATAGTTACCCTGAAGAGCATCATTAATCAACTGAATCTAATTAACATTTACCAAATACTTCAACCAGCAACATCAAAATACAAATTTTTCCTAAGCTCACATGGAATACACACCAAGGAACAAACTCTGGTTTATAAAATATACCTCAACAAACTTAAAAGAATAAGAATCATATAAAGTATGTTCTCAGATCACAATGGAATTAAACTAGAAATCAATAACTAAAAAGGCTGGAAAATCTCAAAATATTTGGAGATTAAACAGCACACTTCTAAAATCACATGGATCTAAGAAATAGTCTGAAGAGAAACTAAAAATATTCTTAACTAAATAAATATTAGATACACCTTAACAGAATTTGTGAAATGCAGTAAAAGCGTTTCTTAGAGGCAAATTTATAGTACTGAGTTTACATACAGATATACCTTGGAGATATTGCAGGTACAGTTACAGACCACTACAATAAAGTGACTATCACAACAAAGCAAGTTATACAAAATTTTTGGTTTCCCAGTGCATAAAAAATTATGTTTACAATAAACTATACTATATTAAGTGTGCAATAGCATTATGTCTAAAAAAACTATGTGCATAGCATAATTTTTAAATACTTTATTGCTAAAACATGCCACCAATCATTTGAACCTTCAGCAAGTCATAACCTTTTTGCTGGTGGGGGCTCTTACCTTGCTATGGATGGCTGCTGACTGATCAGGGTGATGGTTGCTGAAGGCTAGAGTGACTGTGACAATTTCTGAAAAGAAGACAACAATGAAGTTTGTCCCATTGATTGACTCTTCCTTTTATGAAAGAGTCCTCTGTAGCGTGTGTTGCTTTTTGATAGCATTTTATCAACAGTAGAACATCTTTCAGAATTGGAATCAATCTGTTCTAACCCTGCCCGTGTTTTATCAATTAGGTTTATATACTCTCCTGAAATCTTTACTGTCATTTCAGTGATGTTCACAGCATTTTCACCAGGAGTAGATTCCATCTCAAGAAACCACTTTTCTTGCTCATCCATAAGAAGAAAAAGGATAATATTCAACAGATAGTTCAGGAACAACTGGACATTCATATGCCAAAAAAAAAGTACACAGATGCTGACTTTACTTCTTTCACAAAAATAAACTCAAGTGGACCATAGACCTAAATGTAAAATGCAAAACTGTAAAACTTACAGAACATTCCATAGGAGAAAATCTATGTGACCTTATGTTGATGATTGATGATGACTTCTTAGATACAATACCAAAAGTGTTATCCATGAAATAAAACACTGGTAAGTTGGACTTCATTAAAATAAAAAGCTTTTGCTCTGTGAAAGACACTGCTAGGAGAATGAAAAGACAAAGCACAGAGTGGGAGAAAATATTTGTAAAATACATGTCAGATAAAGGACTTGTATGCAAAATACACAAACAAGTCTTTAAAAAAACTCAACAACATAAAAACAAACAACTCTATTAAAAATGGGCAAAACTCTGAACAAACACCTCACTAAAAAAGATACACAGAAAACTGGTAAGCATAGGAAATGATGCTCAACATCATATGTCATTAGGAAATTGCAAATTAAAATAACAAGTTACTACTGCATACCTATTAGAATGGCTAAAGTTTAAAACAAACAAACAAAAAAAGCTGACAATACCAAGTGCTGATGAGGATGTAGAGTAACAGGAACTCTCATTTATTTCTGCTGGAAATCCAAAAATGGTACAGTCACTTTGAAAGTTTTTCATGGTTTTTTACAAAACGAAATGGTCTTACCATTCAGTCACTTTTCACTACTTAATCAAATAAGTTGAAAACTTATGTCTTCAAAAAATCTGTATGTTAACATTTATAGAAGCTTTATTTATAATTGCCAATTTATAATTTATAATTTGAGCAATTATAAATATGCTTTTCAAAAGATTAATGGGAGAGATTTATTAATCTAGTAACTATACAAAATTATTGTTAGTAGAAATAAGTTCTTCTGTTCTATGTCACTGTAGGATGACTATTGCTAATAATAATATATAGTTTCAAATAGGTAAGAAGATATTGAGTGTTCCCAAAACAAAGAAATGATAAATGTTTGAAATAATGGACATGCCAATTACCCTGATCTGATCACTTTACATTATATGTGTTGAAACCTCATTATGTACTCTGTAATACATAGAATTATTCTATGTCAATTAACAATAAAATTTTGAAAAGGTGAATGGAAAAAATGGTGTATCTATACAATGGATTATTATTCAGCAATTCAAAGAATGAGGTATCAAGCCACAAAAAGACATGGAGGAAACTGGATAGCATATTGGTAAGTGAAAGAAGCCAGTTTGGAAAGCCTACATATTGTATGATCCTAACTTTATGACATTTTTTAAAAAGCAAAGTTTTAGAGAAAGTAAAAAAAGCAATAGTTGCCAGTATTTTGTGGGCAAAGGGTGAGCGATGAAAAGGTGAAGCATAGGGGATTTTTAGAGCATGATATATGACCTGTAATGGTGGATAGGTGACATTATGACTTGTGAAAACCTGTAACAATCTACAACACAGAGTGAACCCTAATGTAAACTATTAACTTCTGTTAATAATAATGTATCAATGTTGCTTCATCAATGGTAATAAATGTAGGACACTGATGCAAGTTGTTAATAACAGGAGAAACTTTGTCTTGAAAGACAGGGGCTATATAGAACTCTCTGTACTTTTAATTTTCTATAAACCTAAAACTGCTCTGAAAAATAAAGTCTGTTAATTAAAAACACCCTCAACACTGAAACAGATAAGCACACGGACAAATATACACGTCATAAACTGCAAGGGAAATATCCTTGAAACCACCATCCAGATTTAGAAGTGGAAATTTGTTAACCACCATAAGACCTCCCCCAATATGTCCATCCCATTGCACAAAAGTAACCACTATCTTAAACTGTATAGTGATTACTTTTTAGTGTTTTTCATGGTTTTAGCTTGCAAGGATGTACCATAAGTACTATAGTTTAGTTTTGCCATTTTAAATAATTTGATATATTCAAGTTTATAAATAAATTTACAGCTAGTGATATTTTGAAAATATCACTATGGTTTTTTTTTTTTTTTTTTTTTTTTTTTGTGGAATATGGACTACTGCAGTACAAAGATGAAGGCAGGAGGAACCAGTAAGAGACTATTACAATGGCAGCTTGAACAAGGGTGACAGCGGGGAGAGGTAGATGGAATCTCTTCACATTGAGAAGGTTGAACGCCAAAGATTTAGTGATGGATAGCATATGAAATAGGAGAGAAATAGAACTGAAGATTACTGAAAGAAACAAATTGTCACTTGCAGAAAGGGAGAAAGGCTGGAACAGTTACAGTTATTTAAAAATCATAAGCCGATCCATACTGATTTTGAGGATGTATGTGATATTAATTTAAAGAACCAATTTTTTATTATTTGAGTATAATATAGTGATACAAGATGTCCTATTTCTACATCTTTCAAAAATATGTGCACATTTATTTTACGTTTTTTGATAATAAAGGAAAATACGGGAAATAATCTAAAAACTATACATAATTGGATCTATGGGAAAGAGAATTTTTCAGTAACGTATGAGAGACTAATTGTAGAACCCTCAGTACTCTTTAGTTGTTAATATGAACATATTATTTCTGTAACTCAATCAAAATTCTGCATACATATATGTGCATGCATATACACACATAATTTTGAGCATACCAAGTTTTTTCCCTACAATTAGTACAGAGCTTGTAAGTTTAGAACTATAACATAGTTTTGAATACCACTATTTTCAATCGCAGGCAGTTGAGAGTGAAAAACTGATTCAACAGGGGCCCAAGCCAGCCTCATAAAGCCCAAAGAACTAGAGAAGGTGTCGGAGACAGTTCTGTATCCCCAAATCCCCCAGAAGGAATGTGAAAGTACTGAGAGGAACAGTGGATTGCAAGCTGCTTGGAGTAGGACAAAGAGGATGGATAGTGACACTAGCTACTGTAGAGTCAGACAGGACTGTGGACACCTGTCATTATTTCTGGCTTATCACGGAGGCTCAGGTGGGATGAAATATGGTGTCAGAGGGGAGAGAAACTAGGATGAACTGAATCTCTTCTCTTAAAATAGTCATAATGGCAAGCCCTTAAAATCTTAGATCAACTCCAAGTAGGAAGGATAAAGGGGCAGAGAAAGCAGATAATATGGAATTGACTCAGTTTAAATACAAAATTAAACACATTTAAATCAGGAAGTGTTTGAGAAGAAGTACTAGTGTGTGTGTGTGTGTGTGTGTGTGTGTGTGTGTGTGTGTGTGTGTGTGCGCGCGCGCGCACACTCAAATAGCTTAAGGGAGGGTCGGGGAGAAAGAGAGACAAACAGAGGCTCTGGAGGATGGCAAAAAATAACTTTTGCATGAGCATTTCGTCAAATGACCACTTAACAATAGCAATTTAGGTTTATTGATTGTAAACATAGATTTGAGAGTCGGATATTTACAGTTTGATATTAATTTTACTGGGTGCTTTTTTGCAGTTTCTGCTTGATTTTATTCAAAAGAATATGTCCATTTTATCTGGGTAAATAAAAAAATTCTCTGCGTTTTCAAAGGAATTAATTTTTTATGAAATTCCTGGTTACCTGAAAACTATTGATTTCTAAATTCATTAAATTCTGATATGTTTACATTTTAGTGTAAAGTCAGTATGTTTATATTATGCATGAAGAAAATCTCACAAACCTGTTTTCTTTATATGTATAAAACACCAATTATATTCATTGATGTTTTCTGGTTATCATCTATTACATACACACAAACACTCACATAAGGGAAAAAAGGCAGTTTGGTATATTACTGATGGGGAAGATTCAAAGGGGAAGTAATAAAAATACAATGAAAAATATGCTTTAAGCTATGTTTGCTTTGCAAGCTATGCAGATTGACATTTCAAATTGTGACTAGAGAAAATAGAGAATAATTACATTCAGTCTTTTACAACTATATATGCTGGTGTTGCAAAGAACGACAGGTCGGGTGAGGCATTAGTATAGGTCCCTTTAGTTGGATTCTTCTTTCCCTTTTAAATGGCATCAGTCAGCTGCAATTTCGGATCTATTGTCTATAGACCAAGCCCAGGGCAAGATCTTACTGTGGCACAATGACCTTTTTTATTTCTTTTCTTATAGTTCCATTAGTCTTTTTAATCTGTCTAATGCGACAAGTTTATGTCAGATAGCATTGTCTTAAACTAACATTACTTTGTCAGAATTTTCCAAACAGTTTAACAATTTGCCAGCTGTGGCTTTTGATAAAAAAGGAAGGTTATATGTATTATTCAGCTGATGGTGGTGTGGGAGAAAAAAGGAAAGGAGGGGAGAGAAATTGTTCCTTTCCAGTTCCCTAGCTTTTTAACTTTGCCTGTGTTTTGAGGGTGCTGATATAGGGTGAAATAACCAAAGTGTAACTGGAAAGCAAGAAGGTGGTACTTTGGATGTATTTTCTGAGGTTATTTAGTAATCATTTTCTTTTGGGGATACTTTATATTTTATAACTTGAAATCAATTTCTTTTATGCTAGAAGTGAATTCCTCCAGACTTGACTTTTATAAACATATATAGAGGTATATTCACATACACAGACGCTCACGTTTTCCTTCCCACTGAATCTCATCTTTTGCTCTTGTTCTCTGGTGACCTCAAATGTTCATACTCTCCCAAGAGGAGGATTAGAAGAAATTCACTTATGGTATTCAGTGGCAATTGATAGCTGTGCTGAATAATGAGAATAATCCATTAACTTGAAGAATGGCTCTATATTGGCTAATTCTGATGGAGTCACAACATTATATTACAATAAAGAATGGATAAAATGTACCAAATTCTACAAGTTTGCTTATATGGATGTAGAATGTTGTTGTCCACAAAACTATTTGGGTACACGTTTTGGGATTCGGGAGAAGGCAGCAAAATGTATGTTTTAAACAGACAGATACTTTTCATCAGTTTGAAGTTTTTATGGCTCATACCTAAAGATTGTACTCTCATTACTAGATAGATGCTAAATGCTCACATAAAGAGAGTAAATATCCCTTCTGAGAAGCAGTGTGGCCTATGTGTATTCACATGTGGAAAGCCAAGATGGAATATTCATAAAATACTAAGAATTCATGTCAAACAGGAATCAATGAGATGTAATGCAAGGATCAAAAGTTCTCAGAAGGCAAAAAGATAGAGGAGCCAAGGGGATTATACATTTTTATCAAGTTATAAACAGATTCTTATTTAGAGACTTTTAAATCAAGTGAGTAGTACTTCCTACTGGTGTATGGAAAGTAATAGACTTGTATTATCATTGAGTCAAGAAGAATGAGATCAGTATGAATCAATTTAAAGAACTTTCAAAAGGAAAGTTGATAGACCTTGGGTATTCTAGGAGTTATCTATGCATGAATCAATGTAGGGGTTTTTTTTTTTAATTTCTCATTTTTTGCGATCTCTATTTCACCTATGTTGACCCAATAGTTGCCTCCATTGTTCCTTAGGATTTATGTCAGTCCCAGTGGGAAAGGAATGAGAAGATTGGCTGCCTGATACAGCAGTACCTTCTCTTTCACGGCCTTTTTCCTGGTTTCTTGTGTCTGAACTTCTGTCTCCTTTTGCTGCTCGTGCCTTAGGTTCCTTGCTCTTTTAGGGTCCTGATTACTGATGTAGATCCTCACACCAGTCTGCCTTTGCCTCCTTTGCACGCTTCTGGGGTTTGTTTGACTTCCTTACTTTTTCTCCCAGGCTCATCCTCACCCACTCTTGGCACTCTTTTTGCCTGAGTGACCTCAAGAAGTAACTGCTTAAAAGTGAAAATATTAGAATGAAAATTAATTGAGGGCAGGGGTCATCTTGCTCTTAGCTCTTGATAAGCAACTAAAATAATACTTAGTGTGGTAGGCAGAACAATGACTGCTAAATATGCCCACGTTGTAATCCATGAAACCTGTGAATATGTTACCTTACATGGCAAAGGGACTTCATATATGTGGTTAAGGATCTTGAGATGGGGAGACTTTCCTGGATTATCTGAATAGGCCCTGTGATATTGGGATATAATAGGAAACAGAGAGAGAGTCTCTGTTCCAGTTCCTGGCACATAGCTCCTACAACTCCTGGAATCTCTGAAGTGATGAATGTCTTTTGTTTGCTAATGAGATGACTGGTGTCTGGCAGCCCCTGGATAGCTTCAGGATATAGGCAGGCCACCAGAATGACCAAAGCCTGACTAAAGTTTGGGACTTTCAGCTCTATCTCCTGACCCCTGGGGAGGGGAGACGGGTTGAGTTGATCACCAGTTGCCAATGATGTAATTAACCATGCCTATGCAATTAAGCCTCCATAGAAACCCAAAAGGATGTCAGTTGAGGAGCTTTGGGATAGCTGAACATATGGAGGTTCCTTGAGGGTGGCATGCCTGGAGAGAGCATAAATGTTCCATGCCCCTCTTATCCATCACTTCCCTTATAATAAATGGGTAAACAGAAGTAAAGTGTCTCGTTGAGTTCTGTGAGCTGTGTTCGCAAATTAATCAAACCCGAAGAGGGGGGATCATGGGAACCCTGGTTTATAGCTGATTGATCAGAAGCACACGTCACAACCTAGGGCTTGCAATTGGCATCTCAAGAGAAGAATAGCCTTGTGGGATTGAGCCCTTAACCTATAGGACCTGATACTACCTCCAGGTAGAGTATCAGAATTGAATTAAATTGTAGGACACCCAGTTGGTGTCTGCTGGAGAACTGATTAATTTCTGCTGGGGAGAAATTCCCACACATTTTGGTGACCGGAGGTGAAATATTCTGTGTTGAGTATGTGAGAATAGAAAAATAAAACACTTTAATTTGTCCCATCTCTTCAGAAGCCCCAAATGTAATCACAATTATTCATACAAGATTGAGGCAGAAATGCTCTGGAAAAGGAGGAGGCAAGGTGACTAAGGAAGCACAGATGGCAGTGATAAAGCCAGGAGCCAAAGAATGCAATTAGTCTCTGTAAGTGGAAAAGGCAAGGAACAGGTTCTCCCTTGAAGCCATCCACAGAAACCAGCTGCTGACTCCCTGATTTTTGCTTTTTAAGACCCATTTTGGACTTCTGATCTGCAGAACTATAAGAGAATACAGATGCCGCTTGACTTATAATGGGATTATATCTTATAACTCCATTGTAAGTTAAATTTTTTATTAAGTCAAAAATGCATTTAGTACACCTAACCTACCCAACATCAAAACTTAGCCTAGCCTTTCTTCTTGTTTTCTTCAAGCTCATTGATATAGACTGAATAATAAAGAAGCTTTCAAAAGGAATAAAAGCAACATGAAAGGAATAGTTTTTCTTAGGTATATTCCTAGGAGCAACAGGGTAACAAACCACATTGGCCCCTACCATTATGCTGGAGAAATGAGGCTATTTCCAACTTTTCCACAATGACTTGTAGCTTTGTTTAAATCTTATTTTTGTGTATATAATTTAGAAATATTCACCAATATGCCTACATAGATATCTTTAAGAAGCTAGGAAAAGTTTTACTCACTAAAGGATGGCAAATACTTCTGTTATACTTGTGATTGTATAAATCTGTTATAAACTTTTAATCATGTTATTTTTGATTTTATTTTTTCTCTTACACTCAGAATTGATGACTTTTAATTAATTGGTTTTGATGTGAATGTCTCATTAATAATGAAATGAAGAACAGCCACAATTCTGCCATGGTAACACTCTTCCAAATTTGATAACTACAAAAGTCTTACACATTGAGGAACATACATATTGAAGCCTGTTCAATATTTTATATAAGCATTTTGGGTCATGATACTTTTCTAAAGTTGCTAGATGGTTGTAGTAACTTACTATAGATGAAAATGTAGGCAATAATTAAATTTTGAAACCTTTTTAAAAAGTCATCTTACTTTGACTTCTTAGCTGAAGGCAGAAATTGTGAGATCATGGTGATATTAAATCAAAATTATTTTACTAACTTAGAGACAGGGAGTTCTGGTCTTTTATAAAATATAAAAAGCATATGAGCATGATTTATAAAGGAAAAGAGACTTAAAGTAAATGTTTTGCAGATGGAACACTGTCTTAGCCTTTATTGAGGGAAATAAATTTTTGTCCAAGAGTCTCTGATGGCCTGTAAATACCATCACACACACACACATACACTCACACATAGAGCACGTTTTTAAACTACTTTCAAACTTTTCCAGCATTACCAGAGAAGGCAAGACAAAGGAAATGCAGAGATAAGGCAAGGATAGAAAAGAAGAATTTTTAAAATTGTGATAACATTGTTAATCAATTGATTTACATTTCTTCTCCATTTATATCATGATTATTTATACTCACAAAGCGAGACAAATTACATGTGGACTTACAGATCTAAATATAAGTTGAACATGGCAAATTGCCATTCATAGATGAGAACTACGTACTTGTTAATTTAAAAATGTTCTGATGTCAGTTTCAGGGACACTTAACCTTCCAGAGGAAGAGATTGGTCCCAGTGGACAACCGTAACTGAAGCACACAGCTCAAAGAGTGTATGAGTGTGTACTTGATTTCTTTATATTGTCCACAGTTACTTCTAGATTAGGCTTTTTGATCCCTCAGTTTGGAAATAAATTATTTCGTCTTTTCGTGGCCTAAAATTCCTCAAGAGGATGTATGTTTTATGTTGCATCTTTGTACATATATGAAATATTTACTTTAAAAGGTTTGATAATAATTTTCATGTTCTTCTACATACAATTCTGTGAATTCTTGCCCTTGTCTAAGCTATTATTACTCACCCTGATTCTTACCTCCCCAGATCACTTTTACAAATGACTTTTCTAGGCTTTTCTGTAAACAGAAATTTTCTTGGTTGGTTTGAGCCCTGTCATTTGAGGCTGTCACCCCAAGTTTTATTTGGTGGAAAATGAGCTGATTCTATTTCAGAGCTGTAGACTAAAACTAACCTCAATTGGTATTTTACAAATCATCAAATGGAGAATGCACAATGGTTCATAAAAATCACTACCAGTATTGGAAATGATAGCTACTATGTTTTGAGCATCTATTATGGGTAAGGTTCCTAGACACATTATGTATAGCATAGCATTTTTCTAATTAGGCATTACTCATATTTTATATATAAGACTCAGAGAAGTTACTTTTCCAATGGCAAACATGTATTTAATAGCCAAGCCTCAACTCCTATGGTTTTTCTATTAAACCAAACTGTAAATATCTCAATGTTCATAGAGTAATCCTGTTGAGTCAGCAGCAGCATCTTCATATGAGAATTGTACATGCTACAAATACATGTTTAAATAAGAATTTGCTGGATAAATAACCGACATCAATATTAAAATAGTAGCATAAAAATATCTTCAATACATAGTCTTTTATTCTTCAGAACTTATACCCAAGAAAGTGGGCAAAACATTATTGAATAATTCATTCAACAAGTATTTATGGTGTTTTTTACATTTGCATAGTACCTATATTAACCAGAAGAGGTTGTGGTCCTTGCCCTTCAAACAAGGCATAAAGACATGAAACAAACAAATACATTATGATACCAGCTATAGTCTGTGTCAAAACAAGTGATAAATACAAATGCACAGTAGAGCAGACAAAGTGAAAACATGGTGGAGAGGAACCATTAGAGAAGGCCTTATAGAGTCATTTGATTTGAGTTTAACTTTGAAAGGTGAGAGAGTTTGGCTGTAAAAGAATTAGAGGGAAACCATTCCAGGGAACTGGGACGTCATTTGAAAGTACTGAAATAATGATTGAGGATAGCTGTGACATATTTATAATTACTGGGAAATATTCCTCTTTCTTCCTCTTGTGCTAGGTAGGGTTATATTTTTCTGCCTCACTGATGGTAGGTTTGTCTATGTGACTTATTGTGGCTAATGGAAAATGACAAATATAATATCTCCTGCCTGAGAAAAAGTTTTACATGTGATTTTGTAGTTAGTTTGACTTCTGGCTCTTCTGTGAAAAGAACAGGTGCATCACATGCCTGACCTCTGGCCTGGAGCATAGCCACCGTCAAATTTCAGTTTATATGAAACTTAAGCAAAAAATAAACATGTGTTGTTTTAAGCCAATAAGATTTTGAGGTTCTTCCTTATGCAGCAAAACCTAGTGAAAGCTGACAAATATAATGGCATTGGAGGAAATCCAATAAGGCGTCCTGATGAGAAGACGGTTTATACTGGATTCTAAAGTTAAATAAAACAATGAAGACCTTAATTTCAAGACTTGAGTTTTAATCTATAGCACATGAACTTGGCTGTCACTCTGAAATTTAAAAATGAAATGTTGGTTCCATTGTGACCGCAGTGTTGACAGGAGCCTTTTTTTTTCTAACAGTGATCAAATGTGAGCACTCTCAAATATTTTTGATTATGGCCAGAATTAATGTAAATAAATACATCCTATGACTTGAACTTTCCTATGTAACACTTATCTTCAGTCATCAACCACCTCTTATCTGGGATGTCGCTGTGGATTGCGTGGGACTAGCATTTTACCATTAAGATAAAATTGAACTTGTATATAATTGGGCTGGCAGTTTCATGACTTTTGTTTGCTGCCTTATTAAATGACTGGTAGGGTTTGGAATACATATTTAATCTTTACAATTTCTCATTTTGGTTGAGAAATTATTTCTTTGAAAAGCTATTTAAAATCTTTAGGCAGTAAACTGAATAAATGTCAAAATCTATCTAGTCTTGTTAATTAGCTTAACATACCCCTACATCAATGGGATGACTATATAGTTTACTGTCTAAATAAGGACACTTTTGAGAACAGAGTAGAATACTGCTAATAATTATCCTGGGACGACAAACATAAACTGAAAATGTTTAGGGAAAACTTAGATATATGGTCATCTAGTATATGAAAGAATTGAACTAACACATTCATCACTGCTTTCTTGCTGTCTACTTCCTAGAGAAAATTTTAAAAAGGAAGATTTCACCAGTGACATTGCCCCTTTTCTTTCAATCATCTGTTATGTATATAGGTCCTGCCTCTGTCTCCCTCACCTTCTACCCACTCAACCAGCTTTTGAGAGAAGTGAGAAAAGGGCCAGCTACTTCTGTATTCTGAATTCAGTAGTTAAAAACCCCATCACAACAGAGCTTCAGTGAACACATAAAAACTTTAAATTATGTTCAGCATAATAAGAATAATGAATATGAATATCATTGCCTTTGTTCAAAATAGCACGAGAAATATAGATTTTTTTATTTCAAAGAATTTAAGAGTTTTCCCCCAATATTTTTCTCTAATGTAACATGTAGCAAAAACAATGCTTTTAGCTGTGCTAAGAAAACTATCATTGTTAAGGTGTTTTAATTGCCTTTGAGAGGGTTTTCAAGATGGAATATTTTCAGTGGAATGAAAATTATTTGAGAAATTCTACTTGATATGAACTCTTCGAAGTCCGTAACTATGCAACTTTTCTAACCTCATGCGACGTATACCAATATAGATTAAGAAATCAAGACTACTTTGAGCCCTATCTAGAGTAGTAATGAAAAAGTTTCCAGAGATAAAGAGATATGACCTTGACTTTGAAAATTTGGAACAATTTAAATTTGTATAGAAGATTAGAAAAGGCGTGGAAATAAAGTGACTAAATTCAGAAAAGTCAAAAAAGAAAACATATGTTCACCGTACACTGAAGAAAAAGCTATTTAGAGCAGATGATTTGTTTTCTGGAATGGCAATGATCTGTGTTTCATGGATGGAAATATCTACATGTCATCAAAAGCACTTATATTTATGTTTATATGTTCCTGGGTTTGTATTATCATCAGTGGTTTCTATTGTAAAAAAGAATTTTAGAATCTACTTGAACTATGTAATCCTTTTTTCCCCACCAAAAAAGGAATTATATTTGATTAGGCTAGGGATGGATATCAGAAATTAGAGCAAGAGAATGATGTCAGAAAGATGGCTGACTAGAGACACCTGGCATTCATTCCCCTGACAAGAAAAGATCAAGGCAAAGAATAAACAATGAAAATTCAACTGGAGTATTAGAGGGAGAGTGCTGGAATGCAGCAAGGAGGTACCTAGGTCCCTGTGGTGCTCAGAAGCCCAAGATAGCAACATAGAGAGGGGAATTAAGCACCCTGTCTCTGCTGCCCTATTTCCCCACCCAAGATCAGGTCAGTCAGGAGGGTCAAGCCTTTACCCCTTGTAAAGAAAAGGTAAGCAAAAGATCCCCACCAGTTCTCATTGCCACTGCAGACACTGGCAGTTCTTATTACAGGGTAATCTTACAATTCTCACAAGCCCTGAGCCAAGTCTTGGGAGCTGCCTGGAATTCATGTGGCTGCATTGCTCTGGACTAAGAGTTATATACTCCTAACCCTGCCCATGACCCAATCTGCTGCAGTATGAAGCCATCTTGAAACCAGAGCCACTACTGAAGTGTGACCTGCCCTGGGGGCCAGTAGTCACCACCTCTCCAGTCCTGGAGCTCTGCCATCATTCCACCAAGCCCATCAAGTCCACATGGGTTCATGTGGGCTTAGCTACGATGATAAAACACTGGTTGCTCAGAGCGTGGGATGAGATATGACTGTAACTGTGGTCCTGCATAGTGGAGAAACCAACCCTGGACCAGCTGAACCACTGTGTGCCTGTATCCCTAGCTGGAGAAATGGCCTGGTAGACCCACCCCAGGTAGACCATCTCCTGAGCTGGCTGGGAAGCAATGTCCCATGCTTCTACTGGAGTAACAGCCCAGCAGCCCCTATCCCAGCAAGCCAGTCCCAAGCTAGCTGACCCACTATGGGCACATACTTGCCCCTGTCCTGAGACAGAACCTAGGAAGCCCAACTCTGGCAAAGCTACACCACTACTACCACTAACTCCCACAGCATGGGCCACTGAGGCGCTTGCAAACATCACTAACACTGATTATAATGGAAGAAATAAACAGAGAATCCACTACTGTGTCCACCCAGAATAAAAGCCAACACATCACATCTAATTGATACCACAGAACCCATCAACAGGAATGAGTCTTACCCTATAAAACCTACTCCATGCAATTGGAGGAGACAGCTGTTCCACCAAATGCGCAGATATCAATATAGTGACACAATAAATATAAAAAAGCAAAACAAAATACACTTCCAAAGGAATACAATAAATCTTCAGTAACAGACCAAAAAAAAAATCCCAGAAAAATATGAAAGGCCAGAAAAGGAATTCAAAATAATAATCTTATGAAAGCTCAGCAAAATGGAATTCAGCTAGAGAATACAATGAAATCAGGAAAAAAGTTTGTGATCTGAATGAGACATTCAACAAAGAGATAGATATCATTTAAAAAAAAAAAACAGAAATCTTAGACCTAAAGAATGTAATGAATTAAATTTTAAAAATACCACCAAGAGATTCAACAACAGACTAGACCAAGCATAGGAACAAACTTCTGAACTTGAAGACAACTTTTTCTGAAATAACCCAGGCAACAAAAAGAAGATAAAAGTATGAAGAAAATTTACAGGACTTATGGGACACAATTAAGTGAACAGATATCCACATTATGAAGGTAGCAGAAGAAGAATGGAAGGCCAAAAGTGTGGAAAGCATATTTAATGAAAAAGAGCTGAAAACTTCCCAAATCTTTGGAAAGAGATGAACATCCAGATCCAGGAATTTCAAAGATCCTCAAATAACACCCGAACAGATCCTCTCCAAGGCACATTACAGTGAAATTGTCAAAAGTCAAAAACAGAGAATTTTAAAAACAGCATGAAAAGTATATCAAGTCACACATAAGGAAATCCATATTAGACTAACAGATTTCTTAGCAGAAATCTTACAGACCAGGAAAAAATGAGATGATATATTCAAAGTGCTGAAAGAAAAATACTTCTACGAAAAATGCTATACCTGGTAAAGGTACCCTTCAGAAAAAAAGGAGAAATAAATTGTTTCCAAGATGAGCAAAAACTGAGGAAATTCATCACCATTATAGCAGCACTACAAGAAATGCTTATGTGAGTTTTACATCTGGAAACAAACAAAGATAACTACCATCCTGAAAACTCACAAAATTATGACTCAGTAGTAGAACATATACACAAAGCAGAAACAGAAAAAAAATAAAATATTATCTCTACAAAAAAATCACCAAACTGCAAAGATAAAAAATAAGAGAAGAAAAAAAGAACAAATGACATGCAAAACAACCAGAAAACAATTAATGAAATAAAAACAGTAAGTCCTCACCTATCAATAATAACTTTAATGTAAACAGATGAAATTTCCCAGTTAAAAAATACAGACTGGACAAATGGATTTTTAAGAAACCCAACTATATGCTGCCTACAAGAAACTCAATTCACATGTAAATACACATATAGACTGAGAGTGAAGAAAAGGAAAAAGAAATGTTGTACAAGCCAAAACCATAAGCAAGCAGGACTTGCTATACTTAGATAAAATAGACTTTAAGTAAAAACTGTAAAAAGAGACAAAAAAGAAAACCATTAATTAATTTTATTAATTAATAATAAAGGGATCAATTAAGAGAATATAACAGTTGTAAAAATTTATGCACCCAACTGTGGAGTGCCCAGATACATAGAGCAAATATTATTAGATCCAAAGAAAGACATAGACTCCAGTGTAATAATAATTGGTGACTTTGACATCCCACTCTCAGCATTGAACAGATTACTTAGACAGAAAATCAACAGACATCAAATTAGATGTCCATAGACCAAATGGACCTAACATTTACAGAACATTTCAACCAAAACCTATAGATACACATTCTTATCATTAGCACATGAAGCATTCTCCAGGATTCACTATATTTTAAGTAAGAAAACAAGTCTCAAAAATTTTAACAAATTGAAATTATATCAAGTATCTTTCATGACCCAATGGAATAAAACTGGAATTTAATACTAAGAGGAACATTTGAAATTGTACAAATACATGGAAATTAAACAAAATTCTCCTGAATAATCTATGGGTCAAGAAAGAAATTAAGGAGGAAATGCTAAAAATTCCTTTTAACAAATAAAAACAGAGACACAACATACCAAAACCAATGGGGAACAGTAAAAGCAGTATTGAAACAAGTTTATAGCAATAAATGCTGACATCAGAAAAGCAGAAAGATTTCAAATAAAATAATCATGCAATTTAAGGAACTAGAAAAACAAGAACAAACCAAATTTAAAATTAGTAGAAATAAATAGTAAAGATCAGAGCAGAAATAAATAAAATTGAAATTAAGAAATACAAAGAATCAACAAAATAAAACCTTAATTTCTTGAAAAGATAAACAAAATCAAAAAAGAAAATATTAGCTAGATTAAGGAAAAAAGAAGACTCAAACAAAATCAGAAACTTAAGACATCACAATAGAAACCACAGAAATACAAAGGACTGTTAGAGACGATTATGAGGAACTATAGTTACAGAAATTGGAAAACCTAGAGAAAATGGATAAATTTTTGGATGCATACAAACTACCAAGATTATACTAAGACAATATAGAAACCTGAACAGATGAATAATAGTAAGGAATTTGTAATAAAAATCTCCTAACAAAGAAATGCCCAGGGCCAGATGTCTTCGCTGCTGATTTCTACCAAACTTTTAAAGAACTAATACTAATACTTCTAAATATTCAAAAAAAAAAAAAAGTGAAAGACTGGGTAATCTTCCCAGCTCATTCTACATTGCCAGCATAATGCTGATATCAAAACCAGATAAGGACACAACCAAAAAAGAAAACTACAGGCCAACATTTATGATAAACATAGTCGCAAAACTCCTCAACCAAACACTAGCAAATCGAAACCAAGAGCACATCCAAAAGACTATACGCTATGATCTAGTGGGATATATGCCAAACATGCAAGGATGGGGTAGAATACACAAATCAATAAACATGATACATCACATCAATATTATGAAACCATATGATCATCTCAATGGACACACAAAAAATTATTTGATAAAATTGAATATTCCTTTGTGACAGAAAACTCTCAACAAATTAGGTATAGAAGGGATGTACCTCAACACAATAAAGGTAACATATGACAGACCCATAGCTGACGTCATATTAAATAAGGAAAAGCTGAAAGTCTGAGTCTTTCCTCTAAGATCTGGTAAACAATCAAGGAAAACAACTCTGACCATTTCTTATTTAACATAGTGCTAGAAGTCCTAACCAGAACAATTAGGTAAGAGAAGGAAATAAAGGACATTCAAATTGGAAAGGAGGAAATCAATTGATCCCTCTTTGCAGATGACAAGATCCTTTCTGTAGAGAAACCTAAAGATTCCACCAAAAAAAATCTCTTAGAAGAGATAAACGAATTTAGTAAATTTGCAGGACACAAAATCAACATACAAATATCAGTAGCATTTCTAAGAACTAACGACAAAGTAGCTGAAAAAGAAATCAAGAAAGCAATCTCATTTACAATAGCTACACATAATACCTAATAATAAATTTAGTGAAGGAACTGACATATCTTTACATGGAAAGCTATAAAACACTGATGAAACAAATTAAAGACACATATACAAAACATGGAGAGATATCATGTTCATGGACTAGAAGAAACAATGTTGCTAAAATGATCATACTACCCAAAGCAATCTACAGATTCTGTGCAATTGCTATCAAATTAGCAATGACCATCTTCACAGAAATAGAAAAAAAAATCCTAAAATTATTATATAACCACAAAAGATCCCAAATAGCCAAAGTAATCCTAAGCAAAAAGAACAAAGGTGGGGCCTCACACTGCCAGATTTCAAAATATACTCTGAAGCTATGGTAACCAAAACATCATGGTGCTTGCTTAATAACAGATACACACACATAGACCAGTGGAACAGTATAGAAAAAACAAAATTAAATTCACCTATTTATAGCCAACTGATTTTCAACAAAGGTGCAAAGAACATTCATTGAGTAAAGGACAGTCTCTTCAATAAATTGTGCTTGGAAAACTGGATATCCACATGTAGAAGAATGAAACTAGTCTCCTATCTTTCACTTTATACAAATATTGACACAAAATAGATGAAATATTTTAACATAAGACCAGAAACTATGAAGCTACTAGAAGAAAACAGAGCAGATACGCTTAAGAACATTGGTCCGGAAAAAGACCTTATCACTAACACCTCTAAAGCATAAGAAAAAAAGCAAAAATAGGCAAATGGGATTATATCAAACTAAAAAGCTTTTGTACAGCAAAGTAAACAACAGAGGGAAAAGACAACCTACAGAATTGGAGAAAAAATTTTCAAACTACTCATCTGACAAAAGATTAATAGCCAGAATACATAAGGAACTCAACAGCAAGAAAGCAACACAATTTTTTAAAATGTACAAATGATCTGACTAGACACCTTACAAAAGAAACATACAAATGGCCAACAAATATATGGAAAAAATACTTAACATCAATAATATGCAGGAAAATGCACATCAAAACCATGATTAGGTATCATCTCACCCTAGTTAGAATGAATATTATCTAAAAGACAAAAGAAATAAATGCTGGTGAGGATGCAGAGAAAGGTGAATTCTTATGCACTGTTGGTGGGAATTTAAACTAGCACAGTCATATAGAGAACAGTACAGAGGTTCCTCAAAATACAAATAGAACTATCACATGTTCTAGCAATCCCACTACTGGGTATACACCCAAAGGAAAGGAGATCTGTGTATCGAGGAGATATCTGTACTCTTATGTTTATTGCAGCACTATTCACAATAGCCAAGATATTCAATCAACTTAACTGTTTATTGACAGATGAATGGATTAAATCATGTGATATATATACACAGTGGAATATTCTTCAGTCATAAAAAAGGAATGAACTACTGTTATTCACAACAAATGAAAGAGCCTGGAGGACATTACGTTAAGTGAAATAAACCAGGAATAGCAAGATAAATATCTTTATCTGCATGTTCTCACTCATGTGCAGAACATAAAAAAGTTTGTCTCATGAAAGGATAGAGTAGAATAACGGTTACTAGAGACTGGAAAGGGTAGAGAGAGAAAGGAATAGAGAAAGGATAGTGAAGGAGGGATTGGTAGAAGGAGACAAAATTGCAGCAAGACAGGAGAAATAAGTTCTAGGTTTTCATAGCACTGTAGAGTGACCATAGTTAATAATAATTTATTATATATTTTAAGACAGCTAGAAGACAGGATTTTGAATGTTCCCAACACAAATTATAAATATTTGAGGTGATGGATATGCTAATTACTCTGATTCAATCATTATACATTTTATGTATCAAAAATCACTATGTGCCCCATAAATATGTACTAGTATATGTCAATAAAAATAAAAATATAAAATAACGAAAACAAATAATTATTAGAAAATATTGATTCTAAGTTTGAACTTTAAAGAACAAACATATTCAAAGGAACCATATATGATGAAAGTCACATAGCAATGGACCGTTTTTGAATACAATAAAGAGGGAGGAATATAATACAATATGTTGACAAATCAAGCCTGCTTTTTATACCAATTCAGTATAAATGACCTAAATGCCTCTATGAAAAGAAATGTTGGTTGAAACACACACACACACACATATATACACACATACAATATACAGATATGTACACACAAATGCACACATATAAGTTACTCATCTCAAAGAAAGTAACTCAGAAACACAAAAATAAAAATATATACAAAGACATTCTAGAAATATTTAATATAAAAAGGCAGGGATAGCATTCAAAACAGACAATAAATTTGAAAAGTGAGAGCAAATAACATTAAAGTGGAAAAAGGAAACTTTATAATGATAAAAGTAAGACAAAGTAAGGCTTTTCCGTTATAAATATCTGTATGTCTCATAAAAATTCATGAAAATTTATAAATCAAAACCAACAAGGAATAGAAATCCATAACAAGTAGCAGAATTTAATTTACCCCCTGCAAACCAATAAACTAAAATGACAAAAAGATATATAAATATAAAGAAAACCTGAATAATATAATAAACAGAGTAGATCTAATTGGTACTTTGGAACTTTGCATCCTAAAAGAATTCTTTTCAAATGTTCATAGAACATTAAAAAGATGGCAATTTTGTTCTGTGCATTTACCGAGGCACAAATAAAACATTAGTATATTTCCATAAGTAGACAATGCAAGCAGCATCTGTTAATCACAGCGAAATCAAACTATAAATTAATAATTGTATAAGTTATCTCTTGCTGCATAACAATATTCCTACAAACTTATTTGCTTGAAGCACATAGATTTATTACCTCACAGTTTCAGCTGCCTCTTCTGCAATGTTGCAGTGTCATTTGAGGCTTGACTAGGTGGGCAATTATTTCCATGCTCATGTGGTTGCTGGCAGATTCAATTTCTTATGACATGTACTAACAGCCTCAGTTTCTCTCTGGCGGTTGGCTACAATACATTGCAATTGTTTGGCAGAATAAGGCACCTCCATTTGTTCTGGAGTAATTGTCAAAGTATATTGAGAAATAAAAATGGTAAGACACAGAAGGTATAGATTGCCACTGTTTGTGTTTATTTTAATTTAATTTTATTTTATTTTATTTTATTTTCAACTTTTGGTTTAGATTCAGGGGGCAGGTTTGTTACCTGGCTATATTGCATGATGCTTAGGTTTGAGGTATAATGTTGTTACCCAGGTGCCGAGCATAGTACTCAATAGTTTGTTTTTTCAAACCTTTCCCCACTCCTTCTTTTCCTTGTCTAACAGTGTCTATTGTTGCCATCTTTACATCCATGAATATTCAATGCTTAGCTAACACTTATGCTTGAGAATATGTGGTATTTGGTTTTCTGTTCCTGCATTAATTCACTTAGGATAATGGCCTACAGCTGCATCTATGTTGCTGCAGAGGGCATGATTTTATTTCTTTTTATTCCACGGTGTGTATATACCACATTTCTTTATCCAATCCACTTTTGATGGGTAACTAGGTTGATTTCATGACTTTGCCATTATGAATAGTGCTGGGATGAACCTATGAGTGCATGTGTCTTTTTGGTAGGAAGATCTGTTTTCTCATGCTTATGGATTAGAAGAATCAATGTTGTTAAAATGGCCATACTGTCCTGTATTAGTCCATTTTCATGCTGATGATTATGATATACCAGAGATTGGGCAATTTACAAAAGAAAGATTTAATTGGACTTACCGTTCCACGTGGCTGGGGAAGCTTCACGATCATGGTAGAAGGCAAGGAGGAGGAAGCTACAACTTACATGGATGGCAGCAGGCAAAGAGAAAGAGCATGTTCAGAGGAACTCCTCTTTTTAAAACCATCAGATCTCCTGATATTTATTCACCATCACAAGAACAGCACGGGAAGACTTGCCTGCATCATTCAATTACCTTCCACCAGGTCCCTCCCACAACACATGGGAATTGAAGATGAGATTTGGGTGGGGACACAGCCAAACCATATCATTCCACCCCTGGTCCCTCCCAAATCTCATGTCCTCATCCTCACATTTCAAAATCAGTTATGCCTTACCAGCAGTCCCCCAAAGTCTTAACTCATTTCAGCATTAACTCAAAAGTCCACAGTCCAAAGTCTTATCCAAGATAAGGCAAATCCTTTCGACTTATGAGCCTGTAAAATCAAAAGCAGGTGAGTTACTTCCTAGATACAGTGAGGATACTTCTCAAAAGAAGACATACAAGTAGCCGACAAACATATGAATAAATGCTAATCATCACTAATTATAAGAGAAATACAAATTAAAACCAGTAAGAATGGCTATTAATAAAAAGTAAAAAAAAAAAAAACAAAAAACAAAACAAAACAAAAAAACAAATGTTGGCGAGGCTGCAGAGAAATGCTTACAGACTGTTGGTTGGAGTGTAAATTAGTTCAGTCATTGTGGAAAGCAGTTTGGAGATTTTTCAAAGGACTTAGAACTACCATTCGACCTAGCAATCTCATTACTGGGTATGGGTATATAGTCAAAATAATACTGTTGTCTTTAAATAGGAGTGTGTGTGTGTGTGTGTGTGTGTGTGCATGTGCGTGCCAGTGTGTGTGTGTGGTTTCTATACATAGCTCACCTCTGGAAGCTCTGTGAGACATTGGAGATGGTGAGTTGTCTTCTAGTAGGAAACCAGAGTGGCGGGGAGGCTGAGCTGAACTAGTTCTCTTTTTTTTCTTTTTGAATTTTGTGTCTTGTGCCTGCATTATTTATTCAAAACTAAAATATTTTAAAAATTAATCTTAAGGATTTATACAGAAAGTCTGCTTGAGCATGCTACCAGAGGGGATTTATTATAATAATTGTATATTGACATGACTTTCTAATATTCCTAAATTATATTTGTAAAACTTTAGAAACTTATTCTTCACCATAAAACTTTCGACATTTTGTGAAAAAAAGATTTCCTTTATTTCAAAAATAATCTCGGAAACTACTTGAAGTTTAAAGCACTTTTTGAATTAGAACTGAACCAGAAAAGACTGACAGTGCATTAAAATGATTAGAAGAAGTGTGATAATGGAGTTCCTGGAGCTCACAGGTGTATGTGCTTGGTTTGTTTATTTTAGCTGAGATGGGAGTGAAAAAATAAAAGAAAATTCTAAAGGCTGATATTCATTCTCTGCTTTCTTTCACCAAGCCAGAAACCCATGGGTTTACCCCAATATTCCCAAGCAGGGAATGGCAAAACAAACTTATAACTGGTAAATATTTTAGTTATAAAATATTTATTTGTTTTCTAGACTGTAGTTTGATGTGTGAGATTTCACATTTCTCTAATTAGTACTCTTGTTTTTATTTTTCTTCTTTTTAGGTTGTGTTTAGAGTCAAGACAGTCTAATTTTACAATAAAATAGATTCAGTATTGTAGGTATTTTTCCATATGTTGATTTTCTGATAGGATGGTAAATATGTCAGTTTAATATTACATTTGAAATAAATGATGTGACAAAATTAACTCTCAGAAGTATTTATATTAATTGTATTTACTAATGTCATATATCAATGTATCACCCAAAATTTTTTGAAATGCCAATTAGCTTTTAAGGTTTTTATATCTCTAAATTCTTAGTGATTAAACCAGACTAATTCTTTCAAAATAAACAAACTATGCTTTTCTAATAAGATTGGTGTGCTCTATAAAGTTTTTTAATCATAATTTAAAATATAATAAATATCGAATTTTGAAATGGTAGTGTTCTTGAAAATTGCCCAAAAGTAACAAGGAGAAGGAAAAAGAAAACCTGAACTCCATTTTCAGTAAAGTTATAAGATCCAAGTAACCTAAACCATAAGATATGAGAAAAAATTACTAAATACAATGAAGGTCAAATACAGGTTAGCGGTCATGTTGAAGTAGGATGCCCCTGGCTGTAGAATTTAGACAAAGCCACAAGCTGAAGTGTTGAAAGTAATTGGCCCTCTATGGTGCAAAAACAACCTTCATTTATTTAAATCAGTGGAAATGTTTTTGTAGGCTGATGGTGATGGTGGAACTTTTTTTTTCAACTAGATTGGTCACACAATCTTGAGAAGCAGAGGAGAGGTTCTGAAGGAAGAAGCACCCTTGAAGCTATATTTGCAGGAAGCAAACTATAAATGAGGAAGTGCAGAGGAGACAGAAAAAGAGACATTTTTCTATATGAAATAATCAACGCACAGAAACAAGTACTCAAGGAGAAAAATGGAAAGACAATGAAAAAAAATCTGAGTTCATTGAAATTAGATTTTTAACATGAAAATTAAAATATCAGAAATGAAAAATAATTTGCAAACAGCTCTAAGGAGATAAAATATGAGAACAGATATAGAGGCTTGGAGAATAGAAAGTAAAGTAAGAAAAATTAAATTAAATAATTAATAGTTTTTAGACAGGATATATCATGTCTCTCATTCTGGATATTGGTAAGTAGTGTCTTCTCTCCCTTTTCCTGCCCCTTGACCAATCTGACAAGTAATTTATCAATTGTGTTGGTTTTCTCAATTAACCAGCTTTTTGTTTGACTTTATTGTTTTCTGTTTTCTATTTCATTGATTCCTACCCTAATCTTTATAATTTTCTTTATTCTGCTTATGTTGGGATTAGCTTAGTCTTTTTGTTTCTTAAGATGAAAATTGGGGTTATTGATGTGAAAAGTTTTTTGGTAACATGAACATTTAGGGCTGTAAATTTCCCGCTAACTGCTGCTTCAGGATGAACTATACAGCTTAAATTCCTCCCTTAGAAAAAAGGTACCATCCTACAAATTTTGACTTTTTTTTTGAGAGGGAGTTTCCCTCTTGTTGCCCAGGCTGGAGTGCAATGGCACAATCTCGGCTCACTGCAACCTCTGCCTCCCAGGTTCAAGTAATTCTCCTGCCTCAGCCTCCCGAGTAGCTGGGACTACAGGTGCCTGCCACCACGCCCTGCTAATTTTTGTATTTTTAGTAGAGACAGGGTTTCACCATGTTGGCCAGGATGGTCTCCATCTCTTGACCTCGTGATCCGCCTGCCTTGGCCTCCCAAAGTGTTGGGATTACAGGTATGCGCCACTACGCCCAGCCCGACATTTTGTGTTTTTATATGTATTCATTTATATTAATTCACTTCCAAATAATTTTTAATATATGTTTTAATTTCTTCTTTTACCCTTGGATTGTTAATGAATGTGTTACAGTTGAGTATTTCTTATCCAAAAATACTTGAGACCAGAAGTGTTTCAGATTTCAGATTTTTTACAATTTTAGAATATAGTCATGAGTTGCTCAATGATGAAGTTACAGTCTGAGGAATGAGTCATTAAGTGTGATTTCATTGTTGTGCAAAAATCACAGAGTGTACTTACACAAACTGAGATGGCATAGCCTGCTACCTACCTAGGCTCTATGGTATAGCCTATTGTTCTTAGGCTACAAACCTATATGTCGTGTTACTGTACTGAGTACTATAGGCAGTTGCAACATAATGGGATTTGTGTATCCATAGCTAAGGTATAGTAAAAATACAATATTGTAATTTCATCAGTCCATTCTTGTATATGTGATCCATCATTGACCAACATACCACTGGACAGCACATGACTGTATTTGCTTATACATGATGAGGTATCTTAGGAATAAGACCCAAGTCTAAACTCAAAATTAATTTATGTTTCATGTATACCTTATACTCACAGCCTGAGTGTAATTTTATACAGTATATTCAATAACTTTGTGCATGAAACAAAGTGTTGACTGTGACTTGTCACATGAGGTCAAGTGTGAAATTTCCCACTTGTGGTGTCACATTGGCATTAAAAAAATTTCAGATTTTTGAGCAACTCAGATTTTGAATTTTCAAATTAGGAATGCTCAACGTATAGTTTATTTTCAAATATTTGAGAATTTTCCAGAGATCTTTATGCTATTGATTTTCTAATTTAATTCCATTGAAATTGAAGAACATAGATTGTATTACTTTATTCCTTTTAAATTTGTTAGGACTTGCTTTCAGTTCCACAATATTATCTATCCTGGTAAATGTTATGCTGCATTTGAATAGAATGTGTATTCTGTTGTCATTGGATAGAGTTTTTTGTAAATGTCAATGAGGTCAAGTTGATTAATTGTGTGCCTTCTCTACCTTTACTGATTTTCTGTTTACTTTTTCCCCAATTATTGAGAGAGGATTATTTACACTATCAGTATAATCATGAATTTGTTTGTTGAAAAATTTATTCTTATTAGTGGAAGGAAAAGATTGACATGCAACGTCATGTTGACATCAGAAATACATAAAAACAATATCCATAATTATTTCTTTCAAAATCCAATCTCATATATATGTATGCATTTATTATACATATATGTATTATATGTGTATAATTATACATACATATATGTATTATATATATGAATATATACATATGTATTTACCTTTTATCTTAATTGTTTTCCAGGTAATATTTCAAAAGAATTAATCGGTTTCTATTTTTGCACTGAGGTAAAAGTGCATCTAATTCAGCTGGCTAAAAAATTGCCCCCAGCAGCCTAAGAATCCAAATCAATTACACTTGGCAATCCAGTTGCCATGCAAACTATTTGTTTTGTCTAATCTAGGGACAGTTTTAAAGCTGGTTGACATGATAATATTTCTGTTATGTATTGACACATTATCTAAAAATAGAATTGCAATGAATACAGCTTCTTAAACTCACCTTTCTAATGCTCTTTTCACTGAACAATCACAAATACATTTGCATTTGCCTGTTTCTCATTCTGTCTAGTAATAACCACATAGAAGAAATCCATAGGACCTTTTTGTCACAGACTAAGATATACCATTTATACTATTACCTCTCTAATTATTGAGATGTTAACTATGATGCTGACAAAGAGAAGACCCCCTTTTTTCACTGAAAACACAAGTTTGGGCCAGGTACAGTGGCTCACGCCTGTAACCCCAGCATTTTGGGAGGTGGAGGTATGTGGATCACTTGAGATCAGGAGTCCGAGATCAGCCTGGCCAACATGGTGAAACCCCATCTCTACTAAAAATACAGAAATTGGTCAGGCATTGTGGTGGGTGTCTGTAATCCCAGCTACTCGGGAGGCTGAAGCAGGAGAATTGCTTGAACCTGGGAGGCAGAGGTTACAGTGAGCTGAGATCATGCCACTGCACTCCAGCCTGGGTGACAGAGCAAGACTCTGTCTCAAAATGAAAACAAAAACAAAAAAAACATCACAAGTTTTGCTGAATAGAAAATCTATAACTGAAGATGAGATATTATGCTTTTAACCTATAAGGCTGCTAAAGACTTCCAAAGATTAACTGTAGATATTCAGGTCAAAAGAACAAAGATTTACCAAAGCATTTTTGGCAGAAGTAATGATCTATGGAGTTAGACTTGAACTTTCTAAATTGTAATTATCAGCAAGAGGACTACATTGTAACTATGAAACACAGATTTTTCAATAAATGCAGTTAAAACTAAAATAATTTTTTCCTACCTGTAAATTTATGAGTTACAATCTTTATCACAGTTATATAAGGTGTGACATAATAGATTATATATAATCTTCAGTTTAAAAAACTTTTATCTTTTTATTTTCATATAATTAAATAAAAGAGTTTGTAGAAATACAACTCCAAATAAATTTCTAAAAACTCTATAAGAAAAGAAAAATGCAGGAAATAGCCTTTTATGAAGCTAAATATACAATTCATTTGATAAGATTTATAGAGATTTTTCTGGTTAAAGTTCAGCACATTTTGGTATGCATGAAACATTTTGAGTAAAGTCTCAATGTATGACCGTAACATTGGAAACACAATAGAAATAACAATGACCACGTTTCCATTTACTACAACGCAACATTGAACTGTGATAGCCACCTCATAGTGGAGTTCTTCACATAATTAGAAGGGTAGGGTACTGGAGATACCTGATCCAAATGGTGTATTGTATCCACATAGTGTTTCTATAGTTCAAGTTTCCATCATCCTGTGGAATTCTTACTTAAACCACATATTCAACGCTGGTTTCCTGAATTCAATGTCATCATTTAAAGTTCATTTCTCAATATCTGAGTTTGTATTCATAAAAATCTCTGTGGAGATTTCAGGAAGTAAATCTGATAAAAGGAAACCAAAGGTATGAAATATGCTTATGTGTTAAATAATTTCACAAAAGGATTACTTTATTTATTTATTTATTTATTTATTTATTTATTTTTTGAGATGGAGTCTCACTCTGTTGCCCAGGCTGGAGTGCAGTGGCGCCATCTCAGCTCACTGCAATCTCCATCTCCTGGGTTCACGCCATTCTCCTGCCTCAGCCTCCCAAGTAGCTGGGACTACAGGCGCCCGCCACCATGCCCGGATAATTTTTTGTGTTTTTAGTGGAGACGGGGTTTCACTGTGTTAGCCAGGATGGTCTCGATCTCCTGACCTCGTGATCCACCCACCTTGGCCTCCCAAAGTGCTAGGATTACAGGCGTGAAACACCGCGCCCAGCCGATTACTTTAAAAAATAGCATACTACCCCAATATATTTTAAATATTGAATGACTCAAATTACAAAGTCTGTATTTCAAGTAAATTTGTGAGCAATGTGCTTATTAAACAGTGCTTATAAAGTGAATCTTGAAATAAAGTGAACACACATTTGTTGGGCTCTCAGAGTAACACTATATACCTCCAGACTTTGAACAATTCAAAAAATGAATGAAGCAAAAGATCACCACACTGAGTCAAAATACTTATATCAAGGGGAGAGGCTCAAATGGAGGAGGTGGCTTCAAGTTAGCCACCTAGGATTAAGAGCACTGCCCATCAGAATTGATCAGCTGTGCAAAATGGGGTAGGCACCCCGGGCACCCCCACTCCACACCCACAGCCCATTGCCAGAAAAAGCAAAAATTTACACCTGCTCTGACAAATTATTGTCAAGAGAAAAGAGGGTAGCTTAGCCCACCATGCCAGGTTTTTATCCCCCAATTCACCAATGAATGAATGAATAAGTCATTTCACCCCTAAAAATGGAGTGTGCTGAGAGGTCTCTCTTTATGGAAATTAGGAGTAGACCCTCTAAATATATTATTTTTAAACATTCTAAAAGGACATAAAAGCAAATGAGTGGTATGTACAAAGAGTTATCTTAAAGGAGACAGATGAAGATTATTTCCTTTTCTCATTTGGTGGATAACTTTATATATTTAATGGCCAAGATTCTCCCATAGCTAAATTGTAAGAAAAAAACCAATGAATTCAGAGTGAGACTACACATTAAAGTTCAAAGTTACATAATTAAGAAGAAATGGACAAAATTAAACTATAGTGTTTAGGAGGGCATATTGGGTGATACAATTATTTTAAATAGCAAGAAAACAATTATTATAAATAATTGGAATATGATTTTATTTAATAGTTTTGTGGTGAGACAAGTGGTTATGACTGGGTGAGTATTCTTTGGGGGAGGAGGCTGCAAAGCTTTTTTCCTCACACCTTTCAAAGCTGGGTCCTTGTCAACAATTACATTCAGCCTGTCACTTTCCCAGAGAGGTCCACTCTCACCACCCTATCTAAAATAGGTATTTATGGTTCATTTATATCTCAGCCCTTTCTTTTCTCCATAACTCACATTACAAGTTACTTTTTTACACATCTGTTTTACTTTTTTTGTCACTCTTGTCCTCTAGAATGTATCCAACATGAAAACAAAGATTGCTGTCATATCACTAATGTCTAACACAGAGCCAGAGACATAATTGGAACTTGGTAATTATTAATTCAATGAGTGGTTGAAATTCAGAACCCTTCAGAACCCTGTGACACTAAAGTCCTTGTTCTTAGCCACTATATTGTGCTGTTACCTTCAGGCTTTTCTGTTGTCACTTCTTGTCCCACTCCCTGGACTCATGATTCTAACATATATGCTTTGCTATTTTTATTGTTCTTTTTGCCTATATCCTTACATTACCTTTTTATTGTAATTGGCTAGCTCTAATAATTTTTCAACATTCAGCTCAGTCATCGCTTCTTCCAGAAAACCTTCTCTGGTATTTCCAATTCCTCTAGGGCAGATTAGGTACTATGTCTTTCATGTTTCCAGAATATTTTGAGCATAATCTCTCTCACTGTACTTGCCACCATTTTATGTATCCACCTTTCTCACACACTATGCACTTAGTAATTTTTTGTTAAAAGCACATACTTAAATAGAACTATTATTGCCAAGAACAAATCAATTAATAGAAATAATTATTTAAAATTATCTCAATATGCGCAAACTTTTCAGAGATTAAAAACAGGCTTAATAGAAACAGTTAACTATGGGTAGAATCCATACATCAGGACTACTGTCATTCATCTGAGCTAAAATAGATTCAGTTATTTGTGATCAGGCTCATTAGCCATTTTAATCTTTATTGATAAGGCAGTTGCATACTGTGGTCTCTTCACATCAAAGAAGAATATGAAAATATGAAAAATGATTAATCTTCAATTAATTTCTAATGATGATGGATAGCATCAGTTAGGATAATTTTTGGCTGCAACATAGAACTGCATTTTAAACTGGCTTGAAATAAGCGTATTTATCTTAAATAACAGTTATTCAAAGTAAGGTAATCTCCAGGCTTGTCTGAAGACAATTTTTTGAAGGAATCAGATTTTTCATTTCTCAGCTCTGCATCTCAACTGGCTGACTTCCCTCAAGCCTGCATAGATGACTGCAGCAGTTCCTAAATCACTGAATAAAATGATGTCATTTCTTCTGAGTTTTATTTTTAAGAAGGAAGAGTCCTTTTCCAGAAGCCTCTTAAAGTATTCCCATTGAATATCATTGGTCAGCACTGGTGACTTGTTCATGCCTAAACCACTCACTAGCAAGGGAAATAGGATACTAACATTGGGTGTACAATAATTGTTAGAGATGAAAAGGATTAGAGAAATCAACCACATATATTGTGGTCAGTATATGACTAATATCACTGTAAGCAGTTATTGATTCTAATGATTAAAAACCATGTTGCATCAAAAGAAATAGAAAATAGTAAGTTAATGAAATAAATTGAAGTGCAGTTACTGACCATTTTGCAATGTTAAAAAATTCATAAGAGCTAAAGTGGAGAATTGTGACTATTACCTACACCATAGTAATTCTTAGAATTCACAAATGTTAAACACATCTGCAGAGAAAAAGCAAAGATCAAAATAGGGAAACATATTCATTTACCTGATCTTGAGTGACCGCACATTCCAAAAATATGATTCATTCTCCTTATTGCCAATTAATTTTATTTTTTCTTCTAACACCCATTTTAGAATATTTCTACCACTGAGACTAAAAGATAAATAAGAAGTCTCTCTATGTACAGAAGGTTTTTCATTTATGACTGTGGGTGATACATTACGCATAGTATTGATTTTCTTGACCTCAGTCAAGTGACATGAAAGCTTAACCTAGATTCATCTTCTCCTCACATTTGTCATAAATCTCTGACATGCCGATATTTTATATTTGAATGCTTTGTGCACATTAGCAATATTGTAAAATCATACTGTATTGTGACAAGGCACTAAATTTATTTGAGAGACAGTCCATTTTAGCACTATATGCACTATGCATAATAAAGCAGTTATTGATTCTAATGACAGATTATGACAACATTAATAATTTAGTCAAAGCAAGATCTTTTTTTCATGTAAAATTGGAAAACAGTTGCTAGAGATAAAATAGCCAGCACTTCTATTAGCTTTTCTTGTAATGATGTTGTTAATCATAATTATGTATTATCATATATATCCATCTATGTAGGCCATATTAAGTTCAGAAACATAGGGATATAAACTGTAACGTAGTCACAGCTTTTAAATCTTTAATTCTCAATCATGATAATGGGGCAAAGCTTGTATATTGTCTGTCTATACTCAGATAAAAATGGTTATTTATTTTCACCTCTGGCAAGACCTGCTATCACAAATCATAAAAATAATATCACTGTAAAAACAAAATCAGGTGACTTGTCTAAGGAATCAGATATATTTAAATGAAATGGAAATGTAGTTTAAGGCATTTGATTATCCTTAGTTGAATTTATTTGAAGCACTAAGTATCTGTGAAATTTTGACCACAAGATTTTATATATGAATAGCTGAGTTGCTAATGATATTTAGAGGTACTCAAGTATAATACATAATATATCCCATATTTTCAATTGTACTGAAATTCCTTGCATGAAGAAAAGTTTATTCTCCTTGTTGAACTATTTGCTATTTTGTTGCCAAATTAGACCAAGATTTGTCTTCAAACTCAAACATGCCACATCCCTTTTTAAAATTTACTGTGTGATCTATCTATCTATCTATCTATCTATCTATCTATCTATCTATCTATCTATCTATTTATCTATCTATACGTGAATAATATGCCCACTGTCAGGGAAACGTGAATCCTCCATTTTTTACTCTCAGTGTCGTAGTTCCCAGTTAGGAAAAGAGTATTCAGGGCTTCCAGTCTAAGATAACTGGTAAAGTTATCTGTAATTCAATCACCCTTCCCTCTGAAGCCAATCTCAATTATAAGATATTGAGAAACAAAATGTAATCATGTAAATCAATCTCTAAGGAAAGTAGGAATCACCTATAACCCCATACAACAATATAGGAAGAAAATGCATTAGTAATTGAACTAGATATAGACAGCGCTGAGTGGATAGCTCTCTCTATAGATTTTCCACAGAAGGAATATTTTTCCAAATTTAGAAGCACATCCTATGAAGACAAACCTACAAATCTATGCTTAGAATAATAATATTTAGATATAAGGAATAGAATTAGGAGGCTCCCTAAACCCTGGTGGACAAGACAGAATGATCAGGAAATTGGGGCTGAGAAAAGTAGCACACAAGTGCCATAGAGCAAAGAACTACTACAGGTGCTAGAAGAAACAGAAAGTGATGAAAAGCAGCCCCAAAGCTACTGATCTTGATCCATTAGCAGGTTAAGTAGTGGCTCAATCAAGATGCCCAAACTACACATGCAAACTCAATGCACACTTTTGTATTAAAAGCAGCCTTATTGTGAGTTCTATAGCTCTCTCCTCAATGAAAGAAATTTGTAACCTTGGGCACAATGTTGTCCTAAAATTTTTTAAGGCTACAAACTGAATCTGCCTGCTATTCAAGTTAGCTTCTTGCACAGCTCAGTCACTCAACCCCTATTCAACACCCTGATGTTGAAAATAGCTATACCAGAGAAAACTTTCCTCATTAAAAAATGATTGGGTTCCCAGCAAAGATACTGCAGGAGAAGAAAGGGCAAAAATATGGGACTCAAAAGGCAGAATACAGCCAGAATTATGTCATTGCCTAGGTTAATACTGGAGACAAATGCTTCTCCATGAAATAAAACAAACTGAAGAAAACATGCCTTCTGGAAGCAAAAAGAAAAAGAAAACATGCCATCTGGAACAAATAAATGATAGAGAGACTAAAAGGAAATATGACGAGACACAAAATGGAGAATATTGAACTAGTATAATTCATAAAATAATAAAAACACAAAGTAATTGAAAGCAACTAATCACATCATAAATAAGTAGGGATACACAAGATACATGTATAAGTAGGAATATGCAAGATACATATATAAGTAGGGATATAAAAGGTACAAATAACGTTAAGTTAGAAGTCGGTTCCAATAGATATGCTTATAATATTGACCCCCCAAGAGATAATATAAAGTTATTCAACTTGTAACTTGTCAACCTGTGTGACATTTTTAAAAAAGATGATATATTAGGTCATAAATAAAACAATAATCACATTTTAAAAACACATACGCATTTGTTTTTAATTAATACAAATTTTTAAATTAATTTAAAAACTTTTCTGGTTAAAGGGGGAAAGCATCTAAGAATTCTTGTCTGGGAAATAATGATTATTAAATCTTTACATATCTTTATCAGGCATACAGTTAATTCAGTGATCAGAGAAAAATTTTATAAACTCAAATTCTTGTATTCTTAAATTTAAAAGAATGACAATGAATTAGGTACTTAACACAAAAATAGGAAAAAACTCTCAACTAGTTAAAAATAAGAAACACTTATAGGTAGAAAATAATATTAATAAAGTCAGAAGTAAATAAATTAGAAAACAGAACAAGGCCAGGCTCAGTGGCTCATGCCTCTAATCCCAACACTTTGGGAGGCTGAGGCGGGTGGATCACTTGAGCCCAGGACTTCGAGACCAGCCTGGCCAACATGGCAAAACCTCGTCTCTACTAAAAACATAAAAATTAGCCAGGCGTGGCTGTGCACGCCTGTAGTCCCAGCTACTCGGGAGGCTGAGGCAGGAGAATCCCTTGAACCCGGGAGGCAGAGGTTGCAATGAGCTGAGATCACGCCACTGCACTCCAGCCTGGGCGAAAGAGAGAGACTCAGTCTCAAAAAAAGAAAAGAAAAGAAAATAGAACAAGAGTGTAGTTAATGAATAGCTCCAAAGTTAGTGCTTCACAAGAATTAATAACTTAAAAGAAAGAAAAAATTTTAAATGAGAGTAGACGGGAGTAGAAAATAACTTCTGATACTTGGGAAATTGGAAGTATGTAAGAGAGATCAATATTTGCTATGCCCAGCATATTTTATTTCCTTCCTTAGTAATAGAATCCCAAACTTTTAGCTAGATACATAGCTACCCACAAAGTTTTATTGTCCAGCCTTCCTTACAACTGGCATCAGAAATGTCATGTTGCTGCTATTAAAGCTATTCTCAAAAGCAGCTGGCGGGTGTCTGTTCCACAACTGTTCTTTTTTCATCCTGCTGCCTGGTGTGCAGATCAGAAACTGAAGCTTTAGTCACTATATTAGCCTGTGAGGACAAGAGCCACACCAAGGAATGGCAGAATTATGTGCTGGAATTAAGTCTGGTCCATTGAAAAACTGTAGAGTCACTACATGAACTTCAGACTACATTCCTTTGAAATTTAACTAAGAAAATAATAATTAAAAAAAAACACATTCTTTGAGTATGTTAATAATCTTTTAATCTGCAATGCTCTATCTTGCATTCTTTTGCATCTAAAATGCAACTTAATTTTAACTGATTCAATAAATGAAAAAAAAATTCTATTTTGTGCAAACAAAACTGATATAGAAGATTAAATGGATTATTTTTGCAGTAATAGAAGACATGAAAAGCTCAAACCTATCAATCACCACATTACATAAAAACTCTCAAAGAGTTAACCTCTCATATGGCTTTTATGGTAGTTTGAATTATTGTCCTCAATTCTTTCTCTCCTTCTCCAATCCCATTGACATAAGGGTTGACAATGTGACTTGCTTGCATCCATAAAATCAAAACAGAAGTGAAATACACCATTTTTTGGTAGAAACTTTAAGAGCTGTAGCATAATATTGCCCTTCCTCTTTTCCCATAGTATGAAAATTTGGCAGTCTGGATCCAAGGATGAGAAGATACCTAGAAGAGTTCCAGGGATTGTTAGCCGACACATAGCCAGTATGAATTGTGATGAAGAAATAAAACTCTGTTTTTGATACTTTTGTGTTGTTACTGCAACAAATTCTAGGGCAATAGTTCTTAATATGTGGTCCTAAGACTAGTAGCATCAGCTTGTTAAAACTGCAAATTCTTGGGTGCTACCTTTAACTTCCTGAAAAAGAAACTCCATTTACCAAGCCTTTTGAGTGATGCTGAGGTATACCAAAGTGTGAGAACTGCTGATCTAGTGGAAGCTAATTCATATGGTTTCCAGGTAAATTCTATAAAACCTTTAATATGCAGAAAACTCCAAAACTGTTAGTTCTGGATCACTGAGGGAGAAATCAAGCTTCATTTATTTATGAAATAAAGCCTTTTAATAAAATGCAATATTATTATTAAATTAAAAAATAGATTAAAGAGAATTCCACACTAAACTTGTCTTAGATTTGGGTAAAAATGTTACAGTAAGTAAAATATAAACAGAACTTAGCAGCACATTAATATTCCTCAGTGAAATAGGGTTGATGCCATAGCTGAATATTCCATCTAGTGGAAGCTTCTACTAGTAGCTGATGTTAATCAATCACCTTATTAATGGGAAGAAGAGAAACATATATGATTCTCTCCATAGACACAAAAAATTGGTCAAAAATAAAAGTTTCATAATTTAAAAAGAATATCTTAATAAAACAGAAATACCTAGATAATTTTAAAATATGACAAAACGTATCTTTCAAGTCAATAACCAGCATAATGTCTATTTTTTTAGGAGTCATGTTTCTCCAATCATTGAGAAAAAGGTATTTTTTAAATGTAGGTTCTTAAAACATATTGGATGAAATAATGAAGTCTGAAAATTATTTCTTATCTTCAGTAAATTAAATTCCAGACTAGTAAAGATTTAAACACAAAAATTAACCATAGAAGAACACATACAGCATAATTTTTGAATCAGAGTGTAGAAGTCACAAAATTTAGGAATCATAAAGGAAAAGTTAGTAAATTTGAATACCTAACAAATTGAAAACTTTTGCACTAAAAAACTTTAATAAAATAAATAATCAAGTGATAAATTGGAATAATAATTTTGTATTACATGTGACATTGAAAATGCTAGTTTCTTCAGCATAAGAATAACAACCAGTAATTTATTTAAAAATTGACAGGGGGCACAAAAAGGTAATTGACAGGAAAAAAAAAATATTTTGACTGGGCATAGTGGCTCACACCTGTAATCCTAGCACTTTGGGAGGCCAAGGTGAGCAAATCTCTTGAGCTCAGAAGTTTGAGACCAGCCTGGGCAACATGGTGAAACCCTGTCTCTAAAAATAAAATAAAAATACATTTATTTTAAATGTATGAAAAAAGTTCACTTTTATTCATAATTAAATAAATAAATAACAAAGTAACTTGTTTTTCACTTGTCAAATTTGCCAAAATTAAAATGTCTGATGTCCTAGTTAATTGCCTATAACAAAATAACTGAGACTGGGTAATTTATAAAGAAAAGAAATTAATTTCTCACAGTTCTGGAGGCTGGGAAGTTTACCAGCATGGCTGTTGCATCTGGCAGGGGTCATCTATGGTGAGAGGTCAAAAGCAGAGGCAAGCACACGAGACAGAAAGTAAAGCACCAGAGGCTGGACACACTTTATAGCACACACTGAAAATAACTAATCCACTTCCACTATTATGACATTAATCGATTCTGGAGAGTTCTCTCATGACCCAATCATCTTGGTAGGCTTCACCTCCCAACACTGTTGCATTGAGGATTAACTGACATATGAACTTTTGAGGACCATATTTAAGTCATAGCATTCTGACCTTGACTCCTCAAATGTATGTCCTTCTCACAATACAAAATACAGTTATTCCATCCCAATTGTCTCAAAAGTCTTAACTCATTTCAGTAGCAACTCAAAAGTCCAAAGTTTAAAGTTTCATCTAAATCAGATGTGGGTAAGACTCATGGCATGATTCACCTTGAGGCGAATTTCTTCTTGCTGTAAGCATGTGAAATTAAACAAGTTATCTATTTTCAAGATACACTAGGGGGACTGGCGTTGGACAAACATTCCTATTACAGATGGGAGACATAGGCAAGAAGAAAGGATTAACAAACCCCAAATAAGTCCAAAACTCAACAGAGAAAATAATATTGTCTTAAAGCTGAAGAATAATCTCCTTGGCTCCCTGTCCTAAGCTCACTGGTGCAGGGGTTGGACCACTACGGGCTCTGGCAGCCCCGCCCCCATGGCTTTGCTAAGCTCCGACCATGCTTCACCTCTCTCAGTAGAGCTACAGTGGTAGCTTTACAGTCCTGGGGTCTTGGTGACAGTCCTGCTCTCCCAGTTTCATTCAGCATTGCACTATTGGGGAATCTCTGAGGTGGTTCTGACCCTGTAATCAGTCTCTGCCTGGGTTACCAGGCTGCCTTCTATATCCTTTGACATTCAGGTAGGGAAAGCAATGCCCCTACAGCTTTTACATTCTGTCTGCCTGCAGACCTTAATACCACAGGAATGGCCCTAAGATTTGCCTCTTGCATTTTTCAGAGTTGCAGGTTGAGCCACAATTGTGGTTGCTTGAGCCACAGCTAGTATGGCCAAAGAGCATTGTGCTGGGATGCAGAGAGTACAGACCCATGAGAGACCTGGGCAGCAAGCCTGTGGAGAGTGCCCTGGGCCTGTCACCTGAAACCACTCTGCCCTCCTAAAACTCTGGGCCTGTCAGGGAAGGGGCAGCCTTAAAGATCTCTGAAGTGTCTTTGGGGCCTTTTTTCCATTGTCTTGATGAATAACATCTGGCTCCCTTCTATCCATGAAAATCTCTTTAGCAAATGGTCACTTTGCTACACCCTCAATACTTTCTCCTGAACATGCTTTTTTACTCTTTATCTGGCCAGGCTATGAATTTTCCAAATCTTGCCATTCTGCTTCCCTTTTAATTATAAATTTCATCTTTAAATCATCTGTTTGCTGTCACATTTCACAGTATGCAATTAAAATGGCCATGCCTTGTCTGAATGCTTTGTTGCTTAGATACTTCTTAGGCCAGATATCCTAGTTCATCACTTTTTTTTTTTATTTCCGTAGGATTTTGAGAAAGAGGTTGTGTTTGGTTACATGAATAAGTTCTTTAGGTGTGATTTATGAGATTTTGGTCCACCTATCACCTGAGTAGTGTACACTGTACCCAATGTGTAGTCTTTTATCCATCATGCTCCTCCCATCCTTCCCCCAAGTCCCCAAAGTCTATTGTATCACTCTTATGCCTTTGCATCCTCATAGATTAGCTCCTACTTATGAGTGAGAATATAACGATGTTTGATTCTCCATTCCTGAGTTACTTCACTTAGAATAATGGTTCCCAATTCCATCCAGGTTGCAGTGAATGCTATTATTTGATTCTTTTTTATGGCTGAGTAGTATGGTATATACATACCATGTTTTCTTTATCTACTCGTTGATTGATAAGCATGTGAGCTGGTTCCATATTTTTGCAATTGCAAATTGTGCTGCTCTAAACATGCATGTGCAAGTATCTTTTACATATAATGTATTATTTTCCTCTGGGTAGATGCCCAGGAGTGGAATTTCTGGACCAAACAGCAGATTTACTTTTAGTTCTTTTTTTAAATTATTATTATACATTAAGTTCTAGGATACATGTGCACAACGTGCAGGTTTGTTACAGATATATACATGTACCATGTTGGTGTGCTGCACCCATTAACTGGTCATTTACATTAGGTATATCTCCTAATGCTATCCCTCCCTCCTCCCCCCACCCCATGACAGGGCCCAGTGTGTGACGTTCCCCACCCTGTGTCCAAGTGTTCTCATTGTTCAATTCCCACCTGAGTGAGAACATGCAGTGTTTGGTTTTCTGTCCTTGCGATAGTTTGCTCAGAATGATGGTTTCCAGCTTCATTCATGTCCCTACAAAGGACATGAACTCATCCTTTTTTATGGCTGTGTAGTATTCCATGGTGTATATGTCCCACATTTTCTTAATCCAGTCTATCATTGTTGGACATTTGGGTTGGTTCCAAGTCTTTGCTGTTGTGAATAGTGCCACAATAAACATACCTGTGCATGTGTCTTTACAGCAGTATGATTTATAATCCTTTGGGTATATACCCAGTGATAAGATGACTGGGTCAAATGTTATTTCTAGTTGTAGATCCTTGAGGAATCATCACACTCTCTTCCACAATGGTTGAACTAGTTTACAGTCCCACCAACAGTGTAAAAGTGTTCCTATTTCTCCACATCCTCTCCAGCACCTGTTGTTTCCTGACGTTTTAATGATCGCCATTCTAACTAGTGTGAGATGGTATCTCATTGTGGTTTTGATTTGCATTTCTCTGATGGCCAGTGAAGATTAGCAGTTTTTCATGTGTCTGTTGGCTACATAAATATCTTCTTTTGACAAGTGTCTATTCATATCCTTTGCCCACTTTTTGATGGGGTTGTTTGTTTTTTTCTTGTAAATTTGTTTAAGTTCTTTGTAGATTCTGGATATTAGCCCTTTGCCAGATGGGTAGATTGTAAAAATTTTCTCCCATTCTGTAGGTTGCCTGTTCACTCCAATGGTACTTTCTTTTGCTGTGCAGAAGCTCTTTAGTTTAATTAGATCCCATTTGTCAATTTTGGCTTTTGTTTCCATTGCTTTTGGTGTTTTAATCATGAAGTCCTTGCCCATACCAATGTCCTGAATGGTATTGCCTAAGCTTTCTTCTAAGGTTTTTATGGTTTTAGGTCTAACATTTAAGTCTTTAATCCATCTTGAATTAATTTTTGTATAAGGTGTAAGGAAGGGATCCAGTTTCAGCTTTCTACATATGGCTAGCCAGTTTTCCCAGCACCATGTATTAAATAGGGACTCATTTACCCATTTCTTGTTTTTGTCAGGTTTATCAAAGATCAGATGGTTGTAGACATGTGATATTATTTCTGAGGGCTCTGTTATGTTCCATTGGTCTATATCTCTGTTTTGGTACCAGTACCATGCTGTTTTGGTTACTGTAGCCTTGTAGTATAGTTTGAAGTCAGGTAGCGTGATGCTTCCAGCTTTGTTCTTTTTGCTTAGGATTGTCTTGGCAATGTATTTTTTGGTTCCATATGAAGTTTAAAGTCGTTTTTTTCCAATTCTGTGAAGAAAGTCATTGGAAGCTTGATGGGGATGGCATTGAATCTATAAATTACCTTGGGCAGTATGTCCATTTTCATGATATTGATTCTTCCTATCCATGAGCATGGAATGTTCTTCCATTTGTTTGTGTCCTCTTTTATTTCATTGAGCAGTGGTTTGTAGTTCTCCTTGAAGAGGTCCTTCACATCCCTTGTAAGTTGGATTCCTAGGTATTTTATTCTCTTTGAAGCAATTGTGAATGGGAGTTCACTCATGATTTGACTCTCTGTTTGTCTGTTATTGGTGTATAAGAATGCTTGTGATTTTTGCACATTGATTTTGTACCCTGAGACTTTGCTGAAGTTGCTTATCAGCTTAAGCAGATTTTGGGTGGAGATGATGGGGTTTTGTAAATATACAACCATGTCATCTGCAAACAGGGACAATTTGACTTCCTCTCTTCCTACTTGAATATGCTTTATTTCTTTCTCCTGCCTGATAGCCCTGGTCAGAACTTCCAACACTATGTTGAATAGGAGTGGTGAGAGAGGGAATCCCTGTCTTGTGCCAGTTTTCAAAGGGAATTCTTCCAGTTTTTGCCCATTCTGTGTGATATTGGCTGTGGGTTTGTCATAAATAGCTCTTATTATTTTGAGATACATCCCATCAATACATAGTTTATTGAGAGTTTTTAGCATGAAGGGCTGTTTTACTTGAGTAGGCAAACAAATTGGCTGAAAAGCTCAACTGGGTGGAGCCCACTGCGGCTCAAGGAGGCCTGCCTGCCTCTGTAGAATCCATCTCTGGGAGCAGGGCATAGCTGAACAAAGGACAGCAGAAACTTCTGCAGGCTTAAATGTCCCTGTCTGACAACTTTGAAGAGAGTAGTTGTTCTCCCAGCCATGGAGGTTGAGATCTGAGAACAGACAGACTGCCTCCTCAAGTGGGTCCCTGACCCCTGAGTAGCCTAACTGAGAGACAACTCCCAGTAGGGGCTGACTGACACCTCATACAGCCGGGTGCCCCTCTGAGATGAAGCTTCCAGAGGAAGGATCAGGCAGCAACATTTGCCATTCTGCCATATTTGCTATTCTGCAGGCCCTGCTGGTGATACCCAGGAAAAGAGGGTCTGGAGTGGACCTCCAGCAAACTCCAACAGACGTGCAGCTGAGGGACCTGACTGTTAGAAGGAAAACTAAGAAACAGAAAAGACATCCACACCAAAACCCCATCTGTATGTCACTATCATCAAAGACCAAATGTAGTTAAAACCACAAAGATGGGGAGAAACCAGAGCAGAAAAGCTGAAAATTCTAAAAATCAGAGCGCCTCTTCTCTCTCAAAGGAATGCAGCTCCTCGCCAGCAATGGAACGAAGCTGGATGGAGAATGACTTTGACAAGGTGAGAGAAGAAGGCTTCAGACGATTGGTAATAACAAACTTCTCCGAGCTAAAGGAGGATGTTCAAACCCATCGCAAAGAAGCTAAAAACCTTGAAAAAAGATTGGACGAATGGCTAACTAGAATAAACAGCATAGAGAAGACTTTAAATGACCTGATCGAGCTGAAAACCATGGCACAAGAACTATGTGATGCATGCACAAGCTTCAGTAGCCAATTCAATCAACTGGAAGAAAGAATATCAGTGATTGAAGATCAAATGAATGAAATGAAGCGAGAAGAGAAGTTTAGAGAAAAAAGACTAAAAAGAAATGAACAAAGCCTCCAAGAAATATGGGACTATGTGAAAAGACCAAGTCTATGTCTGATTGGTCTTCCTGAAAGTGATGGGGAGAATGGAACCAAGTTTGAAAACACTCTTCCGGGTATTATCCAGGAGAACTTTGAGAAGAGCAACACCAAGACACATAATTGTCAGATACACCAAGGTTGAAATGAGGGAAATAATGTTAAGGGCAGCCAGAAAGAAAGGTCGGGTTACCCACAAAGGGAAGCCCATCAGACTAACAGTGGATCTCTCAGCAGAAACTCTACAAGTCAGAAGAGAGTGGGGGCCGATATTCAACATTCTCAAAGAAAAGAATTTGCACACCAGAATTTCATATCCAGCCAAACTAAGCTTCATAAGTGAAGGAGAAATAAAATCCTTTACAGACAAGTAAATGCTGAGAGATTTTGTCATCACCAGGCCTGCCTTACAAGAACTCCTGAAGGAAGCACTAAACATGGACAGGAACAACCAGTACCAGCCACTGCAAAAACATGCCAAATTGTAAAGACTGTTGATGCTAGGAAGAAACTGCGTCAACTAACGAGCAAAATAACCAGCTAACATCATAATGACAGGATCAAATTCACACATAACAATATTAACCTTAAATGTAAATGGGCTAAATGCTCCAATTAAAAGACACAGACTGGCAAATTGGACAAAGAGTCAAGTCCTATCAGTGTGCTGTATTCAGGAGACCCATCTCACGTGCAGAGACACACATAGGCTCAAAATAAAGGGATAGAGGAAGATCTACCAAGCAAATGGAAAACACAAAAAGCAGGGGCTGCAATCCTAGCCTCTGATAAAACAGACTTTAAACCAACAAAGTTCAAAAGAGACAAAGAAGGCCATTACATAATTGTAAAGGGATCAATTCAACAAGAAGAGCGAACTATCCTAAATATATATGCATCCAATACAGGAACACCCAGATTCATAAAGCAAGTCCATAGAGACGTACAAAGAGACTTAGACTCCTGCACAAGAATAATGGGAGACTTTAACACCCCACTGTCAATATTAGACAGATCAACAAGACAGAAAGTTAACAAGGATATCCAGGAATTGAACTCAGCTCTGCACCAAGAATACCTAAGAGACATCTACAGAACTCTTCACCCCAAATCAGCAGAGTATACATTCTTCTCAAAACCACATCACACTCATTCCAAAATTGACCACATAGTTGGAAATAAAGCACTCCTCAGCAAATGTAAAAGAACAGAAATTATAACAAACTGTCTCTCAGACCACAGTGCAATCAAACTACAACTCAGAATTAAGAAACTCACTAAAAACCACTCAACTACATGGAAACTAAACAACCTACTCCTGAGTGACTACTGGGTACATAACAATATGAAAGCAGAAATAAAGATGTTCTTTGAAACTAATGAGAACAAAGACACAACATACCAGAATCTCTGGGACACATTTAAAGCAGTGTGTAGAGGGAAATTTATAGCACTAAATGCCCACAGGAGGAAGCAGGAAAGATCTAAAATTGACACCCTAACATCACAATAAAAAGAACTAGAGAAGCAAGAGTAAACACATTCAAAAACTAGCAGAAGGCAAGAAATAACTAAGATCAGAGTAGAACTGAAGGAGATAGAAACATAAAAAAACCTTCAAAAAATCAGTGAATCCAGGAGCTGGTTTTTTGAAAAGATCAACAAAATTGATAGATCACTAGCAAGACTAATAAAGAAGAAAAGAGAGAAGAATCAAACAGACACAGTAAAAAATGATAAAGGGGATATCACCACCAATCCCACAGAAATACAAACTACCATCAGAGAATACTATAAACACCTCTATGTAAATAAACTAGAAAATCTAGAAGAAATGGATAAATTCCTGGACACATACACCCCCCAAGACTAAACCAGGAAGAAGTTGAATCCCTAAATAGACCAATAACAGGCTCTGAAATTGAGACAATAATTAATAGCCTACCAATCAAAAAAAGTCCAAGACCAGATGGATTCACAGCCGAATTCTACCAGAGGTACAAAGAGGAACACGTGCCATTCCTTCCGAAACTATTCCAATCAATAGAAAAAGAGGGAATCCTCCCTAACTCATTTTATGAGGCCAGCATCATCCTGATACCAAAGCCTGGCAGAGACACAACAAAAAAAGAGAATTTTAGACCAATATCCCTGATGAACATGGATGCAGAAATCCTCAATAAAATACTGGCAAACTGAATCCAGCAGCACATCAAAAAGCTTATCCACCACGATCAAGTTGGCTTCATCCCTGGGATGCAAGGCTGGTTCAATATATGCAAATCAATAAATATAATCCATCATATAAATAGAACCAAAGACAAAAAGCACATGATTATCTCAATAGATGCAGAAAATGCCTTCAACAAAATTCAACAGCCCTTCATACTTTTAGTTCTTTGAGGAATCTCCATACTGCTTTCCATGGTGGTTGTGCTAGCTTACATTTCCACCAACAGTGCTCCCTTTTTACCACATCCACACCGACATCTATTATTTTTTTATCATGGCAATTCTTGCAGGAATAAGGTGGTATCACACTGTGGTTTTGATTTGCATTTCCTTGATAATTAGTGATGTAGAGCTTTTTATAATATGTTTGTCGGCCATTTGTATATCTTCTTTTGAGAATTGTCAATTCATGTCCTTTCCTTAGCCCACTTTTTGGTGAGTTTTTTTTTTTTCTTGCTGATTTGTTTGAGTTCCTTGTAGATTCTGGATATTGGTCATTTGTCAGATGTATAGATTTGGGTGATTTTCTTCCCCTTTGTGGATTGTCTGTTTACTCTGTTGATTATTTCTTTCAGTGTGCAGATGATTTTTAGTTTAATTAAGTTCCATCTATTTATCTTTGCTTTGTTGCATTTGCTTTTTGGTTCTGGTCATGGAGTCTTTGCATAAGCCAATGTCTAGAAGGGATTTTCCAATGTTATCTACTATAAACCTTATGGTTTCAGGTCTTAAATTTAAGTCATTGGTCCACCATGAGTTGCTATTTTTTTATAATTTAATTTTATTTTAGGTTACAGAATACATATGCAGAACATTCAGGTTTGTTACATAGCTAAATGTGTGACATGGTGGTTTGCTGCACCTATCAACCCATCTCCTAGGTATTAAGCCCCACATGCAGTAGCTATTTGTCCTGAGGCTCTCCATCCCCCCAACCTGCTGTCAGGCCCTGGTGTGTGTTGCTCCCTTCCATGTGTCCATGTGTTCTCATTGTTCAGCTCCCATTTATTAGTTAGAACATGTGGTACTTGATTTTCTGTTCCTGTGTTAGTTTGCTGAGGATGATGGCTTCCAGCTTCATCCATGTCCCTGCAAAGGACATGATCTTATTCCTTTTTATGGTTACATAGTATTCCATGGTGTATACGTACCACATTTTCTTTATCCAGTCTATCATGAATGGGCATTTGGGTTGGTTCCAAGTCTTTGCTATTGTGAATAGTGCTGAAATGAACATATGTGTGCATGTATCTTCATAATAGAGTGATTTATATTCCTTTGGGTATATACTCAGTAATGGGATTGCTGGGTCAAATGCTATTTCTGATTCTAGATCCTTGAGGAATTCCCACACTGTCTTCCACAGTGGTTGAACTAATTTACATTCCCACAAACAGCATAAAAGATTTCCTATTTCTCCACAACTTTGCCAGCATCTATTGTTTCTTGATTTTTTAATAATCACCATTCTGACTGGCATGAGATGGTATTTCATTGTGGTTTTGATTTGCATTTCTCTAATAATCAGAGATTTTGAGCTTTTTTTCATATGTTTTTTGGCCACATAAATATCTTCTTTTGAGAAGTGTCTGTTCATATTCTTTGCCCACTTTTTGATGGGTTGTTTTATTCTTGTAAATTTGTTTAAGTTTCTTGTAGATTCTGGATATTAGACCTTTGGCAGATGGGTAGATTGTAAAAATTTTCTCCCATTCTGTAGGTTGCCTATTCACTCTGATGATAGTTTCTTTTGTTGTGCAGAAGCTTTTTAGTTTAATTAGATCCCATTTGTCAATTTTAGCTTTTGTTGTAGTTGCTTTTGGTGTTTTTATCATAAAATCTTTGCCCATGCCTATGTCCTGAATGGTATTGCCTAGGTTTTCTTCTAGGGTTTTCATAGTTTTGGTTTTACATTTAAGTCTTTAATCCCTCTTGAGTTAATTTTTGTATAAGGGATAAGGAACAGGTCCAGTTTGAGTTTTCTGCATATGGTTAGCCAGTTTTCCCAGCACTATTTATAAAATAGGGAATCCTTTCCCCTTTGCTTGTTTTTGTCAGGTTTGTCAAAGATCAGATGGTTCTAGATGTGTGGTGTTATTTCTGAGGTCTCTGTTCTGTTCCATTGGTCTATATGTCTGTTTTGGTGTCAGTACCATGCTGTTTTGGTTACTGTAGACTTGAAGCATAGTTTGAAGTCAGGCAGCATGATGCCTCCAGCTCTGTTCTTTTTGCTTAGGATTGTCTTGGCTATATGGGCTCTTTTTTGGTTCCATGTGAAGTTTAAAGTAGTTCTTTTCTAATTCTGTGAAGAATATCAATGGTAATTTGATGGGAATAGCATTGAATCTATAAATTACTTTGGGAGGTATGGCCATTTTCACTATATTGATTCTTCCTATCCATGAACATGGAATGTTTTTCCATTTGGTTGTGTCCTTGTTTCCTTGAATAGTGGTTTGTAGTTCTCCTTGAAGAGGTCCTACACATCTCTTGTTAGCTGTATTCTTAGGTATTTTATTCTCTTTGTACTAATTGTGAATGGGAGTTCATTTATGATTTGGCTGTCTGCCTGTCTATTGTTGGTGTGTAGGAATGCTTGTGATTTTTGCACATTGTTTTTGTATCCTGAGAGATTGCTGAAATTGCTTATCAGCTAAAGGAATTTTGGGACTGAGATGATGGGGTTTTCTGAATATACAATCATGTCATCTCCAAAGAGAGACAATTTGACTTCCTCTCTTCCTATTTGAATATCTTTATTTCTTTATCTTGCCAGATTGCCATGGCCAGAACTTCCAATACTATGCTGCGTAGGAGTGGTAAGAGACGGCAACATTGTCTTGTGCCGGTTTTCAAAGGGGATGCTTCCAGCTTTTGCCCATTCAGTATGATATTGCCTATGGGTTTGTCATAAGTAGTTCTTATTACTTTGTGATATGTTCCATCAGCACCTATTTTATTGAGAATTTTTAACATGAAGAAATGTTGAATTTTATCAAAGGCCTTTTCTGCAGCTATTACGATAATCATGTGGTTTTTGTCATTTGTTCTGTTTGTGTGATAGATTACATTTATTGAGTATGTTGAACCAGCCTTTCCTCCCAGGGATGAAGCCGACTTGATCGTGGTGGATAAGCTTTTTGATGTGCTGCTGGATTCAGTTTGCCAGTATATTTTATTGAGAATTTTTGCATCAAAGTTCATCAGGGATATTGGCCTGAAGTGTTCTTTTTTTGTGGTTTCTCTGCCAGGTTTTGGTATCAGGATGATGCTGCCTTCATAGAATGATTTAGGGAGGAGTCCCTCCGTTTCAAGTGTTTGGAATAGTTTTAGAAGGAATGGTACCAGCTCTTCTTTGTACCTCTGGTAGAATTTGGATGTGAATCTTTGTGGTCCTGGGCTTTTTTTCGGTTGGTAGTCTATTAATTACTGCCTCAATTTTAGAACTTGTTATTGGTCTACTCAAGGATTTGACTTCTTACTTTTTTAATCTTAGGAGGGTGTATGTGTCCAGGAATTTATCAGTTTCCCCTAGATTTTCTAGTTTATTTGCATTGAGGTGTTTATAGTATTCTTTGATGGTAGTTTGTATTTCTGTGGGATCAGTAGTGATGTCCCCTTTATCATTTTTTATTGTGTGTATTTGATTCTTCTCTCTTTTCTTCTTTATTAATCTAGCTTTATTAGTCTATCTATTTTGTTAGTTTTTTCAAAAAACCAGCTCCTAGATTCATTGAATTTTTGAAGGACCTTTCAAGGCTCTAACTCCTTCAGTTCTGCTCTGATCTTAGTTATTTCTTGTCATCTTCTAGCTTTTGGATTTGTTTGCTCTTGCTTCTCTAGCTCTTTTAATTGTGTTGTTAGGGTGTCAATCTGAGATCTTTGTACCTTTCTGATGTGAGCATTTGGTGCTATAAATTTCCTTTTAAGCCTGCCTTAGCTGTGTCCCAGAGATTCTGGTACATTGTGTCTATGTTCTCAATGGTTTCAAAGAACTGCTTTATTTCTGCCTTAATGTCATTTTTTTTACCCATTTTTTTCAGGAGCAAGTTGTTCAATTTCCATGTAGTTGTGTGGTTTTGAGTGAGTTTCTTAATCCTGAGTTCTAATTTGATTGCACTGTAGTCTGAGAGACTATTATAATTTCAATTCTTTTGCATTTGCTGAGGAGTGCTTTTCTTCCAATTATGTAATGAATTTAGAGTGAGTACGATGAGGTACTTGAGCAGAATGTATATTCTGTTGTTTTAGGGTGGAGAGTTCTGTAGATATCTATCAGGTCCACTTGATCCAGAGCTGAGTTCAAGTCCTTAATATCCTTGTTAATATTTGTCTCGATGATCTAATATTTGACAGTTGGGTGTTAAAATCTCCCACTATTATTGTGTGGGAGTCTAAGTCTCTTTGTAGGTCTCTAAGAACTTGCTACATGAATCTAGGTGCTCTTATATTGGATGTATATACATTTAGGATAGTTAGCTCTTCTTGGTGGAGTAATCCTTTTACCCTTACATAATGACCTTCTTTGTCTTTTTTGATTATTGTTGGTTTAAAGTCTGTTTTGTCAGAAACTAGGATTTCAACCCCTGCTTTTTTTCTGCTTTCTATTTGCTTGGTAGATTTTCTTCCATTCCTTTATATTGAGCCTATGTGTGTCTTTGAATGTGAGACGGGTCTCTTGAATACAGCACACCAATGGGTCTTTATTTATCCAATTTGCCAGTCTGTGTCTTAATTTGGGCATTTAGCCCATTTACATTTAAGGTTAATATTGTTATGTGTGAATTTGATCCTGTCATCATGATGTTGGCTGGTTATTTTGCATACTATTTGATGCAGTTTCTGTCATTTGTTTTTGTATTTCAGTGTGTTTTTGCAGTGGCTGGTACCAGTTTTTCCTTTCCATATTTAGTCCTGCCTTCAGAACCTCTTGCAAGGCCAGCCTAGTGGTGACAAAGTCCCTCAGCATTTGCTTGTTTGAAAAGGATTTTATTTCTTCTTCCTTTATGAAGCTTAGTTTGGCTGGATATGAAAATCTGGGTTGAAAATTCTTTTCTTTAAGAAGGTTTAATATTGGCCCCCACTCTCCTCTGGCTTGTAGAGTTTCTGCTGACAGATCTACTGTTAATGGTGATGGGCTTCCCTTTGTAGGTAACCTAGCCTTTCTCTCTAGCTTCTCTTAACATTTTTTCCTTGATTTTAACCTTGGAGAATCTCATGATTATATGTCTTCAGATTGATTCTCTCAGGGAGTATCTTAGTGGGGTTCTCTGTGTTTCCTGAATTTGAATGTTGGCCTGTCTTGCCAGGTTGGGAAAGTTCTCCTGTATTATATCCTGAAGTGTGTTTTCCAACCTGATTCCATTCTCCCAATGTCTTTCAGGTACTCAAATCAGTTGTAGGTTCAGTCTTTTTACATGGTCCCATAGTTCTCAGAGGTTTTGTTCATTCCTTTTTATTCTTTTTTTTTTTTCTAATCTTGTCTGCCTGCCTTATTTCAGTGAGATAGTCTTCAAGTTCTGATATTCTTTATTCTGCTTGATTTTTTTCTGCGATTGATACTTGTGTGTGCATCACAAAGTTCTTGTGCTGTGTTTTTTAGCTCAATCAGGTCATTTATGCTCCTCTCTAAACGTGTTATTCTAGTTACCAGCTGCTGTAACCTTTTATCGTGGTTCTTAGATTCTTTGCATTGGATTAGAACATGCTCCTTTACCTCAGTGAAGTTTGTTATTACCCACTTTCTGAAGCCTACTTCTGTCAATTTGTTCATTTCATCCTCTGTCCAGTTCTTTGCCCTTGCTAGAGAGGTGTCACAATCATTTGAGGGAGAAGAGGCACTCTGGCCTTTTGCGTTTTCAGCATTTTTTAAAAATTCTTTCTCATCTTCATGAGTTTGTCTAGTTTTGATCTTTGAGGCTGCTGACCCTTAGATGAGGTTTTTGTGGGGAGCTTTTTGTTGATGCTGTTGTTGCTTTCTGTTTTTTTAATTATTATTTTTATTTTTTTTTTCAGTAGTCAGGTTTCTCTTCTGTAGGGCTGCTGCAGTTTGCTCAGGGTTCACTTCAGGCCCTATTCACCTGGGGCACTCCCACACCTGGAGATGTCACCTGAGGAGGCTGGAGGACAACAAAGATGGGTGCCCGGCTCCTCCCTTTGGGATCTCTGACCTTGGGGAGCATTGACCTGATGCCAGCAGGAACACTCCTGTATAGGGTGTTTGATAACTTCTGTTCGTGGGTCAGTTTGGCTGTCCCTTGGTGGAGGGGGTGTGCTGTGCTGGGGGGAAAACCACTTGTCTGGGCTTCCCAGATGCCTCAGAGCTAGCAGGGGGAAAACTAAGCCTACTGGTCCATGGAGACTACAACCCTTCCTCATCCTAGGGGCTTAGGCCCAGGGAGATCAGTGTTGTGTCCCTAAGCCCCTGTGTGGAGTTGCTGAAGTTCTTGCAGGGAGGCCCCACACAGTAAGGAGGGATGGATCAGGTTCCAGCCTAAAGAGGCAGTCTGGCCACTATCTACCTTAGCTGGTGTCCTGCACTGTGGGAAATACCTCTTGGGACCAAGCTGTCCAGTCTCCCTGGCTCCTGCAGGGGAAAAACGTGGCCTTGAGCAACAGTGCTGGCTGCCACCCTTTCCCACTGGGAGTTCAGTGTCTTAGGTACTTAGCAGCCATAATACTGGCAGTTGTCCCTCCTCCAGGGAGCTCAGTTTTCTTAGGCAGCCGAAGTGATGGTTGCTACCCCTCACCCAGGGAACTCAGGCAGTTTAAACAGCAGGCAGCAGCAGTGATGATGGCCACCCTTCCCTCAGGAAGCTCAGTTGTCTTAGCCACAGTGGTGGCTGCTACACCTTCCATAGGGAGCCCAGAAGGCTTAGACAGCAGGCAGCAGCAGCAAAGACAGCCACCTCTCTCCCCAGGAACTCAGTTGGTCTTAGGCAGAGTCCAGCTGCATGGCTGTTGAGAATCTGCTTGGCTCTGTGGTTTGCCCTAGTGGCATGGGCTCACAAGTGGGATCTTCTGATCTGTGGGTTGCACAGTTCCATGTAAAAAGCATGGTTCCCCAGGCTTGGTAGCATGCTCACTCACTCCCTCCTTTGGCTGGGGTGTGGGGGATTCCTTGCACAGTGTGGCTCTCAGGTGGGCCAACACACCACCCTGCTTTTCCTTGCTCTCTGAGGGTCACACCAAGCACCTAGTCAGTCCTGATGATAGAACCTGGATACCTCAGTTGACAATGCAGGATTCACCTGCTGTTTTGGTTCTTGGTGGAAGCCTCCAACCCTCCACTGCTTCTAGTTGGCCATCTTGGCCCTGCCTGGTGAGTTGATTTTTGTATAAGGTGAGAGACAAGGATCCAGTTTCATTCTTCCACAATATTGTACATACTTCCAAAAACAATCTACAAATTCAATGCAATTTCCATCCACATACCACCATCATTCTTCACAGAATTAGAAAAAAAATCCTAAAATTCATATGGAAACAACAACAACAAAAAACCACCCTGGAAAGCTAAAGCAAGACTAAGCAAAAATAACAAATCTGGAGGCATCACATTACCCAACTTCAAACTATACTATAAGACCATAGTCACCAAAACAGCATGGTACTGGTATAAAAATAGGCACCTAGACCAATGGAACAGAACAGAGAACCCAGAAATTAAGCCAAATACTTACAGCTAACTGATCTTTGACAAAACAAACAAAATCATAAAGTGGGGAAAGGACACCCTATTCAACAAATGGTGGTTGTTTATCACTTTTAAGTTCTGCCTTCTGTAAAACCCAAGGGCATGGACACAGTACAGCCAAGTTCTACACAACTGTACTACAAGGATGGCCTTTACCCCCATTTCCAATACGCTGATCCTCAGTTCCATCTAAGTCTTCATTAGTAGTACCTTTACTGTTTGTGTTTCTACCAATGTTCTGATCATGACCGCTTATGTAGTCTAAGTAGTTCTGGACTTTTCCTACAGCTTTTCTCTTCTTCTAAGGCCCCACCATAATCACCCCTAATGTTCTATTCACAATATAGGCTTTTTCTTGCCTGATTCTCCTAATTCTTCCAGCTTCTGCTCATTACCCAGTCTCAAGCTGCTTCCACATTTTTAGGTATTTGTTATAGCATCAACTCCATTTCTTGGTACCAACTTTATGTCTTGGTTTGTTTTCTGTTGCTGAAACGGAATACCTGAGACTTGGTATCATTTATAATGAAAAACATTTTTCACGGTGCTGGAGGCTGGGAAGTTCAAGAGCACAGTTCTGGCAACTGGTGAGGGTCATTCCACTGGGAGAGGTGGAAGGCAGAAATGAGTGCATGAGTCAGAGAGAAAGGCAGCAGGGGCTGGGCTTGCTTTATAACAACTCAACCCCATGATAACTAAACCACCTTTTCAATAATGACATTAATCCATTTATGAGGGGTCTGCCCTCATGACCCAATCACCTCTTATTAGGTTCCACCTTCCAACACTGTTGCACAGGAGATTAAGTTTCCAGCACATAAACTTTTAGGGGAACACGTTCAAATCACAGCATTTAATGAGGGTCTTATCTCACTTTGAGGAAGATTTAAACCCTCCAATGTCCTACAAAGATCTATCTGATTGACTCTCGCTGTGTCTGGAAAATCCTCCCTTTCCACCCCCAACCCCTTGTATTCTGTGCTCTAGCCAGGCTGGTCTTCTTGCTCTTCCTTGGACACATCCACCAAAGAATGTCAAGAATTTTCTGCTTATTTTCCCTATACCAAGATGGTCCATTCTCAGACCTTTATGTCTCCTTATTCAGTCTATGCTTGAGTGTCGCCATCTCAGAAAGGCCTTCTTTGACCACCCTCTCTGGGTTTAGCCCCCTCTCACTCCACCACTCTCCATCCCTTTGCTCTGCTTTATTTTGATAGCACTCTTTACTACCTAAAATTACCTAAAAATATTTTATTCATTTAATTATTGACCTTTTTAAATACATAATAGGAAGAAGGTACACACAATGCTGTTAGGAACATTGTCTCTCTTGTTCCCTCAATAGCTACAGCACCTAACCAGGAACCTGGCACAGAGCAAGCACTCTATATTCCCTGAATAAATGCATAATAGCTGCACAGGGTTGGGGAGCCTGGGACAAACAGGCTGTCTCATTTACTTCTGGAAGGGGTATAAATTGGGACAAACTAGGTAGTAAATTGTTAGTGTTTATCAAATATTTTTCCATCAGAAATGAAATTTTCCTTTTCAATTTTTACAAAAATAAATAATATAACTGGGCATGGTGGCTCATACCTGTAATCTCAGCAATTTGGTAGGCCAAGGTGGGTGAATTGCTTGAGCCCAGGAGTTTGAGACCAGTCTGGGCAACATGGCGAAACCCTGTCTCTACAAAAACCACAAAAAATTTGCTGGGCATGGTGGTGTATGCCTGTGGTTCTAGCTACTCAAGGGCTGATGTGAGAGGACTGCTTCAGCCCAGGAGGTTCAGGATGCAGTGAGCCATGATCGTGCTACTGCACTCCCACATGAGCAACAGAGTTGTGTCTCAAATAAATAAATAAATAAATAAATAATATTCATAAACTCTTGAGTCTGCAATTCTACATCTAAGATTTTATCATGAGAGCTTATTTCTACATGTGGATCTGACATAGTTATATGGATTTACTGCAGTGCCTTTTGTAAGGCTGATACATTGAAAACAAATGCCTGTCAGAAGAAGACTAGCTAAATATCAGGGTACCCACAGAGGAGATATTATGCAGCTATTAAAAATGAGATATATTTATTTATCTTTCTACATATCTGTCTTTATATGTCCTATGAGTTTATGTGTGCATGCATGCACATCTGTGCTGCTCTCAAACAATATTTTAGATATGTTCAGTAAAGTAAATAAAGTGTAAACAGTTGTAGATTATTCTCTAACTGGAGAAAATACACATACATATGTTTGTACATGCACATACTATATATATTCGTATAGATAAAAACAACTAGTGACACTAGCTGATTACAGGTAGGTGGACTGAATACCAAGGGGACAAGTGTGAGAAAGAGAATTACCTCTTACTGTAAGCTCTTTTGTGCTATAACACTGATTTTTACTAAATTGATATTACTTATTTAGTAAATTTTAAAAATTAATAAAAGAAATAAATTTGCCTTTAATTTACATATGTCAAAGCATTATTCCTTTATGTTTTTCTAATAATTTTATATACACATATGCAATCTTAGCGTCTTTAATTGTATTTCCCTATAATTAAACTACAACAGTGTTATTTCATCCACATGATTCATTAGAACTAGATATTTCAATGTGTATCCTGAGTTGTAAATTTTTCACAAAGAAGCAATGTTGTAAACATCTATCTTTACATAATATATTTCCCTTACTATGCTATAAAAGTATGTAAAAACAATGTAAAATAACTTTACCGTGATCAAACTGATGGTAATGGAAATGTGTGCTTTTTAAACCATGAAACTGTCTTTGCAATGCTTTCAAATAGCCAATTAACTTACACTCCATTTTGGCTTAAGTGGTCTGATAAAACACAGAATCACTCCATCAATCGTCAGTCAATGAACCTTTGCTCTTCAAAGGTTAATGCTTCATCCTGTTTCATTGAATTGAATAGTTTTGTCTCTTTATATATTAAAGCAAAATGTACATTTTTAACTAGCATTTTATTTAGTTCTCATTTATATAAAAGGCAATGAGAAAAAGGATGTTATGAAAATAGAATGGTGTAATAAATAGCTTCATTATGGGATTATTCTGCCCTTTCTAAAATAAGACAGTATTCTGTGAAAGGAAATTATAGATACAAAATACAACATTCTGTTTTCATTACTTTATTTCTAATGTTCAGCAAGATTTAATATGCAATATTTTAAAACCCTCAGCTCAAGCTTTGCAAGTCACAGAACACCACAGGGACACGATAGCAAGAACATTAATTTCTTTCTCTCTTGGCTATTACAATGGAATCCTTATGTGACTACAGAAACTACTCCTTATGTTTTAATCCTATTCCACTGTGGACTGGAATTTTGTTCTTAAGTATGTTTCACAGAACTAATGTTTCAGTGATTGGAAGTAATAGTCTTAGAGCTATTTTATGCACATGAATTTCATCTCCAAAGTTACTGTCCTCCTGCTCAGCCACTGCTGGAGATGGACACATGGAGATTGGACAAGTGCCCAAGGGCTTCAGTGCCAGGCAGGAATGCTTCAATAATGACAGTTTGCACAACACAGCCACTGTCATCTTATTAGAAGGCATGAGCATTTTTGCCACATACTGATTAATACAGACACACCTGCTCTCACCATGTCATCCTAAAGATTGGAGTTGGACTTATTTTATATTCCTCCAAGCTTCTGGCCATTTAATCCCATGACATTATAGGACAACAAAGTCTGTCTGAGAGGTCACCTGGTCCAATCTGCGGCTTCCAGAAATACCAATAGTTAACCATTGAAAATGAATGGGTTTCTGTTACATTTTAAAATGTCTGCTGGGATGGTGATTCCCCACAATTTGTAGCCAGCTTCAGTGTTTAATCAGCCTTATAATTGTTGTGGAATGGGATGGCTGGTAAAGAAGAAATTACGTCTTATTTTTCTTTTAGTTAAAAGGCAGAAAAGCTGTCTTTCAAGAGCTGACAGTCTTGTCAACTTCCACCCTTACAGACAACTACAGACAGTTTTGGAGGATTTCCTGGTACCAGGAAGAATAACTTGAATAGTTCTTTTACTTGTCCTGGAGCCTTCACACTCATACATAGGAAGCTCTGAAGTCACCAATTGAGAAAACAACCACATGTTGTCTCATATATATATATATATATCTGGGGGGATAGTGACTAGAAGATTCCTGATTAATTTAGATCTTCGCAAGTGAGGTTACATGGTAGAAATAGCTAGCTTTTTAGATATAAATAAGTCTTTTTAGATATAATTAAGTCCTGATATAGAGCAAATTATCTTGATCTATAAATTAGGGCAAGTTTTTACTTCCCAGTCCTTAACTTCATTTTTGTTAACATCACCCAAAATCATTAAATAAAATACAGAACTTGCTTTTGTTTACTTTTTCTCTTTAGTTGATTCAAAATACCAAGGCCTCTTCTGCCACATTTGCCCAACAGTTCATTTTACTTTGTTTATAATTCTAATATTTACTACTTTACAATTTGTTTAGTCTAATAACTATAAAGTCCTAGATATTTGTGCTATGGTGTATTATAATACTCAATCATTTCTTATCAGGAACTATGAAGATTGTGCTTAAGTGCTTGAGAAACAACTAAATAGGAATAGCAGCTGTAAATATATATAACTAATTTGAACACTAAAATAATAAAAAATATCATCTTCTAGCAAACCATGCATTATTTTCTCTTCCATGCATATGGGGCTGTTCTAGGAGAGGAATGTGGTCCTGACCCTCTCAGGTTTATTTCCCCATCTATAAAATAAAAGGCTTGATTGAAAGGCCAGGTTTACCTCTACTAATCTAGGGAGGCAGGGTAGTAGAGGAGAATGGATTAAGATAGATTCATTTACAAATCCTGGCTCAGTAACCTTCTAACAACACAACCTCAAGTAAGTTCCTATGCTTCCCTGAAACTATTTCTTCAATAGTAAAATGTTAATAATTCCCATTTGCAGGACTACTGTGAAAATTGAGATAATATATGTCAAGTGCTTGCGTGGTGTGTTCCCAAATTGGCAGTTATTATCTAAGAATTTTATCTCTGGACAAAAGTTAGTGTGACATATTTCAAATCATTAATGATTCTAAATTGAAAGTTAGCATCTGAACTCTTAAGCCAAAAATGCCATTTTATTGGCTTTTTATACCATGGGTTGCTTTTCCCTTGGCACCATTTGTAGCTCTTTTCTACCTAACCTAAAAAAAGAAAAAAGAAAAAATGGTACAGATTTGTCATCAGATAATATGCAATAGCGGCTCAAAATTTTCCGCCCTGGGAATTAGAGAACATGAGAGAGATTTCTTTTTCAGACATAGCCATGTCAGTAGTTTTCTCCAAAGGCCCAACATATGTTGCAAAATATAATTTCAGGGAACAAAAAGGCCTATTTTAAGGTAATTATATTTAGCTCTATGACATACACCTGAAACAATTACAGATCCATTTAGAAGATAAATAGAAAGTATGAAGTTTGCACTCTATATCTTCTCCCTCTTGTGAAAAGGGAAACGGAAATAAATCAAAATAAATCATTTATTCGATATGCATTGAACAACTAGAGTATGCCAGGTAGTGTGACTACTTGGAAAATAAAAAAAATAAAGACAATTTAAACAGTGCCTTCAGGAATTTGACATGGGCATTCTAAGTTATGTGACATAAGACCTATATATCAATCAGGGTCCTTATGACAAGCAACAGGATCCAACTTTTACATATAAAACATATTTCCCTAAAGGCTATTATGAAGCTCATTGAAACCTTGGTGAGACTGAAGAGCCAGCATGGAGGATGAATATATGGAAATAATTACCTGAACACCACAGAAGTGGTTTGGAGAGTTAGCCATTGCCCTGGGACAGAGCTGGATGCTTCACTTATCACCTTATAGTACTTCTCACCCTCCAAGGACCCCATCATCCTGACACTGCTGCAGCCACCACTGCCAAAGAGAAGGTGCCCCTGTACAAGCTTCCAGATCCAAGTCCAAGTGTATGTCTCTGATTTGTAGATGATAAGTCACCTGCCAGTACTGCAAAGGATGCTGGGAAATTGAATTTCTAATCTTTTCAGGTTCTATAATGAGGAGCAGCCACTGCTGAGTTTCATAAAAAGTGAAACTCCTCAAACTTTGAACTGAGCAGATGAGTTTATAATCCAGGTTACCTAAAATAATGATAAATATTCACTATGCTGCTTGAAACTATAACCATGGTATTAATTTTCCACACATTCTATTAACTTTTTGATAGGAGCCATGTTATTCCTCTCCTACGTTCTAAGTTCAGTTGTGGGTCACTTATTGATGGGGATGTTTTCTGAGAAATGCATCATTAGGCAATTTTGTTATTGTGTGAACATCATAGGGCATACTTACATAAACCTAGATGGTACAGCCTACGACACACATAGGCTATATGGTATATAGCCTATTGCTCCTAGGCTACAAACCTATACAGTATGTTACTGTACTGAATACTGTAGGTAGTTGTAACACAATGGTATTTGTGTATGTAAACACATCTAAACATAAAAAACTTACAGAAAAAAATATGATATAAAAAATAAAAAATGATACCCCTGTATAGGCATTTAGCATGAATGAAGCTTGCCAGACTGGGAGTTGCTCTGGGTGAGTCAGTGAGTGGTGAGTGAATGTGAAGGCCTAGGACTTTCCTGTGCACTATTATAGACTTTATAAACACTGTACAGAACAGCCAGGCTGCACTAAGTTTATTAAAATATTTTTCTTTATTCAATAATAAATTAACCTTAGCTTACTATACTTTTTTACTTTATAATTTTGAATTTTTTTTAAAAATTTTGACTTTTGTAATAGTACTTAGCTTAAAACACAAACACATTATACAGCTGCACAAAAATATTTTTAATATTTTTATTCTATAAGCTTTTTGCTATTTTTAGAATGTTTTATTTTTTACTTTTTAAACTTTTTTGCTAAAAATGAAGACACACACATACACATGAGCCTGGGCCTATACAGGGTCAGGATCATCAAAACGTCACTAAGTGATAGCCATTTTTCAGCTCCATTAGGATATTACGGGAGCACCATGGGATATGTGGCGTGTCGTTGACCAAAATGTTGTTTGTGGTGCATGACTGTACATGGATAAACGGTAATGTACATATTAGTACTCATAGTGCAAGCAAATCTTGACTAGAACTCTGTAATAATCTGAAGACTCAAAAGCTCCACCAAATCTCCCTTTCCTCTCCTTCAAGAGAACAAACTGTGTGGCTCTGTTACTACTTTTCTAGCCCGGTCTTCTCATGAAGGATTTCTGCTGAATAAAATTCATCCCCTTTGAACAGTTCACTTGGATCAATCTCTCTTGTGATTAAGACATCACTGCTTTTAATAAAGATACAGTCAAATGTATCTTTAGGGTGATTCTATCTCTTGTGTCATCTATTCTGGGATAGTTCATAGCATAACTGTCAGAAGGCAAACTTATTTAATTCAAAATAATAATTTATTTATTTTTTCAATTCTTTGGTGATGGACACATTGCATACACTGTGTCAATTCCTTATAACCATTAGGCAAATGTAGGTATATACCTTAGTTATCCTTAGATGTGAAGAGACAGTTTGGGGAGGTTAATTAACTTACTCAAGATTTCAAAGCCAGAAAGGAGCAGTGCTGGGAGATTCTACCACACTGTGGATATTCTCCATTCCTGAGGCCCGCGAGTGGGTGATTCTGGGATGGGCATGGGGCAGTGAAGAGGACTCACCCACCACGTCTCCTTGTGCTGGCGTCCATGTCTTTATTAAAATGTCAGGTGAATTCTATCCCAGTCCTTACCAAATCACTATTTCTACCTTCACAGAATGTAGATTTTAGTTACATGCAGACAGTTGTACAAGATTACTTATTACTTTTTCCTCTGGTTCACATTTTTACTACCTTGTGATTAAAGCTATTTACAAGATGCAGGTATGATGTAGCTATCATTTGCCAACAGAGTGGTTGATTATTTAGTACATGTATCTCCAGCCTTCTTAGGGACCCAGCTTGCTTAGGACTAGAAGACAAGGATTGCAAAATAGACATTGGTTATAAAAAACAAAACAAAACACCAGGAAAGCTTTCATTTCTCCTGGAAAGTGTGTTCTCACGATCATTTGAATGCATAATTTTTAAGCAAAATTAGGGATGGGCACAGTATCTTTACATAGCTACTTTTCACATAATTGACTCAGCAATTTTTCAAACGCTATGAAATGCCTTCTTTTATATGCGTTTAACTGAATATGAGGTAGTAAATATATGCCCATATGTTGTATTCAGACAACAAATAATTTTGTTCATTTCCCCTTAAAGGAGATGTTTAAAATTCAACACTGAAGGAAACTCTTTTTTTAACCTAAAGTTCCAGTCACCTCTGAAATTAAGATAAATGGCTTTAAAGAGACCATCTTGCATGTCAAGAGTTCTGTTTACAAAGCACTATCTTAATGAGGTTAATAGAAATGAATTTGGAACAAATGGACTGAATAGCCTTGGGATGCACAACTGAGAATGTAATGAAAAAAGTGTTTGGTACAAATGTTTTAGATTTTACTGAATCCTAAATATTTAGGTAATATTATAATGGTGAATGTCCAGTCCAAAACGTAGTGTCAAATACACTCTTTAATACTAATCTGAAATTATTGATACACCATATGTAATAAATGTACCTTTTGGTGTTTCTAAAATAGGTTTTAATATTATGTTATTCTATGACCAAGTCATATTTAAAGTAAAAAAAAGATTTAAATAAATAAAATGTATCTTAATTCCCTCAGCATGTATAATGCAAACCTCATTGTTCCAGTGAGAACCCACAGTATTTATAGTTAGCTTGATGCTTGGGTTTGACAGGCAGCCATCTGGGGCACTGCAAGAGGCCATTTTGAAAACACAAACCTTCAATAAGATCAAAGTGTCTACAGACGTATTAAATTATACCCAGATAGGAAAGTATGTGTCTTCAGTCTTTCATGTGAAATTTAACATTGATACATGCTCTATGCGTTTTCAGTTTCATGTGTACACATAAAATCCATACCACTGAAATGCTGAGAGATGGCTGAAAAAAAAAAAAAAAATCTAAACTAGGATCACATGTCCTTTCCGGCCTCTAACTGTGGCATTCATCTGACATAATAGAGACTCAGAAACACAGTGCGCCTTCACTCTGCGGGGGTTACAAAGCTGTTCAGTGTAGGAAATCAGCACGTGAATATCTCTACCCCTAGCTAGAAAATGAAAAACACCTGACACTTGAGAACTGTTAGTACATGATTTGAATGCCATTAGGGGCTGCTCCTACACATTTCGTATTACAGCTGTGGAGTGTGTAACCCATGAATAGCAGTTATGTTATGTTTGCTTTAAAAAACTGTGTTGATCCCTCCGGCGCTCTATTTGCAAGTACTCCCACGTGAGGCATAGAGCAGGGAGAAACTGGAGCAAACAGATCTGTCTTACAGAGAGACTGTTCTACAAGGAAATATTTTTAGAGGCTGGAGAAATGGGTAGTGTACCTCCCACTCCGGTTATAACTTTTAAAAGACCTTGGCCTAGGAGATCTTTTATTGACTTAACTAAAACTATTTGTACAATGTGCAGGGCTCAAGGTCTAGTCAACCATCTCCATGTGGCTGAGAGTTTTAATAAAGTTTGACATGGCCTTTCTGGATTTAGTTTGTGGAAGGAAGGTTATAACACAAGTGTTTTTCTTTGGAAAAAGCTGCTCTTTGGGGTTTTTTAAACCACTTCTCAAATTGTGAAAATTAGGTCAGAGATAGTCTTTCAATATGTTATAAGGTTTATGTTTCCTTTGGATTTTTTTTCAGGGTGGACTCATTTTAGAATTTCAGGGTTGGAATAAAATGTCTCAATATCTTTTGAAATAAAATTTCTATATTTTTCTCTATATACAGTCCAGTCTAGACCAAAGTGGTATATTTTAGAAACATGGAAGCTAACAGCTAAACTTGCTTCTGAATAATTGAGTACATCATGAAAATGATAGCTGGATTTCTGCTGTAGTTTTCTGTTCTGATCACAAATTTTGATAAGCTCCTTTGCTTTTTTTATTATTATTATTAGGATTTGTTTGTTTGTAGGTAGCTATCAGGATTACGCAGGCATACCTGGAAAGGAGCTGGGCTTGGAGGATGGTTGCACCTGAAAAAGAAATCAGTCAATTAGTGAACAATGGCCATAATTTACATATATCGCTCCATTTAACACACACACAACCTCGCAGATATTCCACAAGGTAGATATTATATTTATTTTTATAGAGAGAATGATTTCTCAAACTATAAAACCAGGAAATGGCAGAGTTGAAACTCAAAATTGTCATAAAAGTTTGTGCTTTTAAACATCTTCTATTGCCTTCATCAAATAATTGTGAAATTTTCTTCCTGTCTTCAAAAAAATCTTTTCAAATCTTGACATGACTCTTGATTACTGAATAGCTCTGTCTTCTTCTTTGCCTTTTTAAATAAATACCTAAAGAACAGTCTAATAAACCTGATAAAATCCCATTTCTACATATAGTGGTTTGCAACCCTGAATGTCATTAAAATCATCTACAAAACTTTTTAAAAATACTAGTGGCTTATCCTATACCAGACCATTCACGTCAGAATGGCTGGAGGTTGAGCCAGGACATGGATATTTTTAAAGGCTCTGTTGGTGATTCTAATATGCAGCCAGGGCTCAAAACCTGGCCTATATATTGTCATCAAATGCATTAATTCTAGTTCTCTACCCGTCTTCCTCAGCTATAATAAAAATTATAAAAATGTTATGTCTTTTTTTGGAAAGCAACCAGTGGTATTTTTATGTATTTTCACGTGGGCTTATCAGCACACTATTCTTCCTAATTGGAGGATGATGTGTTGGAATCCACATCTATCTACCATGCTAAGAACTGTGACTTAGAAAGCAGCATGGTAGGCAACTGGGGATAGAAGAGAATAAGGCTGATATCACTTGGTCTTAAAACTTTTTGTCTTTTTTTTTTTTTGCCAGTAATTTAAAATATTTGTCTTGTTTAAAAAGTGCCATCTACCTGCCCAGGCACCTGTAAACACTTTTTATTAGAGCTGTGAGGAAAAGTGCAAAAACCTGTTCAAGGACTTTTAATTCTATGTTTATCCATTTCTGGGGCAACATGCTGGTGTGGAATCCCTTCCAGTCACTACTATTTGCTATTGAGTTAGGTTTTGTCTAACTCACCTCCCAGCCTGGCTTCTGTCTTTAAACCACTGCCCCAATTCAGCTAGCCATTAGTATGGATTCAGTTTCTCTGCCAGGTGTTGAGAAACTTCTCTTTCTGTTATTGGCAACATGAGGAACAAATGGCACATATACCTTTCTTCTGCAATTATATTTATTGGCAAACATCATTTTCCTATCACTGAAAATGGCAACATCATCAAGTGTCAAATGTTCCTAGAAAACTGAGATCAGTTCTTAACAGACAATGCTGTGAAATCAAGGTAGATGTTTCATGACAGAAAGTCAATTCTTAAGAGAAATACTTTGGGTATCATGTGATATTAAATTCTCATACCCAGTGATCTACACTGAGTTTGGACAGCAGTGGGGGAAGGGAATACTCTACATTTTGGCAAATTAAAGAATAGCTAAAATGTATAAGCTGTGCATATCTTCTGGTTGCAACCCTGATTTACTCACCACCATTTTTCCTCCTTTTTTTTTTTTTGCTTTAGAAGGCTGAACTAGAAAGATTGCATCCATAGGCTGTATTATACTCTGGCTACAAGTTGGCCAGTGGGACTATTGGTTGAATTGGCCGTAGGATGAGAATATAGCTAGGGTATTTATTCTTCCAGCTTCCTCCTTGTGGGGTCACTGGAAGTTGTCAGCATTCCTTTACCAAAGGTCATGCTTTTCATCATGTAGGTCTCTCTGTACATCTCTTTATTGCTGGCTTGTTTAACTATTCCCTCTTCTTCCACATTCATGCTGAAGAGAGCTAAATGACTCATCACTCTTGCTGGCCTCAGGAATCTGCACAGTTCTTTGGTTTCTCCCAAACTTGCCCACATCTTTGTTAATAGTTCCTTTATTAAACAGTCTGCAACTATCCAGCTTGAGTGTGCTGTGTCTAAGAGATAACCTTGGAAGAAATGTGGAGTTCTGATTTCCTTGGAAGAAATTCTAATTGCCATGGTATCTTTAAACTTAAATGTCCATGATAGTTTTCTTGGGAATTGTTCATCTTAAACTCTAGGTTAGAATGTTGGTTATTTATTGGGTAATACTTTCTTGGATTACTTTTTCTTTCTTTCCTTCCTTCTCTATCTCTCTCCTTCCTTCCCTCCCTCCCTTTCTTTCTGCCCTCCCTCCCTTTCTTTCTTCCCTCCCTCCTTGCTCCTCTCCTCTCCATTCCTCTCCTTTCCTTCCTTCCTTTCCTTCCTTTTCCTTTTCCTCTTTCTTTCTTTCTCCTTCCTTCCTTCCCTCCCTCCCTCCTTCCTTCCTTCCTTTCTTCCTTCTTTCCTTTCTTTCCTGTTTCTTTCCTTCCTTTCTTTCTTTTTTCCTTTCTTCCTTCCTTCTTCCCTCCCTCCCTCCCTCCTTCCTTCCTTCCTTTCTTCCTTGTTTCCTTCCTTCCTTCCTTCCTTCCACATTTGTGCCTGCCTGCTTTTGTTTACTATTTTGCTTAGACAAATTTGGTACTCAGGTTTGGTCTAGAGATATTAATTTAGGGAAGAGAGAACTATAGAGCATTTTTAGAAACACGACATATTAATACATTACTGTTTTTTTCAGAAATAGTTATATTTACTATAATAGTTAAAATATTGAAGCTTGATTATGTAGCAGTCATTAGCTTTAATTGCTGACTATTTTTATTCATCCACTTATGAAGCATATAGTAAGGTTGTACTTCTTGACTCCTACATGGTTGAATGGGGTCATGTGACTCTTTCTTTTCAGTAATTTATGGGTGAAAGTGCCAAATGTCACTTTCCACTTGGGCTGGATCATTTGATGCCACTGTAGGACAGTTCAGAGGTGGTTTGTTCTTTTCATAACAATGATCAGAAATGTTATAGATAGTGCCTACTCCCTCTAGTCCCCATATCAGGTTGTAATAAAACTTTGAACAACATTAATTTCATATAGTGGGAGTGAGAAACTTTTTGTTTAAATCTATCCTAACTGATATATACTATGATATACTAGCTTGTACAGTTAGATTATCCCTAATAATGGAATTACTCTTGTTTGTATTTTTATATTCTTTATTGAGTAGGAGGAGAAAAGGGCTAAGTTACGATTAGTAGGTAAAATAGTTACATGTGGAAATACGTTGCACAAATAGATGCTAAATTGGTGTCAGGAAAAAAAATGATTGAGAATGAGTATTAGAAAACGAGGATACTATATACCTAAACACGTACTAAGTGCTTGTATTGAGAGTGGAGAGCTGAGTACCTAATTTATGTTAAGTAATGGCAGGCATTTTAATAGTATTTAATAACCACAATAGTCCTGCATACAGTCCTTCTGCAAATATCTATTGAGTGCCTTCTGTGTGTGATGCATTGTAGTAGATGTTAGGGATATAGCAATAAGAAAAATAAGCACAGTTCCTGCTCTTACAGAAATCAACTGGGAGCCTACAGGACAGGCAACAGGCAATTTACACTGAGGAATGGAGGGTGCTAAGAGGAAAGAGCCCATGCTCTGGGAGCAAGTAGAAGAGTGTTTGATTATCTGATAAATGCATCAGAGAAAGTTTCCTGGGAGTGGGAAAGTCTAGGCTGGGACACGGAGTATGAATAAGAGTAAGCAAGCAAAGAGATGGCATTTTCTACACATAAGGAGCAATCTATGTGTTGGAGCCTGGCATTTCTTAGGAACTAGAAGAAAGTGTAACATGGCTATTTTAGCAAAAACTGGTCAAAAAAGCTGACTTTTCCATATGCTGCCCAAGGAATTAGGTAACAAACACAAAAGTGCAGGGGAGTTAACTCCTATTGGGGTAATCTTTATCAAATGGGAGACAGGAAAGAGGAGCAAGAGAGACGTGACAGATAAATTTCCTCTTTAATCCTCCCTCTAAAATAATAATAATGATTTAACAAACATGCTAACATTTATTGAGAGCTTAGTATGTATTGGGCACCATTCAAAGCACTTGAAACTTATTACCACATTTAATCCTCAAAGCACCTCAAAATCCTAATGTGTGCACAGAGGTTTTGAGTAGCTTTCCCAGTGTGACACTTTTATTATGTGACACAGTCAGGCTTTGAACTGAGATCTGCTGAAAGCAGAGCTGGCTCACACTGTTCAGTCAGGTAGAGGCTGAACTGACTGCTAAAAAGAGATAATCTGATTGGGATGGTAACTACCTGATATAAATAACATTTAAGAAAAGAAGATGGAAATTGACAAGCACTATTACAATTTCTAACTAGGTGATAGATTTGGTCTTGTGATTTTTTCCCCTATGTTCTTGAGTATAGGGTTGCAGTTTCAATGGTGCCTTAAATGTGTGCAGTGAAACACAGCTGGTAACTGACTTTAACTGTAATTATTGGCCTCTTACCAGTATTTAAAGATGCATTGCATGGATCAGTGCTTTGAACTCTGCTTTTTGTTTGTTATCAACAGCATACCATTACTTTCCCAAAGACCTTTTCTTCACCTTTATTTAGATCTTGCAGTGATCTATAATTACATGAAACTAAAAATTCTCTATGGATTGATTTCCATAAATTACAAATATGTCATGCATTATGTTACCAGACAAAAGGGCAGCAAACCAATTTGTTACACCAGTAGCACATTTACTAGAGCTTGGACAATGATCCATTTGTTGAAAGCCTTCTGGTTTTAACTCTTTAGCCCAGATTTCAACTGATATAGAAATTGTATGGAAAACGGAATTTGAATCACTTGTTACTCATAATGCTTAGAAAATAGAACAATTTTGGCTAGGTGGTTGTAAATTGGTATTTGCCTGTAATGCATCTATTTTTAATTCAATTTTCTGTGATAGAGAATAAATACATAGCATTTTGCTACATCCTAAGTGTATGAATTCCAAATTAATGACACTGACAATATATAAACTAATTCTACTATATTAAATTATAGGTTTAGTAAAAGGAATACTGGTAGCTTAGATTTATTTTGATTTATTTTAAAAATAAGGAAATATTACACATTATGGAACTTGAAAATTAAGTTGGATTCTCCCGATGTCTTCTGTGGTCCTTAGTAATCAGTTAAAAATGAATCCAATAAATGGGATTTAAGTGGTAAGAATGAAGTAATTAAATTTCACAGGGGAACCTATATCCCATCTGGCAGCAGCTTGGTTGGAACAATATTTGTCACATGATTCTGATATTACTGCATTCTGCAATTGTGAACTCAGGCTTTGATCATTCCCTTGAAACTTTTTTTCTGTTTTGAAAACTGCAGTAACCTCTATGTGTACAAATAGCATGACATTTTCCAATCCTCCTGGACTTGAAATGTTATACTTATCATTGATTCTTCTTCTCTCTTGCTCTATTGCCCAATGTGATGTCAAGTCCCACTTTTCTAGTAATAGTTCTTCCATTATTATTTTCTGTATGTGCCAGTTACTACCATCAGAGTTCAATTTCCTCTCACTTTGATTATTAACTGTTTTTTTCTGCCTTCATCCATAGTACACATTGGTATCAGATAATATTTATGGGACATAGGATCATTCATGTCATGCCCTTCCTCTAAAATATTCTATTGCACACAGGCTGGAGTCCCAAGAACTCTGGCATAAAATTCAGATTACATCATATTCCCATGCCAGCCTACTGTAACAAATTTCTCTTTCCACCATTGGTTCTCATGATCACTACATTTCTTAGATTACTCACCATCCTCAAGTTATGCTTGCCCTTTTGTAATTGTACTTATTTCTGAAATTACCAGCTCCTATTTTGGCCCATCAATATCTCTCCTGTATTTCACAGTTCAGTTTAAATGTATATCCCTTTCTTCTTACAAAGCAATTACCACATTACTTATAATCTACTTTTAGTTATTTGTGTATATCTATTATTATTGTTATAATTCTATATTCATTGTCTCAATGACACATTCCCTATATCTCCATGGCATGTATTTTATGTTCTCCACTTTTAACAGATGATAAACTGGGGCTTAGCGAATTTAAGAAGGTTTGTAAGGTCATCCAGCCAGCATAGACAGAGCCAGGATCAAACCTAAGTCAGGTAACTCTTGAAGTCAAGGGACTCTGATATTCTGTGGCTTTCCATAGCTAGTTTTAAAACAGATTTGAGAGAGAGGTAAATATCTGTTCCTTGTACATGCATACACAAACACACACACAGTACTATTGCAGTAAGATAGATACTAGACAAAGGATAGAGATATAACCATTGCAATTAAATTAGACTACTTTGGTTTGTCTTAGATTTTTTAGAAATATTCTGACTCGTAGACAGTCAATGAAACATTTAATAACTAATATATTTTTTAAATTTCTTGAACGTCTCCTTGATTAAAGATATCTGTTATGTCTCACACTGCATATGGAGTGTCTTCGAAACTCAAGGGTGTTATTGCTAACCTAAGACTGTTTATTTGTATGAATACTTAGTGGATTCTGCCTTTTGTGGTTGGACTTGTGATACACAGTAGGTCACTGAGAGTAGATTAAAAAGACTGATAGTGACATTGAAATAGAGCTGCTTAGAGCTCAGGTACTTTAGGAGCCTCACTTTACTTTGAGTGACAACTACGAATAATGTTCCACAGCATCCTCGCCGTCCCATGCTGGTGTGGGGCTAAGTCACTGGGAATCCAGGATGGAGGGGAATCATGGGAGTGACAATCAAGCTGTTAGGCAGCTTCAGTTGCCCCTTTGTTTCTCCTCCAATTGAGAATCTTTTGTGCCTTTTTTTTTCAGTCATTTTCCTCTCTGCACTCTACTTTGCTAATTAAAATTCTAATCACTCTGACAGTTAGAGGTAGGGAAAAAAATCATTCTTCCGTGCTGGAGAAGGTAATTTCAAGGTGTTTTAGCTGCCAAAGAAACAAACGAAAATTAGACAAAGAAGCTGGTTGTCATAGCAGGACAAATGAATTTTGCTTTCCCATTCTGCTTAAAAATATGAAACTTTAACAAAGACAACACATTTCTATTTGGTATTATAGAAATTCTAAACATGTGAAGGTTAAACAATATGTTTCATTTTCCTACAGGTTAAGGTTTTCTGATAAAAATAGTATTTTATACATTTGTTCATGTCAAAAATAATTTACTGTTCTTGGGGTGAAACAAAGTATAACATCAAAGGTTTGACCTGGTCTTTCTGGTATGTTGTTTCTGAAAGTATTTCCTTTTAATCTTTGATTTTCAGATTTTCATTAAACATTTAAGAGACTGGAAATTCATATTTTAAACAAAGATAAATTTTGTTATGATTTCTTTAATAAAATTGGGATGTTGAATTTTTAATGTCAGCTGGTCTAGAAGTATTAAATACAATTTTATCCAAGATGTATTTGAAAATGAGTTTTCTAGAAAGGTAGACTTCCTGAGAAGCATTTCAACTGGATTAATAATTAAGCTCAAATTTGGTTGTGTCTATCAGGGATCCAGAAATAGGGTAGAGTTGAAAGCCTATCTATACCAGATAAACAACTATTTGAATTGACTGGCATTTTACCAATTGCTTAATTTTACTAAATTGACTGGACACTTGTTAAGATACACTTAATTGGCTGTCTGATCCAATATTATTTAAATCTAGTCAAATATATGTTTTAAAAAACATGGATCATTGAGTTAATCGACAAGAATCATTGAATGACCCATGCTACATACCTAGGACACAAACATAGGTCTACAAACACAATACAAAGCCTCTAGGATTTTGTAATGTAATAAGGTTACTTATTATGTAATACTGATTTTCAGGTGGAAGGCACTGGAAACAACATAGTTTTGAAATTTGTATGGCCTTTAACCTCCTGAGTATTTATTTAGATATTTATTTCCTGACCAAAAAATGAGGGTAAAATTATACTGATTAAATAAAACCCACATTCAGTGATGGTTACATCTATGCAAGGTTATTATTTTTATTTTATATGCTTGTATGTTTTAGAATTAAATGTTACCATAATTATCTGTAACACTAAGCCTTTAAGATATGCTTTATTAATGAGCTGAAGTATGGTTTTGTTACTTTGTTATTGTTGTTTTTACGTAATTGGTTCGCTAAGTAAGTAGATTTCAGTACAAGAAAATAATAAACTATTCGGTCCATAAGGTTTTAACAGCACATGAATAGCAATGAATCCATAAGAATTCAGCAATCTATTTATAAGAACTTTCAAAGATTGTTATCCTAAAAATATCCAGAGAGAGTTTTGTAATACATTGGTGCAAAATTGTTAAATCAACAAAATGTGTTTGTTTTTAACTTGTAAAGTATCACAGGATCATGAATGTATTGTTTATTGTTGTACTAATTCTAAGATGTTTTTGGAAGACACAATGCTTTAAAGAAGAGAGTCTAGCATAAAATTTATGCAAAGGGAGACTATGAATACTACAGTACTAGTAGATTGAAAAAGTATGGAATTCATCATCAGATTTCCCCAGACAGATTTAAAAAAATCATTTATATATATATTCTAACATGTGTTGGCAGTGCATTAGATAAAGGTTTAACTTTGCAACAGAATATTTGGAGCTCATAGCTCAGATCTGTCAGTACATTCCTGGGTTATCATAAGCAAAATTATATAAAATCTCTGACCCTCAGATTCCTCATCTATAAAATAGAGTCAATGATGCAATCTCCCAAAAAGTAGCTATGGACAAGTTATTATCTCTCTATGACAGTTATATACGGATACAAAGAAACAGAGCAAGAACTAGCTATTTGATCTAAAAATCAGTATAGCTCTGAGGACTTTCTTTAGCCTGAATAGTTAAGATGTTATTTTATTACTGTTATTGAATACCTACAATGTGCAAAGATTTATGCTAAAAATTGAAAGATTCTATGGTGAACAAGCCAGAGTCACTGACCTCAAAAATCATTTATTATGGTAGTACAAACAGCTATGCACACAAATTTAATAAATGAGAGAGGTACTAAATAGAAGCTAAGTCTGGAACAGCCTAATTTCCATATTACGAATGCAAATAATTGTGTTATAGTTACTGTGTCATTGTTGCTGCTTTCACTACTATTTTAATACTATCTGAGAGTCCAACATAGCCAGGCACTATAAGTCATCCCTGGACTTTCTACTCAACTTGTAACCCCAAGCAATTAGAATATTTGCAAATGCTCCCACATGGCTTCTGATCATGAAGGGATATGGTGATTATAGAATTGCCTCCAATCCGGGAGCCACTACAGTTCCCGTAAACCAGGACACTTTTGAGAAAGAAAGCAGCACAATTAATTATCATGCTGGGACAATAGGCAAGTAACTTCAGAAAATTAGTATCTATAGTCGTGGTACCCAGAGCACATACTTTGGAGTAGTAAAACTGACTTTCAATCTAGTTTCTGCCCATCTTCTGCCTCAAACCCAAATTATATTTTTAGCATTCCTCCTGCCCTTTGGATTTGGACTTAGTATTTGGTTAACCTGTTCTCTGCCTCAAGGATTTGCCTTTTCTAATCTTGGGGATGACACTGAACCCCATTCTGCTTTCTTGACCCTGATCCCAGTGCAATGTGATTAACCGCTAAGACATCCTGAATCACCATTGGTATCCAATAAAGCATTATTTGGATATCAGGTCTAGGGCTGGTGGAAAGGCTACAGAAAAGCTCTCTACATTAAAGGTGAGAAGCTAGCCTACTGAGGCATACAAAAGTCTGATGATGATAACAATTTATGTATGCTGGAACCAAACATCCAATTTCAGCTAATGTCAACAGGCAAATATTATTATTATTCACAGATATCTTCCTATCAACACATTTTATTTTAAGAAGTTCTTATATTTTCTTTAAAAATTCTCTCAGTACCCAGAAGGCTTATATTTAGCTGTCTACTTATCTACCACATTATCTTGAATATACATTGTTTAATTTGATACATACAGTGATACGACAATGACAAAGGCTTTGTTCTTAATTTTATCATCTATTTCCTGTGTGACCTTTGGCGAGCTGTTTAACATCTTTGAACCTCAATTTTCAACTGAGACATAAAGATAATGATAATTATCCACTAGTATCCTTCTGTGTATAAATGCTTTAACAATGTGAGTTGTATCCCCATCCTCTTCCCTCTTCCATTTCTAATATTATCTGACTGGCTGTGTTTCTATCTTATCTATGTATCTATCCATCCATCCATCTATCTGTCCATCCATCCATCTGTTTATTGAAGGGGAAACATTCACTGGAAAGTTTCTATATGTAGATGTATAATGTTTAAGCTATGTGATTTTTCCCCCATACCTTCCCCTAACAGTCACGGATCAGTGATAGTCATGGATCAGTGACAGCTTTCTCTACACATTGTCCTCAGAATAAGAACTGGCACAGTTGAAAACAAATCAATCATTGCTCTTGCCCAGCTTTGAATTCAGAGGGTTTTTTTATTACAGCAGTGTTAAAAAAACCCAATCAAACAAATAAAGAAAGGGATGAAATGCACACTTTTTAGTCCAAGAGCCAGGAACTTGAGAAAAACTTTCTGGATTCCAAAATAAAACATAAACATCATCTTTGATCTCAAGAACCAAAGTCTGGTGAAGTAAGAATGTAGTTTATAAAAACTAAACATAAAGTAGTAAAGGAGAAAGACAGGAGGAATGAAAGCACTTTCTCCCCTCACAGAATGAAGTAAGAATTAGATGAGATGCTAAGAGGAAGAGTTAAAGGGGGGCCATCAGCATCAGGCAAGGCTGAAAGCCTTTGACAGAGCCCAACTCTGCCTCTCTTTGCAGTGGAAATCCTGGTAGGCAGTGGGAAAGGTGATGATTTCAGGAAAGGGGGTTAACTCTGTGGCGTTTGAGTCTCTAAGGCAGAAAGGGCTTAAGGTCTGCTTTCTACCCATAATGGTGAGAGGACTCAGCAGTACTATGGAGGCTTCAGGAGAGGGCAAACGTTCCTAGACCAAGAGGGCTTGAGATGACTACAAGTCTTCCTTTGTTTCAGCAAGATTTAGAGTAAATAAAGGAAAACTATCTATGGCTACCAGAGTGAAGGGAGGAAGAAATCCCCAGTTGATTCCCAAGATCTGAAGGTAGATTTCCCAGAGCAGGGACTGTAAAGACATGGTAGACAGAAGCAAATCTCAGATTATCAGCAGTGCTGGTGGGAGCTGATGTTGAGCCTGTCACAGTGTGTATTCTGTGCTGAGGTAATCCAGAGGGAGAGTAGTTGAGGGCAGAGGGACAAGTTGCCTCTCTGGAGGCCAAGTAGGACACTTCAGCCTGAAATCAGATACTTATCCCTAACAACTTGATGTAACTTTCAGCTCGATGTGATTTGGTCACTACTAATCCCTCCAACCCCATCTGCTACTACTCTAAGCCTACTATAGCCACACCACTTCTTTGTTCTTCCTCAAGCATGAGAAGGTCATTTCTACTGGGGCCTTTGCAGGCTGTTTCTGCTGCTGAAAATGCTCTTCCCTCAGATTTTCACAACTATATACTCTCACTTCATTCAAATCTCTGCTTAAAAGTTTTCTTCTTAGAGATTTTTCCCAGAACATTCTTTCTAAAATAGTCTCCTTTACCATCCTCTCTATCCCTTTACCCTGTTTTATTTTCTTCATAGTGCTTATTACCATCTAAAATTCTATTGTGTATTTATGTGCCTGTTTTTGTGTGTGTGTGTATCTTCCATCTAGAATGTAAGTCTGTGAGGGCAAAGCATTGTGGGTCTCCTTCACGTATATACCTTTAGTGCCTGACATATAACAACTTTCAATTAATACTAATTGACTGAATAAAGGAATGAATAAATGAATTCCCCCTGCACAGAAATACTTGCTAGAAGAAAAAAATAAGAATGAGTAGAAATCTTAAAAGGTGAAATATTTACCAAAATAGTTAAGTGACTAATCAGAAGTGAGCACATTGCTTTTAATGAGTAAGATTAATAGTCTACCCACACTCCAGTACACAAACACACCTCTCCCTTCCCTCTACAGATCAGTACTTGAGCGTTATATGCAAATTGAATTATAGCAAAATAAAGTTGATTTTCTGCATATCTGAAGTATGACTATAAATTTTGAGACATTCACATTTATATTGTCAGTACCAATAAATTATTAATTTGCACTAAGATATGTTTCTACCAGTATCTTAGAAAATCATAGTTTAATTTACAGATATTTTTGGAAATTTTTGCTAGTGATGAAGAAAACCTTTTTTGGTATATTAGCTAGATCATATTTTTTCCCCGTATCACATAAAGTATTCTGCTTCATTTAGGTTTGTAAGGCATTTGGCCAGACACATAATGTTTGCAGCTATACATGGGATTGAATCCACTAGCTTTTCTCTCTCAATTCATAGTAAGTTCCTAAACAGCAAGTTTGCCAGACTTGATCAGGATTTTAAACAGCCCATGTACTTACTTCCATTATTACCCCCAACACCCTTAAAATGACACATAATAAAGCAATAAATTATCTTTAGTACTGGAAATTATTTTCCAATGCTATTGGTGAACCAGGTTTATTAAACAAATGAGATAAGAATGTTAAAGAACATATAGCTTAAAATATCCTCAGAAGTAAACTACAGGAGAGTCAGGGAATGATCAAGGTCAAAAGTGAAAGTAAAGGTAGCAAAAGGTGCTTTTAGAACAAATGTCAGAATAATTAATTAATTAAATTTCTTTGAGGCATTGAGGAAAACCATGTGCAATCTACATATCCAATTCTGCATTGAGCATTTGAATTCAAGCTGGAACTTGAGAGCCACACTCTGTAGGATATGACCTCCCTGGGTGGGGAGGGTACCTAGTATTAGTGTTATGGCCTGCAAGAAAAGCAAAGCAGATTTTGAGGTAACTGAGACCATCAATGCAGACCTGAATGGGGCAAAAAAGACAATTCTTTTGAAAACAAAAATGAACTAGATTTCCTCACTGCCAGAGGAAATGTATTCCTCTTTTGGCAGCTAGTGGGGAGAAAAAATATCTGCTTGTTTTAGACCCCCAAACTTTAAATTCAAGTAATCAGTAGGCCACACCACTTTGAAAGCACTTTGGGACAGACATCCTGGTCACAACAGAGGCATACTGGGTATATAACACAAACAACTGCCGAGAAAATCCATATCCACCATATATACAATTCAGCCTTTAACTTTTTTTACGTATATGAATATGCAACCAAGGTATTTGAAGAAAATCAACAGAAAAAAGAGAAACATCAAGATATCCTAGATTCTTTCAGAAAAGTGGGGAAAGAAAATAAAGTTTATTTTCAAAGAAAAGGGATTTAACATGGCATCAGATGATTCTTATACAATACCATATATAGAAAATAATGGGAAATACTATAGAATAAGTTCAAGAAATATATTATTTTTGTTTTTTTGTACCCTAATTTTTATTATTTTTTCCTTCTACTAGCTTTGGACTTATTTCTTCATTTTAGATTTGAGTTTTGAGTTTAATTTTCTAGTTTCTTAAGGTGTAAAGTTAGGTCGTTTATTGCTTTCGCTTTTTAAAAAATGTGAAGTAAACTATAAATTTTCCACTTAGCATTGCTTTAACTGCTTCCCATAATCCCATGTTGTGATTTTATTTTCACTGGTCTCCAGACATTTTATGACTTCCCTTATGATTTCTTTTGTAACTGATTGGTTGTCTAAGAATGGGTTGTATAATTTCCACATATTTGTGGATCTTTTAATTTGTAATTGCTACTGATTTCTAGTTTCATTTCATTGTGATCAGAAAAAAAATACTTTGTATAATTTCAATCTTTTTACATTTATTAACACTTGTTTTGTAGCACAACATATAGTCTATTCTGGAAAATGTTCTAACACTCCACCCATCAACAGCAAAATACACGTTTGAGAAAAATGCATATTCTGCTGTTGATGGGTAGAGTATTCAGTATATGTCAGTTAGATCTGATTATTTTCTAGTGTTAAGTCCTCTATTCCTTTATTCATCATCTGTCTGGTTGTACTATTCATTATTGAAAGTGAGGTATTGAAGTCTCCTACTATTATTATAGATTTTTCTATTTCTCCCATCAATTCAGTGAATGTTTGCTGCATATATTTAGAAGTTCTTATGTTTAGTGTATCTGTGTTTATAAATGTTACATCTTCTTGGAAAATTGACCCTTTTATCATTATATAATGTCCTTCTTTGTCTCCTGTAATAGTTTTTGAGCTAAAACATATTTTGTCTGACATTAAGGTAGCCACCCCATGTTCTATTTTGGTTACTATTTGCACAGAAATATCTTTTTCAAGGCTTTCAATTTCAATCTATGTATATCTTAGATCTAAAACGAGTCTCTTGTAGATAGCACATAGGGAAATTCTGTTTTATCATTCATTCAGCCAATCTACATTTTCTGATTGAGGAGTTTACTCCATTTGTATTTAACATATTTACTGATAGAAACAAAGACTACCCCCATTTTGATCATTGTTTTTCTTGCTTATTGGCTTTGTTTGTCCCTCATTTCCTCCCTTACAGCTTTCCTTTTTGTTTAGTTGATTTTTTAATAGTGACAAAATGTGACTCCATTCTCATTTTCTTTTGTGTATATTCTACAGATGTTTTCTTTGTGTTTATAATGGGGATTACATAAAACAGCTTAAATTATAACTATTTTAAACTTTGATTTCAATCCAAAACTCTACTATTTCTTTACAGCTCTGCTCCCTTTATATTTTGATGTCACAAATTACATCTTTACATATTATGTACTCATTAACACTGTAGTTTTTTAAAATGATTTTCTCTTTTAAATTCTATAAAAGAATTAAAAATAGACTATGAACCCAAATTATAATAATCCACATTTCTATATTTTCCCAAATATTTATTTTCACCAGAAAAATTTATATTTTCATATGGGTTCCAGTTATTGTCTAGCATCATTTCAACTTGAAGAATTCCCTTCAACATTTCTTGCAGGGAAGGTCTAGTAGTAACAAACTCCCACAAATGTTGTTTATCTAGGAATGCCTTACATTCTTCTTCATTTCTGAAGAACAAGTTTGTCAGCTATAGTATTCTTAGTTGCCAACATTTTTTCTTTTAGCACATTAAATATGTAATTCCACTGCCTTCTGACTGGTAATGTTTCTGCTAAAAAATCCACTGAAAATCATATAAAAGCTTCCTTCTAGGTGATGAATTTATTTTTTCTTGTTTCTTCCAAGATTCTCTTTGTGCTTGACTTTTGAAAGTTTGATTATAATGTGTGTTGTTGTAAGTCTCTTTCAGTTTATCCTACTTGGGATTTGACGAGCTTTTTTATTTGTATAATGATTATTTTTCTCAAATTTTGGAGGGTTTCAGACATTATTTTATCAAATAAACTCTCTGCCTCTATCTTTCTTTTTCTCTCCCTGAAATTCTTGTAATATATCTATTGGTCTGCTTGACAATGTTCCATAAGTCATTCAGGCTCTGTTTATATTCTTTATTATTATTATTTCGCTCCTTGGACTTGATAATTTCAAATAATTTTTCTTCAAGTTCACTGATTCTTCTGCCTAATTAAGCCCAAAATTGAATCCTTCTAAATAAAATTTTAAATTCAGTTATTGTATTTTTTTAGTTTCAAATTGCCTGTTTGGATCTTTTTCATAATTTCTCTCTTTGTTGATCTTCCCATTTCATTTATAAATTGTTTTTCTAATTTTTCTTAGTTGTTTATGTTCTCTTTTAGTTCGATGAGTATATTTAGGACAATCATTTTAAATAATTTGTCAAGTTAGAGTCCTGTGTTTCATTAGGGTTGTATTTATAGATTTGTTTTGTTTCTTTTAATGGGCCATGTTTCCATGTTTCCTGGTATTCCTGTGATCTTTTGTTTAAAATTGGGGCTTTGTGGGGGTTGAGAGGGACTCACCCAGTTTTTGCAGACTGGTTCTACGGGAAGGGAGGAAGATCTTAATTAATTAGCCTAACATGAAGACTTAAAGTCTTCTCAAGCCTTTTCTGGGCATGCAAATTTTCTGATGCCATGTATGTACTTATTCTCAATTGTCCCTTATACAGGGCTGTCTTTACATCCCTTAATTTTTCAAAAAGTCTCACCCTACTTCTTGAAGCCTTATATATTCTATCATATTTTTATGCCTATAATCTCTTGCCTTCAGGCATCTGTAGGTCTGCAGTCTTCCTGCAGTTTTCCTAGGCCACAGCACCTGCTACAGTATTCTCTGGCTTCATTGCAAACTATGCCCAACATTTTATCTCAGCTGTGAGTCAGATGATACAGAAATCAGTCCCTCAGGCAACCCACAAAAGGCCAGAATGTTAAAAACAAGTTCCTTCTGACAGGCCATGCTGCTCCAGGGAAGGAATGGAGTAAGCATGACTAAAACCATCACAAAATATCCTACCATTTTGACTGTAGCTTTTTCCTGATTGGATGCTCACTTAGGTTTTGTAGATCCTTGACTAGTTTCCTAAGCTCCCATAGAGCTACTTTAGTCCATCTATAGTTATTTACTTGATGTTTCAATGAGGGCAGTGAGAGCTTGGAGCTTCCAAGTCTACAATCTTACTATTGTCACTCCAAGAAAGGTATTTTAATGTATACTCTATCTCTAATATATTAAAAAAACTCAATTGTGAGATAAAAGTGTCTTTTGAACATCTAAAAACTCAGTAAACTTACCAGTCATAACCTCTTTCTGAAAATATTATCAATAATACTTCAACAAAATAATACTAATAACTTAGGGAAGATAAGTCAAAGAACAATGGCGAATTTAAAAGCATAGAAAATATTTATAAGTAATAAAGACCATAACAATATGGAATAAAAATCCAAGATAATTCTGGGATAGTGACTGGTTGCAAGTAATACTGGAGAAAGATTGTGAAGTGATGGCTTATTATATCTTGTGTTATTGGGTAGGAGGTGGAGAATGAGATTTATTCTAGATATTAATAGAAAAATAGATGTCTATAAGTCTGCAAGGGACTATACGGCTGAGATTATATAACAGATTAAATAGCCCAGGTACTAAGTAAAGTCCTGCAAGTTACAACAGGCAGAATATTTAAATGAATAATGATATCCGTTGTTGGAGAAAGTATGAGGAAATGGGTGACCTTTACATTGCTAGTGTGAGGAGAATTGTTAAGGCCTTTCTGAATAATAGTTGTGCAGTATTTTTTAAATTTTAGTATATGTCAATGTCTGCCTTCCAAATTTGGATTTGGAAGTAATTTGAAAAAATACTTGGTATTTTATGTAAAGATATATATATAAAAATATTTTATTGAATTATTCTTTGTAATATGAAAAATAAAAGGAAAATCACATGTTCATTAAGTGAATTATTGTGAATTTTAGTGAATACATATTAGGAAATACTACTTAGCAATTCAACAGAATAAAATCAGTCTATATATGCATAGTTCCAGAACATATTAAGTCAAAAAGGCAAGCAGTAAAAAAAAGATGCATGTTGGGTGCAGCAAAGCAACATGACATATGTATACCTATGTAACAAACCTGCATGTTGTGCACCTGTACCCTAGAAATTAAAGTATAATAATAAAAGTATTATATTAAAGTATAATATATAATAATATAAAGTATAATAATAAAAGTATAAATATAAAATATAATAATTCTTACATAAAGCCCAACATTAATCATGTCTGTAAAATGATAACCACAACAACAGCTCTTGCTCTGCAGTCAGCCATACAAGGAAGCAGTTTCCAGCCATAACCTTGGTGTAATAATAAAAAGTATAATAATAAAAAAGTATAATAACAAAAATATAATAATAAAAAAGATATATATTATGGTTGTGTTTTGTAAGCAATGACTAAAAAAATTTAAAAAACAATAAAAAATAAAAAACAAAAATATTAAGAAATTATTAAAATAAATAAAAACATAATACATTCTTATATATTACACACAAAAACATTTCATATTTTTTCTTATATGTATTTGAGCAATGAATATATTACCCCTTCAAAGTTACATAAATATGAATACAGGAAATCCATATGGGTTGATTTATAACAATTTTTCCCCGTATAAATAAAACGAAGCAAGTTTGTAGAACAGTGTGTATGGTATCACTTGTGCATCAAAAAATGTATGTGTATATGTGTTTATGTGTGTATATGTGTTTATACATTTATATATATATACATATAATATATTTATACAAATACACACTTGAAAGCACAGCTTCCCTGGAAAAATTCAGAAGAAACTGCTTGAAATTACTTTCCCTGTTGAGAGAGACAGGGATTGTCCACACTGAAAAACTATTTGAATGTTTACCACGTACATAAATCATTTTTAAAACATGTTTTAAAGGCATTTGTGAAATGCTGGTCACCATAGCAAAATTTCTTGAGCAAAAATTTAGACAGGACTAAATATTTCTTCTTTGGGAATGATTTGTATTAATTTCAGCTCATTCATATTCTGGAATCCTCTTCAGTTATTAAAATATTTTTACTTTTTTTAAACTTTAAAAAAAGTAATGAGACAATATTATATATTTATATGTGTGTGCTTATAAATGTAAACAAAAATCTAAACGCTGGTAATAATTAATGATGGCAAGAGGATTGGGAGAATCTTGATGTACTGGGAGACTTTTATTTTTTACTGTATGTAGTTCTGTATTGTGTAAATGTATTACTATATTTTTAGTATAAAATAAAAGCATGTTTAATCAGATATTCAATTTGGAATAATGTGACCACCTGGCCATATAGATAATTCATGTTTTTCATTGACATAGCTAAAAGGACCTAGCTGCCATTTTTTAAATCTAAAAATTTCTTCTTATAGGCTTTTACACAGACAAGAAGTAACCTGGTCCTTAAGGTCAATCTTGATGTTAATTGGGAATTGAAAAGAGGTGGGAGTAAGTTTGTCTCTGTTATGGGAAGAGAAAGAGTGCAAAAATGTGAGTGTTGTCTTCAGTAATCAAATAGAAATATATATGTGTAATTAAAATTTCTTAGATTCAACAAATTCCAAAATAAGGCTAAACCAAAATATAGTATGACAAGACTGTCTACCTGCTTACTGATTTGCCTACATAGCTATCAACTAATGTTTGACTTTGATATAGTAGTATCTTTAATTGTTCTTAGATATTTTTTGTTAGTCCACTATTATAAATGAGTCTATAAACAAATTTGATTATACACACAGTCTTCTGGGAGAACAGGAGCAGGATTTTGGCATCGTGACATTCTCAGCTTCATAACACTCCCTCCTTCATTTCTTCCTCTCTTAGCAGTCAGCAGAATAGGCTGACACGAGGGAAATACCTGCCAAGGAACTTTAGTAGGAGGCAGTTTTTAATTAACAGGGGCCAGAGAAGGTGATAACCCCAAGGGATAGTGAAGAGAAATTAACATGGAAAAGCAGTTCCACGCTTCTGTGGGTCCCAAAAGGCCAGTCGTATTAGTGGTGTCTGTTCTGATTGAACTTTTGCTGTGTCTTTTTATTGATTCAGTTGTCAGGATCTGACAAAAGGACCGCTGCTCGTCAGTTATTTGCTCATGGTAGAGGGTTATAGCTGGAAACTGCTTCCTTGTATGGCTGACTGCAGAGCGAGAGCTGTCATTGTGGTTATCATTTTACAGACATGATTAATGTTGTTGGGCTTTATGTAAGAATTAAGTGTGTGTACACACATACAACCGGATAGTTTTACTTTGGATTTTTTGAGCCTCTTTATTCTCTTAATTCTTTGCTTGGTTTTCCAAAAACTTCTTTAATTATTAAAATATTTCAAAATGCAATTTCAGGGATCATAATTACACTGACTGTTGCAGCCACTTTTTTTCTGCCATTTACCAAATCCTTGGCTTAACAAGCATTTTAAAAGAATAATATCCTGTGATTAAATATTTCAAGTTTCTCTCTCAAAGATGAAAATGAATAGTAAATAAAGCGTGTAAAGGGCTTGTGAAATCAGCTCATGTAGCAAGGAGGAGAAGGTAGGGGTTTTCTTTTTTAGCTGCCTAAGAGAGTACCTTGAGCTGGTAAGCCCAGGGTGTGCCTCAGGAGAGCTTTTGTACTTTAGCACAGTGAGAACAAAAACACATTTTCTTAAAAATATTTTAAGAATGTTTTGAACACCATGTGGGTCTTTTTAACTCCCTAAGAACCAAGCTAACTCCAGAATTCCATGTATGTTTACCAGTTTAAGAATATACTTTTTCTAAAATAATGGCAGACTTCATACTTTTCTAAAAAGTGCAGTGATAATTACTTTTTCTAAATTCAAACAATATTTGTGTTATTTACTTAATTGAAAGACAGGATTTACTAAGGTCACTTCATAAGAAAATATCAGGACCCTGATACTAATACATTCCCTAAAGCTTGTCTTCTTTTTCCTTTTCGAGGTTTGTGCAACCATTTATAAAGAAATGGCTCTCTTAGAGTTACATGTCCCTCATGTCTAAATTTAATAAGCATCTAAATTGATCCTGTCTAAAGTAGAAGTCATAAGCCACATGTACTTGAAATGAGGCAAGTTTGAATTGGGATGTACTTTAAGTGTAAAATATACACAAAATTGTGTAGGTGTAGTATGAAAAAGAGAATGTAACATATCTCATTAACAATTTTTATGCTAATCACATATTGATGTAATATTTTTAATGTATTAGGTTATATATTACCAAAACTATCTGATTTCTTTTCTTCTTTACATTTTTTATGTAGCTACTAGAAAATTTTACATTATATATATGGTTACATTATCTTTCTATCAGACAGTAGTGATCTAGATAATAGTTAAAGTTAATATTTATTAAGCACTTACTATGTGACACATGCTATTCTAAGCACTTTGTATGCATCATCTCATTTAATTTCAGAATTACCATTAGGATAGGTGTTATTATTACCCCTGTTTTATAGACAAGAAAATTTAGGCAAGAATAGTAAGAAATTTGCTTAAGATTATATAACTACATTATACTTCACTCTCCTTTTAATAATTAAAATATTTTTGAAGTGTCTACATAATGCTATGCATAAGACATAGTACTATGCATAGGCAATACACTATAATTAATTACTCTGTATTATATGCTAGTACAATTCTAGATGAATTTGGGAGGGTTGAAGTTTACCAAACTAATTTTTGTATATGCTATACAATTAGATGTACTAGATTTAGCAGAGAAAACATTAACGTGCTCACAGAAATTCCCTATTATATTCTAGGGTAAGAGATAGTTTAAATTGATCTGTATTTATAAAAATGTTGAAGTAGAGATATTACCAGAAAAAATTGACAAGTAGTATTTATTTTAGAATGAGCTCTGATTTCAAGTGTAAGGTTTAAGGTCTATACATGTTTGCTAGAGGGGAGAATAAGGAAGTAGTTATAAACCTATATACTTCTCACATCTTCTACAGAGCTCGAATTATTTTATGGAGCATAGTGAACTTCTTCTCAGCCAAGTTGAGTTAGGAGAAAAATCAGAATCAGAAAAAGGAGAAGAAAAAGAATGCATGAAGAATAGTTGATAAATATGTTTTTTATGCTGTCTTTGGGAACTGACAGCCCTTCTTTTAACAATAAATAATATTAGAAAGACTGCTTCTAATGGCAAAAAGTTTCTTGGTCATAGACATAAAAGTAAGGGAGGTATATGAATAGAGAAAATATCTCTTCTTTTTTTGTTCCATTTTTCTGCAAATAGCCATAAACATGAAACAAGGGAGATAACATCTGAAACTATCTGAGATTTCTGAACATTCCTGAATTTGAGGGCCTAGCTGTTTCCATAAGATTCCATTGGCATCTGGACAATAGGTCACTTATGGGGGATTAAACAACTGGGCCTCATATTACATATTGTCAATAATTTCATACACAAGAGGACAGTTCTGTTTTCAAACTGTACTCTGAAAATAGCTGCTGTGAATTTATTTACTTTATATACTTTTTGGATATTTATACAGCATACACAGAAAAATATCATTTTTTCTTAAGTGTCAAAATCACTCTAAGATAAATTATTGATGTTTAGAGAATTTTTGAATCACATAGTTTTTAAAAAAGTTTCATTCAATATATTATTTATTTTTTATAACTAGAAGTTTTAAAAATACTAATATTAGTTCTATTTACTTAACATCTACTTTAATACAAGGTGGTCATGTGACTAGTTATATCACTTTGTTTTCACAATCACAATGTCAGATATTATTTTCCAATTTTTAAAGTTGCTAAAGGAATGAAGCTCAGTCATGTCAAGCAGTATTTCCAGATTTAAAGGCCAGTAAAAAGGCGAGCATGAATTTAAAGCAAAAGTCAAATAAACCTAATACTTTCTCCCCTCAATGCTCATCAATGTACATTGTTAGAGTTAATGTTGAATCTCTAAAATATAAGATTTGTTGGCAATGGTTCTCATTATTGTGTCTTCCCAAATCCTTTGGAGATCTTAATAGCTAATGAGACTCACAAGGAAAAACTTCCATGTTATAATATTTTCAATTCCTTCCTCTTTAGCCTACATTAATCCTTTCTATCTACTCTCTTCTACCCACAATTTTGCCTTCTCCTCTTCAAAAATAACTGTCCTTGCTTAAAATCAAACATTTTGCAAATTGCTGTAGACTCCTACACGGTTCCTGTTTCCAGATTCTTCCCCCTATATTTATCGTCAATATTGTCACCATGGCTATTTTTCTAAAATATACTTTTGCTTGTACGATTTCTTTATTTTAAAATCTGAGGGAATTCTTCTTTGCCTTGTTAGATTTTAAGTTTAGACTCCTTAGGAAGGTATTCAATGCCTCAACCTCTCTTCCCAGCTTCAGCTCTCACTTTTCCTGGCTTAGGCTGCCTATTTTCCAGCTGCACTGAATATACTCAATGGCTTCTGCATGAGCTATTGGGAATTAAATGGCTGAATCCTTCCAGTGGAGTACCATTTCACCACATGTGTGTGGTCACAGCCAGAGATGAATTCATAACAGATTCCTGAAGCCTGCAGGCTTTGTACATTCTGGTTGTTATTTGATGATTCAGATCTACACTGCCAAACCTTTGTAAGCCTGAAGTTTTATCTGATAGATTCCAGAAAAATGCCTGAAGGAACTTTGGCCTTTTCCAGCTCCAAATAAAATCTGAAACCACTTCCTGCTGGAAAATGTAAATTTGGTCCTGATGGTTTTTACTTCTCTATTGTCATTTAGGTCAAAATAATAGATTTGAGATAATATTTATTATTCCTAAAAACAAATCCTAGAAAAAGTATTGACAGATGATATTTTAATTGGTTTGGTCTCTCCAGTTATTAAATAATCATGAAACCTCTTCTGTTTAACAATTGCTTGAGGTACTTTGTATTCTCGCCTCAAAGTAGAGCAGTTTCTAGCTGCTAACACTGTGATTGATTTTTCCATATCAAATACAATGTTACGGTCTATTGTTTCCATAGCAAACATATAGCATCTGTCTTCAAACTCAGACTGTGATCCTGTGCTAGCCAGTAATACTTTATATGACCACATCCTTCCATTACAAGTATGAGTGGATTAATATTGATTTTTTTCCCTCCTGTCCAAGACTGAAGTTCTGTCTTAGCTATAATTTACACAGCTGGTATATAAAGATATGCTTACTCCTCCTTACTTTCATGGTAAGTAGTATTGTTTTATCTGAAAATCAGTTTACTCTATTTTTAGCCCATACATAGGTTAAAAAGGCTGCACACTTTGCAGTTTCAGCCATTTATATTGCCACATGTTTCCAATAACATATTAGCGCTTTTAGAAATTTGGAGTTTTTAATACGTACAAAACTTTGGAAAACCACAAGGAGCTGGCAAGAGCACACTGCATTCAACTAGCTAAACACCAAAAATTATAAAACAAGTGAGTGTGTGTGCATGCATGTATGTACTTGTGTGTGTGTGTGTTACCTATTTTATAATTTTAAATTCTGGAACTCTTAAGCCAAAAATTTTCATCAGAATTTTTCTGCTTTGTTCAATTATAATCCTTCAAATTTCCCTTCACCATAGCCCCCCAAATACACCCATTCTCACCTCTGCACCATTGCTCAGAAATATTCACTGCCTATAACCCCCTCATTCTCCTCTGTCACTACAGTAAACTTAGCCACTCTTCAAAACCCAGGTCAAATTTTACCTTTTCCTTAAAGCTTATTGCAATTATTCTGGTTCCTGGTGATTCCTTTTATAATTTTCTTCCAAGAGTAAAGTAAGCCCTATAAATATTCACTTTTAATTACATTATCCCTTGCATTTACATAGTGTGGCCCTGAATACCAGCAAACATATTGGAAGCTCCTAGATAAAACATATGTGAAGGAATCAAACCACAGTGCCTGACAAACATTAGTTACATCTGAATGTGTACTATATTTTACAATTATTTAGTATCTCATTCAATTTAGGCTAGTGTTAATTGGTAGCTGAAAATGTCCAACAGAGATGGTACTTCTTGTTCCAATGCTAACAAAGTTGAAAGAGGACTGAATTAGGATTTAAACAATATGAGTTTCTTCCTGGGCTTCACCATTGCCAAATTGCATGACCTTCAGAAAGTTAATTACTATTTTGAAGTACAAATACTTTGCATAAAAGTTATGTGGTTGTACCTGCTCATACCACGAAGAACTCCTTTCTTTTTCAATCCAAAATCCACAGGACTGAGTCTGTTCTAAATTGTGTACCATAACTCTGCTTCCCATTTTCATGGGTGATTGGAGGAAAACATTCCTGACTCCAGCTTAGCCAACCAGATTCTGCTACAAGGGGAGATTGAGAGAGGGAATCTGTAGATAGTAGTTTATAAACTGCAGAATTATAAATAGCATGGTGTGTTTTGGAAAATGGAAAATTTGATCTGCAGACTTAAGAATGAAAAAATGCACAAGAAGAGATGAAAAATAGGACAAGCCATCAAGGACCAAAATGTCTTTCAAATCTAATTCTAAGCAATTGCTGAGGCCTGCCTGTACCCTGACTTTGATTTCCTTTGAGAGTTGGGCTATAACTTACCTTAACACAAAGAACATGTTTGTCTTACTACTGTGGTATTCTGAAGTCTCACACAGTCCCTGGCCTACAGAGGTGCTTTGTGAATATCTGTTAAATGAGTAAATGGATTCTACATTTTTTTTCTTTTTACACATTTTCTTCATCTGGTTCTATTGAAACAAAGCAAGGAGTTCTTACTAATACATCCTTGGGCTAAATAATATCTAACTCCCACCATAATGCTATAACTTGGTGCTTTTTATTTGATCAAATTGGCCTTTTTGTAAATATTATTATACTTTCGAAAATATTGAAGGGAATTAGCTAACATTTACTCTTTCTCTACTGTCTTCTAGACAAGTTACACTTCTTTTTTTTACACTTTCCAACAAAATGATGATAACACTATGTATGATCTAATTTTCAGAGATAAAAGCTAATACTCAGTGGTAGTCTTGAGTAGGTGATGAATTAAAATTTGAACTCACATATTCACTTTTAAGCCCTTTATTCCCTTTTTACTCTATCATCCGGCCTGAAAGAACTGGTGATACAACCTGTGTACTGAAGAACTGATGATACAATCTGTGTATTGGAATTTTGCAATGTTTTTTAGGAATGGCTTTTGTGATTTACAGTAAATCTGATGATTTTCATGTGCAGGTTAATTTAAAAAAATACAATCACTTTATTTTTACATTTATGAAGTGTCCCATAGGTATATTTTTAAAATTCATGTACATACTTTATAATTCCTATCCTCAGGAATTATGTGCATGAATAATTGCCCCACAAAGTAGCTTGGAAAATGTTCTATATAAATGTTAGTTAAAGAGTTATGAAAGTTCAAAGAAAAAGAGAAACGTTCAGAAATAGCTTTGTGGAGAAATGAGCATTTTAAATTCATCTGTGAAGGAGGAAAGAATATGGGCATGTGGAGCTTTGGAAGCCAAATATATGACCAGTGGAGGGATGGGATGAGATGAAGGAAGATGTTGGAAAGTAAGTAACTGTCATATCCATTTGGTTATTTGAACTTCAGTAAATCTCCTGAGATGTAATGACTACTGAATAGCAGCAAGTTATATTGGCATTTTCTGATTTGACTTGTGCTTTATAAGATATATCAGTCAGAGTACTGGGTTGCAATAGAAACTAACTATTGGAGCCACATGAGGATTTTGAGCTGAATATCAATTAGCTCAAAAAATGATTAGAAAATCTGGAGATTCAGACACAAAATTAGGGCCCAAGCCAGCGTAATAGGAATTACTCAACATCTAGTTTGGAAGCCAATGCTTGAGTGAAGGAAGTTCAGTATTTTTATATTTCAGCATCCATTTATAGAACTTCTATTGTTTTTTAGTGTTATGGACTGAATATTTGTGTCCCTCATTCATATGTTAAAGCCCTAACCCCCAATGTAATGTTATTTGGAAATGGAACATTGAGGAGGTATTAGGGTTAGGTGAACTTGTGAGTGTGGGGCCCTAATATTGGGATTAGTGCCCTTATAAAATGAGACACCAGAGAGCAATCTCTTGTATGTGCTCTCTCTCTCTCTACCATGTGACAACTTGGTGAGAAGGCAGCAATTGGCAAGCCAAAAATGGAGCCTTCACCAGGACCCAACTATGTTGGCATTCTAATTTTAGATCTGCAGCCTCCAAAACTATGAGAAAATAAATTTCTGTTCTTTAAACTACCTGGTTTGTGGCATTTTATCATAGCAGCCTGAGCCAAGACAATTAGACACTGCTTATATAGGCTCTGAAGAATACATATATTAGTCCATTCTCATGCTGGTTTAAGGACATATCTGAGACTGGGTGTATTAGTCCATTTTCACGCTGCTGATAAAGATATACCTGAGACTGGGCAATTTATGAAAGAAAGAGGTTTAATGGATTTACAGTTCCACATGGCTGGGGAGGCCTCACAATCATGGCAGAAGGTGAAAGGCACATCTCACATGGCGGCAGACAAGAGAAGAGTGCAGGGAAACTCCCATTTTTAAAACCATCAAATCTCATGAGACCCACTCACCACCATGGGAACAACACAGGAAAGGCCTGCCCCATGATCCAACTACCTCCCACCAGGTCTCTCCCACAACACATGGGAATTGTGGGAGTTATAATTCAAGATGAGATTTTGGTGAGGATTCAGCCAAACCACATCATTCCACCCCTGGCCCCTCCCAAATCTCATGTCCTCACATTTCAAAACCAATCATGCCTTCCCAACAGTCCCTGAAAGTCTTAACTCATTTCAGCATTAACTCAAAAGTCCACAGTCCAAAGTCTCATCTGAGACAAGGCAAGTCCCTTCTGCCTATGAGTCTGTAAAATTAAAAGCAAGTTAGTTACTTTCTAGATACAATGGGTGTACAGCCAGTGGGTAAATACAGCCATTCCAAAGGGAGAAATGGGCCAAAACAGAGGAACTACAGGCCCCATGCAAGTCTGAAATCCAGCAGGGAAGTCAAATATTTAAGCTCCAAAATGATCTCCTTTGACTCCATATCTCACATCCAGATCACACTAATGCAGGAGGTGGCTTCCCATGGTCTAGGGCAGCTCCACCCCTGTGGCTTTGCAGGGTGTAGCCTCCCTCCCGGCGGCGTTCATGGGCTGACGTTGAGTGTCTGTGGCCCTTCCAAATGCACAGTGCAAGCTGTTGATGGGTCTATCATTCTGGGGTTTGGAGGATGGTGGCCCTCTTCTCACAGTTCCACTAGGCAGTGCCCCAGTAGGGATGCTGCGTGGGGGCTCTGCCTCCACATTTTCCTTCTGCACTGACTAGCAGAGGTTCTCCATGAGAGCCCCACCCCTGTAGCAAACTTCTGCCTGGAACATCCAGGCATTTCCATACATCCTCTGAAATATAGGTGCAGGTTCCTAAACCCCAATTCTTGACTTCTGTGCACTGGCAGGCTCAACAACACGTGGAAGCTGCCAATACTTGAGGCTTGTACCCTCTGAAGCCATGACCTAAGCTCTATGTTTGTCCCTTTCAGCAATAGCTGGAGCAGCTGGGACACAAGACACCAAGTTCCTAGGCTGCACACAGCATGGGGACCCTGGGCCTGGCCCACAAAACCACTTTTTCCTCCTAAACCTCTGGGTCTTTGATGGTAGGGGCCACTGCAAAGGTCTCTGATGTGCCCTGGAGACAATTTACCCATTGTCTTGGTAATTAACTTGTGGCTCCTCATTACTTATGCAAATTTCTGCAGCTGGCTTGAATTTCTCAGAAAATGGGATTTACTTTTCTTTTGCATGGTCTGCTGCAAATTTTCCAAACTTTTATGTTCTGTTTCCCTTTTAAAACTGAATTCTTTTAACAGCACCCAAGTTACCTCTTTAATGCTTTGCTGCTTAGAAATTTCTTCCACCAGATGCCCTAAATCATCTCTCTCAAGTTCAAAGTTACAAATCTCTAGGGCAGGGGCAAAATGCTGCCAGTCTCTTTGCTGAAACATAACAAGAGTCACCTTTGTTTTAGTATCCAAAAAGTTCCTCATCTCTATCTGAGACCATCTCAGCCTGGATTTCATTATCCATATCATTATCAGCATTTTGTTCAGAGCCATTCAACACGTCTCTAGGAAGTTCCAAACTCTCCCTCATTTTCCTGTCTCCTTCTGAGCCCTCCAAACTGTTCTATCTCCTGCCTAATACCCAGTTCCAAAGTCATTTCCACATTTTCGGGTATCTTTTCATCAGTGCCCTACTCTACTGGCACCAATTTACAGTATTAGTTCATTTTCATGCTGCTGATAAAGACATACCTGAGACTGAGCCATTTATGAAAGAAAGAGGTTTAATGGACTTACAGTTCCATGTGGCTAGTGAGGCCTCACAATCATGGCAGAAGGTGAAAAGCATGCCTCACTTGGCAGCAGACAAGAGAAGAGAGCTTGTGTAGGGAAACTCCCATTTTTAAAACCATCAGATCTCATGAGACCCACTCACCACCAGGAGAACAGCATGGGAAAGACCCACCCCCATAATCCAACCACCTCTCACTAGGTCCCTCCCACAACACATCAGAATTGTGGGAGTTACAATTCAAGTTAAGATTTGGGTGGGGCTACAGCCAAATCTCATCACTGGATACTTTATAAAAGAAAGAGGTTTAATTAACTCACAGTTCTGCATGGCTGGGGAGGCCTCACCAACATGGCAGAAGGTGAAGGAGGAGGAAAGGCACATCTTACATGGTGGCAGGGAAGAGGGCATGTGCAGGGGAACTGCCCTTTATGAAACTATCAGATCTCATGAGACTTATTCACTATCATGAGAACAGCATGGGAAAAACCTGCCCCATGATTCAATTATTTTACACTGGGTCCCTCCCATGACACATTGGGGATTATGAGAACTACAATTCAAAATGAGATTTCAATGGGGACACAGTCAAACCATATCAACAGAGAGGAAAATTCATAGTTCCTGCCCTCAAAATATATAATCTAAGAAGGATACAGTGGCTCACACCTGTAATCTTGGCACTTTGGGAGGCTGAGGCAGGAGGATTGCTTCAGGCTGGAGGTTTGAGACCAACCTGGGCAACACAGCAAGATCATATTTCTACAAAAATATACAAAAATCAGCCAGGTGTGGTGGCACATGCTAGTAGTCCTACCTTCTCGGGAGACTGAGGCAGGAGGATCCCTTGAGCCTAGGAATTTGAGGATACAGTGATCCATGATTATACTGCTGCACTCCAGTCTGGGTGCAGATAAGTGAAACACCATCTCTAAAAAAAAAATTATATATATATATATATATACACACACACACACACACACACACACACACACACACATGCCTTATAGGTACATATCAAAAATATATATTTTGATCATATATATGATTGAAATAAGTGTATCACTTTCACACCCACCCCCATAATGTGTTAATTTTTAACTTTAATTTAAAATATATACATATATATATATATACCTAAAATATCAAATCTTTCCTACGTTACTCTGTTGGATAACAGCAATTCTCTGCCTCATCCTCCCCTAACCTTCATTGTTGGTGCTTGGGACTAGTTAGTTTCATCTCCTTTTGTTGTTTTTATTTTTTATTTTGCCTCCAGATTCTTAAATAAATATTATATACTACTATTTCTTAATTTATCAGGCTTAGATAGTATCTGTTGATTTGCTGCTAAAGGGTTACATCTAATCTCTTTTATACCACCACAGTCTCATTTGTTCTCCTCAACTTCTAATGTTAATATATAAGAAATTGTAGTTAAGTAAATAACTGTTTACATTTTATACTTACATAAATATTGAGCCAAGTGGTGTATTATGTGTAGGTTTTCTTTTGGTACAACAACAATTTTTGTGTAGTTAATAATTCGCATTTTCCTTCAATTTGCTTAGCTTCTATGTTCTCACTCACACCTTAAAATTCTCTTTCAAATACATCAAATACTGGAAATAACTTTTCAAATTCTCAGAAAAATTAGCAATCTCATTTATCATGGGGTGCTGTCACCCACAGTACTTTGGTTTTTTTTTTCTCCGTTCTGCACATAGGGTCGTTGAATGGAGTGTTTTTTCAGACATCCCTGTACCATCCTCTGACACTTGGTTGGCTGGATTTTCTCTTTCTTGGTTTATAAACTTATTTTACTGAAGCACATTTTTCACTACTTCCTGAGAAAGAATTCCTTGTTTGTACAAATGCATCTTTATTCTGACCTCACACTTGATTGAAAGTTTGATTTGGCATAGAATTCTACGATGAAAAAATTCTTTTTCTCATAGTTTGGAAAGCACAGTTCTACTACCTTCTAGCTTCTGTGATAACATTGAAAATAAGACTCACATTCCTTTGTATTTTATATTTTTTGCTGTTATTATTTTATAAAAGAATTTTTCTTCTATCTCTTTAAGAATGTTAATTACAGGGTTTTTTTCTTAAAGTTTTCTCCTCTTCCCTGCATTGTCTCTGTGTTCTCTGTGTTCCCTGCTTCTGCTTACTGTGTTTTCCATGTTCTGTTGAAGTCTTACTTGTATTGTCTGTAGATCCTTGACATTCTATTTATACTCCAGAAAGAAATGGAAGACTTTGGGGCTACAGATGGAACTATTGACTGGTGAACTTCCCAATGTGATCAAGCAGCAAGCCTTATTTGTGTGTGGTTACTCAAGTATCAGAAAGAAAATGAGACCTTTCAATTATTTCTCAGAAAAAAAATATTCCAATACCCTGATTAGAAAGAGATAAAGGCAGGCAGCTGATATACGCCTTGAATCAGATATTCTCAGAACACAGTGATAGAAACTGGTCAAGGGTTTTATAATATAATATGTATACGTCTTTTAGATTTAGTGGTTTATTGCATTGTTTAGATATCTGTTTTCTTAGTTATCTTATGTCTGGTTGTTCTATCCATTGTTGAGAAGGGGATATTGAAGCTCCAACTATTATTGTAGAACTGTTTCTCTCTTAAACTGTCAGTTTTTATTTTATATATTTTATAGTCATTAGGTGCATAAATGTTTATAATTTTTATATCTTCTTGATGTATTGAAACTTTTATTAATATATAATGTTCTTGTCTCGTGACTTTTTTGATTTATAGTCTATTTTGTCTAATGTTAGTATAGCCATCCCTCCCCACTTTTGATTACTATTCACATCAGACATATTCTTTCATCTATTCATCTTAAACGTATTTGTGTCTTTAGATCTAATGAGAGTCTCTTGTAGACAGACTATAGTGGGTCATGTTTTTAAATCCATTTTGCCAATCTCTGTCTTGATTGGAAAGTTTAATGCATTTACACATATAGTAATTACAGTGAGTCTTTCATATCCATGTGTTCCACATACATGAATTCAACCAACTGTAAATAAAAAAATATTCAGAAAAGAATCCAAAAATTTTCCAAAAAGCCAAACTAGAAGTTGCTGTTGGACCAAATACTATATTGAATCCATGCAAATGTATTATATATATAGGCATTGTATTAAGTACTATGAGTACTCCAGAAACTAAAATATACAGGAGGATGTGCATAGATTATAAGCAAATACTATGCCATTTTATATAAGGGACTTGAGCATTTGAGGATTTTGGTATCTGCCAAGGGTCCTGGAACCAACCTTTCACAGATAATGAGGAATGACTGAACTAAAAAGGATAAACAATTATGTCCTTTTGCTATCTCTTTTCTATATGCTTTATAACTTCTTTTGGTCCCTCATTTTCTGAATTATTGTCTTCTTTTATGTTTAGTTGATTTTTTGTAGTGAAACATTTTAATTTCCTCCTCATTTCCTTTTGTATATATTCTGTAACTGTTTTCTTTGTGCTTACCAGGGGAATTACCTTTTAACATTGTACAGTTACAGTCTTCTAATTTGGATTTATACCAGCTTATCTTGAATAACATACAAAAACTCTGTATTTTTACAGCTCCAGCTCCTTACCTTCAATTCTAATGTCACAAAATTAAATCTTTTTTTTTCTTCTTTTTTCTTTTTTTTTTCTTTTATTATTATTATTATTATCATTATTATACTTTAGGTTTTATGGTACATGTGCGCAATGTGCAGGTAAGTTACATATGTATACATGTGCCATGCTGGTGCACTGCACCCACCAACTTGTCATCTAGCGTTAGGTATATCTCCCAATGCTATCCCTCCCCCTTCCCCCCACCCCACAACAGTCCCCGAAGTGTGATGTTCCCCTTCCTGTGTCCATGTGTTCTCATTGTTCAATTCCCACCTATGAGTGAGAATATGCGGTGTTTGGTTTTTTGTTCTTGCGATAGTTTACTGAGAATGATGATTTCCAGTTTCATCCATGTCCCTACAAAGGACGTGAACTCATCATTTTTTATGGCTGCATAGTATTCCATGGTGTATATGTGCCACATTTTCTTAATCCAGTCTATCATTGTTGGACATTTGGGTTGGTTCCAAGTCTTTGCTATTGTGAATAATGCGGCAATAAACATACGTGTGCATGTGTCTTTATAGCAGCATGATTTATAGTCCTTTGGGTATATACCCAGTAATGGGATGGCTGGGTCGAATGGAATTTCTAGTTCTAGATCCCTGAGGAATCGCCACACTGACTTCCACAATGGTTGAACTAGTTTACAGTCACACCAACAGTGTAAAAGTGTTCCTATTTCTCCACATCCTCTCCAGCACCTGTTGTTTCCTGACTTTTGAATGATCACCATTCTAACTGGTGTGAGATGGTATCTCATTGTGGTTTTGATTTGCATTTCTCTGATGGCCAGTGATGGTGAGCATTTTTTCATGTGTTTTTTGGCTGCATAAATGTCTTCTTTTAAGAAGTGTCTGTTCATGTCCTTCGCCCACTTTTTGATGGGGTTGTTTGTTTTTTTCTTGTAAATTTGTTGGAATTCATTGTAGATTCTGGATATTAGCCCTTTGTCAGATGAGTAGGTTGCGAAAATGTTCTCCCATTTTGTAGGTTGCCTGTTCACTCTGATGGTAGTTTCCTTTGCTGTGCAGAAGCTCTTGAGTTTAATTAGATCCCATTTGTCAATTTTGGCTTTTGTTGCCATTGCTTTTGGTGTTTTAGACATGAAGTCCTTGCCCATGCCTATGTCCTGAATGGTAATGCCTAGGTTTTCTTCTAGGGCTTTTATGGTTTTAGGTCTAACATTTAAGTCTTTAATCCATCTTGAATTGATTTTTGTATAAGGTGTAAGGAAGGGATCCAGTTTCAGCTTTCTACATATGGCTAGCCAGTTTTCCCAGCACCATTTATTAAATAGGGAATCCTTTCCCCATTTCTTGTTTTTGTCAGGTTTGTCAAAGATCAGATACTTGTAGATATGTGGCATTATTTCTGAGGGCTCTGTTCTGTTCCATTGATCTATATCTCTGTTTTGGTACCAGTACCATGCTGTTTTGGTTACTGTAGCCTTGTAGTATAGTTTGAAGTCAGGTAGTGTGATGCCTCCAGCTTTGTTCTTTTGGCTTAGGATTGACTTGGCGATGCGGGCTCTTTTTTGGTTCCATATGAACTTTAAAGTAGTTTTTTCCAATTCTTGAAGAAAGTCATTGGTAGCTTGATGGGGATGGCATTGAATCTGTAAATTACCTTGGGAAGGATGGCCATTTTCATGATATTGATTCTTCCTACCCATGAGCATGGAATGTTCTTCCATTTGTTTGTATCCTCTTTTATTTCCTTGAGCAGTGGTTTGTAGTTCTCCTTGAAGAGGTCTTTTACATCCCTTGTAAGTTGGATTCCTAGGTATTTTATTCTCTTTGAAGCAATTGTGAATGGCACTTCACTCATGATTTGGCTCTCTGTTTGTTTGTTATTGATGTATAAGAATGCTTGTGATTTTTGCACATTGATTTTGTATCCTGAGACTTTGCTGAAGTTGCTTATCAGCTTAAGGAGATTTTGGGCTGAGACAATGGGGTTTTCTAGATATACTATCATGTCATCTGCAAACAGGGACAATTTGACTTCCTCTTTTCCTAATTGAATACCCTTGATTTCCTTCTCCTGCCTCATTGCCCTGGCCAGAACTTCCAACACTATGTTGAATAGAAGTGGTAAGAGAGGGCATCCCTGTCTTGTGCCAGTTTTCAAAGGGAATGCTTCCAGTTTTTGCCCATTCAGTATGATATTGGCTGTGGGTTTGTCATAAATAGCTCTTATTATTTTGAGATACGTCCCATCAATTCCTAATTTATTGAGAGTTTTTAGCATGAAGGGTTGTTGAATTTTGTCAAAGGCCTTTTCTGCATCTATTGAGACAATCATGTGGTTTTTGTCTTTGGTTCTGTTTATATGCTGGATTACATTTATTGATTTGCGTATATTGAACCAGCCTTGCATCCCAGGGATGAAGCCCACTTGATCATGGTGGATAAGCTTTTTGATGTGCTGCTGGATTCTGTTTGCCAGTATCTTATTGAGGATTTTTGCATCAATGTTCATCAAGGATATTGGTCTAAAATTCTCTTTTTTTGTTGTGTCTCTGCCAGGCTTTGGTATCAGGATGATGCTGGCCTCATAAAATGAGTTAGGGAGGATTCCCTCTTTTTCTATTGATTGGAATAGTTTCAGAAGGAATGGTACCAGCTCCTCCTTGTACCTCTGGTAGAATTCGGCTGTGAACCCATCTGGTCCTGGACTTTTTTTGGTTGGTAAGCTATTGATTATTGCCACAATTTCAGCTCCTGTTATTGGTCTATTCAGAGATTCAACTTCTTCCTGGTTTAGTCTTGGGAGGGTGTATGTGTTGAGAAATTTATCCATTTCTTCTAGATTTTCTAGTTTATTTGCATAGAGGTGTTTGTAATGTTCTCTGATGGTAGTTTGTATTTCTGTGGGATCGGTGTTGATATCCCCTTTATCATTTTTTATTGCATCTATTTGATTCTTCTCTCTTTTTTTCCTTATTAATCTTGTTAGCGGTCTATCAATTTTGTTGATCCTTTCAAAAAACCAGCTCCTGGATTCATTTATTTTTTGAAGGGTTTTTTGTGTCTCTATTTCCTTCAGTTCTGCTCTGATTTTAGTTATTTCTTGCCTTCTGCTAGCTTTTGAATGTGTTTGCTCTTGCTTCTCTAGTTCTTTTAATTGTGATGTTAGGGTGTCAATTTTGGATCTTTCCTGCTTTCTCTTGTGGGCATTTAGTGCTATAAATTTCCCTCTACACACTGCTTTGAATGCATCCCAGAGATTCTGGTATGTTGTGTCTTGGTTCTCGTTGGTTTCAAAGAACATCTTTATTTCTGCCTTCATTTCGTTATGTACCCAGTAGTCATTCAGGAGCAGGTTGTTCAGTTTCCACGTAGTTGAGCGGTTTTGAGTGAGATTCTTAATCCTGAGTTCTAGCTTGATTGCACTGTGATCTGAGAGACAGTTTGTTACAATTTCTGTTCTTTTACATTTATTGAGGAGAGCTTTACTTCCAAGTATATGGTCAATTTTGGAATAGGTGTGGTGTGGTGCTGAAAAAAATGTATATTCTGTTGATTTGGGGTGGAGAGTTCTGTAGATGTCTATTAGGTCTGCTTGGTGCAGAGCTGAGTTCAATTCCTGGGTATCCTTGTTGACTTTCTGTCTCGTTGATCTGTCTAATGTTGACAGTGGGGTGTTAAAGTCTCCCATTATTAATGTGTGGGAGTCTAAGTCTCTTTGTAGGTCACTCAGGACTTGCTTTATGAATCTGGGTGCTCCTGTATTGGGTGCATATATATTTAGGATAGTTAACTCTTCTTGTTGAATTAATCCCTTTACCATTATGTAATGGCCTTCTTTGTCTCTTTTGATCTTTGTTGGTTTAAAGTCTGTTTTATCAGAGACTAGGATTGCAACCCCTGCCTTTTTTTGTTTTCCATTTGCTTGGTAGATCTTCCTCCATCCTTTTATTTTGAGCCTATGTGTGTCTCTGCACGTGAGATGGGTTTCCTGAATACAGCACACTGATGGGTCTTGAGTCTTTGTCCAGTTTGCCAGTCTGTGTCTTTTAATTGGAGCATTTAGTCCATTTACATTTAAAGTTAATATTGTTATGTGTGAATTTGATCCTGTCATTATGATGTTAGCTGGATATTTTGCTCGTTAGTTGATGCAGTCTCTTCCTAGTCTCGATGTTCTTTACATTTCGGTATGATTTTGCAGTGGCTGGTACCGGTTGTGCCTTTCCATGTTTAGTGCTTCCTTCAGGAGGTCTTTTAGGGCAGGCCTGGTGGTGACAAAATCTCTCAGCATTTGCTTGTCTGTAAAGTATTTTATTTCTCCTTCACTTATGAAGCTTAGTTTGGCAGGATATGAAATTCTGGGTTGAAAATTCTTTTCTTTAAGAATGTTGAATATTGGCCCCCACTCTCTTCTGGCTTGTAGGGTTTCTGCCGAGAGATCCGCTGTTAGTCTGATGGGCTTCCCTTTGATGGTAACCCGACCTTTCTCTCTGGCTGCCCTTAACATTTTTTCCTTCATTTCAACTTTGGTGAATCTGACAATTATGTGTCTTGGAGTTGCTCTTCTCGAGGAGTATCTTTGTGGCGTTCTCTGTATTTCCTGAATCTGAATGTTGGCCTGCCTTGCTAGATTGGGGAAGTTCTCCTGGATAATATCCTGCAGAGTGTTTTCCAACTTGTTTCCATTCTCCCCGTCACTTTCAGGTACACCAATCAGACGTAGATTTGGTCTTTTCACATAGTCCCACATTTCTTGGAGGCTTTGCTCGTTTCTTTTTATTCTTTTTTCTCTAAACTTCCCTTCTCGCTTCAATTCATTCATTTCATCTTCCAGGGCTGATACCCTTTCTTCCATTTGATCGCATCGGCTCCTGAGGCTTCTGCATTCTTCACGTAGTTCTCGAGCCTTGGTTTTCAGCTCCATCAGCTCCTTTAAGCACTTCTCTGTATTGGTTATTCTAGTTATACATTCTTCTAAATTTTTTTCAAAGTTTTCAACTTCTTTGCCTTTGGTTTGAATATCCTCCCATAGCTTGGAGTAATTTGATCGTCTGAAGCCTTCTTCTCTCAGCTCGTCAAAGTCATTCTCCGTCCAGCTTTGTTCCGTTGCTGGTGAGGAACTGCGTTCCTTTGGAGGAGGAGAGGTACTCTGGTTTTTAGAGTTTCCAGTTTTTCTGCTCTGTTTTTTCCCCATCTTTGTGGTTTTATCTACTTTTGGTCTTTGATGATGGTGATGTACAGATGGGTTTTTGGTGTGGATGTCCTTTCTGTTAGTTTTCCTTCTAACAGACAGAACCCTCAGCTGCAGGTCTGTTGGAGTACCTGGCCGGCCATGTGAGGTGTCTGCCCCTGCTGGGGGGTGCCTCCCAGTTAGGCTGCTCGGGGGTCAGGGGTCAGGAACCCACTTGAGGAGGCAGTCAGCCGGTTCTCAGATCTCCAGCTGCGTGCTGGGAGAACCACTGCTCTCCTCACTGCTGTCAGACAGGGACATTTAAGTCTGCAGAGGTTACTGCTGTCTTTTTGTTTGTCTGTGCCCTGCCCCCAGAGGTGGAGCCTACAGAGGCAGGCAGGCCTCCTTGAGCTGTGGTGGGCTCCACCCAGTTCAAGCTTCCAGGCTGCTTTGTTTACCTAAGCGAGCCTGGGCAATGGCGGGCGCCCCTCCCCCAGCCTCGCTGCCGACTTGCTGTTTGATCTCAGACTGCTGTGCTAGCAATCAGTGAGACTCCGTGGGCGTAGGACCCTCTGAGCCAGGTGCGGGCTATAATCTCCTGGGGCACCGTTTCCTAAGCCCGTCGGAAAAGCACAGTATTCGGGTGGGAGTGGCCCGATTTTCCAGGTGCCGTCTGTCACCCCTGGAAGGGGAACTCCCTGACCCCTTGCGCTTCCCGAGTGAGGCAGTGCCTCGCCCCTGCTTCGGCTGGTGCACGGTGCACTCACCCACTGACCTGCGCCCACTGTCTGGCACTCCCTAGTGAGATGAACACGGTACCTCAGATGGAAATGCAGAAATCACCCGTCTTCTGAGTCGCTCGCGCTGGGAGCTGTAGACCGGAGCTGTTCCTATTCGGCCATCTTCCACAGTCTACAAAATTAAATCTTTATATATGTGTGTTCAAAAGCATACACTAATAATTGTTAATGCGTTATCTCTTAAATTATATAGAAAAGAAGTTGGAGTTACAAATCACTGTTACAAATAATACTAGCTTTTCAAATTGCCCAGGTATTTTTACCTTAACTGAGATCTTTATTTCTTCATACAGCTTCAAGTTACAGTATAATATCCTTTTATTTAAATTTTCAGGACTCCCTTTAGCTTATGTTGCATAGAAAATGTAGTGATAATAAACTTCCTCACTCAACTTTTGTTTATCTGGGAATGCCTTGATTTTTTCCTCACTTTTGAAGGACCATTTTGCATGATATAGAATTGTTGGTTGAAAAGTTTTTCTCTTTCAACTCTTGACTACACAAGCCCACTGCCTCCTGGCTTCAAAACTTTATCATTAGAAATCCGCTAATAATCTCACTGAGGTGCTCTTGTATGTATGTGATGACTTGTTTCTTTCTTGCTGATTTCAAGATTCTCTCTGTCTTTGGTTTTTGACAGTTTGCTTATAACATATGTTGGTGTGGATCTCTTTGAGTCCATCCTCCTTGGAGTTTCCTAAGATTTTAGATGTTTACATTCATGTCTTTCATCAAACCTGGGAAGTTTTTGATCATTATTTCTTCAAATAATATATTTTCCCATTTCTCTCTCTTTGTTCCTTGTGAGGCTCCCATAATGAGCATATTGGTCTGCTCAGGTGTCTCAAGCTCTATTCATTTTTCTTGAATCTTTTTGCTCCCTGCTCCTCAGAATAAATGATTTCAATAATTCCATCTTCAGTTTCAATGATTTTGCCCTCCGCTTGTTCATTTCTGCCTTGAATCACTCTAGTGACTTTTTCATTTCAGTTATTGTACCTTTCTATTACAGAATATTTTTCTCTGTTGATATTTCCATTTTATTCATCCATCATTGTCATTACTTTCTCCAAATCTTCATTTAGTTCTTTGAACATCTTTCAGACAGTTTTTTAAAAAGATTATCTAGTAGGTCTGCCATTTGGTCTTTTTTAGGGAAAGTTTCTGTTTGTTTGATTTTTATTTGAATGAACCACATTTTTCCCATTTATTTGTATGCCTTGTGATTTTGTTTGTTGTTGATAACCAAAACTCTGCACTAATAATGTGGTAACTCTAGTAATCAGATTCTTCCCTCTTCACCAGAGTGTGCTAGTTTTTGTTTTTCTTTTGTTTTAATTGTTGGAGTCTGTTTTTATATCAAAGATCAGCCTGAAGTGTAAACTTAAGGTCTTCTCAGGTCTTTTCTGAGCCTCTGCTTTTCTTTGTCCATGTACAGTGACTTTCTAATTTTCCCTATATATACACAGATGTTTTATAATGTCTTAATCTTTAAAGTCTGATTCCCAAAAGGGGAACAGAGCTAAATGAAGAGATGGGGGTAAAATAGTGCCAGCCCTTTAAATCCTGTGGAACCTGCTTCAATCTGAGGGGGAGGGGCTTGCAACAATGGGGAAACCAGAAGTGCAGCACCTCTGTGATCAGAAGCAGCACTCAGTCATCAAAACATAGACTTATAGTATGTGAAGAACAGGGTCCTTATTGCTCACTCTGGATACCAAAGCTATGTGTAAGATATTCCAAGAATGCATACACAGTTGCCCTGCCACAGGTCTGGAGGTTTGAAGATGGGTAGTTACTGTTGAGCTAAGACCTAAAATTGAGCAAAAGTAACTGTAATTTACTATCTGAGTCTTTCCTTGAAAGTTGTAAGGCTTCAATAGGCTCCAGATTTTCAAAAATAGTTACATCAGGTAGACTCTTCCAGTGAAATTATTACCTAGGTGGGGAGACAGATTCCTTTTGCTTCCTACTCCATCATCTTCTCAGAATCCTCTCTCTAAAATAATATGTATGCGTTTATTTAATATGTATTTTTGGCCACATTTCAAAGCCTCTTGGAAAGGTACATTGTGTTCCTGAATCTTGAACCTCTTGTTTTCAATTCCTTCAAAGGAAATATCTTATCCAGAAGAAGCATATACAGTGAAGAGAAAGATTTGGTCATCTATCAGGGTGTAAATGGAGTGGTGGAAAAGCTGGGTTATTCATTGCTTTGTATATAGCTTTGCAAATACTCTTTACTTTCAGTTCAGACTAATGTTCAAAGTGCTGAGCTTCTCAGGCAGTTCTTCAAAACAAATTGGTTCATTTATTGTTGATTTTCCCCTTCTTCTTTCAATAAAATTTTAAGTTCTTCCACTGTGCTAAGCTAGTTACTGCTGCACTATTTGCTTCCCATCTTTCAAAACTTGGTTGAAATAAATTTATCTTCCTTTTTCTTCTGTATTGTCCTTCTTCCCTTGTGGGGCAATAATGTAATAATGCCATTTATTATTACATTTCTATTTTATTGGGTTTTGTGGGAGAAGAAAAGATAAACACATGTGATCCCTTTACAACATTTAACTAGAAGTGAGGCCCTGGAATATAGATAATTAACAAGCATCTTTGATGATTCCATTATGTAATTGTTTGAGAAGATTTCTTTAGAGGAGAAATGGACATGTGTGGGGAAGAATATTACCTCAGAAGGTAACATCTGAAGGGCAAGTACAACTTGGCCATGGAGAAAGTCCCAGGAGTAGATTGAGGAGAGGGAATAGTATGGTACAGGCCTGAAATATACAACTCCTCCAAGGAATTTCATGATGCTTAATGTGGATGAAGCACAGATTGGGAGTGGTAGTGAGGAGGCTGTAATGATGGTGATGGTAACAGATGAGGGTAAAATGTAGGAGAGCTGTGGAAAGATTTTACATAAATAAGAATGATTATTAGCTGCAGTATATAAATGTGTGATAGAATAAAGGAGAAGAAAGAAAAATACAAACGTAGAAGGAGGGAGATGAACTAAGAGCCATTTTCTGTGACCAAGGTATAAGATAATTATGTCAAAAAAACAGGCGATAATGACAGTACAAAAAGGCAAAAGTAGATAAGTTCTACAAATACTTTGGGAGAAAACTACAATTTAGTAAATAGGTATCTAAAGAGATGAAAAAGGAATGCTAAAGGTGACTACCAGGTTTTGATTTGGGGACAAGTGAGTGCAGTGACACCATCCATTCTGAAGGAGAAACATTTTTGAGAGGAGTGGCAGACAACTCACTGAGATTAAATTTAGACATTAATTTTGATAACCACAAGATATCTAGTAGAAATGTTTAATAGTCTCTTTGGATTAGAAGTTCAGGAAAGAATTGGGGCTGGAGATAAAAGAGAGAGTGGTCATTAGTTTATATGTCATAGCTGAAGAGTAGAAATTTCTCAAGAGACATTATAAAATCAGAGTAATAATAACTACTAGTTATTAACTATTTATTATGTGACATTCATAGTTGTGAGTATTTAATACCAACAACCACCTTATACAAAAACTCTTTTCTGCCTTAGTAAAGGGAAAACAAGGGCCTGAGGGATTAGGTTGCTTTCCATGTGTTCACTGAAAGCATGTGACAGAGCCAAGATTCAAACCTAGTTTTTTTCCAACTCTAGAACATATCCTCCTCCTACTTTGCTCTTCTCAAAAATAAAAGCAGGTAGGTTGAAAATGGAGTTTATTTAAGGAGCAGGCAGATGAAAAGAATCCTTGACAGTTTATGATACAGAGCAGTGATATTAGCAGAGAAAAACTGAAAGAATGTGGTGGTGTGGAATTTAATAGAAAAGAGAAATTCAAGGAGGGAACAGTTAACAGTGGTAAACATCCCAAGAAGGTTAAATAAGAGAACAGAAATTTGTCTACTGTATTCATTCACAAAGTGGTCTTTGCTGACTTTGGGGAAAGTGAATTCTGCAGAGTGCTGGAGACTGAAGCTGCTCACTGTGGGCTGTTAAATGAAAGAGCAGTCAGGACATAGAAACAAGTAATTCAAGACTGTCAGGCTGTGAAGGCAGGGTGAGGTGAAGGGCACTTTTTAGATATAGTGTATGGTGGAGGGATAACCTGAGAAGACTGGAGTATGTCTAGATGCTAACTGGAAAGAGTAAATAACTGACAGTGAATTTACAAAGAAAAAGCATATTTGTAAGCTAATGTTGCTGAGGGAGGCCAGCATAGCTTTGGAATAGTTTTATCCTTAGACTTTTAAAATTGAAAATATTTTTATTTTTCTCATCATATAATTCTGCCTTCTTTAGAAATTTTAAATACCAAAATATATAAATTAGAATCTGAATGTACCCCTGTAATTTCAATCATACCCCAAGATGGCTGCTTTTGAAAATTGTTTAGTCTTTCAAACTTTAAAAGATGAATCTGTAAATAAATATATACTAAGAAAGTGGAATTATAATATAGACATTGTTATATAAGCAGATTTTTCACCTTTAAACAGTATATCATGAATAGATATATTTCTATGTTAATAATATAAAACAATTTCAAGCTCTTAATGTCTTCATAGTATTCCATTGTAGAATATATTTAATGAATTCCATTTTTACATTTTATTTTTTAATAGAAATATGACAATTGTACATGTTTATGGGGTACATAGGGATGTTTTGATACATAACGTATAGTGATCAGATCAGGGTAATTAGCATATCCATCATCTCAAACATTTATCATTTCTTTGTGTTGGGAACATTTCATATCCTCCTTCAGCTATCTGAAACTGTGTGACATACCGTTGTTAACTCTAGTCATCCTATAGTAGTACAGAACACTAGAACTTATTCTGCTTATCTAATTGCCAATTCCTTGTTTATGAACATGTAGAAAGCTTTCAAATTTTTTCTATTAAAAAACTCAACAGAATAGCTGTACTTACATTTTGATCTTTTTTTCTTAAAATATTTCTTGGAATATTTCCAAAAATATAATGGCTGGGCCAAAGAACACATTGCTAAATAGCACTAATCCATACTCCTATTGTCAGCAAATAGGTGGGGAGAATTTCTTCCACTGATTAGATGGGTAGAAATAAAAGGAGATTGTAAATGAGGATCTGGCTTTCCAGAGTGGGCAAAGAAAGCTGAGCAACTATCCTGTTCATTTTCCCTCTTGCCCTCATCACTTTTACCATATTTTCTAATTTCTCTGTGAATTAGGAGACAAATCTTCCTGCTCAGAGTGAGGATGAAGGAGTATGTATATGTACTTAAGGAAAATAGACATTACTTAACATAGTAACTATAAGGAGAGAAAGAGAGCTGTGTGCTGAAACGGTAGAGGAAATCAGGTAGCCTTAAGGTCTTATTTCATGTAAAAGGCCATGAAACTGTAGTCAGCAATCTTCCTGATCTTGCAATTTTTTTCCCAGCAACATTCAGCAACCTTGGCATAGGAACAGAGAATATAGCCAGAAGGATTCATCCATGTTGCTATTTTGTTAGATGGGTGCAACCAAGGAACAGGAAGCTAAGAACTGATGGTCTGTGGGGTCCAAGCTAGGTAAGAAGGAAGAGAAGATGGGTAGGCAGGAACTTGCAGATTTAGAGAAATTAGTGCACTAACCAGCTGGCAGGTTTATAACCATATCTAGTTGTACTCATATCTCCGGCAATGCTTTTAATATACTTTTTATGTATTATAATTTACACACTTGTCTATATCCATAAAGCTGTGCTTTTGGAGATATCCATACCAAATTACAATTTAATCAGTTTACCAATTGACAAGTCAGTATTTCTGTTGCCCTTTTGTCTGCGTATGATTGCATTTCCAGCTATTAAACCACAACATGCAAATATACAGATCTGTGGAGGTGAGTAAAAATTATGGCCATTAAAGATTGTCAGATGTCCAAGAAAAATGCTTGTTACAGCCATATCACTAAAGCTAATTCATTTTATTATAGATTTTTAAAGAATGGAGATTATATTGCTTTAATAAATTTATATGACCAGATTTTCATAAATTTCTTTGAGGGCCATTGTCAAGCATTATCTTTAAAAATTGCCATAACTGAACTTTTTTTCTGATTAAAGATAGTTTATAATATTCCGTGTCTCATGAACTTTTTGAGTATCTATATGTAGCAAAGTGATTTCAGGTTACACATCATTTTGCTTCAATGGAATACAATTCCTGTGAGCTATTTTTATCCAAAGTCTCCTTGATGACTTTTTTAAAAATTAAAAACTAATAGACCTCACAATATGATCTATTATGACATACCTAAGCTTGGCTTCTTGCTCAAACTTAGAATCAGATCATACTTCTGTGAATTATCTGGCTGAGAACAGTAAAATCAAGACAGTAAAATTAAAGGCCATTTTTGTTTTTCTCATCAGAAATAAATGATTTCACAGCCATATATTTCTTTCTCCATTTGTAGTAAAACCTTATTACATAACTTGTATATTATTATTTTAGTAAATTCACTAAAATTATCTTTTTTTTTTTTTGAGACAGAGTCTCACACCGTCGCCCGGGCTGGAGTGCAGTGGCATGATCTCAGCTCACTGCAACCTCCGCCGCCTGGGTTCAAGTGATTCTCCTGCCTCAGCCTCCTGAGTAGCTGGGATTACAGGCACGCGCCACCATGCCTGGCTAATTTTTTGTATTTTCAGTAGATACGGGGTTTCACTATGTTGGCCAGGCTGGTCTCGAACTCCTGACCTCGTGATTTGCCTACCTCATCCTCCCAAAGTGATAGGATTACAGGCATGAGCCACTGTGCTTGGCCTCATCTTTTTTATTCTTGAAAAACAGCATCTAATAGATTTGCTGGGTTTGTCACTAGAGGCAATGTTCATAGAGAAGGGCATGAAATACAATTCTAAATACACTTAATATGTATGTTTTCAAAATTTCTTCCTTTTCCTTTGAACAAATATCGATTTAGTACCTACATAGGGCCTGGAATTCTGAAAGGCACAGGGGGCACAATGGTGTCCATGATAGACCTGATCCCTTTCTTACTGTTTATAATCTGGGAGGTCCAAGTTAATTTTAGATGGGATCCTATGCTGTTAAATGAGATACTCTGTGTGATGGTTCATACTGAGTGTCAACTTGATTGGATTGAAGGATACAAAGTATTGGTCTTGGGTGTGTCTGTGAGGGTGTTGCCAAAGGAGATTAACATTTGAGTCAGTGGGCTGGGAGAGGCAGACCCATCCTTAATTGGCTGGGCACAATCTAATCAGCTGCCAATGAACATAAAGCAGGCAGCAAAATGTGAAAAGGAAAGACGGGCCTAGTCTCCCATCCTACCCCTTTCTCCGATGCTGGATGCTTCCTGCCCTCGAACCTTGGACCCCAGGTTCTTCAGTTTTGAGTCTCAGACTGGCTCTCCTTGCTTCTCAGGCTTGCAGACAACCTATTGTGGGACCTCATGATCATTTAAGTTAATACTTAATGCATGATCATTTAAGTTAATACTTAATAGACTCCATATATGAGTTGAGGTAGAGGTATTTATACAACAGGGGTAAATGTCATGGAGGTATCGGCTAACTGTTCATGTACCTTACCTGTGTCCCTCTGGACCTGTCTGGTACCAATTTCCATCATATATGTTGGGTTGCTGTTGCACCCACTCACCCTCTTGGTTTGGTGTTTCTGACATCGAACCTGTAGAGTAACAGAATATGCAACCCTAAAATATGCCAGTTTGGCATAGGATTATTTTAAGTTAAAGACACTTAAAAAGCAGCAGAAGAAAGAAGGGTAATCTGAGCTTCTTTTTGTCTTTCTGAAAGCAGAAAATAAATCCCTTGTGAAAGGTATTCTTCGTATAACAGAAGGAAGACATTCTTATCACCAGACATGAGTAGTTGAAGCCAAGAGAAATCTGTACAAACGAAGCTTGTTAAACTGGGTTAGCTTAAACTTATCTTTCTATACTTTCTCCTATCACAAACCCCTTTGTAATGTCATATGTTCACAATTTACTACACATTATCCAAACTCGTACGTAAGCTTTTAGCCCTAACTGCTTCTTAGTGTTGTCATTTTTCTTGTGAGACTCCCAAGCACTTTAAAAATTACTAAATAAAATTTGTATGCTTTTCTCCTGTTAACTTGTCTTTTGACAGTAATTTACAGGGCCTTGGCTGAAAAAATTGAGATGAGTAGAGAAAAAAGATTTTTGCCTCTCCTAGAATGCCGTGGCTGAGACCATAGTCTCTACCAGGGGCAAGAGAACATGCCAGTAGCTGTTTTAGGATGGTCAAGATTGTCAAGATTTCTCTGTTTTGGGCAACATGGCCTTGTTTTTGAATCCTAGGTGTCTGCACTATGATTTTTATATCAGGGTTCTCATATCAGGGCTTTTCAGGAACATCACACACTATCCTTATCTACCACAGTTATCTCTAGCATTAGTGGATCTGCTAGGTTCTGTGGACCGAACAATAGGGACACATAGTACAGCCTGAACCGCTGCTAATCCCTCACTTAGTCTTAACCTCATTCAAAGTGGGAGCCTTCTGAGTCATCTGATAAATGGATTTGAGTAGTACCTTCAAGTATAGGTCCTAATTTCAAAACCCAAAAAGCCTAACAAGGTCTATGCCTCTTAGCCTAGACTAGTAGGAGGTGCAAGTTATACTGATTTATCCTTTACTCTGGAGGAGGTATCACAGCATGCTTCACACTAACAGATTACTCAAAACTTCATACATAACAGGACCGTAAATTCTGGTAAGGCTTTTCTCCTTTAATTTCTTCAGGGACCGTGTGTACTTGATACTTCTGATCATCAGATCTGGTTTCCATGATATTAAAATAGTAGGCCAGCATAGTGTTTTGTGGAATGTCAAGATGGCCAGGAGCTCTGATTCTATGGCAAGAACATGTACATATAGAAAGGGTCTCTTCTGTTGCCCAGGTTGGAGTCCTGTGGTGTGATCACAGCTCACTGCAGCCACAACTTCCCAGGTTCAGGTGATTCTCCCACCTCAGCCTCCTGAGTAGCTGGGACCACAGGTGTGCACCAACACCCCCAGCTAATTTTTTGTAGTTTTGGTAGAGATGGGGTCTCACCATGTTACCCAGGCTGGTCTCCAACTCCTGGGTTCAAGCCTTCCACGCACTTCAGCCTCTGAATGTGCTGAGATTATAGATGTGAGCCCCTGCACCTGGCCTGAATATATGTATTATTGTCTATCCCAGGTGAATGGGATTCTTTTGGAAGGGAATTGAAAATAATGCCACAAAACATGTGCCAGAGTACAAAATACTACATCTGAACAGCAGTTACAAGTGAGACTACCTCATTAATAATTTTATTATAATGCACCATTATCTACCATCTTCTTTATGGTTTTTGGAGGGGTTATACCAGTGAACCCAACTGGAATAGCCTGGAGACATCTAGTCCTATAAAGTTTGTTTGTAGGTGGCATTAATTTCTACTATTCTCCTCAAATGCAGTATCACTTCTCTGATTTACAATCTTGGCTGTGTGGAAGTGGAGAGCAGTTTCAAAATGTGTCAAGATTTATAGCTTAAGAAATCAATGTGAGGGTTCTATCAGCTTCTAGATACACCTATAAAACTTATGCACCCAGGGTAGGTCTGCAGCCCCACTGGACTCAATGTGAGATAAAGCTGGGCTAGGACTCTATGCTAACAGGAAAGCCATGAGAAGATCTGGAGCTTTAATACCAGTATTAGCTCAGACTGTGTATCTAATAGCCCTCAAAAGATATTGATATTTCCCTTTTTACCAATGTATGTTTGTTCTAGCAAATGCCCACAGTCCCTATTTAGAAGGATAGTGGCATAGGCACTATGCATGCTTGCAATTGCATTCTAGGCTTCTTCCTTAAAAGCACCTGGTTTCCCATCCAATTGATGGACTCTGGGTTTGAGAACTGGCTTAATGTGATTTTTCCATTATAGCCACTGTCAGCCTTCCTCTCACCCTTTCTTGGTGTCTTCAGGACACCTAAGTCAAGCCACACCCTTGTTGATGCTCATTTCTCTCCACTCTAGAAACATGATGGTTTGTTACCCACTGCTGTGGATCTCTTGCAGGTTTCTAAAAGCCTTTTAGTTGCCATTTTGGCCTTGCTGCCTATTATGGTAATTGTGTACAACTTGCCTCTACTGATTAAATACCATCAGTTGGCCTCTGCCATTCCAGCACCCTTTCATACGGACATTAGGGAAGCTCCTTTCATAACAGAATCTCCTACTATCAACTAGCCAGTTACCGCTGAGCTTCTCAACCAATCTGGTGCCTATTTACCAGTGAATTCGTTATCACCTTATGGAAGGTAGTGTCTTCTCAGCCTGGCAGTGGATTGCAGTCACTTGACAGGTCATTGAATTTATGTAGTAAACCCAATCTTATATGTCCAGCTCTCTCAGCATTTTAGGCTCTTTCTTAATACTATGCCAAGAAGTTCTAGCAGTTCTTGTAGATTTGCCCATCTACTGTAGGCTATCATGATTTTAACCTTCAAGGAGTCTTCCAGCATTATATTAGGACTAACCCCAATAATATTTGTTATATTTTTAGATCAAAATAATGTTGCTGTGTCAATAAACTATCCCATCCAGTCTTGTATTCCACCTTCCCTGCCCCAGACCCCTCAAGATTCTCCTCAGGCTCTTTTGGCTGGTTCTACCCTTACATGTTATGTAGGTACTATAGCTATCTCTTGGTAAGTAATTGCTTTCATTGAGTATAAGTTGAGCACCCTTAATACAAAAATCCTAACTTCTAAATGCTTCAAAATCCAAAACTATTTGAGCACCTACCTGATACTCAAAAGAAATGCTCATTGGAGTATTTTGGATTTCAGATTTTCAGATTAGAGATGCTCAACCATTGTTATCTGCACATATTCAAAAAATCTGCAAAAAAGCTGAAATACAAAACACTTCTGGTCCCAAGCATTTTGGATAAGGGATGTTCAATCTGTATTTGCAAACTTTCTTGAACAATGTCAAGGCATGACTGTTCTTATTGCTCTAAAAGTAAAGATAAAAGATGGGGATAGATTTTAAGAAGGTGATCTTGATTTAGGTGAAAACTTTGCAAAATCTCTAGGAAATGAGCAACAGCTCTCTTTTATCAAGAGAAACAGGGACCACTTTTACCAGTACAGAGGGTTTGGGGAAACCTGGAGTTCCCATGTCCTGCAATTAGATATCTCCAACTAGAGTCTTGGGGTCTCAATCTTTTCTTATTAGGGTCCTAACTTTACACAGAAATTATCCAGGCTGTGATACCAGCATGTTTTTAAATTTTGGAACTCTCAATCAAATCTGGTTCCTTTTCATCAGCAGAACCTTCCCTCCAGCTACAGTGGATGAGGGCCTCTTTAAACACTGCCACGATAACTGTAAGTTTTTATACTGTTACCCCAGTTTTTAGTTGGCTGATCTGTGTCTGTTATTTTCTTCCATCAGTAATAACCAACTAATTCCATATTGCCAGGGAACAGAACCTAGAGCTACTGCATAAATCAGTGTACCCTCATCCCTTTATAATCTATCCCATACAGCCACAGGTGAGAATCTTAGAGCTTATGATGCTATGGAATGGCAAGATGTCTCACAATACTATTTATTACTGGCAATGATTTGGCTTGCAGTTAATCCAATTCCAGAACGGCCATCTAGGGATGAATTTCTGGAACCAACTCTCTTATGTTGGGTTCCCCCAGAGAGAGAACCTGAGTCAAGGAGTTGAGTGAAAGTAGTTTATATGGGAACCCACCACTAGGGGAATAGAAAAGTGAGACAAGGAAGGAAAGAAAGCCAGTCAGAGTGTTATTAACCATTGATATGGTTAGGCTTTGTGTCCCCACCCAAATCTCATCTTGAATTTTAATCCTCATAATCCCCAAGTGTCAAGGGAGAGAGCAGGTGGAGGTAGTTGAATAATAGGAGCAGTTTCCCCCATGCTGTTCTTGTGATAGTGAGAGAGTACTCACAAGATCTGATGGGTTTATAAGGGGTTCTTCCCCACTTTGCTCAGCACTTCTCCTTCCTGCCACCTTGTTAAGAAGGTGTCTTGCTTTCCCTTCCCTTTCTGCCATGATTGTAAATTTCCTAAGGCCTTCCCAGCCATGCTGAACTGTGAATAAATTAAACCTCTTTCCTTTACAAATTACCCAGTCTCAGGCAGTTCTTTATAGCAGTATGAAAATGGACTAATACAAGCATGTTTTCACTGTGGGCAAGTGAGACCCAATTACACTGCAGTTTGTAGGGTCCAGTGTAGAACATGCCTCAAAGTTATCTCACCCTAAGGATGAGAAGCATGGGGTATTTATGCACTAATTTATGTAGTCATTGGATAAGGGCTATTGTTTGATTAAGAACAACTCCCCAGAATTGTCCATTGCCTACCTATTTTACAGGCAGGCTGAGCATGTTCTTGCAACCAGATAAAGTCATCAGGCAGAGAATCCTAGTTGCTTGAAGTGAGATTTTATTGACTTATGTGGGAATAGCAATGGCAGTGGGATATGCATAGGATTCTGACAGTGTGTGCTCCACATGCAAGTGTCAGTGAAGCAAGAATTCTGAGGAGTTAAGAGAGAAATGTCTTCCAAACCACAGATATGTGGATTATCTTTGAATAATGAATGGGATATTCATTTATTTCATTGTTTACAAAAGTTAAGTAGGACAGTTGTGATGCAGAGGCCAATAAATTTATAGGTTTGATGTCAGGTTTTCAGCTGATGTTTCTGATTTCTTTTTGAAATAGTGTTCATGTAATATGCTCAGGACATGAGAAGTTAGAATGTCTAAGATTTTAGGAGATTGGACTATTTTTTAAAGTTGCTACAAAGAAGATAAAGAGCTGCCAAAGTAATAGAAAAAAACCAAATTGCTGGGCAATTTTACAGGACAACTTGAGAGTAGTCACCACAGTTGCAGTTTTACTCTAGCAGCATTAATGCATCAGGCTAGTACAGGCTTTGAAAACAGATATTCTGTGTTGGCTCTTTTATGGATGTGTTGATAAAAGGACAAAAACAAAGATGTAGACAATATATAGAGAAGGGTTGAAGGAAGGGATTATGTAATCTAAGGTAATCAGAAAATGAAAAGAAGACTGCTGAAGCCTGCTAGAAAGAAAATGAAAGGTTCCAGTGCAGCCATGGATCTAGTATATTGGGCACACTTAAGTAAGAGAGCCCCTACTGTGACACAGATGACAGATCAAAATTACATTCTCTTGATTCTCATGAAAGGAATACGGGCAGGAACAAATATAAAAAGTTCAAAACCAGGAAACCTAAAACATACTCTTTAGGGAATGACTAAAAATTACTTAAGGATTCTGGATGGCACAGGAGAAAATATAAATCAAAATGAACAGTAAATCTCACATACAATGTTTGCAAATGCTGACGTCAAATTGCTTTTCTTTAAATGTATACGTTATATGCACTATAGATTGAATGGGCCCCCATTCGAAACTCAGGTGTTGCCAATGAGACGGCATTTAAGAGGTTATTAGGCCATGAGGGTTGCTCCCTTATTAGGAAGATTAAGGCCCTTTTAAAGGCGGCTTCACGCAGCGTTTGGCTAGCATGCTATCTTGCTCTTCTGCCAGGTGAGGATCAACAAGATGGCCCTCAGCTGACCAAATGCTGGTGCGTTGGGCTTGGACTTCCAGTTCTAGAACTGTGAGAAATAAATTTCTGTTCTTTATAAAGTACCCAGTCTCAGGTATTCTGCCGTTGTACCATAAAACAGACTAAGACTATGTATAGGTAAGTTTTTCAAGAATTGACTACATCCATTAGTGATATGAGTGTGGATAGAATACAAAGGTGAGGTTTTTATTATGTACATGTTGTACATGAATTACTTAGGCAGTACCTGGGCTCAAAGAGCCTGAGGCGCAACTAGAAGGAATAAATAGAATCTGAGACAGTGGATATAGAAACAAAAGTATCCTGAAATTAGTAATTCAGCAAATCCTGAGATACAGCCAAAGACATTATCTTAAATAAATTACCATATAGTATCTGAGTGTTATGTTAGAGAGACAGTCAAGAATCAGAGGACTCAACAGTGAAATTTAAATGCAAGTCAATGTGTTAAGCCAGCAAGGCCACATGCAGGCTGTAGGAGGGTGCTCAGAGAAGAACATCAAAAAACTTGGACAAAGGCCGGTAAAGAAGTGGAACATACCCAGGAAGTGAAAGCAACGAAGTTGTATTACTGGGTAGACATATGTCAAGGACCTAGTCAAGGTGTTCCCAGAGACCTTGATAGTGAAACCAAGATCTGCTTCAGCTTAGAGACCTCATATATAGTTCTTGCTGGAGTAGGGGTTTGCCAAAGTCATAGGAGATTCATTTCATACTGATGAGAGCAGTGGATTGAGTTTACATGAAAGGATGTGGGAATGGGAAGAACTGAGAAAAGAACAGATTTTTACAAGTGGGTGTAATGAGTGAACATGAATATTTCTAAGCCTAATATGTGCCAGTAATAACTGAACTTCAAACACTCCTGGTGAGAAGGGGAGATTTGGAAACAAAGAGGAGAAGCAGAGGCTTAGTTTGGGAAATTTCAGTGGGAAGCTCTAAATCCACAACAAAGGAAATATTAAATTCTAGGAATCTCCAAAACCAGTTTCCAAGTCAATGTCAGGCCCAGGAAAATAACCTCTTGGCAGTGTTGAGGAATAAGCTGGAAATCAAAGAGAAAAGAATCTTACCACTAAAATATACTGAAAGATGCAGTCTGGGACTGGAGATCAAGTTATGAATGAGTATGTATGAATAAACAAAGTGATCAGAGGTTTTAATAGGGAAGATTCTGTGAACTGAAGACTTGAAAGCTGAGTTTCTTAGCCTAGACTCTATGGACCCCCAAGATGCCTGTGGAGGGAACTTAGATGGTCAAAGAATTTGCATGAGAAATAAGTTACACCCTAATTTCCACTATCTCTAACTGGAACTTAGAATTTCCTTCAATTATGAGTATTGGCAACAGCAATAGTAATAATAGCAGTACCCATGATGAATAGAAGTCATGGATATTTCCATATGACACTGAAGTTGCTGCAGATCTCGAAATGTCCTTTATACTTATCTATATTTTGAAATTACAGTACTTATTTTATATGGTTTGGCTGTGTGACCCCACCCAAATCTCACCTTAAATTGTAATAGTCCCCATATGTCAAGGTTAGGGCCAGGTGGAGATACTTGAATCATGAGGTGGTTTTTCCCCCACACTGTTCTCGTGGTAGTGAATAAGTTTCGCGAGATCTGGTGGTTTTATAAAGGAGAGTTCCCCTGAATGAGCTCGCTTGCCTCCCACCATGTAAGGAGTCCCTTTGCTCTTCCTTCCTTCATCTTCTGCCACGTTTGTGAGGCCTTCCCCAGCCATGTAGAACTGTAAGTCCATGAAACCTCTTTCCTTTATAAATTACCCAGTCTGGGGTATGTCTTTATTAGCAGCATGAGAAGAGACTAATACATTCTTTGACCCACCACTAGATCTTATTATTTAATACACTAATATAGGAGTACATATATGACTGAATCAAAACGTCGTTTTTGAAAAAAATGATAATAGTTTATAATAGTTTATAATTAATAGATAATAGATAAAAACTGCCTACATGCAATCCAAAAAACATTCCCTTGTTATGCACATTATTTTATGCATTTAAAAATAATTATTTTGAGAAGGGATCCAGAGGCTTCACAGATTTCCTGTGTTAGTTATCTAGGGCTGTCACAACAAAGTATTGTAAACTGGATGGCTTAAGGAAGGGAAATTCATTATCCCACAGTTCTGGGGACTAGAAGTCTGAGATTAAGGTGTTGACAGGGTTGGTTTCTTCTGACGGCTTTTAGGGAGAATCTGTTGCATGCCTCTTTCCCTGTTTATACTGTTCGGCTGGCAATCATTAGCATTCCTTGGCTTGCAGGTACATCACTCAGATCTCTGCCTTCATGTTCATTTGACATTCAAATTTCCTTCTTTTAAATAAGAATGCTAGTTATAGTGGATTAGGGCACACCCTAATGACCTTGTCTTAATGTGCTTACTTCTGTGAAGAGTTTGTTTCCACATAAGATCACATTCTAATGTAAGGGGGTGATGGTGTTAGGACTTCAACTTATCTTTTATTGGAAATACAATTCAGCCCATAACACTTCCAAATGGGTCCACAGCACATGAAAAAGTTAAGAGCCTTGCTTTAAGTCCACATGGACACAAAGGAGCCTGGTAATACTTCAGGTTTAGCTGGGTTGGCTAACCCATGAGAGACTATGCCCTGAAGCCTACCTGAGCCTGCCTAGGATTTGTTCCCTGGTATTTCCTCGAGCAGGCAAATGACTTGTGTACTTTAAAATGGCTGACTCCCTAGTGAACCCTGAGGGAGAGGACTGATGCCACCAGAGAAGACAAAGGGAAAAGACTGTAAATTCCTGGGGCCCAATGTCAGGAGGGGAAATCCCTGCTAATCTCCCCGGGTGGTGGCAGCTGAGTAAATTACCTAGCAAGCAGCTGTAAAGCATTACATTGCAATTATCCCCCAAGAGTTCTGAGGACTTGTAAGCAGCTAAAGATAAAAGGCAGTACTGCTTCAGGACTTGAGATCTGTGAGAGGAAGAGCTGCTTCCTTTGCAGTTTTACAGTGTTTGAGGAAATGAACCTCATGGGACAGGTTTCTTTCAGAAAGCCTTAAAGTGCAAATAACCCCGTAGTTATGCCAGGGTCTTGTATCTGAATATACTGCCTACATGCATAAGACATGCAAAGAATTACATAGGGAAAACAACATAATGAATCTTATGGAATAAATATGGCATGCACTTCTGGAACAAAATCTGCCAAGAGTTCCCACAGTCAATATTATGATTACCTGTTTATATCCTGACAGCAAAATATAAAAATTGCGATCATTTATTAAGTGCCAGACACTATATAGTACTTTTATTGGAGGTCATTTCATTTAATCCCTACAACAATCATAAAAGAAAGGTACCATAATTAACCCCGTTTTACAAATGAGGAAAATGAGGATCAGAAAATATAAATAGGTAGGCTACTTTTATCACTGTTAGTAACTGATGGAATGACATATTTAATACCCATTTTTAAAATTTTGATTCCAATGTACACAAATAGATCTCGTGATTATTAAAATCTTTTTCAATAATATAATCAATGTACTTTTTAAAATTTCTGCAGACCCAGACATTCAAAAACTTTTTAAAAGTGTTGCTATTTATATTAAAGGCTCAAAATTAACAAAGAGCCATTTATCTCAGGCAATAAGTTGGGAAAGAAAAAATCTAACGGGATCTAATTACTGCATGTAATTAGAGGCTCTCAAAACCCTCATGCTACAGATCAAAATGTAGTTATATAAGTAAAATATCTGTAGTTATATAATTAAAATATTTGTAGTGTCATATGCCTCCCACTTGTTGATGTAAAACCAATTAAGAGATTGTACAAATGAAGCATGCACTATGTAATCTAGCAACAATATATACTTGGACTACAGCTTTCAGTTCAAAACAAATTTTCCTATCTTATATGTACAAACCAGGTGTTTACTAAGCATACCCCCTTTCTTTGCAGGGAGTCATTCTCTAATCACCAGGATAAAATACAAAGTTACTGTCTCATTCATTTTCCCTCCACAATCCTCACCTCTCCTGACCATCTTCTCTAGATGTCACTGGAGGAAGGCAGTGTGCTTGTAAAGAATTAAAACCAGCTCTTTGAGAGGAAAATAAGCTCTGATCTGTAACATTTACTCATTTTTGTAGTGTCAATACTCTCACAATAGCCAATTTCAAGCTATTGACATTGACAGCAGGAGCCTCACCACCTTGAACAAACACCCTCATTTTAAGTTCCCCTTGATTAAAAACTGCCTACATGCAATCCAAAAAACATCAGCCTAATGGCTAATGTCAGCATGACCATAAACCACAAATAACACCTCCAACCAGAAACATTCCAACCCTGAGATAATTACCAAAGTCATGCCAAAGTCATGCCAGCCCTGAGATAACCTCCCCTCCAACCAGAGACATTCCAACCCCACAATAAAATGCTCCTCCACACAGAAACATCCTGAACCTGTGATAAGCTCTTCTTCCCTAAACCTTTAAATACCCTTAGTCTGTAAGAATGCTCCTGATCAAAATTGGCCAGAAGCTCCTCTGAGGTATATTCTCCAAAGTAAGCCTGTCCTTGACTGTTGAGCTGCTTTTTGTGTTTCTTTCTTCTTTCTTCAACTCTTGCATTTGGTACCAAAACCCAGGACAGGTGTGGAAGGTAGAGGATCTCTTGCAACCCAGGAAGTGGTGGGCAGCGGCAGCTCATCCTGGGCTAACTCCTGGATCCCAAGTCTCTGGCCACCCGCCCCATCTTTTCTCTCATTTCACTTTTTGAGTGATTTGCATGAGGAGGACAACTAATCTGAAGTGAACTGTGAGGCTTGGGCTGGGGCTACTCTCCAGTGGGCTGTCAAAACCCTCAGGTCTCAGGACCTCACCACCAACCACCCACAATGGGTATTTCACTCTCTATCTCTTGTCCCCTCTTCCTCCCTCCTCTCTCTCTTTCTCTCTCTTCCTTGCATAGCTCCAGTTCGGGAGACCCTTTGCTGATTCCAACAAGAACATCCAACACTGGACCCTAATCCAGCATGCTGATAAGATTTGCTTTCCCCTGGCTTTCTAATGGTACCCAAGAAAGTCGGGTCTGCTGTAGTGGTCCTCGGAAGACCAGTGGGGCTAAGCTAGAAATCCTGGGGATGCCCAGTTTCTTCTCAGCTTAACCATCCTCTTCGGAAAGAGGATTCTGGGTCTTTTTTCTGGGGATGCCTAGAACAAAACCAGATACCCTTGGCAGCCTCTTACCCATCCACATGGGTGCCACATTCCTACATATTCCCCACTGGGCTGTCTTCTTTACAACCTCACCAAACTTGGTTTTTGGGGGAGCCTAAAGCCAAAGCATTTAGTTTTTTATTGCAACACAGTCTGGCCCTAATACTAATTAGATAATGACAGCTGATGGCTCAAAACTGGCAACTTTGACTTTCAAATTCTCAGGGACCTTGCCAACTTTATAACCAAGAATGGCAAATGGCAAGAGGTTCCCTATATTCAGGCTTTCTTCTACCTTAAATATCAACCCTCCCTATGTCAAGTTTGCACCCTTCATGAAATCCTTCTTCTTAATGGAAACCCTCCCTGGGTCTCTCCTTCCTCTGAAATCCGTTTTGACCTTGAAAGTGAACCCCCTCTGTATTCTCAAACCCCTGTATCTGCTCCTTACCTGTCCAAACCCTGTGCCCCATTGGCCCCTCCTGCCCCCAAGCCTTTAACCCTAAACCCCACCCCTCCTCCTCCTTCACCCATTACCCATTTAAAAACTACCCCAGCCAGTCAGACCATGTCTGCCATTCTCCCTCTGGGAAGTAGCTGGGGTTGAAGGTATTGCTCATGTTCATGTCTCTTTCTCTACGTCTGATTTGTCACAGATCAAACAGTGTCTGGGATCTTTCTTTGAGAATCCCTCTCATTATCATGGGGAATTCCTCCACATAACCCAATCCGTTAATTTAACTTGGCATGATACTTATATAATTCTAACCTCCACCCTCACTCCTGATGAAAAATAATGCATCTGGGGTTCAGCTGAAACACATGCAGATGAACTCCACAATCAAGCCCCTATACAAAATTCAGTGGCCAATGATGCAGTCCCCCATAGAGGCTCAGATTGGATTTACCAACAGGGAGACAGTAGCATCAGGTGAAGATACCACATGATTACCTGTCTCCTTGCGGGCATGGACAAAAATGTCCATAAGGCAGCTAATTATGAAAAACTTAGAGAAATTACACAAGAGCCCCAGGAAAATCCTGCCCTTTTCTTATCATGCCTCACTGAAGCTATGCTAAAATATACCAATTTGGACCCAGAATCTAGAGAAGGTCAAACTTTTGTTCACCTCTAATTTCTCAATCTGTCCCAGACATCTAGAAAAAAATTATAAAAATTAGAGGAGGATCTCCAGACATCTTGGCAGGACCTCCTAAATGTAGCGTTCTGTGTCTTTAACAACAAGGATGAACAAAAAATTCAAAAAGACAAATATCTCCATTTGAAATACCAGATGCTTGCCTCTGCTGTCCAAAAGTCAGTTATAAAAGCCTCTCTATAACCCAAAAGGAAACTCCTCTACCTCTCCAGGAGTCTGTTTCCAATGTGGCAACCCTGGACTCTGGGCAAAGGCTTGTCTTAACACCTGGGCCCCCACCAAACCATGCCCAACTTGTGGTCTTTGGGGACACTGGAAAATAGACTGCCCCCAATGGGGACACCTTTCCTGTTATGGTGCTGCTCATAATGAAGGCCCCTGACCATCACAGGAGGAAATCTCTTCACTGCTGTCACTGACAATGGAAGACTGAGGGTGCCTGGGATCCTTTGCCCCCATATCTAGTGATGGAACCCAGGGTAATTAGGATGGTATCCAGTAAGATTATTTCCTTTCTTTTGGATACTGGGGTGACCCTATTGGTATTAACTGAATATCAAGGCCCATTAGAACATTCATCTGCTTCTGTCGTTAGCATGAAAGGCATACAAGAAACCCCATATTTATTATGTTGAGAACAGAGCCTCTCCTCAGACACTCCACATCAAACAGGCTTAAATTCCAAATTCCTCATCCATATAAATCCCATAGTATGGAACACTGACTCCCCCATAATAGCTACCTGCCATTCAGATTCAAATGTCACTGAAGGATCTTAAGTACCATATGGTGGTCCCATGATTTCCCCTCAACTCTAATGGATTGGGAGACTCAAGCCCATCTCCCAACTTCCAGCTGCCAATATTTTAATCCCCACCCATTCTCCCCACAATACTCCTATTCTCCCGATTAAAAAGCAGATGGCTCCTATAGACTGGTTCAGAATTTGCAACAAATCAACTCTGCTATGGTTCCTGTTTATCCTGTTGTCCAAAACTCCTACATCCTCCTATCATGAATTCTTCCCAACACCAGCTATTTCTCTGTATTAGACATCAAAGGTGCCTTTTTTACTATCTCTCTACATCCCTCCTCCCAAAACCTTTGGGTTCACTTGGACCAACCCTGGCACAGGCTTTTCCCAACAACTTACCTGGACTTTCTTCCTTGAGGGGTTCAGAGAAAGCCTTCAATATTTTGGTCATGCACTTCAGTTGGACCTTTTCCATCTACCTCTACAACCTAGCATTTTGCTTCAATGTGTGAATGACTTACTTCTTTGCAGCCCCACTCTAAAACATTGTATTCAACATACCACCAGGCTTTTAAAATTTTTCACTGAATGTGGGTGCCAGTTATCCAAAAAAAAAAAAAAAAAAAGCCCAATTAACCTCTCCAAAAGCTTTATACCTAGGATTAATCATAACTCCAAATACTCAAGAAGCTCCACTTGCATGAAAGCAAGGCATTCAACAAATCCCAGTTGCTAAAACAAAAAGGGACTTACTTTCTTTCCTTGGATTAGTGGGATATTTCTGATTACGGATAGCAAATTTTTCTATTATCAGTAAACTCCTTTATAAACACACAAAAGGAAATATTGACCAACCCCTCAATCCCACCCCAGATGTTTATCATGCTTTCTCTCACCTAAAACATGCTTTATTACAGGCCCCCACTTTAGGCCTTCCAAATCCCCTAAGACCTTTTTATGTATATTTACACAATTCTTATAATCAGGCCCTTGGACTACCAGCCTAACCCATGGGAGATTCCCTCCAACCAGTGGCATATTTTTCAAAACAACCAGATCCCATTTACAAAACCTGGCCCCTTTGCTTAAAAGTTTTGGCCACAACCTCTCTAATTATCCCAGAGGCACAAAAACTCACATTCTATGAACCCCTTCAGGTATTTTCTTCTCACAGTCTACAAGATATGCTCAGCCATAAGGCACTCACCTCTACCTCATCCTCTTGCATGCAAGCCCTGCATTCAACTTTCCTTCAACACTCTATCTCTCTTCATAGATACTCCCCTCATAATCCCATCACTCTTTTACCTTCAACACCAATTTTGAACTCCGACCAACACTCATACTGATCTCACTGAAAGTTCTCTCACCATATTTCACCACCTTACTTCCACTCACATAAAGGGAGCCTCAGATTGGTTTATAGATGGCAGCGCATCAAAAAAATCCCTCCTTTCCAAGCAGGATATGCTGCAATTGAGGGATATCATGATGATACCTACTCTCTCCCACCTAGAAGAGTTGTAGAGGCTGCCCCCTTGCCTTTCCTTTGGGCACATCCTCCCAACAAGCAGAATTAGTTGTTACAAACAAAACCAAATTGGTGGGCAATTTTACAGGACATATTGAGAGTAGTCACCACAGTTGTAGTTTTACTCTAGCAGCATTAACGCATCAGCCTGGTACAGGCTTTGAAAACAGATGTTCTCTGTTGGCTCTTTTATGGATGTGTGGATAAAATGACACAAAGATGTTGACAACATATAGAGAAGGGTTGAAGGAATGGGTTATGTAATCTAAGGTAATTAGAAAATGAAAATGAAAGATAATTTTACACAGAATTTAAAAAAAAACTATTCTAAAGTCACATGGAATAAAAAAAGCCCAAATAGTCAAAACAATCCTCAGCAAAAAGAACAAAGCTGGAGGCATCACATTACCTGACTTCAAACAATACTGTAAGACTACAGTAACCAAATGGCATGGTAATGGTACAAACACAGGCACATAGACCAATGGAACAGAAGAGGGAATCCAGAAATAAGGCTGCACACCTACAACCATCTAATCTTTGACAAAGCTGACAAAAGCAATAGGCAAAGAACTCCCCTTATTCAATAAATGGTGCGGGATAGCTGGCTAGCCATATGCAGAAAATTGAAACTGGACCCATTCTTTATACCATATAAAAAATCAACTCAAGATGGATTAAAGACTTGTAAAACCTATAGCTATAAAAACTTTGAAAGATAACCTAGGAAATGCCATTCTGGACATAGGACCTGGCATAGATTTCATGACAAAGATACCAAAAGCAATTGCAATAAAAACAAAAATTAACAAATAGGACCTAATTAAACTAAAGAGCTTCAGCACAGCACAAGACACTATCAACAGAGTAAACAGACAATCTACTGAATGGGGGAAAATATTTGCAAACTATGCATCCAACAAAGGTTTAATATCCAGAATATATAAGGAACTTAAGCAAAAAACAACCTCATTAAAATCTGGGCAAGCGACATGAACAAACATACTTCTCAAAAGAAGACATACAAACAACCAATGAACATATGAAAAAATATTCAGCATCACTAATAATCAAAGGCCAAAACCACAATGAGATAAAATCTAACACCACATACCAGTCAGAATAGCTATTATTAAAAATTCAAAAAATAACAGATGTTTGCAAGGCTACAGAGAAAAAGGAATGCTTATACACTGTTGGTGAAAATGTAAATTACTTCAGCCACTGGAAAGCAGTTTGGAGATTTCTCAAAGAACTTAAAACTACCATTCAACCAATCAATTCCATTACTGGGTATATTCCCAAAGGAAAAAATATTATTCTACCAAAAAGACAAATGCACTTGTATATTTCTTGCAGCACTATCCACAAAAGCAAAGACATGGAATCAACCTGGGTGCCCATCAATTGTGGGTTGGATAAAGAAATTCTGGTGTATATATCCCATGGAATACTATGCAGCCATAAAAAAAGTCATATCTTTTGCAGTAACATGGATCCATCTGGAGGCCATAATCCTAAGCAAATTAATGCAGGAACAGAAAGCCAAATACTACATGGTCTCCCTTATAAGTGGGAGCTAAACTTTGAGTATACATGGACATAAAGATGCAAACAATAGACCCTGCAGACTATGAGAACAGGGAGGGAGAAAGGGGAGAATGGGTTGAAAAATTACCTGTTGGGTACTATGCTGACTATCTGGGTAATGGGATCCATAGCTCAAACCTCAGCATTATGCAATATACCCATGTAACATACTCACACATATACCTCCTGTATATAAAATAAAAGTAGAAATTATAAAAAAATTCAAAAACAAAAAGAATTAACTTAATTTAGTTCAAAATACTTTCTAATTTTATTTTTGATTTCTTGTATATAAGATGGCTTATTTACTGAAGTGTAGGCATACTAGATCAAATTAAAATGGGCTTTATAGAACAGGAGAATATAAAGGATCCAAGAGTTAGAAATACATGTAGACCTCACAGAAACTGATAAATCATAGGGAAAAGAGAGGACAAATATTTTCTCTAGCTCTCCCTATGGTCTCATATTCACTTATTCCTCCTCCTCTCTATAATGCTTTCTATGCTTTTTCCTCTGTACACCGGTCTCTTCTGCTCATAGTCATCATGGTCACCACAAAATAGTGCCCTCAATCCTTGGTCTTCAGGATTTTTTACCTCAGCTTTATACATTTAATTAGCTCAGTATTTCAGGGAGAGGAATTTCATTGGCCCAACTTAGGCCGGGTGTCTACTTGATGCTATGGTGGCCAAGATGGTAGAAGAATCATTGGTACAGGTATAGACACCCCACCACATGAACAAGGAAAGGAGAGCACATAGACCTGTTCTTTGAACAGCATGTATCATAGTCAAGCATTTAGAGCACCAGGCACTAGGGGCAGAGTAAACAAGGAGAAAGAAACAAGAGCCCAGGTGAGTTTTCTATGGGGTTCTGACTTTAAACTGACACCACTAGGCCCACTATGGTCTTAGGACTGTTAAAGCTCCTTTGGTATGACTAAGTCCGTGATAGCATCATCTCCTGTTTTCTGATTGCTCTTGAGTCCCATGAGGGGATCTTGTTCATGTTAAGAAGACAGACCCTGTGGATATCCCAAGTAAAAACAAATCTCATTTTGGAAGTAATTCTCCGCTCCTGAAAGGTTCTCCCAGAGCCAGCTTCACTCTAAAGTCTGGTATCTGCAAGCCCAGGAAATCACCAGTTGCAATTTTAGCGTATTAAAGTCAATGGTAAATTTACTTGACTAGGGCTTTCAGCCTCCAGCCTCCTAAAGTGAGCATGAAGGCACAAACCTGAAATATTTAAGGAATGTTGATACAATATTTCCACTGACTGCACATAGACTTTCCTCAGGAAATGATTATGTCCATCCTTCCTTCCCCGTTGAACCAGGAAGCATATCTATTATAAATATATTTTCTTTTTTTTACATTCGATGAATTCCTCATACTTTCAAAACCTTCTGTTTTAATTATGAAAATAAAGTTCTGTAAGTCACAAGACCCACTGGGTCCAGGAAATAATTCTGCCTTAAGGCAGATTATTCGCAATTGGAGATTATACTTCAAGCAGGTTTCTGGACCCTAAACGTAAATTCTATTTTTAAAAGTATGAAATTTTCACTTAAAAGTTGTTAAATCTAAGTAAATATGCTTATACTGATGTCCTGCTGCTCCTGAGGAAAACACAATGTGTGCTTACAATTACTGCCTCTTTGTGATCCCTCTTTTCAGTTGCTTGTTCTCTAACAAAGTCCTACAAAGAGGTGACGGTGACTATCTGTGCTTTGCAATCAAGCTGTTTTTTGAATAGACAGAATTTCCCTAGCACTGCCCCCCTCTTTCTTCATGACTTCTTGACCCGGCATTCATTAAAGCTGAGGTCCTGGCTCAAGTCAAGGGAAGATTTTAGTTATTATCCTTGGCAAAGGAACTCTCCACTGTGGCTTTGGTTTGAACTTCAGCTCTTCAGAGTACAGGGGTCACATGTGAATTGGTTATGCTCTCTGGCAAATGTTTCAGAATAAATGAATCTGATGAAATTCTCACGAAGTATTTGTTTTTTAGTGTTTCTCTAATAAACAATAAATTGTAATTTATGAGGCGTAATTGAAGAAAATTCTGGAGGAAGTTGTGTATAAGATTAGGGGGATTATTAAATCAACTTTATTGTGTTTTCAAAAGTTAAAAATGGTTTACAGCTATAATAAATTGCTTGAGAGTGCTATCAACCCATAAATTTTAATAATTTTATAAACATTCTGCAGTTAAGTTGGGCTCATGGCCAAATCTCAGGGCTGGTTTTGTGTCATGTAAAGTAGTGTGTGTTTTAGTTTACCCGACTGATAAAGGAATGAGCTGTTCCTCATGCATGACATGCAGTGATTGGTCATTAATTTTAATGAACTAAAACTGAGAACTCAAATTTGAAGTCAGAGGTGCACTCGGCATCTCTGCCCCTCCCCCATCTGTTGCCTAGTCATTGCTACTATATAGTATCTTCAAAGAAAGAGGCTAATTTCATTTCCTTTAGCCTTTTCACCTTGAAACCAGTTATAGAAGTAATCACTTACTCATCTCCTACTGGGGACCTGTTAACAGGATTGTTAAAATATTTTTTAAGTAATAAGCTTAAAATACTCATAACAATTTGCATATAGAGAGTTCTCAATATACATTGGCTAAGACAGATTTATATCAATTTCATCAAGCAAATAAAGTGTGATATTTTTGGTATTTCTTCTCTTGTGAAAGTTGGTCAAATTTTACACAACTTGCTGAGATGTGCCTGTCTATGTAGAGGCTGGGTTTGTTTCAAATGTGTGCCTTAATGAAATGTGCTAATTAAGTGAGGACTACATTATTCACTTGTTCATCTAGACATTCCTGCCTAGATTTAGACCAAATTAATTATTTTATATTTAATAGAATAGTATTTCGCTCTTTTTTTATTCCACTCAAATAAATTAAGCATATATAAAAATTGAGGTGATTAATTTGACTTGGTGTTCAATTATTCATTGTCGGCTTTTTATGATCATAAAAATAGTCACTGGATACTGAAGGATACTTAAGATTTAAACTGTTGACTTTAGGCTACACATTCTGTTCTTTTAAAAAACACTTTTAGGACTATGATAAAAAATAAGTGGTGATTTTTAATGATACAGGAGTCTTTTCCATTGAGTGTTTAATTTTCACTTTCTCATCTTACTGATGTGACTAAAAAAAAGTTAAAGTTGATGATTTTTACCACCAAAAGAATGTCACTTGGTAACTAGATGCGTATATGTATTTATTCATCCATGCAAGACAGGCACATACTAATATATGCACTTGCCATGCCTACATTTTCGCTTAATGAAGAGCTTAATAAAAATCAGCATTCATAGCCCCTTCCTAGTCAGATAAATTAGTTAATGCACAATAAGCAGCTCTTATGTATAATGCAAAAGATTAGTCTTATCATTTGCATAATGTGCTACAAACGGCCCACTGTTTCAAGCAGTAGAAGCTTTCTCATTAAATGTGAGTTGAAAGCTGAATGACGTCAATAAAGTAATTATGCTTCATTTGGCATATCTCATTCATTCTCTGGAGTTCAAGACCTTCTCTGAGCTCTGTTGACAGTGCTGCTGAAAGGCATGGTAATGGTTCAAAAGCAGAGCAGTGGAACTCTGGGAACAAGCATGGTGTGCTCAAGCCTCCACTATATGAGTTGTTCCCCAGCAGGGATGCATTTTATCCTCTGGCTTATGCACACATGTATGTATAAGCATGTGCAACTAGAAACTCTTATGTTAATTCAAATTATCTGTCAGGGTCACTTAATCTCAGCCTTAAAAACCTTACAGACATTCCCTGTAATATATGTCTGTTAGTACCAACTTCTCTGTTTTCGTTTGTCCTGGAATGTGTTAATTTGCCTTTAATTTTTTTCATAGATAAATGAATTATAAAAAAAATTCAGGCCAACAGAGTACCTATATCATTGATGTCCAGATTTGCCAGAATTCCCAGTGGAAAGAAGAGATTGACACTGATGGCATTTCTGTCTCTCTGCTGAAACATTTATAAAAATCCTAGTTCTGCCAATGGGATACACAGAATTCACTGTCACAATGTTGCGCCTCATCTCTCACGGAATGCTCCATGAGAATATTTCCTTGCTTTTGAGGAAATAGATTAGTTTTCAAAGAATATCTTTTAATTCAGAATACGCACTTTACTGATGTGAAAAATAACACTCAAAGAACTTACATAATTTGGCAGAGATCCAGTTCTACTGAGTTTAGAAGATAAGTCTCTTGAGTCTTGTTCTTTGACTAGCGTTTCCCTGTGTTGTTAGTGGGTTTTTTTTTTTTTACTTCTTTTCACCTTTGTTTACTATCTCGAGGATGGGGAGGCAGATCACTTTACATTTGTCGTGCAAAACTTCATATTAAAACTGTAAAAATGGTGGCTATGGAATTGCCTCTAAAAAATGATGCATTTCCATGCTCAGAATCTAATTCATTGCTCAAAAGCAGACTGTAGCTAATCTTTTTCTAGTATACTCTGTAAAAACAGCATTTCGACAAACATGGTAAAATTATTTCTTCTGAAAATAGCACTTTACTGAAATCTTTGTTTTCCAATTAACTCTTCTTTCTTGAAGATAAAAAAATTGTTATTGAGAAAATGTCTGTTTTAAAGCATATATTTTATATTGTACTATTATATTTCATAATAATTTTTAAAAACAAAGAGGATTACTAGTTCTTAGACAATTTCATCATTTTCTATATTTAACCCCACTTATTTCTGTGCTTGTATAACTTATAAGCAATAAGTCTGTCTTGGAAAGGTAAAATATGCAACTTAATGCTAAAAGTAGGCTTAAATGCCATCATAAGATCTATGATTTATTCCTCCTGTTTGGGAAGTAATATGAAAGAGCCAAAAACCAGAGACGTTGTTAAAATGTGGATAAATATACTTACATTCACAATTCTACATACAAAGTAGAGATTTTGACATTTTAGCTACAGAAGGCATCAAAGAAAAAAGTCTTAAAGGTTTTATATATGTTAATTAGGTAATTATAAGAAAGTGAAGAAATCTTAAAAGAAATTATTCCACTTAGTTTGATAATTTTATTCAATTGAAGTAAATTTAAATGAGATCACCCATCTTTCACCTTTAGCTAAGAATAATACAAATAATAGATTACCAAAGAATATTTATAAATGCCAATTTGAGTACCTCTAAATTTCTACGGAATCTAATCTGGAACATGGAATGTCAGTTTCTACATTATGCCAATATCATCAAGTAAAAAATGAAATATCTATTAAACAGAAATCTATGTCCAAATGACCAGTTTGAAAACATGTTTTGAGTGGCTACACAATTATAGCTTTGGCTACTTTGGTATGGACTTCAGCTATTTATCATGTTGACCTGTAATTGTGTGGATGTGTGTATGTATGTGTGTGTGATTACATAAAAATAACACTGCAATATTATTGAGTATTTTTTTGGCTATTTTCCATGAACCTCTTCTCTTTAGTAGGTCCAGATGAGATAGATTGCTAAAATCCAATAGTGAGAGAAATAATTGTTGTATCAACAACTGCCAGGGTGGTTCTACTCAAACATTGAGCTCTTGGTAAATTCAATCCTCTAGATTGTCTTCATATAAAAAACAAGTAAGAGGTATAGGTTCCACCCACTACATGCAGAAGAAGTTCAGCTCAAATAGTGTAGTTTCAACAGTCATTAACCCAATTTAAATGGTATAAAGTAACTAGTATATATGCTTTGAATGAGAATGTTCCCAAACTTTGATATATAATATTCGTAATTTGGATAGATTTCAACTAAGAGTGTACTTTTACATTGTATCCTTATTGGCAATAGAGAGTTTTTATTAGGCACCAGTAAATGGTCTTTGTGACTACTGCTATGACAGTCAGTGTTATATCTTAATTAGCAGTATTATTTCTGGTTCAACTAAAATAGCTAAAGGGTCCTCCTGGGATCTATTCTGGGATATGATTTTGTTTAATCTTATTATTAATGATAATAAATTTTTACTTTGTTGGCGTATCATCTGTATGCCCATGATTCCATTATTTAAACAAATAATTATTCCACATTACAATTCCTTTTAGAACATGACAATAACAAATCATAGTTATGGCTTATTCAAAGTAAATTAGGTCTAAAACACTAATAAAATTAATTGCAAGATGTTTGATTGGAAACCAAAGCCAGTTAAAACAGGAGCTCTCTCTCATGGTCTTTGATAATGCATTACTCTCCGGAATAAAGCTACCAGCATGAAATATCTGAGTGCTTGTTAGCAAACAAAGAGTAATTGAAACTTGGTTGCTAGGAGACATTTTTTCTCATTGTTGACATTCCTGATTTCTTTGATTACTGGCACTATTGTTGTTCATTACACAAACTGAATGTTTTTAAATAACATTGGAAAAACATATTTTGGAATCCAATTGTTGTGTGAATACTACCATGTGCTACCAAAGAAATGTTTATTCACAGGTTCAGTAGGTTAACTATTTCTGGTAAGCATTTTTTCAGGAGGCTTAATGCATATTTTTTTATTTCTTATAAAATATACATTTTACTAGAAAGTAAATTTTAAGATTTTTATAGAACACAGATTTTGTATAATCCTTGAAATTAAGATTTTCTTACAAAAAATCCTATCTACATAAATTCAGCTTTTTCATTGTAGCAATTTATTTTTATATTCAGAATTATTTCATTTGCATGAAGGAAAATGATATTTAAAATACAAGAAAATGTCTATTTTGAATGAGGTAGGGATTTAAACATTTTGGATAAGAGAGCAAATTTTAAAATTATTTTAGCAAAATGAGCACTTTGGCATCCAGATTTCTCTCGTAAAGAATTTTCAAGAATCTTTATTTTCATGGCGTGAATTAGCATTATATTTGGCAAAACTTCAAACAGGTAGACAAATATGCAGAAAATATCTAAACAATCTTTAATTCCCAATGGAATTCCTTTGATTTTTATGCTGTCTACCCTCAGGTGTTCTCATTGCCGCTTGACACTTGCTGGTTCCTGTCCTCACTGCTGTGAAAGCCACTCTTTCCCACTCTTAAGTCATTTCTTTCATGCCTACTCTTCACATTCCTGCTTCACAGAATAGACAAGGAACAACAGACAAGAACTTGAGTTTTCACTCCCTTCACAGTTAATGGTCTTTTGTCTTTATTCATCCTTATTTTCTCTCCTCCTATTCAGAATAAATGATATGCTTCCTTTCTGAAACTCCTCTTCTGGTTCTATTCTGTTCCTTTGGACACCTTGGCTCTCAATTAACCCTCTCCTCTTCACTTATCAATCTCTTTTTCTTTGTCTAATTTTATATTCAGACTATGTTTACAGTCTTATCTTTTTGTTTTTTTTTTACTTACTAAAAAGATCATTCTATGTTTATAGATGGTTTCATTTTTCTAATACTGTGAAATTTGACTTTGTCAAATAGTCTAACTGAAGTTTCTCTCTCATGTGTCACAAATGACCTCTAAAGCCTCTAAATCAAGGATTTGTCTTAATTCTCATTCTTCCAATGTCAATTACTGCTGGTGACCTTTCATTCTTTCACCTCAATTTTTTTTGATTCCCTTAAAATCACTACCTAGGATATTATCTCATATCTTTATGAATTCTTACATGTTTTCTTCTTAAGCTGCTCTTTCTGTTCTTGTATCCTAAAGTCACTATTTCTGAATTTTGTCTTGGTCCACTTTTGCTCACTTGCTACATTCTCTCTATTAAATATCTCACCCATCCAACAGCTTCAGTTGGCATGCCGGTACAAATCTCTAGGTAAAATTATATAGAAAATCCCGACTTTCCCCCAAATTCAGTCTTGTATGTTCACCTGACTTCTAAGCAATGTTCATATGAATGCCTCAGTGACACTTTAATCTCATCATTTCCATAGTTCCCACTGTCATCATATAGGAAAATTTTATTCTTTCTTATTACTTTAATTTATATTAAGATACTAGCATCGTGCAGCCATTTTTGTTCTTATTTTTCTCACCACAGCAGTTGTTTGATTACCTAAATGTTTTGTCCTGTTTTCTTTGCCATCTCAGTTCGACTTTTCATTGACTCTCCTGTGGACTACTGAAGTTCCCTAATTTATCTCTCTAAGTCATCTGATGCATTTATCAGTTTTAGATTTTAAACAAAACTCTAATCATACCACTTACGTAATTAAAATTATTAGTGGTTTCCCTAAGAGCAACTCAGTGGTTCCTTCTAAACTTATCTCCTAGTTGTCCTTTTTGACTTGAATTACCACAGCGTTTGCACCTGTCTGAGTACATTATTATAAATACTACAGTGCAGTATAGCCTTCTAAAAGTCATATTTTCCTGCTCATAAAAGAATATAAATTATTTGGAAGCTGGGTTTATATTTAATTTATCCTGTATTTTCCATCATATTTTGGTCAGATTTAATATACATAAAATAAAAAATAAGTTATTGATCAGAAATGTAAATAATTATTTTCAATATAAATGAGGTATGTGATAGTCATTTTGTAGTCTTAACTAATGTACCCTTTCATCATATGTTTATTCCCTCTCTTAACTTTTTGAGACAAAGGCTAATTTATACTGATGGATACAATGACTATTTTGAGAGATTCTAAATCTCTGTGAGCAAAATGTTCTTGACTTACATCTGCGTATGCTAATTGCATGACTCTGCCTAGTACAAAGGAAAGAAAAATATTCTTAGATGTTATTGGAATTAGTATACTATTACCGGAAAGTATACTATGCTAAGTTAATGATGCATGTTATGAACTCTAGAACAAGCACTTAGTAGATGAAGCATGGAGATATATCATACAGACAAATAGTATAGATACAATAAAAAAGAAGTACACGGACCTTCCAAAATAAAATGTAAAAAAGGAATAAAATAAAGAACTAGTAGGTTCTTTATTCGTTACATACAGCAAAATGGTTAATTCAAACAGAAGCATATTAATTACATTAAAATCACATGAGTCTGAACATTTAAATACATCAAAATCACAGGAGTGTAAACACTGTAAAAGGCAGAGGTAATCAGACTGGGCATAAAAATGAATTCCCAACTATATAAGAAATTCACCACAACAATATGGTTAGTTTTCTGAATGTTTATAGCAACTTTAATTTTTTTACATTTTTAAAAATCGACAATTATATATGCTGTATGTTACTTTTCAATACCTGTTTACACTATGAAATGATCAAATCAGGATAATTAGTATAATACTATCACCTCAACTATTATTTCCTTGTGGTGAGAACTTTAAAATCTTTTTAGCTATTTTGAAATATATAATACATCATTATTAACTATAGTCATCATGGTATGTAATAGAATTCCAGAACTTATTTCTCCTACCTAACTGAAACTTTGTACCCATTTACCAATGTCATCTTCTCTTTCCCTATCCACCTCGAACTCCCAGCCTCTGGCAACCACCATTCTACTCACTACTTCTGAGTTTTACTTTTATAGATTCCACATATAAGTGAGATTGTTCAGTATTTATCTTTCTGTGTCTGCAGTATTTCTCTTAACATAATGTCCTCTAGTTTCGGGCGCAGTGGCTCGTGCCTATAATCCCAGGTCTTTGGGAGGCCGAGGCGGGCGAATCACGAGGTCAGGAGATCGAGACCATCCTGGCTAACACGGTGAAACCTCGTCTCTACTAAAAATACAAAAAAATTAGCCAGGTGTGGTGGCGGGCGCCTGTAGTCCCAGCTACTCGGGAGGCTGAGGCAGGAGAATGGCGTGAACCCGGGAGGCGGAGCTTGCAGTGAACTGAGATCGTGCCACTGCACTCCAGCCTGGGTGACAGAGCGAGACTCTGTCTCAAAACAAACAAACAAAAAAAGTCCTCTAGTTTCATGTGTGTTGTCACAAATGACAGAATTTCATGTTTTTTTCTTACGGTTGAATATTATTCCATTTGTATATACATTAGAGTTTTAAAAATCCATTCATCCACTGATGAACATCTTGGTTATTTTCATATCTTAGCTATTTTGAATAATGCTGCAATAAACATGACAGTGCAGACATCTCTTTGACATACTGACTTCAATTTCTCTAGGTATACACACAGAAGTGGGATTGCTGGATCATTTGGTAATTCTATTTTTAGTTTCTTAGGAACCTCCATAATGTTTTTCAAAATGGCTGAACTAATTTACAATACCACAACAGTGTACAAGGATTCCCTTTCTCCTCGCCAACATTTGTAATCTTTCATGCTTTTGATAATACCCAGTCTAACAGTTGTGATGTGATATCTCCTTGTTACTTTTATTTGTATTTCTCTGATTGCAGAATTTGAGTATTTAAAAAATATATCTGTTGCCCATTTGTATGTCTTTTTTTTGAGAAATGTCTATTCAAGTTCTTTGTCGATTTTTAAAATAGGGTTATTTGATCATTATTGTCCAATAGTTTGAGTTTCTGGTATTTTTGGATATTAGCCCCTTATCTAATGTATAATTTACAAGTATTTTCTCTCAGCCTGTAGGTTGTCTTTTTATATTTATTGCTTCCTTTGCTATGCAGAAGCTTTGTAGTTTGATACAATCCCATTGTCTATTTTTGTTTTTATTGTCTGTGATTTTGAGGTCATATCCAAGAAATCACTGTGCAAACCAATGCCATGCAGCTTTTCCTCTGTTTTCTTTTGTTAGTTTTACAGTCTTGGGTTTTACATTTAAGTTTTTTATCCATTTAGAGTTGAAACTTGTGTAAAGGATAAGGTAAGCGTCTATTTTCGCTCTTCGGCATGTGGATATCCACTTTTCCAAGCTCTCATTTGTTAAATAGATTGTCCTTTCCCCATTGTGAGTTCTTGGCATTTTCACTGAAAATCCATTGACTGTATCTGTGTGGGTTTATTTCTGGGCTCTCTATCCTATTCCATTAGTTCATATATTTGCTTTTAATGACAGTACCATGCTGTTGTTATACTATACAAAATAGTATATTTTGAAATCTGGTAGTATGATGCTTTCAGCTTGTTCTTTTGCTCAAGGTTCTTTTTGCTCAAGGTTGCTTTGGCTATTTGTCTTCTTTTGGGGTTCCATATGAAGTTTAGTAATGCCTTTGCTATTTCTATGAAGAATATGCAAATTTTGATAGAGATTGCGTTAAATCTGTATCTCACTTTGGGCAGTATAGACATTTAAAAAATGCTAATCCTTCCAATCCATGAACACAAGATATATTTCCATTTATTTATGTCTTCTTTCATTTATGTTTTATGTAACTTTTCAGTAGACATATCTTTCACTTTCTCAGTTAAATTTATTCCCAAGTATTTTATATTTTGTATGATTTTTTTTTAATTTTTATTTTTTGAGACGGAGTCTCGCTCTGTCGCCAGGCTGGAGTTCAGTGGCATGATCTCGGTTCACTGCAACCCCCGCATCCTGGGTTCAAGCTATTCTTCTGCCTCAGCCTCCTGAGTAGCTAGGACTACAGGCACGCACCACCATGCCCAGCTAATTTTTGTATTTTTAGTAGAGACGAGGTTTCACCATGTTGGCCAGGATGGTCTCAATCTCTTGACCTTGCAATCCGCCCTCCTTGGCCTCCCAAAGTGCTGGGATTAAGGGCATGAGCCACTGCACCCAAGCCCTGTATGATACTATAAGTAGAATTGTTTTCTTAATTTCCTTGTTGGTGTACTGCAAGACTACTCACTTTTGTAATTTGATTTTGTATCCTGAAACTTTGCTGAATTTGTTCTCCAGCTATAAATGTTTACTGGTGAAATCTTTAGGGTTTTCTATATGTGAGATCATATTGTCAGCAAACAGATAATTTCAATTTTTTTTCTTATTTACATACATTTTGTTCCTTTCTCTTGACTATTTTCTCTGGCTAAGACTTCTAGTACTATGTTGAACAGAATTGCTAGTATTTTGTTGAAAATGTTTGTATCTATGTTTATCAGTGATATCAACCTGTAGTTTTCTGTTTTTGTAGTGTCTTGGTCTGGCTTTGGTGTTAGGGCATTTCCAGTCTCGTAAAATGACTTTGGAAGTATTCCCTTCCCCTCAATTTTTTGGACAAATTTAAGAAAGATTGGTAGTAGGTATTCTTTACACGTTTGGTAGAACTCAGCCATAAAGCCATTTGGCCATGGGCTTCTCTTTGATGGAAAACTTCAGATTACTGGTTTAATCTTTTTACTCATTATTGGTCTGTTCAGATTTTCAATTTCTTTGTGATTCAGTTTTGGTAGGTTATCCATTTATCCACTTTCTTCTAGGTTGTCCAATGTGTTGGAGTATAATTGTTCATAGTAGTCTTTTATGATCTTTTGTATTTCTGTTATCAGTTGTAATGACTGTCCTTCATGTCTAGTTTACTTGAGTCTGCCCTTTTTTCTCAATTGTTCTAGCTAAGGATTTGTCAATTTTGTTTATCTTTTAAAAAACAACTCTTAGCTTTGTTAATCCTATTTTTCTAGTCTCCATTTCATTTTTTTCTTCTCTGATCTTTGCTACTTTTTTTCTTTTGCTAACTTTGAGCTTACTTCATTCTGTTTGTTTGTTTTAGTTCCCTTAGGTATAACATTAGGCTGTTTTTCAGAGATCTTTCTTCTTTTTTGATTAGATATTGTTATAAACTTTCCTCTTAGAACTGCTTCTGCTGTATCCCATAGGTTTTGGTATTCTGTGTTTCCGCTTTTGTCTGTCTCATGATATATATTTTAATTCCTCCTTTAACTTTTTGATTAAATAGTTGTTCAGGAGCATATTGCTTAATTTATATGTATTTATTAATTTTCCATGATTCCTCCTGTTATTGATTTCTGGTTTAATACCATTGTGTTGAGAAAAGGCACTTGCTATGATTTCAGTTGTCTTAAATTTGTTAAGACTTGTTTTGTGGCTTAACATATGATCTATCTTGAAGAATATTTTGTGTGCCCTGAGAAGAAAGTGTATCCTGTTGCTGTTGGGTGGAATGTTCTTAAATATCTGTTGGGTCCATTTGGTCTAGAGTGTAGTTCAAGTCCAATGTTTCCTCATTGCTCTTCTGTCTGAATATCTCGTGTTGAAAATGGGATATTGAAATCATCTCCTATTAATGTGTTGCCATCCAGGTCTCTCTTCAGATATTTCAATGTATGCTTTATATATTTAGGTATTAGATATTTTAATGTATACTTTATATATTTAGGTACATTATATATAATGTATGCTTTATATATACATATTAGGTGCTCCAATGTTGGGTACATATATACTTACAATTTCTGTATTCTCTTGTTTTAACAAAAATGTCAATAGTTTGGGAAAACAGGCAGTGTTTGGTTGTATGGGAAAGTTCTTTAGTGATGATTTCTGAGATTTTGGTGCACCCATCACCCAAGCAGTGTACCCTGCACCCATTCTATAGTGTTTTATCCCTCACGCCCTTCCCACTCTTCTTCCCAAGTCCCCAAAGTCCACTGTATCATTCTTATACCTTTGCATCCTCATGCTTATAAGTGAGAACATATGATGTTTGGTTTTCCATTCCTAAGTTTCTTCACTTAGAATAATGGTCTCCAACTCCATCCAGGTTGCTGTGAATGTCATAATTTCATTCCTTTTTAAGGCGGAGTAGTATTTCATTTTCTTTATCCACTCATGGGTTGATGGGCATTTAAGTTGGCCCCATTTTTTCGCAGTTGTGAATTGTGCTGCTATAAACATCAATGTGCAAGTGTCTTTTTCATATAATGACTTTTTTTTCTCTGAATAGATACCCATAGATGGATTGCTGGATCAAACAGTAGTTCTACTTTTTGTACTTTAAGGTATCTCCATACTGTTTTCCATAGTGATTGTACAAGTTTACATTCCCACCAACAGTGTAAAAGTGTTCCCTTTTCACTACATCCTCACCAACATCTATCATTTTTTGATTTTTAAAATTATGGCCATTCCTGTAGGAGTAAGGTGGTACCTCATTGTGGTTTTGATTTGCATTTCCCTGATAATTAGTGATTTTGAGCATTTTTTTCATATGTTTGTTGGCCATTTGTATATCTTCTTTTGAGAATTACCTATTCATGTCCTTTGCCTATTTTTTGACGGGATTGCTTTTTTTTTTTTTTTTTTTCTTGCTGATTCATTTGAATTCTTTGTAGATTTTGGATATTAGTCTTAAGTCAGATGCATAGTTTGCAAATATTTTCTCCCACTCTTGTGTTGGCTTTTTACTCTGCTATTTCTTGTGCAGAGGCATTTTCATTTAATTAAGTCCCATCTATTTATCTTTGTATTTGTTGCATTTACTTTTGAGTTCTTGGTCATGAAGTATTTGCCTAAGCAAACTCAAGAAAAATTTTTCTGATGTTATCTCTTATAATTTTTAAGGTTTCAGGTCATAGATTTAAGTCTTTCATCAATCTTGAGTTGATTTTATATATAAGGTGAGAGATGAAGATTCAGCTTCATTCTTCTGCATGTGGCTTGCCAATTATCCTACCACTATTTGTTGAGTAGCATGTTCTTTTCCCATTTTGTTTTTGTTTGCTTTGTTCAAGATCAGTTGGCTGTAAATATTTGGCTTCATTTCTGGGTTCTCTATTCTGTTCCATTGGTCTATGTGCCTATTTTTATACCAGTACCATGCTGTTTTGGTTAACTATAGCCTTGTATTATAGTTTGAAATTGGGCAATGCTATGCCTCCAGATTTGTTTTTTTTTTTTTTTTTTTTTTGCTTAGTATTACTTTAGCTATGTGGGCTTTTTGGGTTCTATATGAATTTTAGGATTGTTTGGTCTTGTTCTGTGAAGAATACATTGTGGTATTTTGATGGGAATTGCATTGAATCTATAGGTTGCTTTTGGCAGTATGGTTATTTTCACAATATTGATTCTACCCATTCATGAGCATTCCATTTGTTTGTATTTGTTGTCTATGATTTCTTTTGGCAGTATTTTGTAGTTTTCCTTGTAGAGATCTTTCACCTCTTTGGTTAGGTGTATTCCTAAGTTTTTGTTTTGTTTTGTTTTTGTTTTTTTGTGGCTGTGGTAAAAGGGGTTACGTTTTTGATTTTATCCTCTGCTTGGTTGTTGTTGGTGTATAGCAGTGCTACTGATTTTTGTACATTGATTTTTGTATCCTGATCATTTATCAGATCCAGAAGCTTTTTGGATGAGGCTTTAGGGTTTTCTAGGTATATGATCACATCATTGGCAAACAGCGACAGTTTGACTTCCTCTTTACCAGTTTGGATGCTCTTTATTTCTTTCTGTTGTCTTATTGCTCTGGCTAGGACTTCCAGTAGTATGTTGAATAGAAGTGATGAACGTGGGCATCCTTGTCGTGTTCTAGTACTCAGAGGGAATGCTTTCAACTTTTCCTCATTCAGCACAATGTTGGCTGTGGGTTTGTCATAAATGGCTTTTCTTACCTTGAGGTATGTCCCTTCTATGTTGATTTTGCTGATAATTTTAATCATAAAGAGATGCTGGATTTTGTCAGATGCTTTTTCTGTGTCTATTGAGATGATCATGTGATTTTTGTTGTTAATTCTCTTTATGTAATGTGTCACATCTATTAACTTGCATATGTTAAACCATTCCTTCATCCCTGGTATGATAAACCAGTTGATTAT